>NC_069657.1:392879659-393531838 GCF_027244095.1 Hemicordylus capensis | reverse complement strand
TAGATAATAGGTGTATGCTATACCAACAACCTGCCAAAGTAAATTTGATACAAGCATAATTATTCATCCACACAGAATCCACAATTCAACACAATGGCCTCATGAATTCATCAAGCCAGAGGTGTTTATGTTGCTGATTTGTAGGGGAATAGGTCAGTCAATGACCTTTCAAACCACAATGGAGAGTGGGTGAATGGACAGATTCACATAACCACCCAGCATTTTATTTACTCAGGATATTCAGCACATCAACCAAGCATGCTTTACTGGAAAATCCAGACATTACCTGGTAGTAGTTTATGGTACAGGTGAAAAACAGGAACACTAATAGTTTTGCTGGAAGCGTCACTTCCTGTGGAGGAGCCACCTACTTTATCTGCCATCACCCTACCACGTCTTGAGGGTGGACGAGGAGGTGTAGATGACACCGCTCTTTTTGACTGAGACTTCAAGCCTATTACAGAAAATGAAATAATATTCTAAGAACAAAAAGGGTGCTTGACTAAAGATACAGGGTACATGAAAAAGCACTTACCCATGCATTGTTTTACATAGCATACATAGTGTCATCTTTAAAGAGCCTCTAAATCCTGTGACAGCCCCAATATATGGAGCATTTGCAAGCCAACCCATGTCGTCTGAGCCATATATCACTGATGTGAGGACAATGCATGTGCAGGATGGTGCGTGGCTTAAGACCTTGAAAGGTGATACTGGGCTATGTAGCACTCTGCAATGGTAAGTGTTATGACCAGCATCTTATTTAAATTTGTTACAGTTCTTATGCAAATTTAATCGCAATGTCATTGGCTTCATGCTCCCCCCCATCATCCACGGTTCTGGACAATGAGCACAAGGGCACTGAGATGACAAAGATTACAATTTTGAAGTAACTTTGAACCTATTGGACCAGTCCAATTCAGCTTCTTGTTGCTGTGAGTCAACCACAATGATCTCATCCTGGTGTACCATTAGCTCTCTGCTCCCTGTCACTCCACTGTATTCCGTAAGAATGTAAAACACATACCAGAGGCAACAACAACACTGTAATTGTCCTGAAACCCATTTTCTGCTTTAACTTTTTCTTTTTCTTCATAGTTCTTTTTTTCCTTGTCTTCTTTTTGTTCACTAATTAATTTTGCAGTTATACTTGGGGTATCTGTAGAACAAAATATTACTTTATGTAAAGCAATGTTAAACAAAATCACGATTATCTGAACCATCATTCACCTGAAAAGCAACACCCATTAGTTATCCACATGGTTTCAAGTATTTTATGCTAACACACTAGCTCTGTGCGCATGTGCAATCCATGTGGGCAGCAGGAGATCAGGATTGCCCTGGCAGTCCCTGTCTCTGCCAGACCTTCACGCATAGAACATTATATCTGCACTAAAACCTGCATGTGACTAGTCCTAGTGCAGGCTTGATCTGTGCTGTTTGTGTACTACAAATTGAGGTATACAGATCATACAGACAGGGCCTACGAGCATCAGAATCTGTGGGCACAGGCCCCTCTGTATGCATTGTAAAAAGGCAAATAGGGTAGGGTGTACACACTTTCATTCATTTATTCATTTCTATTTCTCCTCACTTTGGAGGAGACGAGGTGGACTGGTGCAATCCCATACAAAACTAACGTCTGCACAGGACTATAATTCAGGGTTGGCAATATAGTGACTTTACATGGTGCTACAAATCCGGCCCTGCCCACAAAAACCACTTCCTTCAAGTACTGTCAGAGAGTGATGGGAATACCACCACTGTGGCAGTTTCCAAATTACTGCTGGCAGTTAAAAATCAGGGCTCTATTCTCCCTGTCATATATCTACATGTGACTGTTTTCAGCAATGTCTTGGTGTTCATAAGTATTCAGACTTCTGGTAAGTCATGTTTATTTGGTATGAAAACACAATACTTTGACAGAAACATTACAATAAATAAATAAATAAATCATTTTTAATGCAATGCAGACCTAGTGTCCAACCAGTGCACATACCCTATTAGGTACCATGCACCTAGGGTACACTTAGCATGTGTACAAAATATCACTATAAAAACTTTTGGGGATCAATAACACTCCAAGAGTAAACAAACAAACACACCTCTTTTGCAAACCTGAAATACAATTTGTATTTTTAGCATTTCAGAAACTCCCTTGTATAAACCATCAAAACCGCTTTTTCCCATCAAAGCTATTTACAGAGTTCATGTAGAACAGTACTTACTCGTCAATTTTTGGGGTCATTTGAACCCTCCATTTATTTGCTAACTGACCATTGGCAAAGCGCTTTGCAGCCAGCTCCACAGATCTCAGCAGGTGACCAGACACACTGCACATTTCAATTAAGAATCTTCAACTGACCCCTTTTATATGTTTGTCGAAGGAGCCACACATCTAGGCAAAGATTCTGAACCCAGCCAGTTCATAATAATTACATTGTTTTATTTCTGTGAATTTTAAAATGTATTTTATGCTTAAAGAACAAAGGGTCAGTTAGAGCCCAATATTGTTATGCAACTGTTAATATGGTCAACAATATGAAGTACTATTGACCCTAATGTCTTTGCTGCTGTTGTATTCCTATATTGCCAAAAGAAAAACACTTAAGGGTTGATTTTTCTTTTTCTTTGCTGTTGGTGTCACAGTCAAACCAATTCACCCAGTTGGTTGTTTTTATGGATTACTTAAGGTTATTAAAGTTTGCTTTTTAAGGGGTACAGATTAACCATAGTTAATGTAAACCATGGTTAGAAACCCTCATATCCCAAATAGCAGCTAATCCTTATCCATAGTTTAGGTGTTCAGGTATAAATATGTCATAATGGGTAAGGAAAATAAACCAAGGTCAAGTATTAAGTCTGCATATACCCTATAAAATCCAGAAGATAGACTGTACAAATTGCCATAACAGCATGGGGGGGAGAAGATATGCTTGAAAGAATACTGTTTGAAGCCAGCTTGATATGTAAACAGAGTGTACCAGCCCTCAACATTCTATTTCATGTACCTGGCAAAGTCCACATACGTAAAAATATGAAAGGGTGCGACTCCTGCTCAACTCCTTTTTGGAGTGCCAAAGAACAAACAACTAGATATTTCAGGAGTTAAGCATAAAGAATAATATGGAACTTGCCTGACACGCGATCAAGAACTTCTGCCAATGTTGTTGAGACGGGCAAGAGGAGAGTGCGGAACTTGTGTCCTGCCCCATACATTGGATGCTGAATTACATGGCTGGTAGCGTTAATTCTACCTTTGTACAACTAGAAGACAGGGAAGAAAGTTAATTTATTTTAAGCATTTAAACATAAAAGTGCAATAAGTAATATACGTTTCAAAATACTACAATTATTACTACTACTACTACTACTACTACTACTACTACTACTACATTTATATCCCATTTATTATGGCTCTCCATAATAAGCTTATGACTTTGGGACTTACCACCCAGTGGCCATGGGAGACAGTCAGGGCAATTATTTAAAATGGAAATTGATTACTAATGTAATTAGTTACATTAATTATATTAGTCAATAGTTACTAATTAATTAGTCACTAGTTACTAATTACATGAGTAACTTATTAAGTAATTAAGTTAATTACTTAACTAGTAATTAGTTAGTAATTTGATTACATTAGTACTAATTACACTAGTAACAAACAATTAGCTAAGCTTAATATCCCAAACACTCCTGGAATTATCTAGTAGGCTCAACATCAAGCCTAGGAAAAGCAAAAGGGCAGCACCAAAAACTGAGCCAGAGAAAGTAAAGTAGATAGGTTCATAAAACATAATTAATAAAAAATATCAAGGCATTTAAGCTTGTGCTCTTCACCAAGGGACTACATACAACAACTTCAAGCCTCCTACTTGGCTACAAGCCTAGAAAAAGCTACAGGACAGGAATTCATGCAAGCACAATTTGTAGATCCCCAGAATTTACAGAATAAAGTTGCAATGAGCTAACAAACAGTAAAACAAACTAGCCAACTACGCACTCTTTGGGGTCGGCGGTTACCCCCCCCCCTTCTGCCCCAGTCTCTGCTTCCTGACCATGGCCTGCCCGTGCCGGGCCCAGTCACCTCTCCTCCCCACCGCCACTTCTGCCCCACCACTTTCTCCCCCCCCCCGAGCCTTACCTCCACGGCCGGGCCCGCCACCGCCGTGGTGACCAATCCTCCTGGGTACACCTCAGCCAATCAGGTGCCTCCAATGCCCAGCCAATCAGCTGGGCGCTAGGACGCACATTCTAAGGTGCACCCAGGAGAATTAAATACATAGATATGCTTATTGACATGTCAATATTCCATGCTGGCCCCTCACTGTAAACTGCCAACTCTGAGGAAGGGCTTTCCATCACAGTCAGAGCAGAGTGGATTCTTCTGGAGCTCTCTGGAAACATTGTGAGAGTCAGAGAGTGCACATGGCAGAGAGGGGGGGAATGACCCTGGGTATTTTAATGCCCACCCCCCCTAATTTGGGTCTGAGCTAGGGAAAATAAGGTACCATTCATATCCTTTGTTACTGCATAAAAAAGAGAAACCAATGTAATAGAGGTAGATAAACAAAAGTGTCCATGAAGGTTTTCCTCTTTTCTTTTCTTTTAAGCTGATTTTAAAATGGGAATTTTTACTTATTGTCCTAAGTATAGTGCTAAGAAGGGTTTACAGTTAAGAAATAAAAACAAAAGAAAATAATGGTTTTTGGAAAGAAACCCCCAATGAGAAGATGGTGCTTAAACAGTGAAGTGATTGAACAAGTAAAGGCGTTCAAGTATCTGGGAACAGTATTGCAAGCTTCGGGCAGTTGGTGTACACAGAAGGAGGCTATTCACACATGCATGCAAAACCAGGCTAAGGATGCCCAACTTGGTTTTGAACGTTCATGTGAACTGCTGGGCTCAGGCCAATCCCGGCAGCACCATGGTGGCAAACCCGCTGAACGAACTTCCTTTTCAAACGAGGTTAGGAGAGCACTCTCCTAACTTAGTTTTTCCTATCAAGTGTCAGACTGCAGAGACCTCAGGGAGGGGAGGGAGGATCCCCATGATGAACCTTGCACTTGCACAGTGCATTAGGGGCACTCTGGGGGCCGAGATGACTCATCCCAGCCCCCGGCCTTCCCCACTTCCTGGGCCAGTGGGGAATCGTCTGGGAGCGTGCCCAGCAACAGTGAATCGATAGTCTGCGGGAAAGGTAGGTTTAACCCATATCCCCCGCAGCCCACCCTCAAGCCCTTCTCACTGCTCGTGAGAAAGGGTTCAAGGAGTGCCTGAAACAATCTGTATCTAGGAGTGCATTGGTAATTCAGAAATATTATCATGCTAATGGTGGGTGGTTTGTTCCAGCAGTCCTTAAACTTTTTTGAGTACAAGGTCATCTCACAAATGTTAAATGGTGCACAACTTTGTTTTAATGGAAGCTTCAGCACAATATAAGTGGTCCAAACAAAACCCATTAGGGGAATTCTGCAGGTAAACGGGGTACCCCCTTCTATGGTTAGACAGGCTTATGTAAAACCAAGACCCAAATTGATGATCATTCTCTGTAATTATTGGCTCAGATTGAGATTGCAGCCGGTTGGGCTGGCAGCTCTAGTTTCAAAAGATCAATTTAATTCATCATGGAAGAACAAGGTGGTTAAGGAATATAATATTATTGGGATGGGAATGAGCTCATTACTTCAAGCTAAAGAAGAGCTGGAGATGCTAAAGATCACAGTAAAATGGCTACAGGACATAGATAGGCAAAATCTCTTTTAGTGATATTTAGTTTTAATGTTATCTAGTATTAATTGTAATTTTAATCTGCTTTTAATTTGTTTTCTATTTTAATTGTTAATTGATTTTATTGTGTTTTTTTAAATGTAAACCGCCCTGAGCCATGTTTGGAAGGGTGGTATAAAAATAAGATAAAAATAAATAAATAGATAAATAAATAAAATAACATTGCTAGGATTTCAGAGGATAGTAAGAAATGGTATCAGGATCAGTGTGACATAAACTGGAAAATTATTTTACGTTTCTTACAATTCAATTTCATAGGAGAGCATTTGTGCTTGCAAGATTTGATGTACTTCCCTCAGCAGTTTTGGAGAGAAGATATGCCAGAATTCCCTATGAAGAATGCAAGTGCCCATAAGGGTGGTGCTGAAGTCGTTGAATCCATTGACCATATGTTCCCATAATGTCAAATGTATTTGGATTCTAGAGAGAATTAATAACCCCAATAATTGAAAAGTTACCTGATCGGTCTGATGCATTTTATATTTCCTGGCTATTGTCTGATCAGGACACTGAAATAACATATAAGGTTGCTTGGTTTTGCATTGTTACTTGTAGAATTCATCATCAAGTCAAGCAAGAACTGACCCCCTTCTATTAGTTATCTTGATTTTAATTTGTTTCAAGTTTTATGTATCAAAGACTAGTTGCTGGCCACAATAAAGATATTGATTGATACTAATTGTAAATTCTTGATCTAGAGGAAGATAGGGAGGGCAGAAAATATCCTTTGAGATACCCTCCTACTTACAAGACAGAGTTAAACAACTTAACTCCTCTAGGAGGGGCCCAACAATTCCTCAGAACAGGCTTAGAAATGCAGAAACCCTAGAAAGGAACCAGAACAATTCTGGCCCAAACTAACTTGTCTAGGTAGAAGGTACTCAACTCAGATCCGAATGACAAGGCCCCCAATTCTCTAACCGAGCTGGCCAATGCAATAGTATGAGTTCCGCCAGAGACACTGTAGCTATAGGCTCAAAGGGCAGACCTAACAAAGCCAATTAAGATTCCAGTTCGGGAATTGATGAACCACTGGAGGGTTAAGCAGTACGACTCCTCTGAGGAAATATTTTGTGTGTCTATCTATGAGAAGACAGGCTCGACTTAAGACTTGCAACCCCAAATACAGTGCAGAACCACCACTTGCCACTTCAGGGTGTTGTTGTTCAATCCCTTGAAAAGAGCCTCCTGTAAAAACTCTAGTGCTATAGGCAAGTTATGTTTTTCAGGAACCTTTCCCTTTCTTGCAGACCAGGTCAAAAGGTTCTTCCAAGTAGTCCCAAAGCCCTTATTAATCAATTTCCTCCTGGAAAACAACAGTGTGGAAAGGACCTTCTCCTAATTCAGCCATTATTGCTCAGCTTCCAAGCTGTGAAATGCATTCGTTCTAGATGAGGATAATGTACTGTATTCTGTAGCAAAGTCTGGGATCTTCAGCAAGGTCCAAGGCCCTTAGAGTTGAAAACAGGAATGACTGTCTGCAGCTCCAGAAAACATGCCTCTGTGGCCAGTGCAGTGCTATTTACCTAATATACCACCTAACCCAGATGGCTTTAGGAGGTTCACAGAAATAAACACAGATAAACACAAAATAACTCATTAAAAACAATTAAAAATTAAAACCATTAAGAACCATTTAAAAATCATTGGAGGCCAGGCTAAAAAGATGTGCCTTTAGGACTCTTTTAAAGGCTAGTAAAGATCCTAAGCCTTGGTTATCTATAGGAAGCACAATCCACAGCTAAGGAGTTGCTGGAGCTAGGACCCTGGCAGCATCAGCTCTCAGCTGCAATGTCTCATAGTGACCACTGGTGTGTGTGTTTTAGGGTCATGGATAAAAATGCAGGACTCCGCTCCTCTGTTCTTCCAGTGCTAATCTCCATTTTGTCTCTCCAGAGATGGCTGTTTGTTTTGGTCTCTCTCTGGAGCTCAGCCATGAGCTCCAGCTGAAATTAAGCTGCAGGCCTTTTCACATTAGTTTGTAACCTTTTCTTTAAATAAATCCTTGTAGTTCTTCAATACTAAAGAACTGTCTCAAGATCTCTTGCTTTGCTGCTTTCTCACCAAACTGGTTTTGCTTTGCTGTTTGGGGACTGAACTGCCATATTCCCCCTACAGGAGCAACTAAAGAGAAGGACTAATTCTGAGTTGTGCTGGCAGGAGCCAGAGATGGACTTCTCTTGATGACCTTAATGTGCAGTGGAGATCATGCTGAAGAAAGCCCTCTCCCAGGTAATGATATCTGAGCTTTAATTCTGCAAAGAATGTATACCAAAAAGGAGGAAAGATACCACCAAGTCCAGAAGAATGCCAGCACAGCTAACAAGTAAAATCAAGGAAGCTATAAAGGGGAAGGTTTCCTTCAGAAATTTGAAAGCCTGACCAAATGAAGAGAACACTCCCCACTCTCCATGCATTTCTTTTTATGAGAGGAGCTATTCAAGAGGGACTCCTGAGCTTGGTATTTACTGCCCTTCTGCCCATCTCAGAAATTTATCTACTAGAACACCACTATTTTACCCATTTCCCCCTCAATGTTTTGTGCACTTATCACTACAATTAGATTGAGAAACTCTGCCACAAAGGTTGACAACCTGTTGTCTCTTTTACAGACAAGCCTCTAAGGCCAGAGTTTCCCAACCTGAAGTACTGCAGATGTTGCTGAATTACAATTCCCATTACCCCCAGCTACAATTTATTGTGGCTGGGAATGATGGGAGTTGGTTTTTTTGGCAGAATCTGGAGTACCAGAGGTTGGGAAACCCTGCTCTAGATTATTCCTCATGTGTGCCTGAACACACACAGTAGCAACATTTTCAATCACTTCCTGTTAATTTTCTATTCAAAAACTGCAACATGGAATTGCTAATCAAAACATGGACAAAAACACAAGTAACACAACAGAGTAAACTGAAGGGAAAGTATCTTCTCAAGGTTAATTTTCATTTATGGGAATTATCAGCATTCTATTGTAAAGCAGTAGTTTATTTGATGTATTTCCAAGTAGCACATCACTGCTTCATCAGGGGGGAAAAATATTTAGAGCTCTAGCCTAGGTGGAAATACTATCTAATCCTGGCCTAGAATTAAATGTGTAGGTAAAACAACTTTTTCTAGCCCTGGAGAAGGCCAGGAGTGGGGGTGGGCAGGGGGACAACTTACTGGACAAGGCGATTGAAGAAACATGGTCACTTTTTCATCCTCTAGCATCAACTGCAAAAAAAGTCTTCTTATAAACCCCGAAATATTTCCAGACATTGGGAGATTGTTTCTTTGAGGAGAGGAGTGAAAGAGTTCACAGAGAACCTACAAGGGAATAAAGAACACCAACTAGGCAGTTAATCGTCATTAACAATTGAACCTTTGCCTTCTACTTGCCTTCAAAGTTAGTTATTAGGATTTAACCAATAACCTGAAGATTATATACCAGGAATACAAAGAACTTATAAAAATATACGAAAATCAGAAAAGGGTAAGAATCTCTTCCAATGCCTGCCTGATTAGGAATGCCTTCCATTGCTTGTAGAACAATGCCAGCAGGCTAGGAAGCATCTCTGAAGTGAGGTGATTCCAGAGGTCGGAGCTACCACCAAACAGGCCTTGTAACAGGTTTCCCATCAACTTTACCTGCCAAAGAGCAGCATTTCTCAAAGAGCAGGTGTGCTCATGATGAAACTGTCTTTCCAACAGCACTGGACATTGCTGCTGGCATGGGAACTCTCCATGCAATCAGGGGAATTCACACCAAGAAGACCTTTATGTTCCACATTTACATCAGTAGCACACACCCACACCCCACCACCACATGATGGGGTGTTATCATTGAATTTGTCTCCACTGGTCCTGGACACCCTAAGTTCCAGGGCTGTGGCCTTAAAGTTGTACATTTCAATCTATTTAAAGTCTCAGGGTTGTTTCACACATTATATAGCAGCAAAGGTGGTGACTGGTAGCTCCTGGAACGGTGGGGGGTGGGGGCATTAAGCAGGGCAGGCGATGGGCAGAGCCAGGGATAGTGGGCGGTGCTGGAGGCAGAGCCAATTGCAAGCATTGCCAGGATTGGATGCCAATATCTGGCAATTTTTAAATTTAAAACACTAACAGTTGTGATTGCTGCTGTACTGTTCTGATTAGCAAGTGATGTTTTCTTGTAGAGGGCACAGGAAGAGACCTGGAAGAATATTATATGAACCCTCTTCTCTCTCCACACTGCAGTGCTCTCTGCCTGCTCCCACAACTCTAAGCAACTCCTTTCTCACTCTGCATTACACCTCCATCTCTCGCCTACCCCTTTCTCACTCCACATTCCCATCTAATCTCTCTAACTTTTCTCCCGTTTCTCTCTGGATCCCATATCTCATCTCCCCGCTTTCCTCTCTGCACTTCTATCTTCCACCTACTATTCTATTTCTCTTTACACCACATCTTTTGCCTGCCTTTTTCATTTTGCATATAATATCTCAGCTGCTCCTTTTTCTCTCTGCACCACTGTCTTCCACCTAACCTTTTTTTCTGCACACCCATATATCAACTATTCTCTTTTCTCCCTGCACTTGTAACACTCTCACTATCTCTGCTACCCCTTGGTTTTCCTTTGTGCTCCACAGCACTCTCCGCACCTCACCTGTCCCTGTCTTCATCCTACAGTATTCTTATTCCCTGTACCTCCACAGATCTCTGCACTGCTTTAATTCAAAGAGAGTATCAAAAAGGGGGGGGGGAGAAGGGGGGAAAAAGAAAAAGAAAAAGAAAAGAGTAAACCAACAAAAAAAAATCAATGATGATGGTAGCTGAAGCGAATGTGGAGCGCACAGCACTTAACTGCATGGCAAACGGGCTGTAGAATTGGACAGCTTGTACACACTAACTGTAGTGTGTAGAATTGGCCAGCGGGAGACTGCCCTGGTTGTTGGCTGCTCAGAAGAACTGGGGAGCCAAGCGGGCAGAGGAGGGGAGAAAGGAAACCGAGACAGGAGAAGAGGAAAAGAGGCAGAGGACAGGACTGCAGTACAACTGATCCCTCCCTACCTCCTCTGCCAACTCAGCTCCCAGGTTCTCTTGGGCAGTTCACAAGGTGGGTCCTGCACACTACCCAGCAGTTCATTTGTGGTGCACTTACACACAGTCACTTCAGCTGCCACCATTAGCAGCAGTACACCCTGCCTCCCCCCCCCCCCCAACTCCTCCTCTTCCTGGCCAACGGGAGCACATGTGCAAATTCTGCCTCTGTAAGACTGAGCGTGCCAACCCTGTCATCCCAAGGAGGTTTTGTTGTTGTTGTTGTTCTTATTTTGTTTTTTAAGTGCAGGGAAAGGGAGTATTCTGGTTTCCTCTAGGAGAATTAATCCACGCCAGGGATTGGTATGACACTGATTGCATTTGCAGATGCTGGATTTGCTGCCCACTCTCGCTATGCAAATTTCTTTGGAATCTGTCTTGGCACGGAATACACAGAAAAAGCCCCCTCTTGGGCATTAGTGGGCTCAGGGCCGACTCAGTCAAATTTAGAAAGATCTGAGAGAGAGAGAGAGAGAGAGAGAGAGAGAGAGAGAGAAAACACACGAGAAAGCGCGCAAGGGAGCAAGCTTAAAGTCCAGCTGGGTGAGCAGCTGGACCTTAAAGTCCAGCTGCTCATGCAGAAAAGGTGTAAAAAGCCAGGCACATCTGGGACCTTGGTTTAACTTCTCAGTTCTGTAAAACAACCATTATACTCTTGCAAACAGTGTCTCATAGGTGCTTATTTATGCTCTGTTCTCACTGGAGGCAATGAGAAAGGAGATTTGGATACGTCAAGCAAGCCTGTAGCCCATACAGTCCTTCATATCACACTAAATTGACATCTGAATCAATATCAACTACTTAATTTATTACCTGAGCCATCAGCTTCTGGTTATTAGGATGGCAAGAGATGCACTGCAAGAAGAATGCAACAGTTGCGTTTTCAATCGCAGTCCTTTGCTGAGTAGTCAGTCCTGTTCCTGAAGCTGAAGAAAGTAAAGTAGGCCTAGCACTAGTCTGTTGCGTCACCACACCATGCCCTCCAGAAGTAGCACCAGAATGGCAAAGGAGAAATAGAAGTGCTGTCCACAGTGGGTTAACTTCAGAGCCACCCAACCAGTCTTTCATAAGGTGGCTGTTCCCAACCTCCGTCAAAAACCTGAGAACAGGAGCAACCAAGTCTGCGGTGATGGGCATCTTGTTAAAGTGCTGTGGTACATGGTGACGTCTTATCCTGTCTTGGGAATTGTCCATCGACTGAGCAATGCAGTCATAGGCAGAGGTATGGTTAAAGCAGAAACTAGCAAGGCTTCTTACAAGCAGAGAGGGCAAACCTGAGTCCAACAGCTGTTTAATAGCTTCAGGAGACTGTGATGAGGCAGCAAGGGTGGCCAGGTGAGACTCTGTTAGTGCAAGAGGTGCTTGTGCATTTTTAGAGTCATCTGTTAAAGATGAACTAAGGTCCTGTTTTTTGCTGTCATCTGTCATAGACAGTCTGTGTTGCAACTGCACAGGGGGAGGCGTAATACCCATCCAGCCCATGAGTAAGGAAAAATAATTTGGGTGAATGTGGCACATTGAACAAAGCAGACTGTCAACAGCTTTCTTCAAAACCATATTGCAAGGAAGAGACATGGACCAATTAAAGAGAGACCTAAGGATGAGGAAAAGTAGTAATTAGAATATGTTACATGACCATTTCTTCTAGCTGTTAAAAAACACACTATACAGGCACTCCTCGACTTACAAATGACCCATACTTACAACTCCATAGCATATTAATGAAGTCCCCAACTTACAAACGCCAACCTGAACATACAAACAAGTTGTCTCTCATAGGAACTATATGCAGTGTGAGTTATGAACATCCAACTTACAAACAATTTTTGGAACTCAACCCATTTGTAAGTTGGGGACTAGGGATGTGCACAAAAAGGATTTTGCAATTGATTTCGAGCTCTGAATGAATAGCAAAATCTGCGAATTGATTACTCAAAACAGTAGCCAAAGCCAGCTGTTTCGACAAATCAGCCTTGAAACACTCAAAATGTTTCTCAAGTGTTTTGAGCACCATTTTGAGGCCTGTTTTTCTGGGGAGAGCTGGTCTACCGACTGAGGTTGGTGGGTAGACCAGTCCTCCATTTGGACTTAGTGCATTGGCTTGCCTCGGGGGGCTGGTAAACCCACCGACTCCAATTGGTAGACCAGTTCTCCCTGGATAATCAGACCTCAAAATGGTGCTCGAAACACTCAAAATGTTTCAAGCTAGAAACAGGCCCTTTATTTTTAAGGGTGTTTTGTTTTGAGATTGAAATGGCCTGTTTCAAGCTCCAATTGATTTGAGCTTGAATCAATCTGCAAATCTCTATTGGGGGGCACCCTGTACAATCACACTCCGCAATACAGGTGAAAAGTTACAAAACAGTAACAAACTCAATCTACTGATACCATGGAGCTCGTGTCACCATCCATCACAGTTTAGCTATAATAAAATACTGAATTGCCCAGATATGCTCAGGAACATAAAATGGGTTTGTACTCATGACAGATAAATTACTATCCTGCAAAACTGACTTCCACTAAGCCTACTCCATTAAAGCTAATGTTGTACCTGTTGTACAACTAAACACCTTGAATCAGGCCTGGTTCAGTTCTCACTTAAGACAGTATCTGACTGCTAAGAATTCTGAAGGCTCCCCTGCAAACAGGCAGAGAAAACTGAAGGGGAATCAAAACAAGTGGCTACCTTTTCCCTAATCTTCATCTATGCTTGTCTCATCTCTGCTTAAGCAGTTCATTTACCCCAGAGACTAGGAAAGAAAGGAGCTAGGACAATTAGCTCCTAAGGAGAGATAAACAAGAGATGGTTGCTAGCAGTTCAGATTTCTCTCAGCTTTCTCTGCCCATCTCTGGGAAGCCCTTATGATTCTCACCTGTCACCTGGCTTGCATGTAGTATACTTTTTGTGTGAGGAGAATAGTGTGCAGCCAGGACCTCTTACAACAGAAAAAAACAAAGCACACTTGTATTATGCAAAACTCTACTGACATGCTCTTTGATTAGATGAAACCATTCATTGTTCTCTCATTAAGAATGGTATCAGATCTAGCTAGGCTTCCGACTTGCTAGTGGTACTGGACCACCCTGGTTTCCATACTTTCAAAAGAAGTAAGTTTCTTAATTTTTGCCAAATTAGAGGGGGTGGGGGTGGGGTGGCGTATACCCTCTTTCCCCTTCTGTGAACACCCATGAATCCTATCTAAAATAGATACAGAATTCATGATTGATGTTCTGAAATGAATTCCTCTAGAAAAAAAGGTTGCTCACTTGAAACTGATGATCTGGTAGTGATCCATTGACATCCATTAGAAATGGGCTCTGCGCCTGTGCTGAAGCCTATCGGTGTGGACTATCACAGCTCCTCTCGGAGCTTGCACTCCACCCTACATGGCCACATGGCTATTTAAGGTGGGAGGAAGCACCAGCACTTCAGTTCCTGGATGACCGCCAGAGCAGGCAATCATCTTTGAAGTAGCAGGCGAGTTCTATGGTGTAGACTTGTACAATGTCGCAGAGGGGAGGTTCGGGAGGGTCTAATGGATGTCAGTGGATCACTACCGGATCACCAGTTACAGGTGAGTAACCTGTTTATCTGGTTTGTGATCTGTTGAATCCATTAGAAATGGGCGTTTAGTTAGCTCCTTTAGGAGGAGGAAGCAGTAGCCCCTGCTAACTGAGCAAAGAGACACCTGTTAAAGTGGTGATTCTCTTATATTTAGCATGGGGAGAGCAACTGGCCCTTTCCAACCCCAGCACAGCATCCCTACAGTGGCTGTTGCTGGTGTTTACCTTATGTTTCTTTTTAGATATGTGTTTGTTTTTTCTTTGTAAACTGCTTGAAGAACTTTGATTGAAGAGTGGTATATAAATATCCGTAGTAGTAGTCACTATAACACCCTTTTAAGAACTCCTCTCCCAAAATTCACCTTCGTTGCAGAGCGCAAGTCAATGGCATAGTGCTTTATGAAGGGCAAGTCTGAGGACCAGGTTGCAGCCTTACAGATGTCCGTGAATGATATGCCTGACAGATGAGCCACTGAAGCGCCGTATGCTCTAGTCGAGTGCACTTTTATGGATTTTGGCAGCTACACTTTTTGCAACTTGTAAGTCATGAGCATGAATTCTTCCAGCCAGTGGGATTACCCTTTGTCTGGATAAGGCCTAGCCTTGTGATTTTCCTTCATATGATATAAATAATATTTTCATCTTTCTAATCACCTTTGTTCTTGACAGGTAGAACAGAAGTGTCCCCCTCTAGAGAAGTCGTTGGAGTGCGTAGGTAGGTAGCAAGTTATCTTGGTTTATGTGGAAATCTGTCACAACCTTTGGCAAGAATGAGGTATCAGGGCATAGTAAAACCTTATTACACATCTTATTTCGCATGAGAAGAAGCGTGTATAAGCTACGTCCATTCTCGAGGCTGTTAGCTCATTCACCCTGTGGGCAGTTGTGATTGCCACTAAAAAGGCGGTCTTAAGGGAGACCAATTTCAGGTTAGCAGTAACCAGAGGCTCGAAAGGGGCATTTGTTATAGCAGAAAGGACCAAAGATATAATCCACTGCTCCACTGGCTGTCGAACTAGTGGATATAGGTTGGTGAGATCTTTCAAGAAGCTCTTGCAGGGGTGGAAGAATAGTGTCTTCCCATCCCAGCCCGGGTGCCTAGCTGAGATAGCTGCTAAATATCCTATAATGGAGACATTATATAGCAGGGAGGTCTTTAGTGTAGTCAGATATAGCAGGATTTGGTGAACTGTAGCTTTTAAATGGTGGAAGCTGTTTGAAGCCGCATACCGAAATGCTTCCATTTACTTGCATAGTTCTTTCTGGTTGAAGGATTTCTTTGGTTAAGTAAAATCTTTCTTAAAAGCCTATCCTCCAGGCTGTTAGTTTCAGTGTGGGCATCTCTGGATGCAGCACCTGCCCACCTTTCTGTGACAGAAGATCTAGGCACTGTGGAAGCCTCCTATATGTGATTGGACAGTCTGAATAGATGTGGAAACCATGGCTGTCAGGGCCACCATGGTGTTATCAGGATACATGATATCTGGCAGGTCAGAAGTCATACAACCACCCTCCCTATGAGTGGTAGAGGTGGATACATGTACAACAGGTGTTGGAGCCAGTCTATTTGGAATGTGTCCCCATTGACTGTGGGACGTGACCTGCTCTTGAGCAATGTGTTTTGCGCTTGATATTGTGAGCCCTCGTGAATAGGTCTATTTTGGGGTACTCCCAAGACCTGAATATTGGAATTAGGTACTTGTTGCTCAATTCCCACTTGTGTCTCTCTTCCTTGGTAAATGAGCAACTCAGATCATCAGCAAGAACACTGTCCATCCCTTTTATGTAGGGCTTAGGGAGTGATACTGCTTCTGATGCACCAGTGCCATATCTGAACGCTCAATGCACACAGCGACCTGGACACTGTCCCTCCTAGCCTGTTCAGATAGGCAATCACTGTCGTATTGTCCAATGGCAACTGCACTGTTTGCCCCTTCTGCATAGGCAGAAGTGGTTTCATGGCTTGAAATACTGCCAGGAGCTCCACAAAACTGAAGTGGAGCTGTCTCTGCTGGTAGCTCCATTGTCCTTGTACCGTGCTGCCATTGTAGTGACCTCCCCAGCCCAACATCAAGAGGACCGTTGTCACCCACACCATGTGAGATTTCAGTTGCAACGAGACACCTTGAAGCAGGTTCTCTGTGTGAGCCCACCAACCCAAAGACTGCAGTATTTGCCGTAGTATGTTCAAGCTTTTTGGGGGGCTGTCCATATTCAAATGGAAGGTGGATATGAACCATAATTTCAATTTTCTCATTTTCAGCTGCATGAAATGAACCGTTATTTTGCAAGAGGCCATGAAGCCTAGGAGACGCTGAACCTGCCTTGTGCATTGTGATGGGTTTGACTGGAACTGATGTACAAGCTCCAGGATGGCTTGGAATCTCTCCTGTGGGAAGTAGGCCTTCCCTTTTCGTATGTCCAGGATAGCCCCTATATAGGAGATTGACATCATTGGAGTCAGATGGGATTTCCCCCCACCCCAGCTGACCTCTATCCCGAGGGTTTGGAGAAGGTGCAATAAGAATTCTATCTGAGAAAGTAACCCTTCTCTGTCTTTTCACGCCAGTAGCCAGTCATCTAGGTAAAGGTAAACTACCAGTCCCCTGGTCCTGAGGTGTGCCACAACTGCAGCCATGTGCTTTGTGAAGACTCGGGGAACAGTGCAGAGGCCAAATGGTAGCACCTGATATTAGTAAATTGAGTTGACCACCGTAAATCTCAGATATCTGCAGTGTGATGGCCTGACTCCCTATGTGAAAATAAGCATCCCACAGGTCTAACATTGTGAGCCACTGTTCCTGATGTAGAAGCGGCAGAATGCCTTGCAACGTCATCATTCAATACTTTTTCACCTGTAACTTGTTCAGATGTCTCAGGTCCATTATAGGTCATATTCCACCATCCCTTTTGGGGATTTGAAAGTAGTAGGAATAGAATCCCTCCCATCTCTGTGCCCACCGAACTGGGACAATCACTTTCTTGTTCAACGGCTCCTGCACTTCCTTCTGTAGGGTCGGAGTCACCTGCGTAAAGGGGACCCCTTTGTAAACTGGACATACTTTGAACTCTGTTGCACAGCCCAATGAAACTATCTTCAACACCCATCAATCCGATGTTATGTGGTGCCATGCATGAGCATGGCTGGCCAATCTGATGATGTTGATAGCTGTAGATGTTATTGGTGCCTAATAGGTGTTGAAGGCAGCAATTCTCAAAGCTACGTTGGTGGGGTAGGCTGATACTTGAACAGGGCTGGAGTCCTCTGTTGATGCACTGAGCGATGGGCTGTTGTTGACCTCAAAGCTGCTGTTTCTGGACCTCCGTCTGTTTATTACGATGGCCCTAATTGTTCTTATTCTTTTACTGGTAATGCTTTTTACTGTATGGTTGGTAAGCCACCTTGTAATCTCTGCGGTCTTGCAGTCTGAAATTGAAACGCAGTCTGTTATAAGGTTTAAATTTTTTTGGCATGTGAGGATGTAGAAGCCGATGTAAACGTTTTTGCCATGAACTTCAACTTTTAAAGATTTTCCATAGACAAATTTGTCTATACTGAGAACAAACCCTTTCTCTCAAATGGAAGCCCTTCTATTTTATCTTTCATGTCTTACTGAAGGGAAGCCGATCTGAGCCATGCATGGCACCTCAGCGTAATCGAAGCAGTCATTGACCCGGACTCTGATTCAGCCAGGTGCTTAGCCATGCTTAGCTGTTGTCACATCACAGCTGCAGATTTCAACATGGTCTTCTTAAAATGTGCCTTAAACTCTTCTGGAGTAAAGTTACCCATGTCCTGCTACAAACCATCCAAACGATATGAGTGAATTTAGACATGCAGGCTGAATAATTGGCCATCTTTACTGATAAGCAGGCAGTGAAGTAGATTTTTCTCCCAAGTACATACAACTTTTTGCCCTCTTTATCTGCAGGGGTGGTGTGCCTGGATGAGGTCTCACAATCTGTAACAAGAGAATTAGGCACTGGGTTGTTTAACAGATACGTATTCTCAGTCTCTTGCACCCTGTAGAGGCCCTCCAATCTCTTTGATGTTGGTGTTGAAGTATGAGGTACTTGCCATGTGCACTGAGCCGCCTTTGAAATCACTGGATGCAGCAATAGGGAGACTGGCTGTGTTGACATTGACTTGGCCATAAAATTGTACAGGGGTCATTGATTGTAGCTGTTTATGTACTTAGATTAAGCCCCAATGCCTCCACCATTTTAAAAAATTGAATATGGTAGGTCTTCATTTCCTCTGTTGGGGATACACGTGAAGGCGTTGCAACATCAGGAGAGGAATCTGGGTCTACTATCTCTGTATCTGACTCAAAGTCAGAAGAGCCATGATGGCTCCCTGAAGGTACTGGCGAGGAGTCTGACTCATGCTCCCAAGTGGGTGGCTCACAAGGAGTTGGTGCTTCAAACTCCAGAGGATCAGTCTGAATAGCAGCCATCGTGTGCTGTATGACTCTTGTCTGAGCTTGCTTGGACATCACCATGGGTTTTGGTGATAGAAGAGGGGTCTCCATTTGGGTCTGAGTGGCCGCAACTGCAGTTACCACTTTCCTCACTGTTCCAGGATCAGGGGCATCCCCTGCAGCCAGTGTTCGCACCTGAAGTGTCTGGGAATAAGCAGTTGTCAGGGGATTCTGTCTTTCAAATGTGGACTTTCAGGACCTGTCTTCCTGGTAATCATATGCAAGTCCCAGGGATTCCTGGGCAAAGCCACAGGGTTGAGTAGAGGACGGTGTGCAGTGCAAGAAGCCGCAGGTGTGCCAAAAAGTTGTAGTAGCTAGATGTGCTGCTGTAAGTGCATAGCACACAGGTGGATGTTGTTGAGAAGAAGGTGGGTCCACCAAAGCTTGAGGCACTGAATAGGTTTCATGCTCTGCAGATTGTGGGAATCCTCTAAAGGCTGGAGGAGTATTATTATTGGAATCCAACATAGAAAGTAAAGATTGTGCCGTTTTGTGGTCCAAAGCTCCAATCTCCTCGGCATCAGCTAAGGAGATATCCTCGATCTTCAAAGTGATCAGTGAAAGACAACGTTGAGTCACTGTTTCCATCAAAATCAGCGTATGTTGTGTTGAGGGTTGCACTCTAATTGTTGGTGTTGATAGAGATTTTATGGGAGTTGGTGCAGGGAAAAGAGAAGCTGCTCTCAGGGCTGACACAGGCCTCAATACCGAGGGAGATGGTCTCAGTGTCGACGGTCTTGATGTTGAAGGAGGCACAGCAGTAGCTGAACACATCAACGTTGATGACTCTCTCGATGTTGATGCCAATCTTGAAGACAATTTGTTTGCAGCCGAGGTTGTGGCCAGCTCTGTCGAGCTCAGTGTTGACGGTCTCGTCACTGATGTTATCATAACATCTTGTGCTGACAAAAGAGAAGTATCTTCCTATGTTGACGCTTTCTTCTTTTTGGCGGGCTGCGACGCCTCCACCATTTTGTCTCCATGTCTTTTCGGCAGTTTGGGAGACATAAACACAGGTCTCGAGGGTTTAGATTGGGCCGAAGCTTCAGCTCTCAAGCCAGACGCCTAAGGAGACAATTTTGCTTCCTCCTGAGATAGAACTGGGGGATTCAAGTTGTCATAAAGAGCTGCCCGGAGACAAAGCTCCCTATTATGGCGAGTTTGCTTCGAGAAAGATTGGCAAACTCTACACGAAGAAGTATTGTGGGTTTCTCCAAGGCATATTAAACAAAAGTCATGACTATCTTGAGAAGGCAGCTTCGCATTACATTCAGTACATGTTTTTAAAGTTTTTTTATCCATTTTCTTGTCTGACCGTTTAGGGTTATCTGTCATCAGCGTTCTGTAAGTGGTTAGCCAAGTTATCAGTCCAATCTGTCGCCTCAATTATTTCGTTAAGGAGAAAAAACTTAGTTTTAAGCAGTCCAAGGTTCAAAAGCCAATAAATCAGTCCAAGATATGGAACTGAAGTGCTGATGCTTCCTCCCGCCTTAAATAGCCATGTGGTCACATGGGGCGGGGGCGCAACGCTGAGAGGAGCTGTGGTAGTCCACACCGATAGGCTTCAGCACAACCAGAGAAGCCATTTTTAATGGATTCAATGGATCATGAACTAGATCAGCACCTTTGCAGTTAAATGGATCTACTCCAGAATTACCGATTTCAAAATCTGTCAGTAGTTAATTACTAAATAAAAACTTTCACAGAAGCTTGAAATACTGCATTTTCAGTGGCTGACACTATTCCTGGATCTGTGCAAATTAAGGACTCTATGGCTCTTTTTATGGACAGGCATTCCCCAAACAGAAGCAAATACATGTCAGATAGTGAAATCATGTCGAAGACAGCTCTAGATATTTCTGATATGGCTGTTCAACCCAATTGCCATTTTACTGGCTGCTGCATTAGAAACTTGCAAAATTAAGCTGGTACAAGAAGTCTATGAAAATACCTTTCAAGGTCGCTTAAATGCCACATGTATAAACAGGTGGGCTTCCAACAGATCTGATCTTCTTAGGGAAACCAATTTCGGGGGATTTAACTACTGTTTTATCACTCAAGCAGCTTACAGACAACCACTCTTGTGGCACTCAAACACTGGTATCAGTGGTTGATTAAACTAATTAAATTACAAGTGAAACACACACATGCTCTGCAATCCACTACTTTTGAAAAACGAAAGCTTAAATGTCTTGCTTCTCCGAGATATAAATTGAGATGGCTTTTGCATCTGGCAAAAGTGCTTGGACTACTTACTCAAAGAGCTCTCTGTTTAACAATGCTGGCAAGTCATATTCTACAAGCAATTCATAGCTATGCCATAAAATTGCTGCTACACAGTGCAAATGGGAAGGAGATGGCATCAGAAGACCATACTCTCTTGTAGAGCTGTTTGGGCAGACGTAGTTAATTCGGCCACTTTTCTTCACAGCAGCTACTCTTGCCGAATCGCTGACCCACTTCAAGAGGGCTTGAATTCTAGAAGGTGGACAAATATGAAATAAGTTCATGGTAGAATAGATTGTGTTACAGACTGGAGAGAACATAGACTGCAATCAAGTACTGCATTTCACAGCCGACAATTCCAGCAGGCTGATTTAACAAATTTTAATGGACAGCACACCAACAGGTGACATCCACTTTTCATGCTGTGTTCAAGCTTTCATTTTGATAAAGCTAAGATTTCATAACTGGAGCCAAAATGGATCAGACACAGATGATACATTCTTCTAACAGAGAGCCCATTTAACAGGCTTGAGAATTGGAAATAGTAAGATTAAGGGGGGAAAGTACATATACCTAAATTAACTGTAAATGATTTGTCAGTGGCATTAATTGTAGCTTTGGGAGAAATATTATTTGGGAAAGCCTTGAAAATATTTTCTTGTGTAACCTTCTCAAATGCTTAGAGCACTATATGGAAATTGTACAAGG
The DNA here is from genome assembly GCF_027244095.1 of Hemicordylus capensis. Classification (NCBI taxonomy): domain Eukaryota; kingdom Metazoa; phylum Chordata; class Lepidosauria; order Squamata; family Cordylidae; genus Hemicordylus; species Hemicordylus capensis. The sequence goes on along the minus strand of NC_069657.1, from coordinate 393,510,008 downwards.
GAAAAAGACGTTCAGGAATTGCTGACAAGAAAAGTTTTTTTTTTTAATTGACATGCATCCTGTTACTGATGTTTCACTATCAACATCATGAATACCTAACTTGAAAATTGTACAACTCAGAAAGCAGATGGGTGCAAGATTGTAACCAGAGGAAAGCTCCTAGAGTGTGTTTAACATTAGAGGATTAGGTCCCTCCTAACTATTTCAACATCATATGCTTCTAGTTTAACACATTTTTATACCGCCCAAAACACAAGTTCTCTGGGCAGTTTACAACAAAACAATAAAAACAACCAATAAAAAGATTAAAACAGTTCAACAACTAAAATTTAAAATGTTAAAACTATTAAAACACAATTAAAACAATATCTAATTAAAAGCCTGGATGAACAAATGCATCTTGACTGCCTTTTTAAAAGTTGTACGAGATGGAGAGGCTCATATTTCAGCAGGAAGTGTGTTCCAAAGCCTTGGGGCAGCAATGGAAAAGGCCTGTCCCCGAGTAGCCACCAGGGGAGCTGGTGGCAATTGCAGACGAACCTCTCCAGATGATCTCAATGGGCGGTGTGGTTCATAGCAAAGGGCAACCAAGATGATCAGGGGCCTAGAGCACCTTTCTTATGAGGCAAGACTACAACACCTGGGGCTTTTTAGTTTAGAAAAAAGACGACTGCGGGGAGACATGATAGAGGTCTATAAAATCATGCATGGTGTGAAGAAAGTGGAGAGAGAGAGATTCTTTTCCCTCTCACACACTAGAACCAGTGGTCACTCCATGAAATTGATCGCCAGGAGGTCTAGGACCTACAAACGGAAGTACTTTTTCACACAACGCGTGATCCACTTGTGGAACTCTCTGCCACAGGATGTGGTGACAGCCAACCTGGATGGCTTTAAGAAGGGTTTGGATGACTTCATGGAGGAGAGGTCTATCAATGGCTACTAGTCAGAGGGATGTGGGCCACCTCCAGCATCAAGGGCAGGGTGCCTCTGAGTACCAGTTGCAGGGGAGTAATGGCAGGAGAGAGGGCACACCCTCAACTCCTGTCTGTGGCTTCTAGCGGCATCTGCTTGGCCACTGTGCAAAACAGGGTGCTGGACTAGATGGGCCTTGGGCCTGATCCAGCAGGGCTGTTCTTATGTTCTTAAATACCCAAGGCCCAAGCTGTTTAGGGCTTTATAGGTTATAACCAAAACCACGTTCCGTATGGCTTCTTTGTTGGTCACCTTGACTTCCATGGACTTGGACAATACTGTCCCTCTATAAAGCTTGTGCACATTGCTAGTGCTGTACACCACTAGTGCTGTGGATTGCAGTTCTTTTTCTTTAGCCCATGGACACAAACATCAAAAGCAGCTGTTTGTATGCACACAGGCATGTGCACATGCCACAGCTCCATTGTGGTCAGTTTGAGGAATGCACTCTAATTCCTACAATCCATACACCTTATTTCCCCTGCAAATCAGACATTTTTCGCATGTGTGAGATAAACAAAGCAAATTGTTTACCTATCTTTTGTTCCAGGGTCCTGAGTAGTCCCAAGTTGATAGAGAATGTCAATTGTGGAGTCAGATGATAGGCCATTCAGTCTTCCAAAAAGCAAAGGGCTATTTAAATCTGCCCATATGGAAAGAAAGTAAAAGTTTTTATTAAAAACAGATGAGCAACATGCATCTCATTAGCTCAAAATGCTTTAAACAGCCATTTTGAGCTTGCAACGTTTTGCACATCCCCAGTGCCGACCTCGAAATTGAGTCAAAAGCACATCTGCTCAACAAAAACTACATATAATATGTCTTAGGTTTGCTACTATATTTTTCAATAAGATGACATAACACCAGTACATTATCTGCTGTTGAACATCCTGACCTAAATCTGGCTTGTTCTTCTCCCGAAATACCTTCACTCTCAATCCAGTCTTGCAACTTCTAATTCAGATTCCTTACACAAAGCTTACTCACTATTCTCAGTAAACAAACTGAGCGATAGTTTGTGGAATCACCTCATTGCGGACTGCCGTTTTCATTCATTATGGCCAATGAGTTGTCCTTGCTCTTTTTAAAGTATTAGCTACATTTTGTTCTGTGTTTTATGTCTGTTATTGTTTTATCTTGTTTTTGTTTGTTTTATTATTATTTTATCTTGCTGTTAAGTGCCCTTGGGTCTTAGGACGGAGGGCAGTATATAAATATAAACAATATTTTGAAATATTGAAGAACTAATTTTAGTTTTAAAAAGTCTAATCAGATTCAAAGAAAGACTTGAAAACTTAATTGTAATGTGTCTCACAGGTAGAAAACTCACAATATTGTGTTTTCAGATCTCAGTGGGTTGGATCCTAAACTGCTCATGTAAATGGAAGGTGCTTTGGGTCATGCAAGAGAAGCAGAGGTGATTTTTTTTTTACAAATCCTCCCTTGCCCCTGCAGGCCACTACACCACATATCATCTCATTCCTGAGGATCCCTTGACTCATAGAAATAGATTTTTGGGAAACAGGACTTCTGTGCTGAGGAGGGAGCAGAAATGTTCCTTCCACTCATGCTTCTTAAGATTCAACCTAAATGCATCTTAATCTTCTGAGACTATTTATTCCTTTGAACATAGCAACACCAAACCTCTTCAAGTCACATTACTGCTTACAACTGGGGGGAAAGGCTGAACACATTCTTACCTGTAGGATCACTCCCGGATGCAGAACAATTTCTTAAAAGAATGTCTATCAGTTTTAGGCCGATCCTGGTGGACTGAAGTCCAATTTTTACCAGCACAGCCTCAATGTTTGGAGAATGCATGCCACAGTATGGAGACATCAGTAGAGCAGCACATGTTTGCAAGAGATTGGCAGTGGGTGCAGCAGCACTAGCCATCATTCCTTCTAAATCACTTATGTGAGTGAGGCAATGATGCAACAACCTTAACCATCCAATGCTGAGAAAGTGAAAAAGAAACTAACATGAGCTTACACGGCTATAATGCTCATATAATGGACATCACAGCTTTACTACCTAAACACTTTTTCTTAAATGGAAGCTAGTGCACAGAAGTATAAGCATCTGGTCCCAGTAGTAATGAATTATATTTCCTTGACTTCTCAAACCTGATTCTTTTAGAAAACAAAGCCGAAGGCTTGAACATAAAACTCGGTCACCATGTCAATGGATCCCAATGACTAGGGTTTTACTTATGTTTTGCAACAACATTCCCTTGCTGAATATTCATTTTCCTTTTATTTATCCCACTTGTTCCTCGATACCCTAGGACATCTCTCTGGATTTCTCTATGCATAAAGTGCTTCTTCCTCTCACAACTGGGATGAGCTTAGGCTTTGATTTTTAAACCATGGGAAGGAAACCGAAGAATCTCTAAATGTGTGATGACATTGCTGACAAATTATTTTATGGAGGTGAGTGTCTGTAAAGCAAAAAAAGGGGGAAACCTAGCAGATTTTGTGGAATTGCAAAGCTGCAGAGATTGTGTAAAGTCAAAGTCAAATCATGTTTGATAAAATGTGGGACTAGTGAAATGTGATGATTTTCACAAACACAAGTTACTGATTTAACTTTAAGAACCAAGTCATAAAGTGCTGATCAGGACAGGGCATAGGATTTTGTATGGGCTGCACATTTTCATGTTCAAATACAATACACTCAAACAGATGTTAGCTTGGATAGCTAATAGGAACACAATGAAGCAACTGCACTAAATCCAATCACCAGTATGCAAACCTGGTATTTGTTAAGCACTTTCCACTTTCAGTTAGGTACTGATCTCACCTTTGCTTATAATGCTAATTCTGAGCCAAAATACCTTTTGCTAAATCACAACTGATCCTTAGCCCACCATCTGCTCTGCTGAATTTTTTCCTCTAAGGATCTGGATCTTCCATCTATCTGGAGGAATTAATTTTATTACAATGACCCATGTCTTGAGGAAGACGGGTGCTCAGATAGTAGAAAACACAAATTATGCACACATTTGAACAGGTATTTAGTAAGATATGAGAGCCCCCTAGAGGTTTCTAGCTTACAGTACTAGTGAAGATTTTAAATATGGTACATAACAGAGGAGACATCAGAATAGTTCACCTCTTCTTACATCTACTAACAATACGTACCTTGTTTTGGATACCTGATCTTCAGAAGGAAGGAATGGATTGTTGACTGTTGCAGACGAAGTGTTACCAAAGGCAGTGAGCCCAAGCAATTTAATCTGAGAGAGGCCTAATGTGCTAGCATCTCGTGGGCGATGAAGGCGAAGACAAACAGCCGAGGCAACTTCAGCTTTAACAAGCTGTATTTTTATGTAGGTAAGACCACTTGTGATAACAGGCGTCGACAAGGGTAACATGTTAACTCCGTCTGCACTTATTTCAACAGATACTGATGAAGGGCAAGCTGTATAAACAAAACCACATACACGCACAAAATTATTCAGCTCTTAGTTGCAAACTGAAGGAACTGATTACATATACTTAAAATATGTAAAAAGATATTCAATGAATGAAACCATAAGAGCATGCTGCACGCTGCACTAAGGCAATGATCTAGCTTGAAAAAGGATGATACACCACACATTTAGTCAAACATTTCTGTAAGAACAAGTAATATGCAGCTATTTCTAATGCAAGCTGTACCTAAACTGTCAGAGCTGACTCATGTACAATCCTGGATGTCATTCTAGTTGAAACAGTTTGCTGCATAGTTCCTTTTACTTACAAATTCAGTAGATGCCTTCTCATTAACTACCAGTTGTTGAATTCATTTCACAGAGACCTATGTACCAGGGATTACACTATAACACACCAGACTGAAATTCTATACCAAGTAATTCAGTGTAATATATTATTGAAGAATTGGGTAGTGGGGTAGTGGGGAGAGATAAACAAAGATGAGGAGTTATGGAAGGCAAGGACTAGTGTGGGGCATAGAAGGCCAAAACCTTTATTCCTGAAACCTGCCTCTTTATGCTTCAAGAACTGTATCAGACACATAGTTGCTGACTGGTCTTTTCTATATAAAGGTCATTTTGATAATCTCAAGAAGACAAATTCCGTACCAGATTCAAAATTTGATGCTGTGTGATGTGTAGCAAATGCCCATGTAGTTACAATACAAAGAGGACCCTTTATTTACGAAAATGTTCGGTTATAAAGCTTCAAGTGTCTCTATTCAGCTGAAAACTAAACAAAATATATTCCAAATACACTTACTTGCAAGAGATGCAAGATGAGGTTGGATGTGTATTTCTTTTAACAGCACTGCAGCAGGAAGATGAATCGTAAGGTCACACCAGGCTTCCTCAGGCAAAAAGATATAAGACCATGCAGCAGATCGAGCTCTTCTGTGTGGGGGAGTCGCCTGTAGCAGCACTTCAGCAGGCTGGGCTGTAGGACTGCTCGATGTGATTGACCCTTCAACAAACAATTGCCATTAATACGGTTGGGTGAAGAATTCCAACAGAAGTGGAGATCAGATAAACAAGTAGATTTATTCCAAAGTACAAGAGTATGCCCATGTGTGTTGTGTTGGGATTTGGGGTGGGTGGGTGAGAATGTTAATGGCCAACATCCAGACTAAATTACTCATGAATAGTCCCACTGAAATTAACAGGACTAGTCATGACTGATTTGTATCATTAGTTTCAATGGGATTACTCATGAGTAGTTTAGCACTGCCAACAACAGTGTTTTTGCAACACTAAAAAATTATTAATGGTACTCGGGAAAGCAGTGACAGAATGTGAGCTCCAGTAGGGAGGAACCAATGGAAGGGAGTACACAATTCAGTGGCCAGCTCTCAACTGCTTATTTGTCATTAAGCAACTAGGGGAGGGAAAAGGAGGAAAGTAGAGTCGTTGTCTGTTCCGTGTTAAAAGGTGCAAGAATATGTCAAGTTAGAGGGAAAATCCCAAGAGAGCAGTTATGTCCGTTCAAGTAGTCGTTTAAGGAATAGTTTAAGTAAAGAGTAGATTTCCGAAGAGCAAACAGTTTCCGAGGACTGATCCGAATGGCGGTCAGCAAGAAACTGAGTGAGAGGACACACAACCGCCACTAGAGGGTACTGCAGTCATTTGCAGAAGGCAGTTGTGGGCGTCGCGAGGAGCTAACGAATTCTTACAGAAGCTGATCTGTGCAGGCGCAGAACCCATTATTATGAATGTCTAGAACCACTATCCAGATCTAAGTAGATTCCACATGGCTACAACAGAGGGAAAGGCTGGAAAACCAAGACCCCTCCATTGGCCTGGCTGGGCCCAACTATCATGTGGCTTCTCTCCTCCAAGAGCTGTGCCCATCAGCAGCCATTCCACCAGGCTGCAATGGCAGGAGATGGCGAGCCAGTCATTGGCCTGGCTGGAACCAACTGCCACCTAGCCTCTCCCCTGTGACAGCTGTACCCATCTGTAGCCATTCCACCTGCAACCAGCCTCCTCCACCCGAGATGCTGATGGCTGAAGATGTTACAGCAGGTTTTAAATACATTTATCATTTTTTATTAGTATTGTAACTTTGGGCACTTAGGTTGAAAAGGAGAATAAACATCTAAATAAAAACAAAAGTAAACCCTTTTAATGGGATTGAAAAGGCTTCCTATCCCAATCCTTCAAAATGGCACACAACCTGAATAAAGCACATCACATACCCAATGGTGCAAAGTTGTGGATTCCCTCTGCATTATCAGGCTCAGAAGCTAGCACCCTTGCTTTCAAACTACTATCTGTTGTCTTGCTAGGGCCAGAGTCTAGGAATTTCATAATAGTTGAAACCATGCTTCTTGCTGTGTTCACGATGGCTCTTGTACTAGTCACCATATTATTGCAAATGAGCTGAACACCTCCTATAAGTGAAACAAAAAGTATTATTAGTCTTAACATGCATTATTATAGGGTGGGGGTAAGCTAGGCTGCTTCTACTTTTAATTTGGTGAGACATGCTTGATTTGTGACCTGCACTCAGCAGCCAATATTTAGTTTTTAATATAAATATATAATATAAACATCTATAGGCCAGGATCACCACACCCACATGCAGAACACCACAACCACACCGGGACTTTTCTAGTTACAGTGCTCACTCCCCCCACTCCCAAGAGAACACCTTATTTTTTAGGGTTGAGGTCCTTGAGAACAGACTAATGGGGAAATGACAGGGAAGAATCAGTGATATTCTCTGCGTACATGTGGAATTCACTTCTGTTTATGCACTGTGGATGCATAAAACTATTATTTGGACCCCAAACGTAGGATTTTTCCAATCAATATGCCTAGAGAGGAGGAAAAATACTTTTACCCATATCATGAAATGCCTTCAGTGCCTCACTGGTATCCAGCACTCTTAAGATGAACCACAGGAGTGGCTCAGACAGCTGGCAAGTAGCAAGAGAACCCTGGAGGAAAGACACAGAATAATGAGTTCATGATGATTATACTATCTCGTCTCAATACAGAGAAGCTGGCAACTATGAAACAATTCTATAGTAGTTCAGATTGTAAGTGCACAGACAGAGACTTGTCACTGTTAGTTTTAAGTACATACAGGGCCTTGTTTCTTAGGGAATCAATTACAAATTAATCTTCTGAACACTTACTTGTCTTCCCATATACCCACAGGCCATGTAGGTAAGAATTGGCTGAAGCATCACCTGCACTGTGGTAGCTTTTTTACTGAGTGTTGTTAGGATAGTAAATAATCCATCTCCAACCGATATAGCATCCAATCCCCCATGAAAATTCTCATGTTTTGTAAGATGTAAGCCACTTGCACCTAGGAACAATAAAAGTATAGTTTGATGCTGGGTGCCCCTTCAATAACTCAAAAGTAAAAAGCTGCAAAATTGCCTGCTCTTACATATTCTGTTGAAGTGGGAATGACACGTAAGGCAATCTGATTAACGTATTTGGCTGTTAGGTGTGTAATGAACATATGCACCAGTGTTATACACTTTTGAGGTTTCAATGGCAGAATTAGCAAAAGCAATGGATCATTTTTCCCTTGCTTGTGCCACCAAAATAAACACAGCAGTACTGTTTCTTCCTAGAAGTTTTGCTCCATTGTCTCAGAAGTGCATATTATGGATGAATCAAACAACACTCAGAGATTAAGAGTCACTCATCACAGAGGAAGTTATTTTTAATCGAATGAATGAATGAATAAATAAATGAACTTAAGGCTTGAGTTTTGGTTTGGTTTTTTTTAAACAAAAAACTAGGGAGGGGGTACTTGGCCTTATCTGAGCAGAAGTCAGTAGACAACATCCAGACTACTTGGCCTTTATTAAGTACCATTGCAACTTAATTTCAATGGGACTTAATCATGGCTAAGTCTGGATGCTGCCCACTATTAATAAAGATTAATTGTATAAAAGAAAAGTTAGAGAAAGGCTGGTGGAAGGATGGAAATGTTCATGGGAACATTATCTAGACCCATTTCAAACTGGTTTTCGGGCGGGCTACGGGGTAGAGACTGCCTTGGTCGGCCTGATGGATGATCTCCAATTGGGAATTGACAGAGGAAGCGTGCCTCTGTTGGTCCTTTTGGATAGGAACATAGGAAGCTGCCTTATACTGAGTCAGACCATTGGTCTATCTAGCTCAGTATTGTCTTCACAGACTGGTAGCGGCTTCTCCAAGGTTGCAGGCAGAAATCTCTCTCAGCCCTATCTTGAAGAAGCCAGAGAGGGAACTTGAAACCTTCTGCTCTTCCCAGAGCGGCTCCATCTCCTGAAGGGAATCTCTTCCAGTGCTCACACATCAAGTCTCCCATTCATATGCAACCAGGGCAGACCCTGCTTAGCTAAGGGAACAAGTCATGCTTGCTACCACAAGACCAGCTCTCCTCTCTAAATGACCGATTCATGGGTTTTGGAGCATAGGAATATAGGAAGCTGCCATATACTGAGTCAGACCATTGGTCTATCAAGCTCAGTATTGTCTTCACAGACTAGCAGAGGCTTCTCCAAGGCTGCAGGCAGGAATCTCTCTCGACCCTATCTTGGAGAAGCTAGGGAGGGAATGTGAAACCTTCTGCTCTTCCCAGAGCAGCTCCATCCCCTGAGGGGAATATCTTACATTGCTCACACTCCTAGTCTCCCATTCATATGCAACCAGGGTGGACCCTGCTTAGCTAAGGGGACAAGTCATGCTTGCTACCACAAGACCAGCTCTCCTCTCAAAAATAGGAAACTGTAATATACTGAGTCAGACCATTGGTCTATCTAGCTCAGTATTGCCTTCACAGCCTGGCAGTGGCTTCTCCAAGGTTGCAGGCAGGAATCTCTCTCAGCACTATCTTGGAGAAGCCACGGAGGGAACTTGAAACCTTCTGCTCTTCCCAGAGTGGCTTCATCCCCTGAGGGGAATATCTTGAAGTGCTCACACATCAAGTCTCCCATTCAGATGCAACCAGGGCAGACCCTGCTTAGCTATGGGGACAAGTCATGCTTGCTACCACAAGAAGTAGCTTTTGATACTATTGACCATAGTATCCTTCTGGAACGTCTGAGGGTGCTGGGGGGCACTGTTTTACAGTGGTTCCGCTCCTACCTCTCGGACAGATTCCACATGGTGTAAATTGGAGACTGTTGCTCTTTGAAATCTGAGCTTAAGTATGGTGTCCCTCAAGGCTCCATACTCTCTCCAATGCTCTTTAACATCTACATGAAACCGCTGGGAGAGATCATCAGGGGATTTGGAGCGGGGTGTTATCAGTATGCTGACGACACCCAAATCTACTTCTCCATGTCAACTTCTTCAGGAGATGGCATAACTTCTCTAAATGCTTGCCTGGAAGCAGTAATGGGCTGGATGAGGGAGAATAAACTGAAGCTGAATCCAGATAAGACGGAGGTACTTATTGTGCGGGGTCAGAACTCTAGAGACTATTTTGATCTCCCTGTTCTGGATGGGATCACATTTCCCCAAAAGGAACAGATCTGCAGTCTGGGAGTACTTCTGGATCCACACCTTTCCTTGGTATCTCAAGTTGAGGCGGTGGCCAGAGAGGCTATCTATCAGCTTCAGCTAATACGCCAGCTGCCTCCGTTTCTTGAGATGAACGACCTCAAAACAGTGGTACATATGTTGGTAACTTCCAGACTTGACTTCTGCAATGTGCTCTATGTGGGGCTGCCTTTGTATGTAGTCTGGAAGCTTCAGTTGGTACAGAATGCAGCGGCCAGGTTGGTCTCTGGGTCATCTCGGAGAGACCACATCACTCCTTTGTTGATAGAGTTACATTGGCTGCCAATAGGTTTCCGGGCAAAATACAAAGTGCTAGTCATAACTTATAAAGCCCTAAATGGCTTAGGCCTTGGGTATCTAAGAGAACGTCTTCTTCATTATGAGCCCCACTGCCCACTGAGGTCGTCCAGAGAGATCCGTCTCCAGTTGCCGCCAGCTCGGCTCGTGCTAACACGGGGATGGGCTTTCTTGGTTGCTGCCCTGAGACTGTGGAATGCACTCCCTACTGAGATACGATCCTCCCAATCTCTGACAATTTTTAGAAAGCATTTGAAAACCTACCTCTTCACCCAAGCTTTTTCCGTTCTTTAAATTTTTAAGGTTTTAATTCGTGGATGATTTTTAAATTGTTAAATTGTTTTAAGTTTTTGTATTTTTTAAACTTGCTTTATGCTATTGTTAACCGCCCAGAGACGAAAGTTTGGGGTGGTGTACAAATGTAATGAATGAACGAATGAATGAATGAATGAGTAAACAAACAAACAAATAGGAAAACGAGTGGGCTAACAGTGGCATCTTTAGATCCATTACTGTTCAGCTGTTTGCTATGCTGTTAATAGGAAGGAGTACCTAGACAATTATGGCAGTTTGCTGAAGAAATAATGATGTAGATGAAATATTTCAAAAAGTTACACAAACTATTCCAATTTGTGAGAAAAAGGAGCATTGGTTACTTACCGCAAAGGCTTCTTCTTGCTGCTGGATTTGAGGACATCTCGTGGGTTACCCTTCCCACAATGCTCTAGAAGCAGGACTATACAAAATAACTAAGAGAGCTTTAAAGCCCTGAGAAGGAGAACCCCCACCCAGTTCTGAACAGCCAAGTCAAGAGAACAGATGAGCTAACAGGAACAGTGAAAAACAGATTGTGGAGGAAAGACCCAACTTCTGAACTCCTTAAAATTAAGTAAGTAAGTAAGTGGATAGTCCCTGCAGTAGACCCAGGCAGCCCAAGTGGCTGGGCCGAGATGTCCTCAAATCCAGCAGCAAGAAGCAGCCTTCACGGTAAGTAACCAATACTCCTTTCCCTGCTGCTGGATGCGGACATCTCATGAGACATGACACAGCTGATAATCACGGGTGGGAGCACCTGGGTCTACCGCAGAGGGAGTACCTGCTGCAACACCCTTTTTCTGATTGCGGCCTCTGCTGAGTGATGTATGTCCATCTTATGCCTTGTAAAGGCTGGTGGGAGATGACCACGTTGCCACTTTACAAATCTCTGAAAGAGGTGCATAAGTTAAAAATGCTGTCATTGTTGCCACTGCTCTGGTAGAATGAGCAGAAATATGCAAAGGAATTGGCAGCTATAAAGTATTGTAAGCCAGTGAAATGCAAACCTTGATCCATCTGGCTATAGTGGATATGGAGACCTTCTGACCCAAGAAAATAAGTAAAGACACAAATCAGACATAAGAGGACCAAAAGGGCTCAATATGCCAGATGTAGACTTTCAAATATCTTTGAACATCCAGCTTGTGCCAAGCATGTTCCGATGGATGTGTGGGGTTGGGGCAGAATGATGGTAAGATAACATCCTGGGATCAGAGGAAAACAGATGGGACCTTATGCACGAAGGACGGATCTGGGATCAAACATACTGAGTCTGGGGAAAATATGCTGATAGGGCTTGAAGTCTGAACTTTACAGATAGGGTCTGCAACTCAGACACCCACCTGGCTGAAACACTTGCCACAAGGAAGGCCAACTTATATGACAGTAGGTCAAGCGGGATAGATGCGATGGGCTCAAATTGAGGGGCCTTGTGGAGCCCAGAGTATTGTATGTAGGTTCCACGTTGAGAAATGGTGTAAAGGTGACACTGGATCAAATGTTCCTGTCGGGATTCAAGGCCAAAAGCCCTGATAGTTCCACTGCTTATCTTTTCAGTGTGTTTGCCTTCAGGCCCTTATCTAAGCCACCCTGTAGGAAACCTAGGAGATTTTCGGGACTGGAGGTTTCTTTGTGTCTCTGATTTCTTCTGCACCAATGCAAAAAGTCTCATGAAAGAAATTACTAGATGCTTTTATGGAAACTAAGAATGTGTCTAGTACTTTGTCAAAATAGCCATTTTGTTTCAGGAGGTTCCTCTCAGTCTCCAAGCAGCTAACCTTAAGCAAGCTGAACTGTGGTGAAAAATGGGGCATTGTAGTTTATCTGATGAAATTGGAAGGAGCCAAGATGTGAAATGATACACTGAGAAATGGAGAATTTCTGGGAACCAGGGTCTCCTCGGCCAGCATGGTGCTACTAGGATGACCTCTGCGTTGTACAGGTTAATTTTGCAGAGTAACCAGCTGATCAGACAAGATACTGAAGGAAAAGCATACAGCAACACCCAACCAGGGTGTCGACAGGGTGTCTATTGCTTCCACTCCCTCACACAGGAAATGGGCAAAGAACCATGGTAGTTTGGCATTGTTTGGTGCTACAAATAGATGTATCTGTGGGCTTCTGAAGTGCGCTGTGAGAAAATGGAATACTACTTTGCATAGCCCTGCCTCTGGAGCAATGTGGGAAGGCTAACCCATGAGATGTCCTCATCCAGCAACAGGGAATATCCAAATATACTGCATTCTTCAAAATTAAAATTCTAAGAGCCACCACTTTGTCAATCTCCATGCCTACAAAGACAAACCGGACTAGCCCTGTAACATGCCAGCATGCAAGAAAACGAAGGGAAGACTGCCTAATGGGAGAGACTACCCAGGAAGGAAAGATGAACTCAGAACAAGATTTCAGAGAGAAAAGGCAGAGGAAGTGACAGCAAGCGGCGGAGGAGCAGGTATGTACCTGCTCACCTAAGTCTTAAAGGTGTGGGGATGTGTCACGGAATTGCGCTTCAAATTACAATTCAGGCACATCCTAGATAATTATACTCACTTCTAAAATACCTACCGATTATCATTGCCATAGCGCTGCTATTACACTGACCCAGAGCAGATAGAATCTGGCTCATAATTTGCTGGTTAGCTAAGACAAGGTCAGCAACATATGCAGTCGAGCCTTGAGTACTGCCATTGTTTCCGTTGCTGTCCTTTCCACCTGAAACCTTCTCTTCATCAGAAACACTGTCTGTAGTGCTGCTTGCCATCTGAGCTCGAGCACTATACTCCCTGTTGCTTGAAAGTGGCAGCTGCACTAGAATGTTGACCAGCTTGAGCAAATCGAACATAAGCTGATCCCGCGTCATCTCTCCACAGACTGCTTTGGCATCTCCTGGCCTGATGATATTAGCAAAAAGGCCTCCAAAACACGCACGAGCACCCACTGAACTGTCGGAGCCACTGCGAGACATCACTTTGTCAGCACACGTGATATAATGGTGCACCAGAAAGGTGATTGATTCGATAACGGCAGAAATGGTGCTAACTGAAACAACTTCAAAATTCTGCTCAAGTGTAAATTCCAGAAGCTTCACTTGTGCATCTAGAGGCCCCTGACCAGTCTGGAAAGCACCCCTAGAGATGAATAAAATAGAGTTTGTTTCAGCTCATGTAGTGAAATATTCATGCAATGAAATAATTGCTTGTAAAAGTATAACATTTTGCTAATTTGTACTGTTTTATTACTTGTATGCCACCCTGAGAAGCTTAAATATCATGAAGTTTAGCAGTGTTCAAAACTATGTTTGGAAGCAGACGAACTCTTGAAGACAGGGAGAAATGAATATTAGGAAGGGGAATGCTTTCTTCTTCTCACCATGGCATTAAATTCAAGAACTCTGCTTTTCTGAAATTTAAATACTCTTACTCATCTCTACTATAATTTTTTGAACACAGGTAACCAAATAAAACACGAGTGGGGCAGCATATAGACTTAGTTAGTCCTATTTAAGTTCAACTAGGTTCATCCCAACAAAGTTGAAACTGATGGGACTTAAGTTAATCATGACTAATTTGTGCCATTGATTCCAACAGTGCTTAGTCATGACTAATCTAGATGCTGCCCACTAAAAACAAGATATACTGTATAACCGTTTTGACTCCCCACACCCACATCTAAAACTTGGATTCCAACTCAACCTTTAAACCTTAGGTTATCAATACTGAATAAAAATTTACCTCTCCGTTGAAAGAATATGTATTAATTTTAATAAAAATTCACTGAACATTTGAGGGCATGTTGAAGAAAGGTGCACTTGTAAACGAGTAAGAAACTCTTGCATAGCTTGTGTGGCTGTTGGGCCAACCTGGAAAAAAAAGATAAAGAAATACTTGCATTACTAATATTTGCTTCTCTGGAGAATTGCATTCTCTTGAATAATTCCCAAGTTATTATCACAGTATGGATGAATGGTCTTACAATCCAATCATAAAACATATTCAGAACTATGTTTCACTGATTTCAACTGGACTGACTTTCAAGTACAAGTATTAAGGACTGAAGTATTCAACACAAGTCTACTACCCACTTCATACCTTCATTTTTTGGTTACTATTAAACATACATCTCCATAATTTAGCATTCAAAATACAATGTACAATAAAAACAATAATAATGATAATACATTGATTTACCCTCACCCTCCCAATTTATTACAACTCTTAACTCAAATCATACATCCAATTTATGGCCACATTGAATACACAAACAAACTCAGTATCATACCCCACACAATAAAATAATTTAAAAAGAGAAGAGATAAAAATTCAAAGTTACAGGGTCAGAGTGTGCCAGTCTCCACATGAGACAACCATTACAATTGGGGCCAGTCCAAAGATTAGGGTGGCCCACGCAAAGCCTGGCTTTGGCATTCCCCTGCATCCTTTGTCCTCGTGGGTGCCTCTCATCAGGCAGACAATTCCCATGACCCACCAGGCTCACTCTGCTGCCTCCACACGCTGCTCCCACTACTTCTGGGCAGCCAGCTGGCCAGCTGCAGCATATTATAATGGTAATGCCATGAAAAGCAGCAATGTCATTATAAACTCGCTATGCCGGCCGCAGAACCAGCAAGGAGAACTAGTGGGTGGGAGGTCCCTGTTGCCCGCCCACTTGTTCTCCTCACCAACTCTACTCACTGCTTCCACTGCCGACTGCTTCTGGGCTTCCCATTGCACGCTATGATATGTGATGCGGCAACATTATTATATGTGCTGCGGCAGGAAGAGGTGGTGAGAGTGAGAGAGAGAGAGAGAGAGAGAGAGAGAGAAAGTGGGTGGGTGGGCAGGTTGGGGAGGCTGTGGCTGCCTGGCTGGCTCCAATGATGCGCACTCACCAGTGGGTGGCACATGTGACCCAGGCCATTGGTGCCCCTCCCTGCATGGCACCACAGGCGGCCACCAAGTTCGCCTAGTGGATAGGCTGGCCCGGTTTACAATGCATATCACTCTTAAGCAATTCTTGCCAATTTCTTGGAGTACATCAGCACTGCCTCTCAAAAATTGTAATTTTAGTATACTGTTAGAGTATTGTTAACAATGAACAGAGATTGGTATGGCACGTTATGAGGCCTTGTAGATAGTCACTAGCCTAGCAACCTAGGGAAAGCAAGTATTCCTTCCAAATAAGCCACTTCCTAGATCAATTGGCCAAACTAAAAGATATAAACATAGGCATTTTTTCATACCTATCTGTTAACACTGATGTGGTACACTAAATTTGTAATATATTAGGAACATTATGAGCTTTTCATCACCTTTAGGTGAGCCAAATGCCTGCAATAATTTCTTATGCTTTTTTAGGAACACAGGAAGCTGCCTTATACCAAATCAGACTATTGGTTCATCTAGCTCAGTATTGTCTACACAGATTGGCAAATGGCTTCTCCAAGCTGACAGGCAGGAGTCTCTTTTAGCCCTGTCTCGGAGACGCAAGGGAGGGAACTTGGAACATTCTGCATGAAAGAATGCAGATGCTCTTCCAAGAGTGACCCCATCTCCTAAGGGGAATTTCTTACAGGGCTCAAATGCATTGATTTATTTGTTGCATTTTTATACTGCCTTTCTGCCTTGACAAAGGCACCCAAAGTGGTTTACAATATTAAAGAACAATTTTTTTTTACATAAGATTAAAAACATTGTTGTCTCAGGCTGTTGGTCTTTTCAGGAGCTGAGGACAAGAGCTTGCTGGCTTGGACGCCTCCTTTCTTGCCTTCCTCTCAGGGCACACTGACTACTAATGCAGTTTCCCATTCAAATGCAAACCAGGGCAGACTTAGCAAAGGGGACAATTCATGCTTGCTACCACAAGACCAGCTCTACTCCCATTAAAATCTTCCCTGTCCATCTTTGGGTTTCTCCCTGGAATATAGGAAGTTGCCTTATGAGTCAGACCATTGGTCCATCTAGCTCAGTACTGTCTACACAGACTGGCAGCAGCTTCTTGGAGATGCCAGGGAGAGAATTTTGAACCTTTGTGTGCAAGCATGCAGATGCTCTTCCCAGAGTGGCCCCATCCCCTGAGGGGAATATCTTACCATGTTCACATGTAGTCTCCCATTCAAATGGAAACCAGGGTGGACCATGCTTAGCAAAAGGGACAATTCATGCTTGCTATTAAGTAACATTACCTGTGGACTATGTTGGTTTGTTCCATGAGGATTAGTTCCAGAAAGAAATTTCACTAAAACATGAATGAGGTTGGGATCCGATACCAACAGCTGGGCAGTACTTTCCTGAGATGCAATGGCACTGCTGGGACCAGCTTTAAGATGAAGAAGAAAATCCAAAAATAATTATATTTTTTGCATATGCTACAGAACAGGTCAAACTCTTTTCATATGGCACCAGCCAAAAATGTAGCTCAACTTCTGTGAAAATGTTTTTATAACAATCTGCTTTATTGTTATTGAAGCCCATGTAGAAGTACCTGTGCAAGCCTCAACATTTCCTGTTTCAGATTTTGCAAGGTAAATTTTAATTACTTTAATGTATACATTTTCTTCCTAACCAATTCATGTTAGCTTACTTGATCTCTGTGCAGACTAAACCAGAGTACTGTTCTCCTTCTCATAAGGATCAAAGCTACCATATTTTTCACTGGGTAACAATTGTGGGATTATTATTTTTAATTCAAATCTTTAACCTGAACTCAGCAAAATAGGATTTGATTTAGAGCATACATAATCTACAGCATAGATTAAGTTCATTGCCAGTGTATCTGATGTCAAGGTAAAGGAGGCTTTTACTTACCGTATATACTCGAGTATAAGCCGAATTTTTCAGCACCCAAAATGTGCTGAAAAAATCAGCCTTGCCTTATACTTGAGTCATCTATCTGCCAGTGCTAAAATGTCCCCCTGTAATAAAGTACATACTGGTCACAATGGGCTCCATCTGTCCCGCTGCTCCGGTTCTGTGTCCCCTGCTTTCCCGCAGCCGAAAGAAGCCGCACACGTGGTTTCTACCCTGCACTGTGCAGTGCTTGCTCTGTCCTGCTCGGCCACAGAAGCATCTGTTCTCTCACAGATGCCGGTTCCTGCCGCTACCCCCAAACAGATGTTGGTTCCTGGGGCAGACTTTGTAATAGAGAATTACAGGGAGGCGGCAGCGGCTCCCTTAGATGGCGGCAACACACTGTGCTAATAGACTACAACCGTGGGGCAGACTTGGTGATACAGCAGGACAGGGAAGCAGGAGCGGCTCCCTTAGATTTGGCCACACACTGCCCTAATAGACTTCAACCGCGGGGCAGACTTGGTGATACAGCAGTACTATTGTGTACTAATCTGTGTAACTGCGGCGCTAGTAGTGACGTCACTACTAGCGCCGCAGTTACAGCTTAGTACCCTGACCTGCAGCAATAGCCTTGTACCCTCACTTGCAGCCTTGTATCCTGACCTGTGGCAACAGCTCAGTGTAGGCAGAGAGAAGAGCATCCGGCTCTTTAAGATGCGTGTGTGTGGGGGAGGGGGGCATTACCATAAAGTTCTTTTACAAAGTCGTCTTCTTTTTTTAACCTGTTAGAAATGGATAATCTTGGACCAAAACGAAAACGCAGGTCATACGAAGCTAGTTTCAAACTCAAGGTTGTGTCAAGAGCAGAAGAGAGCAATAACAGTATTGCAAGTAGGGAATTTTGTGTTGACGAAAAACAAGTAAGGGAGTGGCGGAAAATGAAGGCTGACTTGGAACAGATTCCAAAAGCTAAAAAAGCTCGACGTGGTTTAACGACTTCTTATGGGGCTCTAGAGACTGAATTGCATAAAGGGGTTATGGAGTGTCGTCAAAATGGTTACTGCGTAACACGCATGGGAATTCGCTTACGTTCTCTTCAAATGGTTAAGGATGACAAATATAAAGCACCAGGCATTGAAAAATTTGCTGCATCAGCAGGATGGTGTACCTGCTTCATGAATAGGTTTGGCCTATGTTTGCGACAAAGAACAAAGATTTCGCAGAAGTTGCCACAAGACCTTGAAGAAAAAGTTATGTCATTCCATTCATTCATTATAAAACAAAGAAGGATTCATAATTATGACCTTGGAGATATTGGGAATATGGATGAAACAGCCATGACTTTTGATCTTCCAAGCAACAGAACTGTGGCAAGTTTGGGAGAAAAAACTATTTTCCTAAGAACGACAGGAAATGAAAAAAAAACCCTTTCACAGTCGTTCTGTCATGTTTGGCTAATGGAACCAAGCTGCGGCCTGTCATTATTTTTAAAAGAAAGACCTTGCCTAAAAAGGTCAAATTCCCACCACAAATTACTGTGCGCACACATGTTAAAGGCTGGATGGATGAAGAAGGAACAAAAAAATGGCTGGAAGAAATTTGGAACGGACGACCAGGAGCAGCCTTAAAGAAAAAACCATCATTACTAGTTTGGGATATGTTCAGAGCACACATATCTGATGACATCAAAAACTTGGCAAAGTCTTGCCAAGTTACTTTGGCCGTTATTCCAGGTGGGCTTACATCTGTATTGCAGCCCCTGGATGTGTCTTTAAATAAACCTTTCAAAGACCGTGTGCGAAAGATGTGGTATGAATGGATGTCATCTGGTCAAGCCCGACTGACAAAAGGTGGAAATCTAATGAAGCCCGACATAGAATTAATAACAAAGTGGGTTCGAGATGCATGGGAAGACATTCCAGAAGACATGGTGCAACACACCTTCCAGAAATGTGGCATTAGTAATGCCATGGATGGCAGTGAAGACAGCGCTTTGTATGAGAATGGCAGCAGTGATGGTGACGACTGCAATCTCAGTGATGACAACGTTTATGCTGATGACCTCACACCAGCTGAAGCTCTGTTTGAACATACAGATGAGGAGGAGGAATCCAGTTTTGAAGGATTTTAATTCTTTGTGTTTTAGCATGGTTGCTGATTGAGCTAAGGAGGTAGTACTCTTAAGGTATCATTGTTGATACCATATTGTTTTTGTTGAGCCTATTCTCCACTTACACAGCTAGTTTACTAAAGTTAGGTTTGTTTAGTCCTTTTATAGTTACTGTAACTTGGAAAGCTTCACTGTTGAGTCTTGACAGTGTTTCTTTAAAGATGATTCTGTCATAGCCTACCGTATAATGAGCCTATACCAGTATGTAGTGCAGTTGTTCTTTAGACTCATGGTTTTTTCTTTGAAATAAATATTTAAAACATATACCCCACTGATGTTTCAATTAATGTAATTTTATTGGCATTTATTTTGATTATTGAAACTCACCAGTAGCTGCTGCATTTCCCACCCTAGGCTTATACTCGAGTCAATCAGTTTTTTGGTTTCTTAGGTAAAATTAGGTACCTCGGCTTATATTCAGATCGGCTTATACTCGAGTATATACAAAGTGTATATAGAAAGTGACTTAGATGAGCTACTTAGCACAGATGCCTACTTTCATTCAAATCAAAATCGAACCAAATTCAATAATTTACTATTTTTAAAAATCAAATAATAATTCCATTTTAAACTTAGGCTTCATAAGTGCAATATTTCAAAGACACTTACAGTTGAACTGCATGTTCGTCATGAGGGTGAGACTATGAAGTACAAGGCACCATGTTCGCAGTAAGGTATTCGGATACCATGCCAGGACAGTCAGGAAGCTAGTTACTGATGCTATAACAAACAAACACACAGCATATCACAACTGCAAGTTGCAACTGTTTGTATTATTGCAGACTTCAGTTATTTGAAAAGGAAATCTTACTTTTTAGGGCAACAAAACCTGTCAAATACAACTATGCCAGAAATCTGGATTTCAAAATCTCCCAATCTAGAAAACATCCTAAATAAATGACCAATGCTAGTAACAAACATGTGTGCACAAGATAAAACTGATGTGAGAAAGGGAAAACATTTACAAATTCACTCATATCCAAGGACAAAAGTTAATCTTGGAATTCTTCAAGAATTCTAGCTAAGCTTTGCTATTTCCTCCAAGGGTGAACTTAAAGGAACTTAAAGACTGTGTAACTATCATTTGTTGGTTTTTTGCTTTACCAAGAACATCAGCTTTAGTAGATCCAAAAGGTCCACCCAAAGCAGCAATGGGCAGATGAACTACTGTTTTACACATCTTACACTCTCATCATTTAGGGCCACTTTACACGTTGCCAACATGTTTGCAACAGGTTATGATCTATTTGCAAGAATCAAGCAGTTTCCTACACAGACTCAACTTCCATATAGGGGTTTGGTAACATGTGAAGCAGCTATTATCTAGTTAAGTGAAGAAGAACTTGGGCCCTTTGACAGAAATAGTGTTCTGGCTCCAGATACAGCAATGGACACAAGGCCTTTCAGAAAGAATATTTACATTCTTCCTCAGAGGAACAGGAGCCACAAGAAACATAGTCCCTGGACATCAAAAGCAACAAAACTCTAGGTTGAGTGCACGAACTTCATTCAGTCTCCATATTTGCTTGGTGCTCATCCTAGTAGTAACTGGCCCCTTATTTCTTTTATCCACATGAATCAAGGGTCACTGTTCTCCCTATTGTTCCTGCTTATCCCAAGCAACACACACACACACACACACACACACACACGCATGCAGCTCACCTTGATTTAAAGGAATGACAGGTGTCCGATTGGCATTATACAGGAAAATGTCAGTGCAGTTGTCCTTAGTCCCAGTGGACCCAGAATTCAGGCTTAATGTGAGCCATAACTGTAGAAGGGACTCGAGCTAAAGGATGACAAGTGGTTGATATTTTGAAGAGTTATTTAGAACAAAGCAACTGTGGAATTGAGAACTTGACAATCTGCAATAATTGGATGGCTTGAGATTTCATCCAAACATTATCACCCCTTTAACCTTGGAATAGATCATTGTTTTCCTGCCAAAGTAGTAAATAATAGTACAAAGTAATGCTTACTTTTGGAAACTGAAGGCAAGTTTCAGGAGTTCTATACCATTTTTAAAATAAAAATATTTCTAGCAGAAGATATGTTTTCTCTTCCGAAGTTGTAAAGAGCCCCATTGGTCTGTAAAGCCAAACTATGATTTGTCATTATGTCTTCGCTCATGCCAGTTTACAAGCCAGCATATCAAGCCATGGTTTGAAGCTGGTTTGCAAGCAAGTTTGCATTAATGGTAGCATGCTATTATGTCTGAATTTACAAGCCACTGATAACCCACAGTTCTGGCCATTTCTCCACCTCAGGAACTGCTACCCCATGGAGACAAGCATGCACTTCTAAAGCTGAGGGTTGAGTAGATGGAAAACAAAAGGTAGACAAGCAGCAAGTGTGGAGCAGCTGTGAAAAAGGCAAATTCCATGAAAGAGGACTGAAAATAGAACTACTAATATTATAATATCCTCATTATACTAGCACAATAGTTCCAGTATATTAAGATAAAAAGTTGTTTTAGCATTCTTCTATTATAAGCCCTGAACATTCTATCCCTTATGAGATCCAAACCATCTGCCTGAAGGTCCTGACATTTTTCACATTTGAAAAACGCACTTGAATTGCCCACTGTGATCAATACAAGTAGGCAAAGAGCAAATGTAAATGTGCAGAGTATGCTCTAATGTCTCTTCAAAGTCAGAGTTGGGAGGGGCTTCTGGTTCTGAACATAGCTGTTTGATAAGGCAAGTCTATGAGCACTCTGACACTTGTATAGTTAAATAACCATTCCCTCACCTCTCCCTTTCCTTTCATGGCCTCCTGCACCCCATCCCCTTTCTCTCTTTTCTCCCACCCCTCTCAAAAAGGGAGCATCAAAGCCCCTCAGCAAAGCTTGGAATAAATCATTGAGAAGTTCACTGCTTTCACTGGTGCTTACTTCTGAACAAACATACATAAGGATCAGGACCAGCAGAGATCCTAGGCAAGAATGTGGGCTTTGTCTTCCCTCCCTCCCAGTCTTCAGCAAAGCACAGAGAGGGGCTTTAATTTTTCTGAGGTTTACTACTGAGTAAACATGTCTAGGATTGGGACCAACGACCTCATGCTAGGAAACTCCAAAGTAACACAGCAAGGAAATACAAATCTATGGTGTAGGCAGTGTTCTCTCCGAGGCGTGCGCATGTGCACATGCTCATACATTTTTTTATGTCCGCTCAATTATAGATCCCGCCCAGGTTGAATCAGGAAGGCCCCACCCTGAATGCATGTGTGCACACACTGCTTTGATACTGCCGCCCAGAACAAATCTAATTTCACACACAGACATTAAAAATTAGAGAGAACACTGGGTGTGGCCCATATTTGGAATACCTTGTAAAGATCTGGTCACCATATCTCAAAAAGGACATTATAGAACTGAAGAAGGTGCAGAAGTGGACAACCAAGATGATCAGGGACCTAGAGCACTTTTTGAGGCAAGGCTACAACATCTGGGGCTATTGAGTTTAGAAAAAAGGCAACTGAGCGGAGACATGATAGAGGTCAATAAAATTATGCATGGTGTGTATACAGAGAAATAAGAGGGGTTTAATGGAAGACATGTCTATCAATGGCTACTAGTCTTGTTGACTATAGGCTATCTCCAAGCTCAGAGGCAGGATTGCAGGGCAATAACAGCAGGAGAGGGGGCATGTCTTCACTTCTTGCCTAAGGCATTTGGTGAGTCACTGTGGGTAACAGAATGTTGGACTATATGGGCCTTGGGTCTGATTCCACAAGGCTGTTATGAAATGATGGCTTACCTGATGTACATTTGGAAGTTCAAACAATAGTCAATACAAATCATGGTTTGATGCAAGGCATCAAGGGAGGCATGGTGTTTTTTTTAAATTCTAGGAATTGATGAAACTGTTTTACAGTCTGGGCTTATGGGATTGCCATAGTTTTAAGTTTTATATTTCAATCAAGATTGTTTTTCCTAAATCACCACAGTACCTGCAGAGGCACCATATGCATAAACCGATAGATTGATATATACATATATAAACTTTTACAATAAAAACTAGAAGCTTCTTTCTACTGACTAATGTAAGGATGTTATATAAAGCATACTTCCAAACTTCTCTTCTTTAAAGAGAAGTTTAGCTTCTCTTTAAAAATTATGCTCCTCTTTTTTTATCGGTCTGTCTCAGAGTTAGACAGCTCTATGATCATTTTTACTATTTAAAATATTTATATATCAATTTTCAACCAAAACAATTCTCAAAGTGATTTACATAGCCAAAGAAAAAAGAAGATGGGCTCACAGTCTAAGTCTGTAATAATTAGTTGAAATACACAACTGGAAAGACAAAATTGTGTGTGTAAGTTGATAAACCAGTGCCATCAACTAATGGAGAGGAGAGCTGGTCTTGTGGTAGAAAGCATGACTTGTCCCCATAGCTAAGCAGGATCTGCCCTGATTGCATCTGAATGGGAGACTTGATGTGTGAGCACTTCAAGATATTCCCCTCAGGGGATGAAGCTGCTCTGGGAAGAGCAGAAGGTTTCAAGTTCCCTCCCTGGCTTCTCCAAGATAGGGCTGAGAGAGATTCCTGCCTGCAACCTTGGAGAAGCCGCTGCCAGTCTGTGAAGACAATACTGAGCTAGATAGACCAATGGTCTGACTCAGTATATGGCAGTTTCCTATGTTCCTAACTAATGTTTCTGCTTTAAAGTAGCTGAAAGGCACAAAAACAGTCCTGTAAAATTTGATACAAACAACATGAGTTTCTCTTTCTCAGAAGCTAACATGGCAAATTTTCTACAAACTTCAGGAGTGAGAATTGCATACCTGAACATGATGGACTTGTAGCATGGAGAAGAGTTTGTTGAAACATGCACTTAACATTGGTATGGAGGACAGCTGGATAACAAACTGGTTGTTCTGATTTGGAGCAGGCAATCCCCGTAGCAACGAATCATCTGTTCCAGTAGACGAATGAGTTACTAAAAGTCGAATCAAGATTTTTTTCAGTTTCAAGAGACAAGCTGCATCAATTTTTTTTAAAAAAAAATCTTTGTCATTCAAATACAATGGGTTGGAGCATAAGATTTCTTTTCTCTGGAGGAAGCTGTTTTCTCCAGAGGAAAGGAACCTTAGGATCCAACCCTTATATTCAATCTTTCACAATAAGCTGATAAGCTCCCTAGAATTCAAAATGAGTAACCTGAAAATAAGAAACGGTATAGCATTAAGCAATAAATCATCTAAGGCTGTAACTCTTAAATACACTTACTAGGGAGTAAACCCCAAGGAACACTGTGGGGTTTACTGCAGAGTAGTCATAGGATTGCAATGCAAATTTTGTTACTAAGGGCATTAATTCAGTCAAACTTTTGTTGGATTTGGTCAAGAGAAACTATATTTTTTAAAAATACCACTATTATATATCACCTCAGAGGAACAGGAGCCATAAGAAACATAGACCCAGAACACTAGAGGCAACAAAACCAAACTCTAGGCTGTGTGCATGAACTTCATTCAGTCTCATCTGCTTGGTGCCCATCAGTCCCCTAGAAGTAATTGATTCCCTTATTTCTTTTATCCAACTGAATCACGGTTCATTGTTTTCCAAATTGTTTCTGCTCATTGCAAGCAAAACTACAGGTTCTTCAACGTGGTCTCTGTCTTTTACACCAATGGGCACATAACAAACTAGCACCCAAGGAGGAGGGAAGACAGAAACAAGACGTAACCTGCCCGAAATATTTATTTATTTCAGGAAAAAAAATACATCAACTGAAAATGGACTGCAGGACACTCCTGCCAAATACAGCATCATTCCGTGCCCTGGCATCAATAGCATGCCGACAGATAAATGGATGGGACGAAGCCCAGGTAGCTGCCTGACATATAGTGTCCAGTGGGACCATACAATCAAGGGCCACAGAGGCCACCACAGGCCTGAGTGTGCCTTAACTGTCGCAGGCAACTGTTTATAATAATAATAATAATAATAATAATTCAATTTCTATACCACCCTTCCAAAAATGTCTCAGGGCGGTTTACAAAGAGAAATAACAAATAAGATGGCTCCCTGTCCCCAAAGGGCTCACATTCTAAAAAGAAACATAAGACACACACCAGCAACAGTCACTGGAAGTACTGTGCTGGGGGTGGATAGGGCCAGTTACTCTCCCCCTGCTAAATAAAGAGAATCACCACGGTAAAAGGTGCCTCTTTGCCCAGTTAGCAGGGGTAACTGGGCAAAGAGGCCAGTAACTGAGCCAATTGATAACAAAGCTCAATTGTGGAAACTATCCACCTAGACATGGACTGGGCCGAGAGCTGGAGACCCTTACGCAGCCCTTTGTACAGAACAAACAAGGAGGGAGTTTTCCTCCATTTAGCAGACCTCTGGACATAGAAGGATAATGCCCTTCGAACATCCAAATGATGTAACCTCCTCTCTGCATCTGAGGAAGGATTTGGAAAAAACACTGGCAAGGTGAGAGGGGATGAA
The DNA here is from genome assembly GCF_027244095.1 of Hemicordylus capensis. Taxonomy (NCBI): domain Eukaryota; kingdom Metazoa; phylum Chordata; class Lepidosauria; order Squamata; family Cordylidae; genus Hemicordylus; species Hemicordylus capensis. Next base: position 393,484,013 of record NC_069657.1, on the reverse strand, counting down.
CGGTGAAACATGGACACCACTTTGGGCAGGAATTGGACAGCTGGCCTGAGCACAACCTTGTCCTTATGGAACTGAAGGTATGGTTGGTCAATCCTCAGAGTCCTCAACTTGCTTACCCTCCTGGCGGAGGTAACAGCCACCAAAAAGGCGACCTTCCAGGTCAGGAGACATGGATCAATGGAAGTCAAAGGCTCAAAGGGTGGCCATATCAGACTGGCCAAAACCACCGAAAGATCCCAGGCTGGAGACATGACAGAATCATCTGGGAACATATGTGATAAACCTTTCAGGAAACTTTTTACCACTGGGTCCTTCAACTATGAAGCCTGGTTTGCGGGGGGACGTGCCATAATGGCAGCCAAATATACTTTAAGTGAGGAAAGCTTTAAACCAGACTCTTAAGAGCCAACAGAGAATTACATATATCTTGTATGGACGGGTTACAGGCATCAAACTCATGCAATGAAGCAAAAGAACAGAAGCAAGTCCACTTGTGATCATATGCCTTCCGCATGGACTGCTTCCTAGAGGCCCCCAAGACTCAGGAGGAAGTTGGCAGGACTTTCCAAGCTGTCAGATGGAGAGGCCGAACCTCTGAGTGGAGCACTCGTTCCCTCTCTTGTGACAGCAGGTCCGGTAGTGCTGGCAGGCATATCCAGTCCATCGCCAAGCATCTCAGGGACAGCAACCAAGGCCTCCTGAGAGAGCCTTCTCCTTCCTCTCCCCTGGAGCAATACCTGGCACATTGTGCATTGCCCCGGGAAGCGAAAAGGTTCAGAGTTGGGACTCCCCATTTTACAAATATGTCCCTGAGAACACCTCGATTCAATTCCCACTCATGGGAAACCACCATTGTCCTGCTCAGAAAGTCCGCTTGGACATTCAGGGAGCCTTGTATATGAACTGCCTAGGGTGACACTGCATGTGCCACACACCAATGCCACAGATCCAGAGACAGGAACAGAAGGTTCCTTAAAGACATGCTGCCTTGCCGATTAACCCAGGCTTTCACCATTGTATTGTCTGTTTGTATCGTCACGGAGTGACCCCAATCATGGGCAGGAAGCCCCTGAGAGCACTGAAAATGGCTAACAACTCCAAGTAATTGATGTGATGAGTCCTTTCTCTGAGGAACCAATGCCCATTCAGGCGAAACCCATCTAGTTGAGCCCCCCAACCGAGCTCCAATGTGTCCGTCGTGACCACCCACTGGGGACGGTGGGACCGATGCTAAGGTGACGAAACTCGGTCCACCATTCTGCCACCGCCTGGACCCCGTGTGGGGGCATGCGCTCTAGATGGCCCGGATCCCGAAGGGGATCGAACACATCCAAAAACCATCTTTGAATAAAACGCATGCGGAGGCGCGCTTGAGGCAGCACATAAGCAGTGGCTGCCATGTGGCCCAACAGGTGCTGCACCAACCGCATGGTCTGTGGGCCTCTCACTAGGAAGTCTATGGCCAATCTCCTGAGTATACATATGCGGGTGTCTGGAACGAAGACCCTCTCCAGGGTCGTGTCAAAAATGAGTCCTATGAACTGAATCCTGCGGGTGAGTTCTAACTGCGATTTCTTGAAATTTATTTGAAAACCCAAACCCTGAAAGGTATCTATGACCAACTCTAGTGCGTTCAGGACTACCCTTCTGGTGTTCACTAAGATGAGCCAATCATCTATGGCAGCACCTGCAACCTCTCTCCTGCAGGAAAGCCACCACCAGAGCTAGACATTTTGTAAAAACCCTTGGGGCCGTTGTGAGACCAAACAGCAAGGCTTTGAATTGACAGGGAATCCCCCTTATCTGGAAGTGCAGAAAGCGCCGATGTTGTGGGTGAATTGAGACATGGTAATATGAGTCTTTTAAGTCTAAAGAGACCATCCACACGTCTCTTTCCAGGAGAGTCATAACGGTAGGCATTGAGGGCATTTGATTTTTTTTGTACAAAAGATGCTTGTTCAGGGCCCTGAGGTCTAGTATCGGACATAGACCACCATCTGGTTTTGGTACAATAAAGTACTGGGAGTAGAAACCAGGACTGTCTAGATTGGTGACCTTCTCCATTGCACCCTTTAATAAGAGTGCAGTGACTTCCTGGGCCAATTCTGGGGTGTATGGGGCAGTCACCACCCCGGACACAGGCGGCGTACCGACGAACTCAAGGTCGTAACCCAAACGTGCTATTGTAAGGACCCACTGGCCCATAGTCACACTGTCCCAGCTTGCCGAAAATGGGGCCAGTTGAGTCCGGAAGCGCCCCAAGTCATTGTTTCTTTTGATAGGCACTGAGCGCTCACTCTGGGATGATGGCTTACTAGGCTGGGAGCCCAAATTGTATCGGGACTGGAATTTGTTGCCACGAAAGGAATGTCCCGATGGGGACTGATGTTGAGAAGGGGCCTTTTGTGGTTGATAAGGCGACCATATGGCAGTCTTTTGTGGTTTAGTATGTGAAGACAGGTACGACATTGAATGCTCTGTGCTCCTCAGTTTCTGTACTTTCTGGAGCGTATCATCTGTCTGTTCCACAAACAGGCTAGAGCCCTCGAAGGGAAGATCCTCGACCCTAGCACGGGACTCATAGTTCAGCCCAGATGAACGCAGCCAAGCATGTCATCTAAGTGCCACAGACGTGGCCATCACCTTGGCCGCACACTCTGACGAGTGCCTAGCCAAGTATAGTTCCTGTTTGGCGACCTGAATAGCCTTACGGAAGAACGCCTTCGCAGGATCCCTCTTGTCCTGAGACAGGAGATCCAAGAACAGACCCACTTCCACTCACAAGAAGTGGTTACATCATGCATTATATGCCTGATAGTTCCCCACTCTTAGGTGGAGGGCTGAGGCCGTCACCCAAAGGAGTCCAATTTCCAGCCCTCTCTGTCACTCGAAGCCAATTGGCCGCGACCTCTGGTTCGCTGTAGAGACGCCTCCACCATGATCGAATTAGGTGCTGGATGGTTCTTCAGGAAGGCCATATCATCCTGTAACTGTATTCTTGAAGTAGAAATTCTCCAGGCGCCTTTTAGGCTGGGAAAGGGTTGCCGGTTTCTTCCAATAGCCCTTCATGACTCCCAGGAAGGCTAAATTGAGGGGGTAGAGCGGCCGGTACCTTCGCCTCCAAGTCGATCAGGCTGAACAATGGATCCAGCTCTCCTTTTTGCTGGGTGAGACTAATGCCCAAGGCCGAAGCCATACGTGCCACATAAGCGAAGTATTGTTTGAGTCTTCTGACGGGGAAACCGGTTTGGAATCAGATTGTATGTCAAGCGGAGACAACCCTTGGGAAGCACAGTCCGCCCCTTGGGATCTGGTATCACTATCATATTCTGACTCTGGAGGAGCCAGACAATCTTGAGCCACGGGCGTCGATCCCACAGAGAAGACCGCTTTGACCGCCATATCATCTGGTACCGAAGCTGGCATGTCCACTGGCAGCACCTGGGATGGAACAGCAGCCTGCTGTAGTGAAGAAGCCAAAGGGGGAGGTTCACGTCGCTCAGCTCGATACCGGGGGGAGCGATGAGGAGAGTGGGAACACGGCCTCCCTTCTGAGTGTGACTGTGGCTCATGCCAACCTTTTATGGTACCAGGTGTCCCATACGGGGGAGCATTCATGTAACGAGAGCTGTATCGAGGTCTACTATAGTCTGAATAGTCCAATTGATAATCTGCAGGATATCGACCATAGGAACTAGAGTCCTGGCGCCAAGCAGTATAGGCTGGCTCGACCGCCACCAAAGGGGAGTGGTGTTCCGTTGCTCGGTATCGATCCGAGTAGGTAGACTCACGATGGTCCCAGGCCCAATCCTGCCTATACCCCGACAAGCATTCTTCTGAATCCCATCGATCATTACAGTATCTAAAGAGGATATGCTCCTGGCAATTCCAAGGGGGTGAACGACACCCAGGAGAATAGGCTTCCCTGCCCGACGAGGCATAGCCAGTTTCATCCAATGCCACAGAACACTCCCTACTTGAATGAACCTGAGCGGGAACCAGATTCAAAGAGTCCTCCTCAGGAGAACGGGGCCTAGCCGAGACTGAAGACTTCGGTGCAGCATGATCTGAATCTCCTTTAAGTTTCTTGGGCACAGGGGCCTCTGGGGCAGGAACAGACGGGGCTGGCCTCTTCTTAGGTATTGGAGCAAGATGTTGACCCGCTGGTAAATCACAATGCAACTTAGACTTCTTCTTCCTCCTCCTCTTCCTCTTGGGTACTGAAGTCACCGGGATCAGAGATGATTTTGGCACCACGGCCATAGAACGCTGCAGAGGATCTTCTAAATGCAACAGCTCACTTACAGCCATCGAAAGAGCCACAGTAGTTGGCGGCGATAATGGTACAGAGCTCAAGTTCTCGGCCTCTACAGTTGCAGGCACCGAACGCTCCGATGTCACCGATAAAGTCATTTTCGCCGATCACTTCAAAGACAAGGCTTCCGATGACCGGAGAGCCAGATCCCGCAGGGCTGCGTGCAGAAGCCCTATTTTTGCAAGCCTGCTTCATGAACTTCTGACAGTGAAGACAGGTCTTGACAATGTGGGATTCCACCAGACACAAGAGACACTCGATATGAGTATCAGGGGAAAGGATCTTGGATCCACACCGGACACACTTTTTGAAGTTGTCGTGCCGGGCATAAAAGCCGATGGCCAGCTGGCCACCATGCTGCGTCCCAGCCGGGATTGAAGCTTCGAAAAAAGAAAGACTGCAAAAACCAAAACGCCAAGAAAAATTCGCTAACTACGAGCAGAAAAAATAAGAATAAAGAAGGAAAGGAAAAACAGAGAGAAAAACAAGGGGGAAAACCAGATTCTACTTGTTGTCAAGCTGCAGACTCCACGTTGTTCACTGAAGCGTGGTCGACGAAAGGCTGAGGGGATGAGGAGTGGCGCAGCCGCATATAGTGGCTGGGGGCGGAGTTCCCGCCCAAAGCAGGAGAATTGAGCTTGTTAGATTCTGACGAGGTCTCTGCACAGGCGCAGAGCCCATTGGTGTAAAAGACAGAGACCACGTCAAAGAACAAAAGTAACCAAAACCTTTCTAGCTAAAATATAAATGATAAAAACAAATATGGAAGATACTCAATTGATTGTGTGCTAAAAGCCCTTTCTATTCATGAAAGAAGTGAAGGAGCTTACACAAGGCGGGTGTGTGTGTGTGTGTGTGTGTGTGTGTGTGTGTGTGTGTGTGTGCGCACGCATGCATGTGTTCACCATTCTCTTTCCCTTCCCTCTGCAGCCCTCGAAATCTGCTTGGGGATTGTGTGAACAGAAGCAGCTCTTAGGATACAACACAATGGATATTTGCCAAGCTGATTAAGAACTGGTCTCCAAATATCCTATTAGATTGGATTTAAAGCAATATCCTATTGCTTTAAATTTGCCATGAACAAGAAGGATAAGAGTATTCTTTATTTCCCACCTTTTGAATCTATTATTTTGCAGCATACAATACAGTAGCTGAGAGGACAGTATGTCTGTCTTCAGTGACGCAAATTAATTTTATGTAGTTTTAGGGAAGCTAAGGCTCTGGGTTATTGAGAAATGCAACTGAGGACTGGCACAAAATTTTGTTGTTTTCTCTACAACAAAACTTTGCTAAGCAAAAGAACCTGTAAAACCTCTTCTGAAAAGAAGTTCAGCCTGAAGCAACTCAAAATGAATACTCTTTTGCCACAACAGTATTTTCTTCACTGCTTGTATTCATATCATTCTTGCTATTGTTTTGCATGACCTGTGTTTTAGGCCTCATCACTGGGAATTTAGATGTGCTATATTACCTATGTTGTGGAGTTCATGCCATGTATACTATGTAGCTACTGACTGTTCACAAAGTTTAGATAAGGCATCTAAAAATGCAGCCCACCAGCTGTTGGTGACCTACAACTTCCATCATCCCTAGTCACAACAGCTAGTAGCCAGGGAAGATTGGAGTTGTAGACCAACATCTGCAGGATGACCACAGTTTAGGATTCCTAGTTTAGAGCACCTTAGCACAGTAAAAAGATTACTCTATCAATCAAATATGTTTAAATAAGTTTAGCAGTCAATTATGTGCAAAATTACATGTAGGAGATGTGTTGGTTAATGCTTGCAGAATGGAATCAGCTTCCAGAGTAGACATCATTTTCAGCATCAGTTCTGCTTGTTGTTCAAGTCCAACTTCTAAACGGGCATCTAAAGCTTTGGAAAAACAGCATAAAGTCAATCTTTATCAGACACCAGAAGTAGCATATTTTATCAGATCTTTAACATGATTAGTTAGCTTATCTCTCAAGTACTGACCATGTTTCATTGCTACATGTAGGAAATGCAATCCTTTATTAATTATGGTGGGGGCGGGGGGAGATATTGGCTACATAATAAATTGGAAAAACGCAAATATGAAAATTGCCAAAAATTTGGCTGTGTGAAGACCAGAATCATCGTAAGTACCCAATGTCTACAAATGTTACTTCAATTAACAAGATATAGTTCACAGGTAGAATAAAGTTAAGATCAAATATCAATTAATAGAGTTTTACTGCATACAACATATTGTGACTACAGCCCCCCAAAAAACTATAGGAATAGTTCCACGTGCCCAGTAGGGTGCAGGACTTGCATTTCCTCAACAACCAGCCCCTAAATAAGACATACTGGCAGACATCCAGGCTAACTCTCCACTAACACCACCATGGTTTCCCATTGTGTAAGTGTCTACACGCAGTTTCTGGCGATCCTCCTTTCCCTCTGCAGCTATCTATTCTGAAACTAAGGGTAGGGGGACCTCAGATAGATTGTTTTGGGAGACACAAGCAGCTGCAGAAGGAAGGGGAGATAGATGAAAATCGCCCTTCCTTATGCAATGGAAAGCCTTAGTGCTTTGGTGGAGGATTAGTCTGGATGTTGACTATTCATTTTGGACCTCAGGGCAATTTTCTAGAATGGTTTGTTTTATGACATGGCCATGCCTAAAGTAGTTTTAAAAGTCTGCTATTTTCAGCGGCAGAAGAAAACGCCTGCTTTCAAAAAGCTAAACAAGCACAATATGACTGTCACTTAGCAAAGTTGTCAGTAATTCCCCAAGCAAGTCAAAATGAATATTCCACAGCAAGGTACAGAAGCTACTGCTTACCTTGAGACACTGAAACGCTCACAGTTTGTGATCCATTCTTTTCCGTTGTAACTGGTGGTTTTGCCACAGAAATTCCAACACCTCCAATATAAGGATTGTAATTGTATGTACCATAGTCAGCGCCCCAGTAATCATACCATGTGCTGCTGATAGGCTTTATCAAATAAAAGGATGAAATATGAAGTTATTATTAGATTCTTCCCCTACACTTACAAATTCTCCATAGCTACATTTTAATTATAAATGTTGTGCCTATTCCAGGCCACTACAATTTTCTTCCCAAGTAGTTTGATAATGTAGCAATTTATTAGTACAGAATAACGTCTTTGTGATGGTACTCTAGCATTATACAGTTGTCAAAACACTTTTAAAAGTATCTGGGTGTATAATTCAAGAAGGAGCACTGGTCACTTACTGTGAAGGCTTCTTCTTGCTGCTGAATTTGAGGACATCTCATGTGGGTTATCCTTCCCAGATGCTCCAGAGGGCAGGACAAATCAATAAGGCAAACCTTCAAGAGGCCAGGAAGGATAGTCCCACCCAGTTCAGTGCAGGCAAGCCAAGATTCAGAAAAGGGTAAAATGGAGACAGAATAATAAAAGAAAAATGTGTACACCAGTAGCTGGGAATGCCCAAAGGGTGGGCTGAGATGTCCACATCCAGCCAGAAGTAGAAGTCTTCACGGCAAGTGACCAATGCTGCTTTCTCTGCTGCTGGATGAGGACATCTCACATGGAACATGCCACAGCTGATAAGACCCAGGAGGGGGGCATCACCAGTTACTGGGCGGAAGAACATGTTGGAGCATACGTCTGCTAAAGGCAGCTTGGGAGGACTTGAGAATGTCCAACTTATAGTGCCTGGTAAACATGGAAGGAGATGACCATGTGGGCACTCTGCAGATTTAGGCCAACAGCACATTTGTAAATGCAGCAGAGGTGGCAAATGATCTTGTGAAGTGAGCTGTTAGCTTGAGAGGAGGTGGTAAGTGTTGAACCTCATACACCAGTGCAATGCAGGTTTTTATCCATTGTGCGATGGTAGCAGACAAGACCCACTGACCCATGGAAGATGGCAAGAAGGAGATGAAGGGAATGTCAGTAGATCTGAAGAAGGCAGTTCTGGACAATAAAGTCTTTAGGCAGCAGCGTACATCTAACCTGTGCTGTTCCTTCTCCTTGTGGTGGGTAGGACTGGGACAGAATGAAGGGAGCACCACATTCTGGGAGCAATGGAAGTTGGATGTCACTTTAGGTAGGAAAAACTGATCAGGAATCAATCAGACCGAATTCGTGGAAAACACACAGAAATTTATGTTCATGGACAGGGTGAACTTGGAGACTCTCTGAGCCAATGTAACAGCAATGAGGAATGCCAACTTAAATGACAAAAATTGAGAGAGATAGAATGTAGAGGTTCGGAAGGAAATGCATGAAGCATTCTGAGTACCTTGTGAAGATCCTAGGAGGTGAATCTGTGTAGAAGGTGAGGAGAGAGTTGCACTTCTTGAAAATCGATTGAGGTGAGGATGTGAATGTGAGGCCCTCTTTTTGGAGGGAGATAGCAGGTTGGCCAATGCAGCCACATGGCGCTTGATAGTGTTCGCCTTGACGCCTTTGTCCAGAGAGTATTGGAGAAACAGTAGGAGTTTGGAAATACCACATTGCTCAACCAACTGCTTGTGTTTTTGACACCAATGTAAAAAGACCCATCAGATGCTTTGGTATATCCAGTTGGTGGAAGCCAACATGGTGTGGTGATTAGAGTGCTGGACTAGGACCGGGGAGACCTGAGTTCAAATCCCCTTTCAACCATGATACTTGCTGGATGACTCTCGGCCAGTCACTTCTCTCTCAGCCTAACCTACTCCACAAGGTTATTGTGAGGAGAAACTTAAGTATGTAGTATACCACTCTGGGCTCTTTGGAGGAGTAATAATGCCAAGATGGTGTCTAGGACCTTGGAAATATAGCCATGGTGCTTCAGGATGTTGTTTTTAGTCGCCAGGCTGCAAGCCTGAACCATGCTGGGTCCTGTTGTAGCGCTGGGCCCTGGATGAGGATGTCTGGAGACACCGAGAAGAACCATGAACCAGTGGTGGAGAGAGGTAGGATTACTGGGAACCATGGCTGGCTGAATCTCCTGTGGCAACCACTTCGCTTGAGCAACATGCTGTAGACTAGGGATGTGCATGAACACGTTCAGGGAAGCCAGGGAGTGTCCTTTAAGGCGCAGGGAGGGTGCTCTTACCTCCCTCTCTGCATTTCCCCCTCCAGCGGTCTCCCCAAAATCGCTGCAGCAGGGCTGCAGTGTACCTCTGTGCAGCCCTAGTCAGGGTCCCACCGGAAGTGGACGATGCAAACTGTGAAAATCTGTGGAATCATACTTGGGAGAAAGCTGATGAGAGAAATGGAGAAGCCTTTTTAAAAAATTTTTGTGTTCTCTTGCACTTATAAGTATTCCTTGTTTTTTAAAGACTATGCTCAGGGGGAGTGTTTGTCCAAGGATTAAGGAGTGTTTTGTGACCTGCTGGAATGTATTGGAGCCTGTTCCTGTTCCCTTGCCTCCTCAAGACAAGGCATATACCTAGGCATACTTGGTATACAAAAGAACTACAGGGGCTCAAGTGGCGAGGTAGACAACTGGAGTTCGTGGAGAAACACTCGGCTCGAATCTGACAGATTACAACATTTGAAGATTACAACAGACACATTTGAAGATCTATGCTCTGGAAATACGGGCGGCAAAGAAGCGATTCTTTTCCACCCGTATTGCACTCACAAGTTCACGTCCAGCAGAGCTGTTGAGAGAGGGCTAGTGAGTGCCCTCCTCCTTTTGAATCAGAATTTGGAAACATCTATCACCTGCTGTGATGTGTTAATGATTTCTTTGTGGATAAAATCTCTCATATTTGGGCCGACTTGAGACTCAAACTCCACAATTACTGCAGTGTCTGAAACAGAGGTGTCCAGTGACTCTTCTTACGTGGTTAGGCTGGATCAGTTTCAGTTTGTGACTCGTGAGGATGTGGACAAGCTGCTTCGAGTAATGCGGCCTACCACCTGTTCTCTTGACCCTTGCCCACTGTGGCTAATACTATCTGGCAGGGAGGTTGTCATAAGAGGCCTGGTAGAGATCATAAATGCTTCTCTGAGGGAGGGCAGTATGACCTCCTTGTCTTAAGGAGGCAATTATCAGACCACTTCTGAAGAAGCCTGCCCTGGATTCCTCACAGTTGAACAACTATAGGCCTGTCTCCAACCTTCCGTGGCTTGGCAAGGTGATTGAGAGGGTGGTGGCCTCCCGACTCCAGGCAGTCTTGGATGAAACTGATTATCTAGACCTGTTTCAGACCAGCTTTTGGGTGGGCTATGGGGTGGAGACTGCCTTGGTCGCCCTGATGATGATCTCCAATTGGGAATTGACAGAGGAAGTGTGACTCTGTTGGTCCTTTTGGACCTCTCGGCGGCTTTTGATACTATCGACCATAGTATCCTTCTGGAGCGTCTGAGGGGGTTGGGGGTGGAAGACACTGCTTTACAGTGGCTCCACTCTTACCTCTCGGGCAGATTCCAGATGGTGTCTCTCGGGGACTGTTGTTCTTCAAAAACTGAACTTTGGTATGGTGTTATTAGTATGCTGATGACACCCAAATCTATTTCTCCATGTCAGCCTCATTGGGAGAGGGCATAGCCTCCCTAAATGACTGCCTGGAGGCAGTGATGGGCTGGATATGAGATAACAAGCTGAGACTGAATCCAGATAAGACAGAGATACTTATTGTGTGGGGTCGGAACTCAGGAGATGATTTTGATCTGCCTGTTCTGGATGGGGTCACACTTCCCCTGAAGGAACAGGTACGCAGTCTGGGGGTGCTTCTGGACACAAAACTCTCCCTGGTATCCCAGGTTGAGGCAGTGGCCAGAGGTGCCTTTTATCAGCTTTGGCTGATACGCCAGCTGCGTCCGTTTCTTGAGATAAATGACCTCAAACAGTAGTACATCTGCTGGTCACCTCCAGACATGACTACTGCAATGCGCTCTATGTGGGGCTGCCTTTGTACGTAGTCTGGAAACTGCAGTTAGTCCAGAATGCGGCAGTCAGATTGGTCTCTGAGTCACCACGGAGAGACCATATCACTCCTATCTTAAAACATCTACACTGGCTGCTGGTAAGTTTCTGGGCAGAGTACAAGGTATTGGTTATAACCTATAAAGCCCTAAACAGTTTGGGCCCTGGGTATTTAAGAGAACTTCTTCGCTATGAACTACACCAACCATTGAGATCATCTGGAGAGGTTCGTCTGCAGTTGTCACTTGTCTGGTGGCTACTCGGGGACGGGCCTTCTCTATTGCTGCCCCGAGGCATTGGAACACACTTCCTGCTGAAATAAGAGCCTCCCCATCTCTTACAACTTTTAAAAAGGCAGGCAAGATGCATTTGTTCACCCAGGCTTTTAATTAGATACTGTTTTAATTGTGTTTTAATAGTTTTAACTTTTAATTTTAATTGATGAAATGTTTTAATCTTTTATTGGCTGTTTTTATTGTTTTGTAAACTGCCCAGAGAACTTGCGTTCTGAGCGGTATAGAAATGTATTAAATAAAATAATAAAATAAAATAAAATAAAATTGCAGTTGCTGAGAGAGGACTAGAGAGTGTTTGTCCAAGGACTAATCTCAGGAAGTAGATGAGGAAAATGAATAGGGAGAAACCTCCTTGGCCCTAGAATGCTTTGTAGACATGTAGGTAGCTTATGCTGCTGCAATGATTTATTCAGCATGCCTTGGAACCAAGACTGCCATGTCTCATGGACATTCCCTGGAAAGGTAGGTAAAGCTGAATTTTGGTGTGTGTGTGTGTGTGTGTAATCTGGACCAGATGGCTTTGGTCTCACCGGTTTTGGTGCAGCAGGCTGAGCAGGAATATATGTGCTATCGTCCCAAGTAGATGCAGGGATCGCAGGCTAAGCAGGAGCAGGTACTAGCTGGTCCCCTGCTCCCTCGTTGGGCGGCTGACCTCCTGGGTTGGGAAGAGAAGGTAGCACTGGTGTCTCCATGGGGGCAAGGAGCTGATGAAGTGGATTGCTCCCTCCAGCTGAGCCCCCGCTGCCCACCCGCATATCCAGTGGTCTTCCTACAGGAGGGCTTGATGGCATCTGGTTTTTTGGGCCATTTCAGGGCCTGTTCAGGAGTTGTTCAGTGCGTCTACTTGTGCCCTGGTGCCGGAGGCTTTTTCGGGCCTTGTGAGGCCTCCACAAAACCTTCTACTGAGGTGGACATGATTTCCAGGTCTGGACTTTCCTCCCGAGGTAGCAGAGACTGGGGGAGATTGTGCTTCTTAGCATGTATACATTCAGGACCACAATGGTGGTAGAGCCTAGCAGAAGGCTGAAAAACAGAGGTGGTCTTCCCTTTAGGCAGGAAAATGTGCCAAATGTTGCTTCTTGAGCGCTCCATTGAAGGTAGGAGGAGAGGAGGGAGGAAGAAGGTGAGAGAAAGCTGTGTTTTTTTAGTTTAGGGTTATTAATTTATTTGAGAAAAAGTGATAAAGACTAAAGAAGCAGAATGAAGGGAACTCTAAAGGGACAGCAGAAATGGTATACAAAATAAGGAGGCGAGAAGGAACAAACTGAGGTAATGGGCTGTCCTGATTCTCAAACCCACTGCTTGTTCTCCTCTACAGGCTTTCTGTTGATTGTTACGTTTGTTGTATGGTTGGTAAGACTTGCGGTAGTCCCATCTGTCCTGCTGTCTATAAGTTGGACGCGGGCGATAGAAAGATCTTTGTTTTCCCCCATAGGAAGTTGAAGCTGTAAATGTCTTGGCTGTAAACTTTGATTTTTTTCATTTTCTCCATCGTTGCATCTGTCTCCTCCGAGAACAGGCCCTTTCCATCAAAAGGTAGTCCTTCTATTTTGTCTTTCATGTCCTGCTGGAGTGCAGCCGAGCGTAGCCATGCATGTCGTCTCAGAGTTATTGCCGTGGTGATGGATCTGGATTCTGATTCTGCCAGATGTTTGGCCGTACTTAGTTGTTGGCAGGTGAGGTCTGCTGCCTTTTGGAGTGTTTTGCGGAATCTATTCTTAAGCTCCTCTGACGACAGCGAATCCAAGTCTTTTTCTAGACTTTCCCATATACAGTAACTATATTTCGCCATGCAGGCAGAGTAATTTGCTACTTTAACCAACAGGCAGGAGGTAGAGTATAACTTCTTCCCCATAACATCCAGCTTTCTCCCCTCATCAGCAGGGGATGGTATGTCTCCTCCTTGACCTCGAACTGGCAGCACAGTCTATAACTAGGGAGTTCGGAACAGGATGTTTGAACATCTTGTGCTTGCAGGCCGATAAAGTCCCTCCAAACGCTTTGACGTGGGAGTAGAAGTGTGTGGCACTTGCCATGCACACTGAGCTGCGTTAGAAATGATTGGAAGTAATGGTAAAGCCACTGGTTGGGCTGATTGAGACCGTTGCATAAAATTATAGACCAGGTCGTCTATGGTCTTTAGCTGAGAAGACAGGTCTAGACCTAATGCAGCAGCCATCTGCTTCACATGTGAATGGTATGCCTTCAGCTCCTCTGTTGGTGAAACATGGACTGGAGTAGCTACATCTGGGGATGGATCTGCCTCCCCGGTCTCCGCGTCTGATTCAAAATCGGAGGAGCCATGGTGGCTGTCCCCAGAGCCCTCATCCAAATGAGATCAACTCGACGGTGGTGGGCCCGGCGATTCAGGGGGTAGCGGAGCCAGAACTGCCAAGGGGTCAGTTTGCACTGCTGAGTCGGTAAAACGTCCTACTGCCATCTGGGAGTATCTGCTGGCAGTAACAAGTCTAGGAGACTGAGTGGAAGCCGTATACAGTGTTTTCATTGGTCTCGTAGGAGCATCCCCCAATGACAGCAGACGAGCACAGAGTGGTGCAGGATCTAGTTCCACCTGACGAACCAGGGAGTCCTCTGGTTATCGAATCAGGGAGTTTGCTGGTCTCCAAGCCCTGTCCTCCAGGTAGTCATAAGCCATCCCTGGCGAGGAGGCGCCTGGCAGCAATGTTTCTTTTGAAGGTGTTACAGCATGGCTGAAACCACAAGTGTGCCAAGGTGTTGGAGTTGTAAGTTGCATGGAGGTCAGTAACCCCGGAACTGGGGTAGAGTCAGGTGCTTGGTCATCGTCAGAATGTGGAAACCCCCCAAAAGTCAAGGGGGTAGCAGTAGTGGAGTACAGCAGCTTTAAAAGAGGGTCCAATGGAGCCACCTCTGCGTCAGAAAGATCCTCCTCCTTCAAAGAGAAGGTCATGGGTGCTCTAAAACGAGGAGTCACGGTAGTGATATTCGTCGGCGTATGCAAAACCGAATGTTGATCCCCATCTCTCAACGGAGACGGAGACCTGATAGGCATCATAGCAGGCCCCAAATCACGGGCGGAAGGTATAGTGGGTAACGATGCCGGTGCAGCCGTCGAAACCGTCTCTGTTGATGCTGATGTCGATGGTGCTGTTGAGGTTGTTGTCGAGGTAGATAGTACTGGGGGTGTCGATGTCGAGGCTGATGCCAATGTAGACAGCATAGGGGCTCTCAATGTCGAAGATGGTTTTGTTTGCTGACGAGACAGAGACGTTTCTTTTGGTATCGATGTCGTCAATGTTGAGCGAGAAGCCCTCGGTTTCGGCAGGACTGGTTTTTCTGATATGGATGGTGCCGTCGATACTGAAACCACCTCCACTTCTTGAGCCGACTTCAGTGACTGCGTCGAGCTCGAGGTCGATAGTTTTCGAGCCTGTTTTGCGGGCTTTTCGGGGGCAGCCATCTTGTCACCCGGCCTCTTTAAGGACTTAGGGGTAGTCTCGGCGGGCACAGAGGTTTTAGACTCGGCCGAACCCAGGGCCCTCACGCCTTGTGGAGATTTTGACGAGGTTGAAGGTGCGGTTAAGACATCATCATACAGAGCCGCCCTTAGACGAAGTTCCCTATTCTTCCTCGTCTGCTTTGCAAAGGACTGACAAATTTTGCAGACTGAAGTTATGTGGGCTTCCCCCAAGCTTATCAGGCATAAGCTGTGGCCGTCCTGAGAGGGCAGCTTCGCTTTACATTTAGTACAGCGTTTGAACGTTTTCTTTCCCTTAGGGGTGTCCATTGTACTCATGCCACAAGCAATCCGTGATCTAAGTCCGAGAATCCATCCACTCTATTCAATGTACACAATCGGCAGGCAAGGCAGCAACAAAAAAACGGTCCAAGGTCAAAGCCAGTAATCAGTCAGTCCAAATCGCAATCCAAAGAGTAGCCAAAAAACAGTCCAAAATCAGAACGATACAGGTAGAACTTTTGTAAGAATAGCAAGGAACCAAAACAAAGGAGCCACAGAAATTGCGAATGATACCCACGGTGGTCGAAAAGGAACTGAAGTGCCTGCGCTTCCTCTCGCCTTAAATAGCCACATGGTCACGTGGGGTGGGGCGCAGGTGTTGAAGAGGAGCTGTAGAACTCGATACCTAGAGGCTTCCACGCAGGCGCAGAACCCATTCTAATGGTTTCAACGGATCAAGATCCAGATCTGAACTCTTTTTGTGACAAACCAGAACATTTGAGTCAAGATTTCTACATGCAGAACATGACATTCTGTACCATGCAGTTAATACAAGAATAATAATGGAACGTTAGTAAATGCTATAACTGGTGTAGTAACAGTTCTGAAATCTCAGATATGCCATACCTTGAATACTTTTGCTGCAAGAGGATCTTTTTCCAAATCAATATCTAAAGGATCAATATCAACTTCCATCAGGTCTTGTAGTAACTCAAGATCAATGTCCTTATCTTTTTCCAAAGACGACAAAGGTGGAGTACCTTTAGAGGATTCAAAAAGTTTATGAAAGTCCATAATAGACAAAACTGACAAAGCAATTTCAAACCTGTGCACACTTCGGGATCAAACCATTCCAGGTGAGTACAACACCAACCCTCAGAGGGATCCCTGTAAGGCCTCAAAACGATCTTCACTATTTTTCAAGCAGGGGATACTTTTGCAAAAACTTTCAGTATACGAGTCATTTCCTACAGTGTTGACCTTTGTACAGCACTGTACTTTTCTCAGTACAGAGAGGGGCCATAAGAACAGCCCTGCTGAATCAGGCCCAAGGCCTATCTAGTCCAGCATCCTGATTAACACTATGGCCAGCCGATGCCTCTGGGAAACCCACAGGCAACTCTCTCTCCTCCTGTTGGTCCTTTGCAACTGGTATTTAGAGGCATCTTGCCTCTTAGGCTAAGGTGGCCAAAGCCCTCAGACCAGTAGCCATTGATAGACTTGTCCTCCATTAATTTAAGCCCTTCTTAAAGCCATCCAGGCTGGTGGCTGTCACCACATCATGCGGCAGAGAATTCCATAGGCTAATTATGTGTTGTCTGAAAAAGTACTTCCTTTTGTCAGTCCTAAATTTTTGGGCAGTTTCATGGGAAGACTCCTGGTTTGAGTGTTGTGAGAGTGAGAAAAATTTCTCTCCACACCATGCATAATTTTATAGACCTCTATCATGTCGCCCCTTTTGTTCCTTTTTCTAAACTAAAAAGCCCCAAGTATTGTAGCTTTCCTAGTAGTAAGGAAGGTACTCCAGGCTCCTGATCATCTTGGTTGCCCTCTTCTGCACCGTCTCCAGTTCTATAGTACTGCTTACCGCAAACTTCTAGATCACTTATGAATAAATTAAAATGCACAGTTCCCAGCACAGATCTCTGGAGGATCCCGCTTCTTACTTCCCTCCATTTATAGAACTACCCATTTATACCTACCCTTTGTTCCCTGTTCAATAAGTTACCAATCCACACATGAACCTATCCCCTTATCCCATGACTGCTAAGTTTTCTCAAGAAAACTTGAGAACTCAGCCCTCTCTGCTTTGTTTTCCATCAAGGAAAATGAGCTCCAAGACAGTACGCCCAGAGATTAGTGTTCGAAAACCAGGCTCTGTAATGCCCTAAAAGGATTTTCCAAGCAAGGCTGGTGCAGCTATCTAGCACGGGATTAAACCCTTAAATGTTTAATACTGTATATGAGAGAGAGAGAGAGAGAGCGCACACGTAGACAGAACAGCATATTTGGGACCAGCTCTTTTGAACACTGCAAAGCTTTCAGATGCACATGGCCTTGTTTTCCAGAAAAAGTACTTGTCTAGGCTAGGCTAGTACTTTTCTAGGCTTATTTTTTATTATGTATTGATTGTTCAATTTTGATACCACCTTAAATAAAATAAAAACTCCACAGAAATCACATTTAAAACCTTGAAAATCAGTTAAGCAAATACCATAACACACCAAAACACCAACCACCATAAAAAAGACAAACTGGAAGCAGGCTACTCCTAAGGGGTAAAAGCCTAAACAAAACAGCCTAAACAGGTATTTAGTTGTTTTTTTAAAAGCAGCCACAGATGTGAAGGAGTAGACATTCAATGCGAGAGCATTCTAGAGCCTGGGGGCAACAACAGAGAAGGTCCTGACTAGCTTGCATGACAATTCAGCTGCTCTCAGCTTATGGAGCAAAGTTCCCTCTCACAACCTTGTTGGGCTGGCAGAAACCTTTGGGAGCAGGCGGTCCTTCAGGGATCTAGGGTCCAAACCATTAAGGGTTTTAAAGGTAATAACCAGCACCCTGAATTGGATCCAGAAACGAACTGGCAGCCAATGCAGCTCTTTCAAAATAGATGGAATATATGCTCTGAGTGAGCAGTTCTAGAGAGAACCCTGGCAGCTGCATTACAATGAGTTACAATGAATAAGATGAAAAGAGTCCTTTTCAATAAAATCATAGGCATCAATAATCCACTCAGGGAAATTGTTAAACTTGACATTAGAATGCAGGTGCAAACAATGTTTTCTTTCAATTTTTCAAAAATCTCTACATGTAACACACAATACACATAATTAGCAAGAGCCTTGTTGCCAAGTTTATCTCCCTCTAAATTATGTGAAATTTTTAATTTTTTTCTATGAATTGTTTCTAATTGTTTTAATTCTGTGAAAGAGTTTTAATTCTTTTTATATTGTAATTTTTCTTCTTCTTTGAAATCTTTATTATAGTCACTGACCAGTACGGAAAAGGAAATACATACAGAAGCCCAACAGATTTTTTAAAAAAAGATATATAGCAGCAAAAAGACTAATTTAAATCAAATTACACAGTTCATAATGAGCTCCTGGCAAGTTTTACTATATCAAACAAAACTTAGCTACATTGTAAGATATTATATCATTCTGATCAGCTTGAAGGTAATTAAGATAAAAGAGATCAGCACGGCCTGGATGGGAACCTACAAAAGGAGTTACTGGTATATACCTATGTTGCAGATCTCGATAAAATTGACAATAGAGGAACACATGAGCCGTAGTTTCAATGGCTTCCAAATTACAATGGCAAAGGGATTTTTAAAAATATATTTTTAAGCGATTTTAATGGTATTTAGTTTTAATTTTAATCTGGTTTAAATGCTTTTTGATTTTAATTGTTTCATTATATGTTTTTTATTTAAATGTAAACCACCCCGAGCCACTTTTAGAAGGGCGGTATATAAATTAAGTGAATGTCTGAATAAAAATATAAATATGATAAATAAATCAATAATACATAAAGAATATCTGAACTGAAAGACATCTTCTAGAGATAACGACAAAACTGAAGCAACAGTTTGGAGAAAGTGCAGTTCCAGCTGACAAGGTATCTAAGTTTACCTGTGATGTCATGTGCCAAAGGCTCGTCTATAGTTTCTACTAACTGAACTGTAGACTGCTGAAGAGAATCATCAGAGTCTCCAGCTAAAGCTGCTGCCTCTTCTCCCATTGCAGCTTCCTCCATGTTTTCAGCAGTTATTGGAGCCAACAGTTCTCCTGAATAATACAAAAGGGCAATTTATTTACCAAAATTGCCAGAGAAAACATTGATTCAAATCCCTGAACAGAAGTGTTCAATCAGATATTCTAAATTAAGACGGCTTGGTAGTTTAACAGCACAGACATATCAGAATGTCTTCAACCCTCTTTGAAGTTATGGATCATAATGTTTTATATATTAGCCAACGGTAATTATGTCCAAGACCAAAATCTATGCTAAATAATTCCCAACAAGGCCATACCACACTCTCAGGCATCAGGCCTAGCTGTACACAGTTCTCAAGTGTAAGGAAGGGAGACCATCAATATTTCACACTTTGGCCAACATCATAGAGTATGGTTGGTCTGGAGGCAGAGACCACGACCCTCCAATCCACACCTTCACTGCAGGAAAGAGGTAGTCCCTGGAGTGTTGTCGTAAGCCATTTGTCATCCCATTGTTTTATAGAGCAAGTTGGCTGGCTGGCTACAATTTACTCAAGTGGGCTGGATGCTGAGTTAAACACCATACAGGTTTGGATACTTACTCTCTTAGTGACAAACTGTTTGAAGTTGGACATTTAGCAAAGTTCCTGTTTCTTTATCAGCTCAGCCCAGTGCAGTAGTTCTGTAACCTCTGCCCTGTTCCCAAATGAGGTACAACTAGCATTTCCCTTAGAGAAACAAGAGTTTTTAACTAACCTGCTAGAATATCTTGCAGCATACATGTCAGAGAATACTGAGCCCATGCTCCTCCCCAAGAGATATCTCCTCTGTTAAAGTCTGTCCCAACAAGAAGCAAGAGAAGTCTTTCCAGTTGAGCTTCATTCACAATTTCACACAAATGAATTGTAGGTCTTGTGGCATTGGCAATTCTAGCAAGCACCTGCAATACAATTCCAGAAATCAAAAGTTTTGTGTATAGTCATGCCTGCAAAAGGCTGTTTATAAGCTTTGTAGGATGTAACATACTTTAAAAAAAACACGACGACAATAAAGAGTTGAGCCTCAAGTGTATAGCCTAGTATAGTCTCAATGCAAGGATTCTCCTACTGAACCCATGTTAAAATGTATGCACCTACGTCATGCTAGGAAATGGTTACATATCAGAAATGATTCACTAGCCATGTTAATCATAAAAACAGATATTGTTTTAAGCCATACATCCTTTTAAAAAAAATCTACGTTTTCAGATATGCACACTCACATAAGGTGGTCTAGACTCACGAAAGATGCATTCAGCAGAATTTCAAACACTGATTAGGAGTCGTACAAACAGATGCGCATAACTCTTCTGGCATAACGTACATAACGTATAACTCCTAAGCTGCGTGATTTCCTAGAAAGAGCTGGTTAGAAGAAATCTCTCTCAAAGAGAGGCCGTATTTTCTAAACCAAGTTAAAGTTCCCTTTTCTTCTTAGGAAGGTGCAACGGCAATTAGGAACAGTGGAAAAAACAATCTACCTCTTACTAAAATCAAGCACTGTTTCTGCTCCAGTATGAGTGTAATAAAGGAAAAGGAGCTTGTTTTTATATAGATAGATCATGGGTGTTTTTTGTTTTTGTTTTTAAAGTCACGAAGTTTCAATGCAATCAGATGTTTAGGAGTTCAAGGCAACATAGTTTGGGTTATCCCATTTTAAAGCCAGCATTGTAAAGCAGGTGAGGATGAGAGATTATGTCTGGCCTATGGTTGCCCAGCAAACTTTATGGCTGAGAGGAAGGCAGAACTCCAGTCCAAATCCAACATTCATCTGCTATATTATAGTGGCTCTCATTTAAGTACTTGACCAAAAAACATCATGCAACATCAAAAAAGGAATTTAGCTGACTGCTCATCTAATCTGTCATTCTGAAACAATATGTAAGCTTCAGGGCTTGCTATTTATTTTCTCTAACTCCACTGGATAACAATGTAATATACTGTGTACCTTACATACAAACAGCAGCAGATCCGCATGACAAGTAAAATCCATTGACAATAGAAAGAGTGCCAGCTTCTGCACCACTGAGATACAACGCTCATGTGCCAATGTAAATGGAAGGGGCTCAATTTCTGCAGTTTCCTTTGTAGTCGATACTTCTGTGTCTAATGTAGAACGAGGCCATTCTGCAGTCCGACGTAAACGTATCAGATCCTTAAAGTGCTGCACAGGTCAAATGCACAGAACAAGTCTGTCAATTGTCAGCTCCTCTTCAACATGCATATAATCAGCAAAATAAAGTGCACCCTGATTCTGAAGAAAACACTGTGCTCGCTGCAATGTGTAAATACATACATCTAGCAACCCCTCACAATGCATCATTCCACTCTGCATAATTGTGTTTGTGTGTGTGTGTGTGTGGGGGGTCTTGTCTAAACTGTCTCTAGCACTCAATTTAAATGTTATAATTGAGTCACCCAACCCAATTATTTGAAGCAAAGACAGGTTGCTTACCTGTAACTATTGATCTGGTAGTGCTCCATTGTAATCCATAAGAATGGGTACTGTGCCTACGAAGAGACCTTGAGGCCAAGTGCTCTAGCTCCTCTTGGCGCTGAGATTCCACCCCCATGTGCTCATCGTGGGAGTATAAAAGGTGGGGCTGGACATACTTTTGTTGGTTTCTGTACAACCGCTATGAGATGATCATTCTTATGATGAGCAGAAGAGAACAGGTGAGCTTCAAAGTTAAACACACAGGTTTGGAGGCTACTGCAGTGCAGATGATCAGGAGGATCTTATGGATTACAACAGATCACTACCAGATCAATAGTTACAGGTAAGCAACCTGGTTATCTGGATCATGATCAGTTGTAACCCATAAGAATGGGTGTTTAGCCAGCTGCTTGAGGTGGAGGGTACAGTAGCTATTGCAACACCCTTTTCAACACACTTATCCCAAAGTTAGCTTCCACTGCAGAGTGAAGGTCAATAGCATAATGCTTCATAAAAGGCAGCTCTGTAGACCAGGTAGCCGCCTTGCAAATGTCATTAAAGGCAATTCCTGACAGGTGGGCCACTGAAGACCTTAGTGGAATGAGCCCGGATGTATTTCGGGGGCTTGACTTTCTGAATTTTATAGGCTAACAATATCAGTTCTACTAGCCAATGAGAGAGGCGTTGCCTAGAAACACAGTGACCCTTCGATTTCCCTTTGTAGGAAACAAACAAGCATTTTGAAAGCCTGAATGGATTAGGACTATCCAAATAGTATAAGAGAGAGCCTCTAACATCTAATGTGTGCATAGCCTTTTCTAGAAGCGTAGAAGTAGTCCTGGAAAAGGTGGGTAGAACAATGTCCTGGTTTCAATGAAAATCTGAGATAACTTTCAGGAGAAATTCTGGGTAAAATTTCATGAAAGGAACTTCTATCCTGAGTATAGTTAGTTCGCTCACACTGCATGCCGTGGTGGTGGCCACTAGAAGGCCGTCTTAGAGTCACCACTTTTAGTGATGCCGAGCCCAAGGGGCTCTCTCTAGAGTCAAGGCTGACAAGACAACAAATATGCTCCATTAGGAGATAGGTAATCTTATAGGAGGATATAGCTTATTCAAGCCTTTTAAGAAGTTCTTGTAGCTTGGCTGAGTGAAGAGACCACTGTTCACTCTAAGGCGTGTGCACATGCATGCACTCAAGTTTTTGGATGTCCGCTCAGTTCAATTTAGATCCCGCTCAGGTTGAATCAGGAAGGCCCCATTCTGAATGCAGGTGCGCACACACAGCCTTGATATTGCTGCCCAGAACAAAACTCATGCCGCACAGAGATAAAAAAAATTAGATGGACCACTGGAAGAAACTCTTTCCATCCCGGCCGGAGTGTCTTGAGGATAAGGCAGCCAGGTGGACCTTGAGAGAGAAATTCGCCAGGCTGGAAGACTTCAGTGAAGTTAAGTACAGTAGGACCTGTTAGACGGTAGCATTTTCTGGTTTAAATCCTTTGTTAGTGACACAAATCCTGAACAGTCTCCACTTGCTTGCATAGTTGGACCTTGTGGAAGGTTTGCATTTATTTACTAAGATCTTATTCAGCAGCTGATTTTCCAGGCTGTCAGGCGTGGAGTGGCCACATCTGGGTGGATCACTAGACCATGGTCCTGAGAGAAGAGATTTGGTAGTTGAGGTAGCCAGCGGTATCTGTGGCGAGACAGTCTGAGTACCGACGAAAACCAAATTTGATGGGGCCACCAAGGTGTTATCAGGATGCCCAACACAGGTTTCATCAATAGTCTGGCTACTACTCTGCAATTAACCGTTGTGGAAGATACATGTACAGAAACTCCCTGGTCCAGCCTAGCTGAAAAACATTGCCCAGAGAGAGGGTAGTGACCCGCTCTAGAGCAAAACCTTTTGCACTTTGCATTCTGTGCTGTCACAAAGAGGTCAATTGTAGGGTGGCCCCAAGATGCGAATAGTGGACGCAGGACTCTTATCATGGACCTCCCATTCGTGCTGATGTTGTTGAGGGAAAGATCGGCTGAGGTCATCCGCAAGCACATTGTCTGTCTCTTTTATGTGAATAGCAATGGGATGTATCAGTTGACGGATACGCCAGTGCCAATGCTGGAGGTTGAGGGCAAATAGTGACCTTGAGACTGTACCGCCCTGTTGATTTATGTAGATAATGGCAGTAGTGTTGTTGAGTTGTAGTTGGACCACTTGGCACTTCAACAGGGGTAGGAAGGCCTTCATTCCAAAGAATACAGCTAGGAGTTCTAGAAAATCTAGTTAATTTCCTTTGTTGTGGGGTCCAATGACCTTGTACTGTGTGGATGTTGCAGTGTGCTCCCCACCTGGTCAGGGAGGCATCTTTTGTCACCCAGATCTCTGGCACAGGTATTTGGAAGGGTACCCGCTATAACATGTGGTGTTGATTCATCCACCAGGTCAGTGAATGTAGTATTTGTACAGGCACCATGAGTTGGGCTCGAAGACTGATGGAAACCACAACTGTAGTTTTCGCATCTTCAATCTCGTGAACGGAACTGTCGATTTGCAAGACCCCATGAGCCCCAACAGTCTTTGAATGCGATTGTTCCGGTTGAGCGTGGGATCCCAGAACCATTTCCTTGATGGTTTTGAAATGGTCCCTTGGCAGGTAAGCTCGTTTTCTTTCTTTGTCCAAAATCACGCTGATGTACACTATGGATCTCTGAGGTTCTAGGTACGACTTCTAATTTATTCTGATGCTCAGATCCTGTAGGAGAGATAGTACAGATGTAATCTGAGAATGTAGCTTTTCTTAGGTTTTGGAAGCCAGGAGCCAGTTTAGGTATGGGAAAACTGTCATCCACATAGGTCTTAGGTGAACCACCACAACAGCCATGCATTTTGTGAATACGCAAGGTGCTGCTGACAGTCTTAATGGCAATACCATATATTAGTACACTGACTCTCAGACTGTGAAGCAGAGGTACTTCCGGTGGTCATCCCTGGTGCCTATATGGAAGTAAGCGTCTTTGAGATCCAGCATTGCCAGCCACTGATCTTTGTAAAGGGGTGGCAGTATATCCTGTAATGCTATCATTTTCAACTTTCTTGTTCAGATGATGCAAGTCCATGATCAGGAAGGTCCCCACATCCCTCTTGGGGATTTGGAATTACCTGGAGTAGAATCCATCCCTTCTCCATGTCCATTACACCGGGACAATAGCCCCTTTCTCTAGGAGTTCCTTGACTTCGTCCTCCAGCGGTGGAGTCGCTCTTGTGAAGTGGATACCCAACAAAGAGGGCACAGTTTTGAACTCTATCGCATACTACACTGAGATGATCTTGAGGACCCAATGGTCCGATGTTATATAGTGCCATGTGAGAGCATGGCATGCCAGATGGATGGAATTGGCATGTGGTCGTGGTAGTTGCGACTTGCCAGGAGATGTTGCTGTTGGTGCAGTGGACTGACTGGTACCTCAAAGATGCTGCTTTTGCAGGTCAATGTGCTTCTTTTGGCCCAGGTTGTTCTTGTTCTTTGGTTGGAATGGGTGCTTATTGTAGGGTCGGCATTTTCTGAAATCCCTATGGTCAAGCTGATGGAATTGTGGCCTTTGCTTCTGGTAGAGCCTGAACATTGATTGTGTGTACGTTGAGGTGGATGGGGCAATGAAGGTCTTTGCTGTATATTTAGATGTTTTCATCTTTTCTATTGTCTGGTCTGTATCTTCACTAGATAGTCTCTTCCCATCAAAGGGCAGTCCTTCAATCCTTTCCTTCATGTCGGTTCGAAGGGAGGCCAAACATAGCCAAGCACGCCTGCGTAACGAAACAGCCGCTTTCATGGCTCTGGACTCATTCTCTACTAGGTGTCTGGCCATGCTGTGCTGGTTTCTTGTAATGGAAGCTGACTCTGCCAACATGTCTGAACATTCTGGGCAAATTCCTCAGGGGAGAGACTGTCCATTTCCTGGTGGAGGAATATGGCTGTATTTTGCCATACAGGCAGAGTAATTGGCAATTTTAATTGAGAGGCATGCCATGGTGTAGACCTTTCTCCCCATTACATCTAATTTTCTCCCTTCTTTATCCACAGGGGTAGTGTGTAGCTGTGTAGATTTGGAGGACGTAGCACTATCGATGACAAGGGAGTTCAGAAGGGGATGCTTTAATAGGTATGTATTATTCTTTCTGAACTCTATATAATCCTTCTAGATGCTTGGACATGGGGGTGGAAATATTAACGACTTCCCATGCTGTTTTTGCAGTCTTTGAAATGACAAGACGTAAAGGCAGAGCTACCAGTTGAGCAGCCTGTGAGGACGCCATGAAACTGTAGACTAGGTTGGAAGAACCATGGTGCTCCTCCTGTGGAAACTGAGGAGGGGAGGCGGGATCTGTGTTTACAGTCACTTCTGCTGTCTTATGCTTTGAAGTTGTTTTTTGAGTTTGAGTGGTAGTCAAAGTTTTTAGTACCACCAGTAATGGCAGTGTCTGGGTTTAGATAGTGGTCAGTATCTTTGGGGTTTTAGGTGTTCAGTCAGAGTCTGAGTGGTTGAGGTCTCCAATGTAAGCTTTTCCTGAGGTTGGACAAGAGGTGAGATATTTGTAAGAGATACAGTGGTAATAGTAAACGCCTTTTGTTTTGATATCAGGGCATCTCCAGCCCCTAAAGTGTAGACTTGCAATGGGCCAGGAGAACTGGTGGCCAAAGGAAAGGCAGTGGGTACTCCTCCTTTCTGAGTCTTCCAAAGCTTATAGTCCTGGTAATCATAAGGAAGGTCAGGCAAGGAGATGCCCATAGACCTGCCAGACAATGTCCTAATTGGCGCAGGAGGAGTGCTGAGAGAACCATGGCACTGGTGCCATGACGAAGCTGATGGGGAAGTCCCTAATAAGTAGCTAGCAGAGAAAGCCTTTGGGCGTACAAGGGGATCCATCTCTTGTGGGGTGGCTGGAGTTACATATACCACTTCCGGATCATCCATCTGTTTGTCTGGTGTACCCGACAAGAACCCTTTAAACATGCTCGTAGAAGGCGAACTGTTGCTGGAGTCAAGGATTGAGAGCAAGGTATGTGCCATAGATGGGTTCAGTCTCCCATCCGCATCGTCAGGTTCAGCTTCAAGATCAAAGATTGGCATTGGAGAAGTTGTTTGGTACCAAGGGGTGACATTCTTCAATGCTGAAAGAATCGGAGTGTGCAGCTTTGGAGAGGTAGCCCTAACTACAGCTGTCAGTTTAGATGATCCTGGTGAATCTGCCGAGGATCTGATGGGTGTAACTGCCAGAGAGATCGATGCCGGGTAGGGTAGTACCTGTTTCACCCCCACAGGTGTTGGGGGTCTGGGACCTGGAGGTCTCGATACAGACACACTTGGCATCGAAGACCTAGAAGTTGGTGTGGACTTTGATATCAGGGGAGTCGAATGGGAGTCCAGATGGAAATGGTGTCGACTATGAGAATCCATCTCGATGTTTGTGCTTCTTCTGTGCCGTAAACGTTCCATCCTCCGGGTGCGATGCATGTCTCTTGTGATCTTGTCTCAGAGGGAAGCCATATGGATATTTGAACACTGGGGTTGGGGTTTTAGACTGTTTTAGTTGTACAGAACCCGATGTCGAAGTAGTTTCAGCTGTTGGTGTCAATGGACTCAGGGTGTCACCATACAGTGTATTGCGCAAACTGATGGCCCGGTTACGTCTAGTTTGCCTTGAAAAAGATGTGCATATCTTGCATGTCGAAGTATTATGTTGCTCCCAAAAGCAGATCAGAGAAGAATAATGCCTATCCTGGGAAGACAACTTGGCCCCACATTCTCTACAACGTTTAAAAGATTTTTCTCCATTTTCTTCATTCCACATCTTAGCCCACAAATCCAAGATCGCGCCAAAATAGTCTGTTTTCCAAAGAACAGTCAAAACCAGTCTGTCAGTCAAAATTCACACAGAAAATCCAAAGAGTAGTCGAAAAACAGTCCAGGTCAGAGGCATAATATATTACTATCTTCTCGACAGAAACTCACAAGGAACCAATTCAACGAAGAGCCGGAGCAACCAGAGGTGTGATCGCTATGGTAGTTGAAAAGGAACTGACAAAGTGTGTCCAGCCCCGCCTTTTATACTCCCACAAAGAGCACGTGGGGGTGGAGTCTGGACGCCTAGAAGAGCTAGAGCACTCGGCTGTGAGGTCCCTGCACAGGCGCAGTACCCATTCTGCGCCTGTGCAGTACCCCCTGCACAGGCGCAGTACCCTTTACAACAGATCACGATCAGATCAGATAGTATCACCTCAATCAGCCTATAATGCTTAGTGCAGATATAATGGAAATCATTAGTCTCAAATTTTTACACAAGCTGCATCACTTTTTAGGTAATAAAGCAATGAATGAACTATTTTAGTTTAGTCTACAAAAATCCAACAGAGTGCTCATAAAAAACTTGTCAAATATTCTGAGTAAAGTAGGGTGAGAAAAGAGGAAGAGTGCTGGGAGGTGGGGTGGGGACTGCAAAAATTTCAGTCATATACCTACTAGGCCAGATTTCAGCTGGCCAAATTCTCCACACAGCCCTCCTTACATTTCACTGAGTCAAACATTCCCACCAATCACCTCTGAACAGTGCTGTGCATTTCCCAGTGCTGCTAAAGCTCCTTTAAGAGAAACAAAGCCCTGTTTGAGCCCCAGCGATGTCCAGGAAAGTGTGCACTGAGTGCTGCAAAATGTAGTCCTTCCCAGGGGTTTCACCACAAAGTTCTATGGATTCTGGGAAAAGCACAACGTGCGGAGGTGACTGGTGAGAATGGATACACTGTGCAGAGTATTCCATTTAGACCAAAGCTTGGCAAAGACCTAATACCTAGATAAAACTATTAGTTACCTTAAATCTAAAGTTTACTCAGTTAATGGAGATATTTAGTAAATTTACAGAGTTCTTCCATACCTCCTGAGCAGATTAATAAACACTGAAAGCTAAAATCCAAGAACTACTTTAGGCACACACCCAAAGGCTTAAGTGTGCCCATTAGATCTCAAACTTTGTTCTTGGAACAGTAGACTTCCATGCCATATCAAACACTGCTTTTGAGTTTCCTCAGTTTCAAAAGCTGTGTATGCAGCACAGTGGGGGGTGCTGCTGTTTGAGAAATACAAGCCCACACCTCCACACCCATGTAAGCAATAGTGAACTACTTTAAATAAAAAAGGGGGAGAATTGATTGAAATCCTTAAATTTAAATGCATCCTTTGTTATATACCACATCATCATTATATTCTACAATTCACAGATAAATAATCCACCACACTGTTTTTATCTA
This sequence comes from Hemicordylus capensis, assembly GCF_027244095.1. NCBI lineage: Eukaryota > Metazoa > Chordata > Lepidosauria > Squamata > Cordylidae > Hemicordylus > Hemicordylus capensis. The sequence goes on along the minus strand of NC_069657.1, from coordinate 393,455,301 downwards.
TCATAATACAACATCACACCATAGAAGTCTCCTGGTTTGTTTGTTTGTTTGTTTTTGCTATGAGGAACTAACAGGTGCCCATAGTAGAATTAACTGAGGAGCAAAACCAGATATACATTAGTGGGTTGAGTTAGCAAGCAGATCATGCCTTAAGAGGCATAATTAAATCATTATTTTTTTTTGTAGAAAATGAACCCAGAACATACTTGAATTTGCAGAAACAGCTGTTTCTGCACAAGACAATAAGTATAATTGCAGAACATCATACCTTTGACGTGGCCTGTTTTAGTTTTGCCTGTTCTACTAAAAGTTTATAGGATGATCCTTTGTTGCTTTGTATTTTCTCTTTTTCCATCTGTTCCACCAAAGCCTTCTGTTTTGCTTTTAATAAGTTAAGTTGCTAAAAGAAAATGTTAACAGAAGTGTATGAAAATGTAAGCAATAAGATGCAAAATAGATATGCACTTTCATATGATGGTAAAGTTTATTTTTAAATTTAGTTTCTATTTTTACAAAACTTAAACAGGCTGCCAACGGAATTTTTTATTTCCCATTTTGGTAGCAGCTTTAAGTTTGCTGAAACTGGTGAGCCTTCACAGATTGACAACAGCTCATTATTTGTTTGCAGTATGTTTGCCCTCACGGACAAGTCCCTAGCCATTTGGGTGGACTGATCTTTAATTATATTGCCACCAGTAGAGCAGCGATACCTAAACACTATTGCCATGCGACTCCCTGCAAGTTTCAGACTCATACAAGCTTCTTCTACTCAGAAGGCAGAAATCTGCTACTCTACCTAGAAGGGCATACACAGGATCTCCTCAGGTCCCTTTGTCTGCAATTATTGTATTGTCAGTATCTGCCACACTTGCATACTTTTCAGCTAGGTTCATGGTTGCTGTGGGAAAGCCAGGCACCTGGAATTTCCTCCAACTTTGCCTTAATCAGCTCAAGCTACCTGTTCCCTCACTTGTCCCAGATGTACAAAATCAGGAATTTGCACCTCAAAATCATAACAGGCTTTAAGAATAATGAAATCTGGACAATTAAAGTCACCAATGAAAGTTACCTGTTTGTGATGAACGAGCTGCTTTCTGATCTTTCTGGAATATAATCTATCTAAGCTACTGTTGCCTTTTGAAGACCTATTGAGGCTCTGGGTATGTAGATTATTATTAATGAAACTCCACTGATTGCCTAAGAGAAAAAAGATATTTTAAATGTTTGATAGAAACTGACCATCATTTTTCCACATTCAAACTAAACAGTCTGTAAATAACATTTCTGGCACAGACAAAAGTAGAATACTTAAGATCATCCTAAAATAGTATGAGAGCTATTATGTATTTGCATAAAAACTTAACAAAATGAGAGGTAACATTCATCCATAAAGTAATGGCCAGGACTGTCAACAGTGCATTCAGCATTATGGCTCCATTATGGCTTATGGGGATCTTCTTTGCAAGCATAGGACAAGATGGATAATCTTCACTTGTTTGTTTTTTCAAAACTGTTTTAATTATTTTTTATTATTTTTGTACACCGCCCAGACTTCCATCTCTGGGCAGTTTACAGCAAAACAAATTAAAACAGAAATTAAAACCTTTAAACAATTTAAAACCGCAAGTCTAGTTTAGAAACTTGGGTGAATGAATGTGTCCTTGGAGACTTTCTAAGAGTTGTCAGATATGGGGAGGCTCTTTTTTCAGCAGGGAATGCATTCCGGTGTCTCGAGGCATCAACAGAGAAGGCCCATCCCTGTGCAGCCACCAGACAAGCTGGTGGCAACTGCAAATGAACCTCTCCAGATGATCTGAAGGGGAGAAGGGGCTCATGATGAAGACCACCTTCTCTTAAAGACCCAGGGCTTAAGTTGTTTAAGGCTTATAGGTTATAACTAGCAACTTGTATTTTGGCTGGAAACTGACTGGTAACCAGTGTAGTTATTTTAGTATAGGAGTATATTACGTATGCTTCTCCGAGATGACACAGAGACCAAGCTCGCTGCCCTGTTCTGTACCAACTGCAGTTTCTGGATTACATACAAAGGCATCCCCACAAAGAGCATATTGCAGTAGTCAAGTCTGGAGGTTACCAGCATATGTACCATTGTTCTGAGATCGTTTATCTCAACAAACGAATGCATCTGGTGTATCAGCTGAAGCTGTTAGAAAGCATCTCTGGCCACTGCCTCAAACTGAGAGACCAGGGAAAGATTTGGATTCAGAAGCACTCCCAGAGTGCATACTTATTCCTTCTGGGGAAGTATGACTCCATCCAGAACTGGCAGATCGAAATTGCCTTCTGGGTTCTGACCCTGCACAATAAGTACCTCTGTCTTATTTGGATTCAGTCTTTGCTTGTTATCCCTCATCCAACCCATTACTGCCTCCAGGCTGGCATTAAGGGAGGTTATGCCTTCTCCTGATGATGCTGACATGGAGAAATTGATTTGGATGTCATCAGCATACTGATAATACCCTGCATCAAATCTCTTGATCATCTCTCCCAGCAGTTTCATATAGATGTTAAAGAGCATTGGTTACAGTATGGAGCCCTGGGGGATTCCATATAAAAGTTCATATTTTGAATTACAACCGTCTCTAATCAACACCATCTGGAATCTGCCCAAGAGGTAGGAGTAGAACCACTGCAAAGCAGTGCCTCCCACTCCCAACCCTCTCAGATGGTACAGAAAGATACTACAGTCAATAGTATCAAAAGCCGCCAAGAGAGCCAAAAGTATCTGCAAACCCTTTCCTCAGCCAGTGATTTAGTAGTTAAGGCTTATGATAATTGCCTGCTTCTCTCTCTCATAATTGTTTCCACAGTTTTCAACATGCTTCTTCCAACATGTCACATGCTAAAACTCTTTGGGAAGGATGGGATACATAATTATATAAGACATTCCAAGAGCAAAATGCCGTTTTGATTATCGTATACTGAACCTGTTAAGAATCTCTCTCTCTCTTTTCCATTCAGAGGCTTCTTAGCTGTTACTGCTTCATCTTCCACAGTTGCAACATAATCCAAGAGCCTGGACACCAACATTACAACCCAGCTAATCATAGGAATGTCTAAAACACCTTTAAAAAATGGTTTTTGATTAAAAGATTTGGTTTCAGATTAAAGCAGGGAGAGTTTGAACAGTTTTGGCTATGAACCCCTAATCAACACATAGCACATCTTCTTACGAGACTAAGAAAAATGTTCTCTGGCAATCAGCTCCCCTCTCCCTCCTCCATAACATATAGAAAGCTCAGTAAGGACAAATAGTAGGCCAGGGTAAACAAGGCACAGGGTAATGAACTTCTCTGTTGTATTTTTAGAAGGCCTCCTAAAAAAGCCTACCCAACAAGGCAGAATGAAGGCTGCAGTCACAAGAGCTAACTAGATGATGTTTTCCCATCCACTGTAATCTTATCTATCTATCAAATTTATATACTGCCCAAACTTTCATCTCTAGGCGGTTACATCTTTCAAGTATGTGGGAAAGGTGCACACTCAGCTATTTAACAATACATTCCAAATTACTATTTAGATATCAGAGCCAAGAGTTGCACTATTGCATACCCTCAAAACATGAGTGGCCATCAGGACTGAACCATGAAGTGACTCCCCTCAGCTGTTTTGTTACTTACTTAGCTACCTCAATAAACCTAATGCTGCTTTCATCTGTGGAATGGTGTCTGAACATTTGCTCCCCTTTATGAACTTCTTAAATTGTAGAGCTCTGCCTCTGATTTTTTCTTTGAAGAGCTCCCCTGTACCCTCCACAAAACTCAGGGGACCCGCTACAGCTTTTAATGAGGCTCCCAGCAGAAAAGATGGGTAGGAGGGAAGGCAAACTCCCATTTCTGTGAATACACTGAAGTGCTTTACACATGTGGGCTGAATCTACATGTGAACAAGTCTCCCTGGCCTCCTGCCAGTGTTGTGTACTCTTGAACAGTTTTTTCAACCTAAATGCAATGAAAAGCTATAACCACACCATTTTTCATTTTGCATCTCTACACCTATCGTTACCAAGGCATCTGAAGATATTTTAAACACACTAAAAGAGTAACTTAGCCAGTGGAAAAGATCAGAAAATCTCACACACTCACAAACTTTCCCTTTCCTTGCACAGCCCTTTGCAGTCAGTAAACTTTCATCTGCCATGGAAAAATTATAGCCAGGTGTGGTATTTGTAAGACTTTCTTTAGTATGAAAAAATACCTCTGTGCTAAATAATGAAATCTACAACAGTATTACCTTCTGTGCATCTGTGTGCAGGTAACTGAGGTTGAAGAGGGGACAACAGGTTATCCAAGAGATTCAGCAAGCTTTCTAGGACACCCGTGTTGCTAAGTGATCTTTGGCCAATACAGGAAAGCAACATGAAGACCCTAAAGATAAAGCAGTTTGTTTTTGTTTTTTAACTGATCCACAAGCATTTCAAAGCTAACAATGCCCCAACTGACAAATCTACACTGCTGAGCTGAAAAGAAAATGGTAACAGGAAGAAAAAGCTCTTTTGGGTGCGCCAGAGATTTGGAAGAGGGATACAGTTCTGATAGTGATGATGACTACAGCAACTAAACCAGAAAAGGCTTCTAAACTCCTACATACTTTTGGTTTATTTCTCCCAGATTTCAGTGATAAATGGAACATTTTTTCAAATGCAGCTTAACTTATACACATAAAAGAGCTGCATCCTATACATACCTGTCCTGTGGAAAAATGAGAAGCTGCTCTGAATTATACAACTCCTGCAGAACATTTGAAAGAAACTGCCCCCACCATCTTTCACCTCCACACAGCTGAACGAGTAGAAGACCTGTATGCAAGCGTATCTTAGGGGTTCCACTGATACACAAGTGCTTGAACAATTCTTCACACGCTTGAGCATGAAATGTACTTTGTAGAACCACAGGAACAGAATGCCCTTTGAAGAAATCAAAAATGAACTAAATGAAATGGAACACATTGCTACATTCAAGCAGAACAACAACTTGGTTTTTGCTTCTAAAATTGAATACAAATGATATGACTACTCTGCTCAAAATGCATCAGGTTTAAGTTTGTTCTTTTGCTGTAGGAAAGTGCAACAGTACCTGCTACAAATGTTCTCTAGTGGAGGCTATTATTCAGGTAACTAGATCACAAATGCAGCATACATGAACTCATCTACCAATTCACCTTCCTCTTGTTTGCCAGAGAGTGGTCCAGACACTGGATGATCTTTGCCTACCAGGTAGCAGATATTTTGTAGAAAGACTCTGCTGAACGATGGTCTAGAACAGGGATTCTCAATGTTGGGTCCCCAGATATAAAAAAAAAAGATCCCCAGCCAAAGGCCACTGGGCCTGGGGATTATGGGAGTTGAAGTCCAATAACATCTGGGGACCCAACGTTGAGAATCCCTGGTCTAGAATGCTCCTTTCCCCTCCTCACTCGTGTCAGTTACTTATGACATAGCAGTACTTAGAAGGAACAAGTAGGGAGAATGAATAATTTGTTTACTTTTGAATTCTCATTCCACCAGTTGGCAGGTAGCATGCCAGCTATACGGCATGTTTCACTAGTTAACAGCAGATCACCCACTGCACACACAATGACTGTTCAGGGCAGGAAGGATGGGTGGGTCAAAATGACACAACAGGTCACAAAAAGCGACCACCAACACTGCAAGAGAAGATGTCCTAAGGAGGAAACTAGGAAGGGGAAAACTCATAAGCAAAGCAAGGCCATTGGTACTCAAATCCAGGTTTCAGCATGTGGTGCTTGGGTTCTGGTGCTTGGATTCTGGCTACAAAGCTAACCCCTCTAGTGTTGTCACCATGTCTGGGAAAAGCATATTAGAGATTGCTAAGTGGCTGGCTCCAACAATCTTAGCACTATGGAACCATGGGCAAGAAACAGCTTAGTTCAGCATCACTTAGTGCTGAGAGTATTTCTCCGATCTTCCCTCTTTGCCTGGCCTGCAAACAAACCCTGGCTTAAAGTAAAACAGCACATCAAATACTAAAAACCTGCAACTATTTCCAATAGTTAGAAGAAATCAACAATTCCCAGGTAGGACTCACTTCAAATTATCTGCATTCTGTTTGATGGAGTGAAGATCTAGCGATGTGCATGGATCCGGCTGGCCGGGTTCAGTTTCAGTCCAAACTGGACTCGAACCTGACCGGTCCAGTACAATTCCGCAACCCCTCGAAACCACACACACACACCCGGTCCGGGTAATTCGCAGATTTTTTTTTAGATTAAAAAAAAAAACTTTTTAGCCCCGGGGGGGGGGCTTTGTCTAGGCCGCGGAGTGGTCCACGAAGGTTCCCCCTCCCTCATCACTGCCACGGCCCGTTTGGCCACTTTATTAGGCCTGTTCGGGCCTCCGTAGACTCGCACAGTGGTCATTTTATCTGCCGCTGCACATGCGCAAATGGCCTCTGTGAGGCCTGGGCTTCGCAGTGGCCATTTTTGTTTTGGCAGCCATTTTTTAAATTTTTGGTCCACGTGCATGGTTGACATGCATGCCATTTCCTGTAGGACGTTCACTGGGGCTGCAAGCAGGTATGCTGCAACCCCGCACTACCACTTTTGGGGAGAGCGCCAGCAGGGGGAAAGTGGCAGGGCAGGTTAAGGGCACCCTCCCTGTCTCTTAAAAAGGTCCCTCTCCCATCTGTCAGGGGTGCACAAACCAGTTCATGCACATCTCTACTCTTTAAAGCAAACCTCAGTTGGGGAATATTTTTTAGCACTGAATAAAGACTATTCTAGGAAGTCCCACGCTCTCTTCTCTTTACCTTTGTATGTAAGCCCACTGTGCAGGAAAAATTACCACTGGGTTCTGCATAACCCTAGCCTTCTGATGGTACGAAAATGAACATGCCTCAAGTAGCAGCCAAACTTATTTCAGACTTGTTAATAAAAATAAGCAAACCACCTACCATTGGAAGAATGGAGCAAGCTAAGTAATGTATCCAACAGATATCGGATAATTGTGCGCAGTTGCTCTGTGGATGACATCTGGATTAACTCTTTGGGATCGATTTGTTCCTTTAGAATCTTCCTGCTTGCACCTACAGCTACTTTGAGCCTCTGTACAGCATGATGAGCCAAATTGAGCTGAAGCTGTAGCTGAATGCAGTCTTGATAAGCAGAAAATACTCGACTGTCTTCCTCTACTGCCTTATCTGGCTTTCGCAAAAAATACTGAGCATTGTTAGCACTGTTTAGTGGAGGCAAATCAATGCTTTGCAGAAGTGTTTCAAGTCTATGGCAGGCTAAATTATACCTGTGAAAGCAAGATGACAAAAAACCCCACACTTTTATGTTGTAATTACACACCATCTAAGCATTCACAGAAACAATGTTGGAATGTACACGTTCTCGCACTTGAATGTTTTAAGTAAGGCAAGGAAAGGAGGTTTGGTAATACTCAAAGAGCTTTGGGTTACACAGTCAAGCTACCATATAAAAACAGGTTGCTTACCTGTAACAGGTGATCTTTCTGGCGATCCATGTTTACTCACATGATGAGTTCTGTGTCTGCGCAATAATCCCCGCAGAAGAATTCCAAAGCTTCATTAGGTGCTCTTTGTTTCCACCAAATTGCACACATGACGCGACCGTTATTTTTGGCAGGAGAGCAACTTCTCCTCTGTTCCTGATTGGCTGCTTCAATAAGCGAAAAATGTTGCCAGACGAAGTCAGGTAAGTTATTATTACTGTAAAAGTATCCTAGCAGTGGGGTAGGCCGGGTGGGTTTTGTGGGTGAACATGGATCATCAGAAAGATCACCTGTTACAGGTAAGCAATCTGGTTATCTTTGAGGTGGTTCATGTTCCCTCACAAAATGGGCCATTAGTGAGTTCACCTGAATGGTGGTGGGTGATAGGATGTAGTTATAGCATCTTTTAAAGAACCACCCAACCAAAGTTGGCATCTGCCACTGAGCGGGTGTCCAGAGCATAATGTTTCATAAAGAGAAGATCTGAGGACCACGCAGCTGCTTTGCAAATGTCCGTTATGCTAAATGCCAGACATGTGGGTTGCCAAGTGTGACTATAGCTTTAGTGAAATGTACCTTGACCTTTGAAGGAAGCTAGACACCTTGTAACAGCCCGCTCTCCCTGCAGACGATCAGTAAGCCTTCCTTGGGCGGCTGCCCACATGACTGCTGGCTCCGTCGTGGAGCTGTCGGGGGCTTGGGAGTACGCGGGCCATGTGGCCCCCAGATGTTCCAGCATGCCCTGCGTAGGGATGTGCACGAACCGGTTCGGAACCGGGCCGGTCCGGCGGTCCGGCACTGAGGGGGGTCAAACTTTAAGGGTGGGGGGGTAGTACTTACCCCTCCCGCTGCTCTTCCCCCTCCGGCGCTGTATTAAGAAGTGAAGTTTTGGGGGCGGCAGCGTTCCTCCCTGCCTCTCCTGCCCCCGTCGTTGCCAGGAAGTAGTGTAAATAACAGCACGCATGTGCCCGTCGTGGCGCACGCACGCTGCATACGTCACACGCAGCGTGCGTGTGACGTATGTGGCGTGCGCGTGCACAGCGGCGACAGACGCGCGTGCCGCGACGGGCGCATGCATGCTGCTATTTACACTACTTCCTGGCAACGACGGGGGCAGGGAGGAACGCTGCCGCCCCAAAAACTTCACTTCTTAATACAGCGCCGAAGGGGGAAGAGCGGCGGGAGGGGGAAGAGCGGCGGGAGGGGGAAGTACTACCCCTCCGCCTTTAAAGTTCGACACCCCTCAGTGCCGGACCGCACCTCCGTGGTTCCGTGCACACCACTAGCCCTGCGTGAGTGTGCAGGGCATGCTGGAGAGACCCCCATGCCGGGAGGCTACTTTTTAGCCTCCCAGTCGGGGTATACTCATGAGCTGCCACAGCACAGAGCCGTGCTGCAGCAACACACGATTTTAAAAAATGGGTTTGTGGAGCGCTTGCTCTGCAAACCTGATTTAAGGGCAGGGGCAATTCAGCGGTTTACATGACCAGTGAAAATCAGGCGAGGCTCTCCTAGCCCGATTTCCACTGGTTGTGAGAATAGCCTCTCTGTCTTGATATGGGTTGTCCTTTTTTCTCTCCCTTATAGGAGATGAATAGTTTAGTGTTGTTTCTTAATGGCTTTGTTCTGTCCATACAATGAAGTAGAGACCGCTTGACATCCAAGGAGTGCATGGATTTCTCAAGAGGTGTAGGAGGGTTTAAGAGAAAGGTAGGTAAGACAATATCCTGGTTTAGACTGAATTCCGAGACTATTCTCAGTCTGAAGGATGGCTCTGTCCTTAGAATGGTGTTGTCTGGATACAATTTAGTGTAAGGGGAGTAAGAGATGTAATGGCAACCAAGAACACAGTCTTTAGAGAGGAGGCAGCTAGTGGTTCGAACAGTGCCTCCATAAGTGTGGATAAGACTAAGGAGAGACTCCACGGAACAATAGGCTCTCTGACTGGTGGAAACAGGTTATTTATTCCTTCAAGGAACCTCTTTGAGTCAGGATGGGATAAAGACAGTGCATCCATCCCAGGGTGTCTGGCGTAAAGTGCTACCATGTGAACTTTGATGAAAGAATTGGAGAGTCCAAATTTCTTTAGACCTGTTAGGTATAGGAGAATTTGACGTATGAGAGCGTTCTAAGGATCAAAGCCTTTGGTAGTAGCATAGTGTGTGAATTTCTTCCATTTGTACACATAGTTCCTCCTGGTTGATTATTTTCTTTCATTCAGGACAATCTTGTCTAATAGTTAAGTCTCCAAGACGTTAGGTTCTATACTTAGAGGTTGTGGTGGAAGATGTGGCCTGCAACCTGCAAAAGAAGATTGTGGCACTGTTGGAGATGCTGGTTCTGGCTGTCTAAATTCAGTCTAATAGAATACTGAAAGAAACTAGCTTTGGAACTGGCACATCTTGAGCCTTGCATGAGTTACAGTGGCTGTGGAAGAGACCAACAAACCTAACAGCTTTTGCACAGTACGAGCTCTTTGTCTTGGGTTGAGGAAAAGCATGGAGATCAGTTGCACAATCAACTCCCTTCTGTCCCCTGGTAGGTAGGCCCTCTTTGTCTCCTGAGATCAAAACTGCTGCTATGAATTGAATTCGTTTTTGCTGTTCTATGATCAATTTCTTCCAGTTTACTTTAATTTCTAGCTTTAGAGTATCTAGAATGTACTGAGCATTAGAGATTAGGTCCGCCTTGCACTCTGATGACACTAACCAGTCATTCAGAAAAAGAAATATTCTTATGTCCTGTGTCCTCCATGATTCCCTATGGGAAAAACCTTAAAGACGTGTAAACTTCAACAAATCACAAAATAACAGCCCTTTGCCCAATTCCTTTGAAATAATTCTGGTAGCTTCCTCACCCCCACTGGGCACTGCCACCCCTTTCCCTCCAACGTGAAGTGATACATTTACTGGAATCTCCATTATTCCCTATGGGAGGATTTAAAAAATGAAAAAATCACAAATAATCGCAGGAGTCTCCAATTGCTTTGCCATTCGGTGGGTAGTAGACACCCCTGGGTGCCTACCACCCACACCATTTTTTTGCTCCTAGGTACTCCACATTGGGAATAATGGGCAATAATAATAAAAATCTCCAAAATTCAATAAAAAATTGTAGGAGTGTCTGATTGCTTTGTGGTTTGGGCGGTAGTTGGCACCCATGGGTGCCTACCACCCAGCCCAGTTTTGGAGGCTCGAACGGTTCAAACCAGGTTTGAATTCAAACTGAACCAAAGGGGGGTTTGAGCAAAACCAAAAGCGAACCTCCCCACCCTGGTTCAAATTTGAACCGAATCAGGCAAACCAGTTTTGTGCACATCCCTAATGCTCAACACCGAGGCAGGGGCAGGATTCCTCTTGAATTCTATAGAGGTTCTCTAGCCTTTTTGATGTAGAAGCTGATGGTACATCCCAAGATCTCTTTGCCGAATTAGTTAAGACCAGCAGCATTGGAAGAGAAGCTGGATGAGATGATAAATAACTGGCCATGAAGTCACACACCAGATCTTTGATTTCGTGTGTTGGTGTTTTCAACTCCAAACCTAAGCCATATCTGCTACTTATATCCAGTATGATTTAGTCTCCTTTGTAGGTGAATTGAATGATGGGTTTGCAACAGTTTCACCAGAGGAAGGGGCGGAGGGAACTGCATCTCCCTCAAAAGAAGAGGTAGAATGATATTCAACATCAGATTGTTCTCTCTATTTTTCAAGTGACTTTACTGGTGCTGGAGAATGTTGGATAATCTGCAAATCAGGATCAGTTTGGTGAGTATGCTTTGAGGTCTCCCCCCCCCTCTTTTTCAGGGGTGCATTAGGAACCTTTGATCTTTTGAAAGGAGAGTCAGTAGCCGGTCTGCATGCAAGTCCTTGTTCTTTAGCAGGGACTAGTTAGATTTATATGTCGCCCTACTCTCATAGGACTCAGGGCGGCTTACAAGCAATAACATACACAGCAACACAATTCTATAAAATACAGCTTACATAACGTCATAACCCCAATTCCATACAGTACTCATTCCACATGACATAGTAACCATGAATTACAAGATCACTCTATGACCAGCTATCTCAGCAACCAAACACCCAATGGAATATTTCAGTCTTACTTGCCTTGAGGAAAGCCAACAGATCATGGAGAGCTCTGATATTATCCGGGAGACCATTTCATAGATCCAGGGCCACCACAGAGAAGGCCCTGGCTCTCGGTGATTGCAGTTTAATATCCCTAGGGCCTGGGATCACCAAGGTATTACTTGTGGCCGATCTCAGGACCCGGCGAGGGACATATCGCGTAAGGCGGTCCTGGAGATATCGAGGGCCCATACCGTGTAGGGCTTTAAATGTTAAAGTTAATACCTTAAACATAACCCAGGACTCAACCAGCAACCAGTGCAGGTGAAAGAGGAAAGGTGTCACATGTGCTCACCAAAGCACCTTAGTAAGGACCTTGGCCGCTGCATTCCGCACCAGTTGCGATCTCCAAATTAGGCACAGTGGCAACCCCACACAAAGTGAGTTGCAATAATCTAACCTAGAAGTGACCCTCGCATGCATCACAGTGGCCAAATCCGGAGGAAACATATAAGGGGCTAGCTGCCATATCTGACGTAACTGAAAAAAGGCCTTTCGAGCGACCTCCATGATCTGAGCCTCCATATTCAAAGAGGCATCAAGAATCACACTCAGACTCTTCACTGTAGGCTGAGGTATCAAACAAGCACTATCAACGGTCGGTAATTGAAAACTCCCCCCTGACCTCTTCGGGCCCAGCCACAGAACTTCAGTCTTATCCGGATTAAGCCAAAGACGACTTTGCTTCAGCCAGTCTACGACCACCTCCAAGCACCTGGTCTATAGTGTCCTCAGCCCTGCCATCCATCAGCAGAAAAAGCTGGCTGTCACCCGCACATTGATGGCACCCTAGCCCAAAACTCCTCACCAGCTTTGCTAAAGGCCGCATATACATATTGAACAGCAATATTTATCCAAATCACCTCTCAGTTTCACTGATTTCCATAACCTGTAGTCATTGAAATCATATGGCAGAGCAAGTGATGGTAAATACTAAGGGTCCCTGTAGTGTCTAAAACCCTTTTTGCAGCCTGGATCAAGGGCCCCTGGGGAGCTCCAGTAATCCATGGGTCTTGTCATAGATGCAGAGTGTGGAGCAGAATGGTGGTACCTTTCTCTCCGGGGGTAGGATAGTGAACATTGAGTGGTCATCCCTACAGGGGATGCTGAAGGAATTTTTCGAACTGCAACCATGTCACAATCTTTGTCACCATCCAGTCCATGTAGAGAAAAATCAATAAACGTAAAGCTTAATGGAGTAGTGGTTCTGAATCCTATCAAAAGACTCTAGATTCCTTGAGGTGGTCTTCTCATGTAAAATTGGGGATGTCTTTCTTGAAGAGAACTGCCTTCCCCTACTGGAGTCAGAATAGTCAGCGTGGGTGGACTGAGCTGTAGATACATCCAGTGAGAAGCCTATAATAATAGGTGACACATTGGATTCCCCGCTTTTGGTAGGGGTTTCTTGTGTCTTGGCCTTCAACGTTATTGATGCCGTTGATGATGGCAATGGTACAGCAATCGTTGACATCAAAATCAATCACTGAATCAAAGACGTAGACATTAGAAGAGTTATGGTTGATCTGTTGTCCACCTTTGATATTGGTCTCAACACCAGTAATGCACCTAACGTCGAGGGCTTTGTGGTTTGTAGAGTGCCCTGCAAACTTTGATGTTCTCTCTGCACAATTGATGGAGAAGGATTATGTGGGAACATCTTCGATGTCCACGTCTAAGTCTTCCTCAACACAGTCAACATCAAGAGTTGGCGATGCTTGGAGCTCGATGAACCCAGCAAGTCTCCTCTTTTTGAGGTTTAGAATTTATTTTTTTGAAGCCAACATCAGTCATCCTTGTTCACTGACTCTAGTTTCTTAAACATTGAATCTCCTTGTTCTCTGTCAAGAGGAGGAGCTTGAGTTATGGATGTAGAGGAATCCCCCAATGTCGACCTTGACGCTAGCGGTTAGTAGGCATCAATGCTGTCTAGGTCGATGGAAGTGGGGGCATAAGAGTCATGGGTCGAAGCGCAATTTCATTACAATGCTGCCCAGAGATGGAGTTTCCCTGCTTCTTCATGTTTGCTTTGAGAAAGCCAAACAGATGTTGCAGAATCTCACACTGAAGTTTTCACCCAAGCAAATGCTTGGCTACAACGGATCACATCCAGATTATAAGTTACAGGTAAGCAACCTGTTTTTGTTGTGCTGTCAGAAGAGGGTAGTATTCCTCTACAAGAGGCACACTTTAAAAAGGTGTTTTGTTTTTTTTAAAGAGTCCATCAGACCACATTGCAAAGTGAAATATAAAAGAGAAACCAGAAATAGACTGTTGTCAAAAAGCCAGAAATTTCAGTGTTTGTTTCACAAACAGAGGCTGTGACCATCTGTTGAGGGAAATTTACAACGGCATTCGGAGCACCACTTAAATGTGGTTTTCTCCTTGCTCGATTCCTTTGCCGCTCACATTTGTTGTTTTCCAAGACAAAGCGAAGGAGTCAGTAGAAAGCTGAATTGTCGTCCGTTCCACGTCAAGTTAAATGGGAAATCCGAAAGAGTAGTGATTGCCGTTCAAGAAGTCGTTTGAAGGGGAGAGTCTGAGAGTGCGTCAAGTCAAATGGGAAATCCGAAAGAGAAGAGATTGCTGTTCCAAATAATCATTCCGAGTAAAGAATAAGTTTCTGAGGAGCAACTGTTTCCGAGAAATGATCTGAAAGGCAGTCAGAAAGAAACTGACTGAAAAGACAAGAGGGTACTGCAGTCATGTGCAGAAGGCAGTTGTGAGAGTTGCGAGGAGCTAGCGAATTCTAACCGAAGCTGATCTGCGTTGGCGCAGAACCCAAAATTATCAATGTCTAGAACCACTACCCAGATCCAAGTTAAGACGAGATCCAAATAATAGACCATGAAACAGTGACCCTGAGCCATTTTGGAAGGGCGGTATATAAATCAAATAAATAAAATAATAATAATAAAAACAGTCGTAGGTCAAAGGCAGAATAACCAAGTAAAATTTTTCTCACAGGAACTGGGAAATAAACAGAGTGAATCCTTCACAATGTGAGTAGTGTGGCGGTCAAGAAGGAACGGAGAAGGCGCTCTCCTGATAAAATAATGGCTGCACCATGTGTGCGATGCGGCAGAGCCAGAGAGTGCCTCTTGGAGCTTTGGAATTCTTCCGTGGGGGTTACTGCACAGGTGCAGAGCCAATTTTCTGAGGGAACATGGATCACCTCAAAGATTTTTAAAAATAGTCTTGGACAATAAACTTCAATACTGCAGGCTTTTTCCTAGAACTTCCAGCACTTCATCTTACCTGCACTGTATGTCTTCCTGCAAAGCAACCATCATAGCTAAGTGTTGATCAATTTCTGGCTGGTTTGCAGATTCAACTTCTCCTCGCAGAGGATCATGCATAATCTTCAGCTCACTTTCCAATGGCAAGATATATGTATGTCCATAATAAAATCCTAAAGGAATTTTAGCCCTAGCATTTGTACTCCCGTAACGACCAATGACTGTTATCTGAAATGGGGGGGGGGGGAGACCAAAAAAACCATTAAATTCCAATTAGTTGTTTTAAAATATGGAGGCACATGCAACAATTGAATACTATCTAGTCACAAGGTGACTTATTAAACCCAGCTTACTAGTACAAAGCAATGGTGCTTGGATACAGAGATGCGGCTTTCCTGTCCCTTCCTCTACTATGCAGACCCCAGTGCTCCCCACCACCACCAACAGCCAATCCTGAGGGTTGGAGAATCCCCAGGAATAGTGTAGGGTAGGGTCTGATGGAAGGGGAAGTTGGAATAAATCCCTTCTCCACTTGCTGTTCTACTCATGCAAATGCTTGCAGGGATCCAACACACAAAACTTCTTTAAGCTTTTACCTTCATAAACCTGCAAACTGGAGGTGGTATTAAATCATGCAGAATGAGGGAATGGGTGCTAATATCTGTAGCCACCACTAGCCTTCTTCCATCAACTTCTTCGCCCAGTGTCCAAATGTCAATTGATAAGGATGCCAAATCTCCACAAGTTGGAATCAGCACATCTGTCAACAATATGGGTCTGCCAAAGTCCAAGGTCACAAATCTCCTTGCACCTTTAAAAAGGTTGGGTTTGATGAAATATGAATAAACACAATGACCTTAAAGTACTGGAAAGGCAGTCACTGCAACAGAACCTATGCATTTTAAAGCTCTCAGATGATTTCTAAGTTCACTAAAGAAGTCAAATTGACATTTCTATCACTGAACCCTTTTAGGTCATCATTTAAACTGGTTTGAAAGATCACAAACAAGTTGCATTCTCCCTCCTCCCCTCTGTGCTTTTAGTTTATCTGTAACCACTGGTTACCAGGATACTCAGATCGCCACTCTAAATGCATTTTAGTAGGAAAAGGGTATAAAAAATTAATAAAATGGTAAGTGCATCCCCACCAGAGTCCAAAACCTTAGGGCAGTGAACTTAACTATTTTTCAAGTGAAGGCTACTTTCAATATGAGAGCCATTTCCCAGTACGCTGACTTCCACATAGTTCTGCTCTTTTCTCGGTGCTGCGAGGGCCCTTTAAGCACACCTTCCATTATGGTGCAGAGGCTTAAACCCCAATGATGCTGGGCAAAGGGGTGGAATTGTACAGCCCTGGGGGACTGTGCAAAGTATTCAGCTTCGGCTGAAGCTTTGCACAAGTCCGCCGTCCCCCAATTAGTCAGGAAACAACACTTAAGGTTGATGGGAGTCGCCACCAACTCCCGAGCCTTACAATGAAGAACAATGTCTTAGGGAGAGTTAAGAGTGGATTCTTGATTTTAATTTGAAGAACAAGCTCTAACCATAATTTGCAAAGCTGAATACTCTAGCAAATGTTTACATTAGTGTCCTTTTGGTGCCAGGCAAAGTTTTTTTTTTTTTTTAAATTTCTCCAGGCTTTTCAAACTTGATTAAGTTTTTAACAGTCAGGTTTCAGGCTGCTGTTTTACTATTTTTGTCATTTCTGAGAGACACCCTAGTAATTACTTATTGGAGGTCAGCATGCAAATATATAAAATAAAATAAATCATGATTGGTGCTAAAAAAGAGACTAAGAACACTGCAAAAGAGAATTAAGGTGGAAAGAGGGAAAGAAGTGTGAGGTAATGTGCAAGTCAGCAGCTCACTGCTGGTCCTGCAAACCATAATTTGAAGGATTAACTGTTCATTGGGTTAAAAAAAAAAGGAAAACATTTATTTTTTTAAAAAATGCAGTTTCAAGGATGCTAATACAGTAGCCCATAGTAAAATACTAGTAGGTAGCTTATTATTGCTCTGCTTACACACAAACATCTTCAAATGCTTACTTCAAGCAATAAAAATCGGCAGGAATCCAAAGAACCATATAACTAGTTCTGTATGATCAAGGGATGTTTGGGTTTCTGTTTCTTGAGCAAGCAAATCTCCATGCCATGCCACATGGTAAAGTGGTTTCTGGAACCAAGGAGGCTTCAAGAAGCAATTTGTGATATGGCACAGGGATTCACTTTTAAAAGGGAAATCCTGTTGTGATGGTCATACCTAAAAGTATTTTCAAATTCCACCAGTTATATGGGTGACTACAACAAACTAACACAGCAAATATTAACTCAGAAAATCTGCATTTTACCTGAATGCATTCGCTCTATAATAATAGACTGATGAGGCGGAGGCTGAAGAAAATGCGAAGCATGAGATATTGCAAGAGCTAGGCCAGTCCCAAGTGGATTCTGAAAGAAGGGGAAATTAATGATCAGATCATGTGCCATATCTGCTGTGTGTCATTAGCTACTGCACATGCAAACATAAAGAAGCGGCCTTTGGAAACTCAAAGTTGAAGAACTCAACATC
Organism: Hemicordylus capensis; assembly: GCF_027244095.1. Classification (NCBI taxonomy): domain Eukaryota; kingdom Metazoa; phylum Chordata; class Lepidosauria; order Squamata; family Cordylidae; genus Hemicordylus; species Hemicordylus capensis. The sequence goes on along the minus strand of NC_069657.1, from coordinate 393,437,867 downwards.
AATTACACTCTATATGGATGAGTTTATTAGCATACCAATGGAAAATTTCCAAAGCATTAAGGAGTTATCTATTTGCACCTAAGCTTCCTTATAAGGAATTAAAGTTTAAATCATTTTGAAGATAGTATACATCAAGGGGATTTTCACAATACTGCCTGTCAACACATACTATCTGCACTCTGATAAACTGGCAAACTAGCAATCAGTCAAGGTAGCTCCTATCATTAACATTAATTCGATTGGAATGTCATGAAACTCTTTCTTTTTAGTTACCGTTCTGGACTTGTTTGCATTTTTGTTGTGTGCAGAAAGGTTAACTGGTGGAGGATCAATGACTGAGCCCGGGAAAAGCTGTGCAAGCTCTGCATTGATAACAGCAGAAACTGCCTCATTAGGTGGCGTTAGAGGCGGAGTCATGAACAGGGGGGTTGTTTTAGGAGTGGGTGGGATGACATCCGACGGATGAATGAAGAACCCTGGGGCTGCTACTGAGTTGGAAGGCACAGAGTTGTGAACAGGACCAACTGCTGATGCTGCTGCAGCAGCTGCTGCTGTTGTCTGATGTAGCTTTGCTTCCAGCTTTGCTTTCTGCAGGGAAAATAAAAGCAGCATATGTACTGTAGGTCTGTGCTGCCTAGGCAGGTACTAGCAATAAAGCATTAGCAACAAGCAGCACGAACAGAACAAAAAAGCAATTAGCCTCAGCTTTCATTTAAACTCACACCAAAAGGTTCTACCAAAAAAAGATGCAAAATAGCAAAAAAAGGTGATAAACAATGCAAGAAGAAAATGGAATTCATAAGAACTAATGATTTAGAACTCAGCCAAATTCTATTCAGCATATCAGTTAGAGAGACTGACTGATGTAAACCATGTGAGTTGAAGAAGTCCAACTTTAAGCTAACTGGCTCATGCATTCTAAATACATGTACACTGAGTCCAATTTCTTTCAATGAAATTTATTTCCAGGTCAAGTGAAAATAATTATCCAGTTCAGACACTTGCATATCTAGGATTTTCATACACATACAAATGTCTGAACCACATCCTCCCACTGCACATTCAACATCACATTCTTACTCATGTAGTGGTTGGACTAAGACAGGGGAGACCCAAGTTCAAATCCCCATTCATGACACTCACTGGGTGACTCTGGGCCAGTCACTTCTCTCTCAGCCTAACCTACCTCACAGGGTTGTTGTGAAGAGAAACATAACCATGTATACCACACTATGGGTTCCTTGGAGCAAGAGCGGGATATAAATGTTAAAAATAAAGTAAAACAAAACAAAACAAAACAAAACTGCCATGATGATCCTTCCACTCTGAAAAAGGGGTGGAAGGATTATAGTAACCGGCACATCTGCATACACACACATGCACACCCTGTGCCACTTGGAAGAAGGGAGGTGTACATCTGATACTTCATCATACATATAGGATTCCTAGAGAGGCAATGTAAAGATTAGTTCTAAGACTGTAATCCTATGCATGCTGACTTGGAAATAAATGCCAATGAAATCAAAAATTGTGGGTTTGGGTGCAAAAATATTTGATTAAAGCTGCTCATGTTGGACTGTGTACAGGTCTAAAAAGTGCTAGCTACAAAATTCTGATCTCCATAGAATACCTGGCTTAACAAGTGCAAGAAATTTTGGCCCAGTTCGATTGCAGCCAAAGCACATGCTTGGAGCAACAGGTACAATGAAGGCATCTTTTCCTCCTTTGAGTTTATGAGGCTCTTGTTGGAAGCCTGTTACAAAAGAGCAGCCAGTTTCTTTTTCTTTTCTTTTTTTAAGCCACTGTATTTTTCCATCTTTATCTCAATTAAGAACAAAATCTGGAAAAAATTAGTAAGGTTTATATTTAAAGACACAAATTTCCTACATACATGGAAGACCTCTATGGTGATCAAAATGCAACCCATGTGCTAGATATGCCTTTTGCACAAGAGGTTTTTATTTTTTTTAATGGGTTTCTAAACTATCCTCTAAAAATGTACTCTTGCTGGAAAAAGTGAAAAAAATTGAGACATACTTTTTGTAACTATAATAACTACTCTCCTCAGCTTTTGAAGTTTAGAGACATCATGAAAGAGATGGCCTCCAACCTGTTGCTGAAGCTTCAAAAGCTGCTGCTGTTTCTCTTGTAGCACCTGGAGCTGTTGCTCGGCTGAGGCCATTGCATGAGAGAGAGACTGCAAAGCTACCTGGGCCGCTGAACTCAGTGCTGTCGAGGCTTCCCCAACTGTCCCAGATGAGAGGCCACCAACTGCTGGGGTAACCCCGAAGGTACTCACTGGCATGAAACAAAGAAACAAACAAAAAAATGGATGTAGAAAAGCAGCACACAAACTTTCTCCTAAATACCACATTCTAGTAGTACTTTATAAATGCTAACAATGAAAGCAGGCTAAAAAATAAGTCAGCCACCAGGAAACTTCTTCCTTTCACCACAGGATTTTCACTGTATTCAGCTTTCATTCACAATTCAATTTGCAAGCAAGGATTTTTTTAAAAAAAGATCAATATCTAACACAAAATGTTTTTCTTGCAGACTAAATTTTAATTATGCTGAGATCAAGGGGCTTAATTTCACCAAGAATTTTCAGTTTATATAGGGACTCAAATTAATCCTTGCATTATTCTTGTTAGTTAGAAAGATTTTATTGGTCTTATGCTCTAGTTTGGCTTATTTAGGAAGAAATAATAAAATGTATATACCAGTAAACGTACTTGCATCGTCCCTTTCTATCCTGGTTCCATCACTAGTTGAAACACAGGTAAAGTGCAGAGGCTCAACTTCCAGGAGACCAGTGAGGGAAGTAAAACTGCCTTCAGCTGCTGCACAGCTACTAATCTTTCCATTCCCTGAATGAAAATAAATTAGTATTAGCATTTAATTTACTAGGAAGTGACAACAGTAAATATTAGATATGGTCCATGCAAATTCCAAACACTGTTTCTAAAGCATTATTCCTAATACAGGTTGAGTATCCCTTATCTGGACTGCTTGGGACCAGAAGTGTTCTGGATTTTGGATGTTTCCGGATTTCGGAATATTTGCATAATGAGATATCTTGGGCATGGGATCCAGAGCGCCAAAACAGATGCCAACAGAGCAGGCACCAAACTGAGCAGGGAGTGGAGGAGGGGGGCCTTCCCTTTTCCCTCTAGTGCCAAAGCGAGAACATCAAACACATTAAAAAGCTTCACAATAAAAACAAAGCCGCAATGAGAGAGAATTACAGACAAAACCCCTGTCACTAACAGCCTTCTGAAATAAGTAAGTTTTGACTGCATGTTTAAAAGCAGCAAAATTGGGAAAATGAGCTGAGGAGTTTTGTTTTTTGATTTAGTTACGGCGTGGTGTCTGGATTTTGGAGCATTCCGGATTTCGGATGTCCGGATAAGGGATACTCAACCTGTACTGTCTAATCTTTACTTCCAATTACTAGCCTCAAATAAGTGACAGTGAAAACTAAGCCAATGAAGAAGCAATCTCAAACATCCAAGTTCTCCCAGAACTAGGTTTGGGTCTCAAGTTTACATGGCATAATTGTACAAAATCATAACAAACAAGCTTTAGTCTCCCAACCTTGGAGCTTCAGAAGTTGACAGGAATAATCGACATAGTTGTGCAATGATTCATACTCCGACAACAATTCAAAAGCTGGGAGGAAGACAGGCAGTTCAATGACTGCTACATTGCTGAGACATCCAGAGTGCCTTTGAAGCACAGGGTCAAACCCCCAGGCTTCTGCCACCAGCATGGAAAAGGATGGCAGCAGCTTTGGTTGTTACAAGGCAGAGGTGCCCAAAGCACCTTAGCTGTGCAGAACCAATCACAAGCCCCCACCACCCCTGCCAAGACTCCTGCCAGAGGAAGAGGGGAGAAGTTCACTGGGGGTGAATCCTTGTCTGTAAGGTATTTACAGTAGGCTGCCACCATCCACTTTATTTTGATGTGGCAAAACCCACTCTCCAAATAACATTCCTGGAGGAATAAAGTGGCAAAAACCATCCCTCAAAAGGGTTCAGCAGTCATAGGCCTTCAAAGGCTTGTGACTAATGAAGACCCAAAATGAAGAGTAGAGTAGCACACTTCACCAACAAGGCTTTTATTATAGATTAAAAGAAAAACAAGAGTATGCAATAAGAACAATTGTCTCTTCATAAAGCAGATAGTAAGAGAGAGTTTCATTAACCAGGCAACTCAGATGTAAGCAATACAACTAATGAAAATAACTTCGCTCACACGTCTGGCCCCTATTCTACTACTACTAATTGACAGGGGTCTTCCTGCTGTTTCCAACCTCCCAATTCCCCAGCAGCTTCTCAGACCGCTGCTTTCTCAGGCTACTCTTGGAACAGACTAACAGAACAAACTTTCTCTTCTTCACTGGTGACTGTGTGTGTAGCTCCCGCCCAGTCCTCTGGCTTGGTCCTTCTGTTTTGATTTTGCAGGGCTTTCCCCCTTATTGGGAAAGGTCTGCCCTCCCAGCAGTTGCTCTAAGTGAGGCCTAGTCTTCCCCTAAAGCCTTACTATCACTACAACCTCTTTCCAGCTCCAAGGTTGGAACCAGGCAGAAAAGCAGATCAACCCTGACCTCATACAGGAGTACATATATTCAGGGGCAAGGTCCAGGCGAACACGGTTTTTGCCTCGGCTACCAAGCCAAACATTGTAGATCCCTATTGGGAAATCTCCTGGAATGGTATGGTATGTGGTGTAGGGAGGCTGCAACAGGAAGGGTGAAAGGGAACCCTCGTGAGTGTAAGTGCCTCCTGCTCACATCAGAGCACCTTTGGACCCAAGCCATTAAAAAGCGCAGTCAACCTAATTGATTTTCTTTGTATACCACCTTGAGGGAGCGATAATCAACTCAAATGGATTATCAACAGGGATCTGTGATTAATCAGGGGTCACCCACAAATTGAATCGCCCACAAATTGAATCGCCTCTTAAATGAAGGTGCTGATTCGACAGTGAATTGAATCACCCCGATTAACCAATTCATGCAAACCAATTCATGTCCTAGGCACCATTTTGTCCCAGTGTTTTTCAATTGCAGATTGGTTTTTTTTTGGCACTGGCTTCCAATTGACTTGAGATCTCCTTGCTCGGCTTGTTGTCATTCAAATCAAGTGTTGACATGAGCAAGTATGCCCTCATTGGCTGGGGAGGAGGGAGCAGAGAGAGGAGAGGCCAAAGGAGGGCTTTTCAAAATGTATTTAAAGGGCTGCTTGGAGGCAGAAATAGCTATTGCTTTTTGTGCCTCAGGAGAGGATCATCAGAGGCTGCTGCAGCACTGAGAACAGAGTGGTGGTGGTGTCTGGGCCTGCCTGCCCTCCCCCCAGTGAGGGGAGGGGAGAGAGAGAGAGCGAATGTTATCTGACTCATTTTTTAAAATCCCTTTAATTTGCAGTGCTGCCAGCAACTGCTTTTATTTTCTTATTTTTTAACAGCAGCCTCAGTGGCTTGAACTGGGTGCTGCTTGGAATATATTTCCTTGTGTGGTTTCTTTTCTCTCTCATTACTAGCCACCCCCCTTTAATAATTGGGTGCTAAAATTTCCCCAATTTTATTTAAATTGTACCAGCAGACCCCAGGCTTTAACTAGGTGCAGATTGGAATTCTTTTCCTTCTTTGTTTTTTATCATTGCTTTCAGCCAGCCCCCAGTGGCTTTAAAAACTGGGGTGCTGTGCTTAATATATTTTATTTTACAGTCCTGCTGCCACCTTTGCTGCTGCTGTCTGTGTAATGCCTGATGGTTTACTTTTTGGTTCTGGTAGGCTGGTGTGTGGTGCCCAGCCTGCCAGGCTCCCTCTGTTCACCTTTTTTCATGGGGTTTTTCCCGTTTTGTTTGTTTGGGTGAGTGGGTGGCTGCCTGACTGGTGGCCACATGCCCTCCACCCAGCCATTGAGTCCTAGTATCTGCACGGCCTGAGAGTGATTTAGTAGTTCATGGAGGGTTCCTCAGTGCCTTGCCAGAGGGATGGGAAGAGCCCACTAAGTCCTGCAGCAGGGCTGAGCAGTATGTGCTGTAGTAACTGCAGGAAATGGTGGAAGGCTGGGAGATGGATCCAGTTTTGGGCAACACATAATCAAGTCTGGCTGGACTTGGCGACAGTTGCTGGATGGTTCCTCTCGTGCCCACCAAGCAGCGTCCTGAGTGAGAGGGTGTTCTCCATGGCTGGGGGCATGATGGTACCCATCACTCGCGCTTGGATGCTGAAATGGTGGAGCAGCTGGTCTTACTGAAGGCCAACCTCCCCCTGCTGAGCTATTCTGAATTGGCCATGGAGGACAAGAGACCCACTGCAACACCACTGGCAGCTTGGCACACCCTGGCCCACCCCAAACCTAGATGTGTCACAGTCTGCCCATTGGTGCTGCACACAGACATGCACGCATAACACCAACATGGCTGATGATGAGATATGGACTGGTGCCCTGCCTTATGTCCGCCTAACGCCAGTCTGAGGTGATGGTGTGTTATCCAGACACAGGCAGGCAGGCAAGTACTCTTACACTAGGGAAGAAGAGAAAAGAACATGACTTCTTCTCATGCCAAGAGATGAGCTCCACTTCTGGCCTTGCGAGTAAAAACAGGTTGCTTACCTGTAACTCTTGATCTGGAAGTGATCCGTTGTAGTCATAAGGAATGGGTTCTGCACCTGCGCAGCGACCTCAAAGGCTGACTGGGTAGCTCCTCATGACGCCCCGCCCCACCTTCACATGGTGTGCTAAGTTTGTTGAGAGTGGTGGTTGGGGCGTCTCTTTAGTTTCTCGCAGACCGCCTATGGTGACGATCCACAAGATCAGCTGTATAGTCCTTTTCTGCTTTCTAGTACTGCAGCAGGGATGGTTCAGGAGGAGCTTATGACTACAACGGATCACTTCCAGATCAAGAGTTACAGGTAAGCAACCTGCTTATCTGGATTGTGATCTGTTGTAATCATAAGGAATGGGTGATTAGCTAGCTTTCCCTCCTGGAGGTGGATGAAGTAGAACCCAATCTCATGCTAATACCCTTTTTAGTACGTTTCTCTCGAAATTCACCTCCCATGCCATTCTCAAGTCTATCACATAATGCTTGATGAACAGTTGTTGAGAGGACAATGTAGCCGCCATGCAGTTATTTGACATCCTGATGCCAGACAGGTGGGCAGCCGATGTAGCATATGCCCTAGTTGAATGTGCGCGCACAGTTTTGGGAGGAAAATCTACGCCAGGAAAATCAGCTCCACTAACTAATGTGCCAGGTGCTGGCATGAAATCGGGCATCCCTTGCATTTGCCCTTGTACCCCACAAACAGCTTTTTGGACTTCCTAAAGTCATGGGTTCTCTGCAGGTAAAAGAGAAGGACCCTCTGTACATCTAATGAGTGAAGTTCTATCTCCAAGGGCGTTTTGGCTCCTTGGAAAAAGGTGGGCAGGATTATCTCCTGATTCAAATGGAAGTCTTAGGACAGAAGCGCGGATCTAGCCGCATGACTACCTTGTGGGAATAGAACTGGGTATAACTTAGAACTTCACTCATTAGATGTACAGAGGGTCCTTCTCTTTTACCTGCAGAGAACCCAGGAAAGCAGTCTTTAGTGTGAGTAGCTTGATGGGCGCTGTCGCCAACGGCTCAAAGGGATATAGCCAACAACACCAAAGACAAGCTCCATTGTTCAATCGGCCTCTGCACTGGCGAATACAAATTATTGAGCCCCTTCATGAAACGTTTGCAGTCAGGATGGGAAAACACAGTAGTTCCATCCCAACCCTTGTGCCGTGCCGAAATGGCTGCCAAATGTACTTTGATTGACACATTAGCCAAGCCTCTCAACTTCAGAGAGAATAGATAGAGCAGCACTTGTTGTGGAGTGGCGAGTAAGGGTTTGAACCCTTCGTCCTTCATATAGGTTATAAAGCGTTTCCATTTGCTTGCGTAATTTTGTCGTTTTGTCAGTTGGCTACTGTTCAGTAGAATGTCTTTCATAACCTGATCCGCCATGCAATCATCCGCAGGGTGTGGACCTCGGGATGTAGAACCGTTCCTTCCTCCCTTTGTAAGAGGTCTGGCGCTTGCAGGAATTTGTGGAAGTTCCCCCCGACAATTGTAGTAGTGGAGCAAACCATGGCTGGCGCGGCCACCACAGTGTCAGTAGAATGCAGGTCACTCTGTCCCTTATTATTTGCGCCAGTGCCCGTCCTATTATTGGTAACAGCGGAAACAGGTACAGTAGTCCCATACACTAAGTGTGCTGGAACGCATCCCCTAGGGACCCCTGTTCGATGCCCGCACGTGAGCACTTTCTGTTGACATGTGTTGCCAACAAATCTATCGAGGGGACTCCCCACTTGTTGAACACCTCCTTGAGGTAAGAGCTCTTTATCTCCCATTTGTGCCTCTAGTCGTAATCAGTGATCAGACTGAGGTTGTCGGCCAGGTGATTGTCCACACCTCTTATGTGGAGTGCCATTGGATAGATGGCATGTTGTACACACCACTCCCAAATCCTTTGGGCGAGAACACAGAGTGATATGGAGACTGTTCCTCCTTGCCGGTTGATGTAGGCTATTGCCGTCGTATTGTCCAGCTTCACTTGCACTACTGCCCCTGTATTATTGGTTCAAACGCCTTCAGCACTAAGAACACCGCCATCAACTCCAAATAGTTGATATGCTGCTGGGTTTGGGGCTGTGTCCAAGTCCCTTGGATACAATGGCCCGCACAATGAGCTGCCCAACCCGTCAGTGATGCATCCGTCGTGACCCATCGGCTCGGGGCTAAAGGCATGAATGGAACCCCTTGAGACAGATTGTTGTTTTCCATCCACAGTGGAAGCTCCTTAGCACTATTTGCGGAATTTCCAAACGCATGTTCTGGCTGTCCACATTGGGTCTGAAGTTGCGCAGATACCAATGCTGTAATATGCACATGCGTAACCACGTGTACCGGACCATCATGGTACAGGAGGCCATCAGACCCATCAGCCTCTGAATCTGCACCGCCGGCTGTAGTGGCTTGTTCTGAAATTGTCGTATGAGGGAGTGTATCTGTTCGATGCATTCCTGAGGTAAATATGCATGTTTTCCAAAGTCCAGTCTCAAAATCAGTAAAGTATTATCCAAATCAAAGTCCGTTGTCCAAATCCAAAGTCAAAAACCAGAGAAAAAACTACTCACCAAGGAGCTTACACTACGAGGTTTGAACGCTTAGGCAGTCAAAGGGAAACTGAAGAAGAGACGCCCCAACTGCCACTCTTAACGAACTTAGCACAGCACATGCAGGCGGGGCAGGGCATCATGAGGAGCTACTCAGTCAGCCCGCAAGGTCCCTGCACAGGCGCAGAACCCATTCCTTATTATTACAACAGATCACAATCCAGATCTTGTACTTCCCTCACTGCTCTGGTCTGTTCTGCAAACAGCATTGCAAGGTGTACTCAATCAAAATGTGGATGAAGATGTTGCTGTATGGTTATGCTTGCTGGCTACTAAGGGTGCTGTTGTAGCAGCTGTTGCAAGTGAGGTTGGAGACATAACTGCGTGCAAGAGAGCAACTTGTGCCAATGATGCTACTGCAGCACAGGCACTGTGGCTGGCAGTGGATTTGGATCAGTGATACTTTTTTGGCCATCTTTGGATTGTGTGTTTTGCAAAGTGTTCTGTCTTGGAGGGACTGTGTGTGCTTCTGTACTGCAGTGTTGTTTTTCAAGGCAGGGTTGCAAAATGTGTGCAGTGCACACTGCTTGTTTCGCCCATAGGGAACAATAGGGAACTCAAATCATCCCATTGCTCACCATGGGTAGGTCCTAGGGACACCAAAGTGGATTGGGTGGTATGGTATGATGTGTGCTACCTACTAACACAACCCATGAAAGAAACTGGCAAGTGGGCACTTAAATTTAAAAAATAAAATAAAAAATAGGAACCTATGGTATTTTATGGGGACTTAAAAAAAATTCAAAATCACCTGCTTGCCCATTGCTTTTGTGGTTTGGATCGTAGTTAGCACCCATCATGCCCTACCACCCAACCTATTTTGGTGTCCCTAGGACTTACCCATGGGGAACAATGGGATGATTCAAGCTCCCCTTTGAACCCTTATGTGCGGTTTGTTTGTTTTACACGAGTTTCTGATTTGATCAGTCGAACTGGCCAGCAAGGGCCAGACAGGTCAACAAATTCTTTCGATTGTTTGCAGTTTGATTCGAGGATTAATCGAATCACAATAAACAATTTGTGCACACCTCTAGTTATCAAGAACGTATATACAACGAAGTCTTAAAAGCACATTTAATATTTGTATATTAATCATACATAAGATGCTACAGATGATGAAACTTCACTAAGTGTTGAAGAAAGATTATGTAAATGGGTTATTGCCCTCCCAAATGTATAATATTGGTTTTTCCTAAAAATCGGATTGCTATTATAGGAAGAATCAGATTGTACCATGCAATATATCCACATACCTGAGAGAACATCGGATAAGTCAATTTCATCTGACTGTACACCAATGCTGCTGTTGTATATATTCTTACAAGAAGAGCCACTCATTTCCAAATCAAAAAGCACTGGATCAAAAGGTGAGCTATATAATCCATATCTGCAAAGAGAAGTGCTGTTCAATAGCTTGACTAAAAAAGGAAATGCATACCTAACTTTAAGATAAAACTGATAGAATCCACAGATCATGAAACACCAGAACAGCAACACTACTAAATACTGGCTTCTTTAATACCTTCTCAAAGTTGCTGTTTTAGAGAATAAATGGTGTTATTTACATTAATTAAATATTTTCGAGTGTCATATGGATATTGTGCCAGTTTTGATTATTTCACTGAATTTCTTACTCAAACATGTTGAGGAGAAAAATAGTCTGAGTTTCCAGTATCCAAAACCCTTGGGCTGGCCCTGATCACTAGTGTCTTCCTGCAGATCCCAAAACCCAGGGCTTGAAATGTAAAGGAATCCAAAAGTTTCTTCCTTTTCCATAGTGAAGTTCCCATCCCTCAGGCAAGGCAACTCTCTAAAATACAGATTTAAATACTCCCCAAACCTGAACTGTTTCCCAAAACTACTTTCCAGTAATGCCTGGATGCTTCCATCTAGACCTGATAAAGGCCAGAGCAATTATGTTCTTATTTTTCAAGAGAAAAACTATGGCACTAACTAATCAACTTTAAAATAAGTTATGGCCTTAAGGTATTGCAATATAGTTGTATATTTATAATATATTGAATGTATAAAATATCAAATGGATTAGTAAAGTGCTATATATATTCAAAAATACTGATCATATATAAAAATGATCAATATTTTTGAATATTTATATATTTATTTTAACTTTATTTTTCCCAATTTAATAATTTAATAACTTTATATTTATATTAACAAAAATATTTGCCTATTGTGGTTGTTGGTTGTAGGACTATAATTGTTTATATTTAGATTATCCTTTGAATTAGTACTCATTAACAGCTACTTATTTTGTAAGTCAATCTTGTCTAGTCTATGGTGGTGATGGCCATATGAATACAAAATTATTTCAGAATTAAATGAAGTACTTTGTAGATGGATAAGTCAAGGTAATTTGTTTTCTAAGAAAAAGGGACGTGTGGTTTGTTTATTTCTCCTTTTGCTATAAAAGCATATTTTAAGTTGTATGTTATTTGTGTATGGGCATGGAATACAATCATTTAAACAGACAAAAACGTATTTCTTCTACTACCTTGTTTGAAGTAATGCTTCCATGGGTGTTAACCGGTCCTGTAACTGCCTGGACACGGCAGTGAGTAGGGATGCGCAAGCAGTACTGCAACCAGCTAGATCTTCATCTTTTACATAATTCAGCAATACAAAATACCAATATACAGATCCTAGGAAAAACACCAACAGCTTTTCAGGTTCAGGTAACCACTAAAACAGACTTTAAACAGAAGGCTGACCAATGGTTACTTAGCGCTAGTAAATGAGGCCTTTTCACTTTAAATTTAAACTGCTGTATTATTTGCAGATACTTGGTATATGTCAGCTTAAGCTTTAGGACACTCCATGAAGCTATGGACAACTAGTGAGATGTAGAGTTAGGTTTCAGGTGAAGCCTACAAGCTGTAATAGGACAGTGCAGCAAAGGGACACTGGAAGAGAGTGCCAAGGCTAATGACATCGTATGTGTGAGCCAGGAGCTAAACCAACAGAAAAAGGCTCAGAGAATTCACCAAGAACACTGTGGTAAATTTTAGGCCGGTGCAGGGGGTGTATAAACAAATTGCTTACCTGTAACAGATGATCTGGTAGTGATTCCACGACATTCATAAATATGGGTTCTGCACCTGCACAGACCTGCTTTGGGTAGGCATTGTTAGCTCCTTGCGATGCCTTCAACCGCCTCTGCACAAGCCTGCAGTACCCTCCATTGGCTGTTAGGCCTCTCTCTAATCAGTTTCTGACTGACCAACGTAGCAAGGTAGAAGTCCGAAGAACAAAACAAACAAACTTCACTGAGGAGCTAAGAGCTTTCTGAAGTGCCTGAATGCGTCGGCGGTCAGACAGAAACTGATTAGAGAGACACCTAACAGCCAATGGAGAATACTGCAGGCTCGTGCAGAGGCGGTTGAAGGCGTTGCGAGGAGCTAACAATGCCTACCTGAAGCAGGTCTGCGCAGGCATAGAACCCATATTTATGAGTGTCGCTGGAATCACTATCCAGATCAGATGTTCTGATACACCCACCACCATCAAGCCGGGGCAGATGCTCTGGGTACAATGAGCACCAGGTAACACTTGCTGGGCCCAGCACATGGGGATCTTTAGCATCAGAACCCAGGATCTGTGCTGTGGAAGCTGGGAAAACAGGGATGCTGGGAGGGCATATGGGGGAAGGCCAAGAAGGTGCGCAGGGATACCTAGGCACTGTAGTTCCTCCCAGAGCTGCCCTCATGAGGACAGTTCCGGGAGAAACTAGTCCCCAGGCATCGCACCAAGCCTCCTCCATGTGCCATCCCAGCATCCCCACATGCTTCCAGCCTCCACAGGACAGGTGTGGGGTTCTGATGAAAAAGACACACACACCCCGTGCTGGACCTAGCAGGTGTTACCTGGTGCTCATTACACCAAGAAGATCTGCCCCATGTGGTTGGGGTGGAGGGATATTGGAACATCCAATATCTGCCCCCTGCACAGGCCTAGCAAATTTGGATGCTAAGATCTGTCTAGGAGACATTAGTAAGAACAAAAATTAAGCTTACCTCCAGTTGCAGCTGCGGGTAAATAAGATATATTGGCAAGCAAAGCCTTCAGAAGAACCGAGCCAAATCCTTGTTGACTTGGCTCAAATTTTCCATTACTACAAAAAATAAACAATGAATTTCATTTTATAATCTTGTTTTGGCACTGAATAAATGCAGCTGATTAGGTAAATATTTCTACAGAGTTTGCTACAAAGATGTATGTCCTAGTGGTCTTCTTTATAAGCACACTAATACACTGATGTTTTCTAAAATACTCTGTCTCACAGAACGTTAAAGGTTTAATAGAGCAGGCTAGTTAAGGGAATAATCAACCAACAAGTAATCAAAACACTGAAATTAAATCATTACTAACCTTATGCAAAGAGCCAGAAACCGTGAACATTTGTGTGCAATGCTTCGCCCCGCTTCAAAGAAGCAAACACGTACTATATCAAAGAGACACATTCTTGTTTTAGAGAGCAAGCTCTCGTTTACTTCTTTTGAACTGAAAAACAAAACCAGAACTTAAAGCATAACTGTTTGAGATCAATATCTTTTCCTAATTAAAAGCAAAAGTGAAGTTTTTACCTGCCCGGTCCATTGGACTGAACTCCTGCCAGCCAACATAAGATATCCAGTACAAGACTCTGAGCATGTTCTGTGACAACTCCATCTTCTGCCGTTTTACAGAGGGTGTTGAGAAGTCTTTCATGGAATTCTGAAAACTGTAACATGGCACACCGCTGAACTCTGGTGAGGTGAGAGGGAAGAGGAGAAAATCAACAGGGTGAAAATGGTTGAAGTGAAAAATGTCAATTGATGCTGTAATTGCAATATTTTGCTATCACAACGTCAAGTCCACAGCCCTAAAAAAGTGGAAGTGAATATGCACCAAATTTTTACTGACCCTCACTGTCATTAGCTCCTTTCACAGAAGCTTCAAACTGTGCATACTCTCTCTTGTTTAAAAAGAGAAACAGAATTTGGCAAAGGAATTGCCTTTTAAAGGGGTATTCCTGCTAATACGGTAATATTTCCCCCAAACCTCCCTCTGAACATTTTCAAGTCAGTCCCCACACCAATCTTTTTAAACTCCAGGGATTTTTAAATGAAGTTGGTGGGATAAGTGATGTAAGAAGAAGCTCAACAACAGAAATTCAGGCAAGAACTTGGATAGGGTATACACCCTTCAGAAACCTGAGCCAAGTAAAGCAAACCAACTCATCCAATGCGAGGACTGAAGTTGTAACTCCCAAGACATTAGTCTGAGATCAAAAGTTGCTTAATTCTGTATCAAAAGATGAGAGGCTCATTTAAACGATTTCTTTAAAAGGGGAAATACATATTAACTGAAGAGTAGCTGGAGAGGATTACCCTGTGAATATGGCCATGTATCTTTTCTCATGTTGAGTTTAAATGACTGGGGGAGGGGGGGAGCAAAAATCCAGATCAGCATGAATGGTGGCAGAAAACTAATTAAAAACATATTTTAAGGAAAACTTGGAAAGTGAAATCAAACTAACCTTTCTTTTGAAACAGTAGTTTTTTTAAATCTTCTAATAGTTACAGAGACCTCTTGAAGCAAGTCACATCCTCGGAGGTTGTCAGATTTCCGTGATGAATTGCTGGCTTCTGTTTTATTAGATGACTTGTCCTGCAAAATTTTTAAATATAAAAGAAGCCACACCCATTTGTTCCAAAGTTATGTTTTGTTTACAATCAAATATTAGCATTGTTTAAGTTGAGAAATTTTTACAGAAAAATAACCAGCTGTAAAACTAAAATAGGTACTGTTAAAATATTAGAGGGGCTACCTGTTTTATTTTAATTCATAGCACACATCAGTTTATATTGCTTTCTTTATATTGTGATGAAACAATAGACAGCCAACTGCCAGTTCAGCATTGCATAGTTTTAATTAGTTTGTAGCTACTCTGTTTCCCCAAAACCGGACCTACCCCGAAAGTAAGACCTAGCAGTAATTTCTGATGTACCGCTAATTGCCCTAGTGCATTTTTTGGGGCTAAAATTAATATAAGACACTGTCTTATTTTTGGGGAAACATGGTATGTGGTGAGGCAGAAGTTTAGAAAAATATTATTTGTTAAAGCCATTTTATGTTATATACTAAAAATGAAATAATCATTATCTCATGAACTTTAAGTCAGGTTAACAATTGATTTAATCAGTTAAAACTACACTATGTGCATGGTAGCCAAGAACACCATATTCTCAGGGATTAAAAGCACAACTTGGTTTACAGTCTTATTTAGAACACTCATAGGTGCAAGCACAGTCAAGGACCATAACAAAAATACACTTTCCCAAATGTGATTCTACAGACTAACAGAATTCAAAATATTCTACATTTACACTTAGCACGCCACTGTTTGTTTTAAATCTAATTACAATTATACAGTTGACACTTCAATTCTAATAGAAGCGATTTCTACAAACGGGTGAGTAGCATCTCTTGCTTTCTTGATAGGTTATTTAAATACCTTGCCTGCTGCAACTTTTGCTAGAAGTGAAGCAAGTGAATGACCTTTGCTATTCTGGGGCTTTACAGATGGTATCCTTACAACAGGCCAGATTCCTCCATTGCAAATCTCTTCTGTTCCTCTGTCATTCACTGCTTTGACATGGATTAAAAAAGACCGGTATTTTCCACCTGCCATACCTAGCAATAAGCAAATACACACAGTTGTAACATAAAGCAAAAAACATGTAAGACCTAGTTCACATACATCTTTCTAAAACAGATAGTGATCAACACCACTTTTAGGATAAACCCAGTGGGCTTACCTCGGACCCTTTCTTTGCACGAGTACAACTCTCTACACACTCATGGAAGCAGCTTTCTCTGATGGCATGCCATTGTGACAAAGGTCTAGAAGGCCACTCAGTAAAATGATACATTAAACTTTGATTTTAAGACCCGAGAAAACCAATCATTTAAACATTAAATTCTAGATGATGAATTCATGTTTTGAAGAAAAGAGAACGTAAAAAATAAGCAGTCCTGTTGAATTAGACTAAAGGCCTATCTAGTCCAACATCCTGTTTCCCACAGTGGTTAACCAGATGCCCCTGGGAAGTACACAAGCAAACTTCTTGCCCACCACTACCCCCCTGCAACTGGTATTCAGAGGCATATTGCCATCAATAGACTTGTCCATGAATTTGTCTAATCCCCTTTTAAAACTATCTCAGCTAGCAGTCATTATCACATCCTGCAAACTCCAGTAATTATGGATTAAATTATACACTGTTTGAAGAAGTACTTCCTTTTGTCCATCTCAAAGATCGTGCAAATCAATCAAATTGCACTGGATTACCCTTGGTTCTAGTGTGGGAGAAGGGGGAAAATGTCTATTCATTGTCCCTCTTTAGTCATCTCTTTTCTAAACTAAAAAGCTCCAAATAGCCTAGCTTTCTTTCAAAGAAGATTGAGCCTTATAATTTTGGTTATCCTCTTCTTCAATTTTCCCCAGCTCTAAATAATTTTTTTTGAGATGCACTGATCTGAATTCTACACAGTATTGCAAATTGTGAGAGTCAGCGTGGCATTGTGGTTAGAGTGCTGGACTAGGACCGGGGAGACCAGAGTTCAAATCCCCATTCAGCCATGAAACCAACTGGGTGACTCTGGGCCAATCACTTCTCTCTCAGCCTAACCTACTTCACAGGGTTGTTGTGAAAGAAAAACTCATGTATGTAGTACACCGCTCTGGGCTCCTTGGAGGAAGAGCGGGATATAAATGTAATAAATAATAATAATAATAATAATTAATAAATGTAGCTACACCCCCCCAGTGAGGCACTACCTTGGCGTAGTTGTGGGGCTTGTGCGCTCTGAGGAAGGTGAGAGATATGCCAGAGGTCCAACCATACTGGACAGGTCTCACCAGAGGAGCCAGACAAAGAGTGCCTCTCCCATCAACAATATGGTGAGACGTAACTTTAATAAATCTATACCGGATCGGTCATCGCCCGGGTCAACAAGGACCGCGCCAGATGTCCCTGGACATCTGGTGGCAAGTGGGCAACAGGACTCAGGATCTTCAGTTGAGCAACCAGGGCTGAAGACAGCAAAGTTACTGGAAGAAACATCGCTTAACCGAAAAAAATATACGAAAAACGCCAATAAGGAAATAACGATCTGCTATTACAAGTCTAGTCCAACTATAATAGGTTATTTAAAAAGAATGTACCAAATTTGGAAAGAGAAGCATCCAGATACAGAAATAACAGAACAAAGGCTAGCAGACCAGAGAAGATTCATAATAAGAAATAAAGTATTCACAGGAGTTGAGCTGGAAGAACTGCAAAGAGCAACACAGGCTCAAGATATGGAAGAAGAATTACCACCAATTGAAGAAGTTGCTCAGGCGCAGGTGGAGGAGGTGTTGGAAATCGAGGATGCCACTGTTACTGAACTGTTTCAAAATCAAAACCAGGCAACCACCCCTTTGCCTTCACCTCAAAAACCCAAATGCCGTTTAACAGAAAAGCAACAAGAACTAAAGCAAAAAATAACTGAGCACATGAACCAAACAACCACCAGGGTTCGACTTCCAGCTCTAAAAACAGTTGCCAAAAAACAACTTGCTCAGGCATTAAAAGATGTCAATGCTGCACTTGAAGAGATAACCAAGAATTTGCAAGAAACAAACCAACTAATGTACAGTGCAGCAACAATAACAACACAAGAGCTCGGATATAAGATCAGTGGACCTGTCAAAAAAGAAAGCAGTACATCACCTAAATGGAAGATTAGATTAGAAAATAAAATCTCCAGGCTTAGATCAGATGCTAGTAAATTGAAAGATATGAAAGACAAGAAGCTGAAGAATGAAAACACCAAACAGTATTTGATCCAAAAATACCACCTAGATTCAAGGAAAATTAGAGAAGTCCTGGAAATAATAAAGCAGCAAATAACAGCAGTGTCAAAGAAGATTAGCAGGTATGAAGCCAGAATTACACAACACAGGCAGAATCTCCAATTCCAGTCGAATCAGAGACGTTTCTACCAAAGCATAGAAGGAGAAACTGCAAGAAACGTAGAAACACCAAATAAAGAAAAAACAGTGCAATTCTGGGGGAAATTATGGGACAATCCAATAGATTATAATAAAAAAGCAGGCTGGATGAAAGAGGTCAAAAAATGTAACCAACAAATGCAAGATCTAATAATAACACCAGAATTAATAAGTGAAAGAGCAAAGAAAATTAAAAATTGGACTGCTCCAGGCGACGATGAACTGCATGGCTTTGGTTTAAACACCTAACAAGCCTTCATAAACAACTATCAAAACAGTTCAATCACATTTTGCAAGGAGTTGATATTGAACAATGGCTAACAACTGGGAAAACTCATCTCATCATGAAAGACCCAGCAAAAGGTGCAGTTCCAAGTAATTCTAGACCGATCACCTGCCTGCCAACCATGTTCAAATTATTAACTGGAATAATAGCAGATGAAGTGATGCAACATTTATTAACTAACAAACAGCTTCCAGTTGAACAGAAAGGAAATTGCCCCAACATCAGAGGCACAAAAGACCAGCTGCTGATTGACAAAATGATTTTAGAAAATTGCAAGAGAAGAAAAACCAATCTAAGTGTTGCATGGATTGACTACAAGAAAGCCTTCGATTCATTGCCTCACACATGGATACTAAAATGTTTAGAAACAACTGGTGTCAGCAAAAACATTCAGATATTTATTTAAAAAGCAATGAGCATTTGGAGTACACAGTTAACAATCAATGGCGAGACACTTGGACAGGTTAGCATTAGAAGAGGCATTTTCCAAAGGGACTCACTATCCCCTCTGTTTGTAATCGCCATGACCCCACTTTCACAAATACTAAACAAAACAGGCCTCGGATACCAAACATCTAAAACATCCAGTAAAATCAACCATCTGCTGTACATGGACGATCTGAAGTTGTATGGAAAGTCCCAGTCAGAAATCGAATCACTGCTAAACATTGTCCGTATATTCAGTAGCGATATAGCAATGGAGTTTGGACTAGACAAGTGTGCTGCATTAATAATGAACAGAGGGAAAATAAGAAAAACAGAAGGAATAGAACTGCCCAATGGAAGCAAGATCAAGAACCTGGAAGAGAAAGAACCTTACAAACACTTGGGCATTCTCCAGTTTGATAACATTGCACTCATTGAAGTTAAAAGAAAAATTGGAAGTGAATACATCAGGAGAGTTAGAAAAATCCTCAAGTCCAAACTCAATGGCGGGAACACCATACAAGCCATAAACACCTGGGCTATACCTGTTATCAGATACACTGCACGAATAATAGACTGGACCCAGGCAGAGCTAGAGACGCTGGATCGTAAGACCAGGAAAATCATGACCATCAATCATGCTCTGCACCCCCGCAGTGATGTAGATAGGCTCTACCTCCCTCGAAGCTCAGGTGGAAGAGGAATGCTGCAAGTCCATCAAACAGTAGAGAAGGAGAAAAGAGGCCTTGAAGAATATATCAAGGACAGTGAAGAAGATGCACTTCAAATGGTCAATAATGCAAAACGATTCAACACCAATGAAACAAAGCAGGCCTACAAGAAAGAACAAGTCAAGAACCGAGCAGAAAAATGGAAAAATAAGCCACTGCATGGTCAATATTTGCACAATATAAGTGGAAAATCAGACATCACCAAGACCTGGCAATGGCTTAAGAATGGCAACTTGAAGAAAGAAACAGAGGGTTTAATACTGGCTGCGCAAGAACAGGCACTAAGAACAAATGCAATAAGAGCAAAAGTCGAAAAGTCAACAACAAACAGCAAGTGCCGCCTTTGTAAAGAAGCAGATGAAACAGTGGACCACCTAATCAGCTGTTGCAAAAAGATCACACAGACTGACTACAAACAAAGGCATGACAAGGTAGCAGGGATGATACACTGGAACATCTGCAAAAAATACAAGCTACCTGTAGCCAAACATTGGTGGGACCATAAAATTGAAAAAGTGGTAGAAAATGAAGATGTAAAAATATTATGGGACTTCCGACTACAAACAGACAAACATCTGCCACACAATACACCAGATATAACTGTAGTCGAGAAGAAAGAAAAACAAGTCAAAATAATCGACATAGCAATACCAGGGGATAGCAGAATAGAAGAAAAAGAAACAGAAAAAAATCACCAAATACAAAGATCTACAAATTGAAATTGAAAGGCTGTGGCAGAAAAAGACCAAAATAATCCCAGTGGTAATTGGCACCCTGGGTGCAGTTCCAAAAGACCCTGAAGAGCACCTCAACATCATAGGGGCCACAAAAATCACCATCAGCCAATTACAAAAAGCAGCTTTACTGGGAACAGCCTATATTCTGCGACGATATCTATAACAACTGACAATAAAATTCAGCCATCCCAGGTCCTTGG
This sequence comes from Hemicordylus capensis, assembly GCF_027244095.1. NCBI lineage: Eukaryota > Metazoa > Chordata > Lepidosauria > Squamata > Cordylidae > Hemicordylus > Hemicordylus capensis. Next base: position 393,417,206 of record NC_069657.1, on the reverse strand, counting down.
GAAGGACTCGATGTCTGGATAAAACAAAACAGTCAATAACACCTGTCTGACTGTGAAAACAAGAAATAATAAATGTAGCTACGCCATAGATTAATATAAGGACATCATTAGCTATTTTAATGAAGTGTCTAGGCTTGTCTGCAGAAGAGGAGACAGGAGGTATGTCATAAGAACGTAAGAACAGCCCTGCTGGATCAGGCCCAAGGCTCATCTAGTCCAGCATCCTGTTTCGCACAGTGGCCCACCAGATGCCGCTGGAAGCCTCAGACAGGAGTTGAAGGCATGCCCTCTCTCCTGCCATTACTCCCCCGCAACTGGTACTCAGAGGCACCCTGCCCCCGAGGCTGGAGGTGGCCCACAGCCCTCCGACTAGTAGCCATTGATAGACCTCTGCTCCATGAAGTCATCCAAACCCCTCTTAAAGCCATCCAGGTTGTCGGCTGTCACCACATCCTGTGGCAGAGAGTTCCACAAGTGGATCACACGTTGTGTGAAAAAGTACTTCCATTTGTTGGTCCTAGACCTCCTGGCAATCAATTTCATGGAGTGACCCCTGGTTCTAGTGTTGTGTGAGAGGGAAAAGAATCTATCTCTCTCTCTACTTTCTCCACGCCGTGCATGATTTTATAGACCTCTATCATGTCTCCCCGCAGTCGTCTTTTTTCTAAACTAAAAAGCCCCAGGTGTTGTAGTCTTGCCTCATAAGAAAGGTGCTCTAGGCCCCTGATCATCTTGGTTGCCCTCTTCTATACCTTCTCCAGTTCAACAATGTCCTTTTTAAGATGTGGTGACCAGTATTGTACGCAGTACTCCAAGTGTGGTCGCACCACAGTTTTGTATAAGGACATTATAATGTTAGCCGTTTTATTTTCAATCCCCTTTCTAATGATCCATTGATCACGGGGCAGATATTCCAGTGGTCGTGAGGAACAGTAGCAGTGACACAGACAGGTCAGAAGGCCATTGCAAGGGAAGAGAAATCAAAAATCTAATAGTTGTTTCCCATTCTGGCTGTCCTGCCAGCTCTTTGACCTTGGGGAGCAGTGTTAACTACCCACAGAGCCTCACCTTGCTCCTTTGTAATGTCAGGTTGGTCCAGAATAAATCAGAAATCACCCATGATCTGAATATGAATGAGGGGGCAAACTTGGTATGTATCTCAGAGATTTGGTTGGGGAGTTTGGTGGTCCAGTCTGGTCCCAGCTTCCTCCTCTAGGATGCTCTGTTGAGGAGCAAGTGAGAGGACGTGGGCGGGGAGGTGGAGGGATTGTGGTCTACAAGAATAACAACTCCCTTACCAAGATCCCTGTTGAAGTATCTGACCATATCAAATGTGTGTACTTAAGTTTGGGGACCAGGGATAGACTGGGAGTTCTGTTGGTGTAATGATCACTCCATTTGTCCAACAGTGTCCCTAACTAAGGTGACAGACTTGGTCTTGGGACTAGCATTGGAGTCTCCAAGGCTTGTGGTGATGGGGGACTTCAATGTTCACTTCAGGACCAATTGTAATAACTACCCCTGCTAACTTGGCAAAGAGGCACCTTTTAATGTGGTGATTCTCTTTATTTAGCAGGGGGAGAGTAACTGGCCCTATCCACCCCCAGCACAGTACCTCCAGTGACTGTTGCTAGTGTCTATCTTATGTTTCTTTTTAGATTGTGAGCCCTTCGGGGACAGGGTTCCATCTTATTTGTTTGTTGTTTCTCCGTGTAAACCGCCCTGAGCCATTTTTGGAAGGGTGGTATAGAAATCGAATGAATGAATGAATGAATGAATGAATGAATTTGTCCAGGGTGGCTCAAGGGTTCATAGTAGGCATGATAACTATGGGCTTATCTCAAGTGGTCTTGGGACTGACACACGTTGCTGGTCACACGCTTGATCTGATCTTTTACTCTGATCAGGGTGATGTTCTGTGCATGGGGACTCCTGTCATGGATTGACCACCATATGATTAAGGTTGGGCTCACAATCATGCCCCACCTCTGCAGGGGTGAGGGGCCTATATGAATGGTCTTCTTGAGAAAGTTATTGGATACAACAGGATTCCAAGAAACCTTGAAAGGGTTTAGTGTTGGCTCTCCCGGTGATCCTGTTGATGCCCGGGTGAAGAATTGGAACAGCAAACTCACCAGGGCAAGGAGACATGATCACTCCTGAGCTTCTTCTCTGACCTGCTTCAAAATTAGCTCCTTGGTATACAGAAGAACTACAGGGGCTGAAGCAGCAAGGTAGACGAATGGTGCACAAGTGGAGGAAGACTTGACTCGAATCCAACATATTACACCACAGAACACATCTAAAGACCTACGTTCATGCATTATATGCAGCAAAGTAGTGAATCTTTTCTGCCTGTATTGCATCCACAAGCTCACATCCAGTAGAGTTGTTTAGGGTTGTGAGAGGGTCAATACATACCCCTCCACCCTTGAATCAGAATTTGGAAGCATCAGTTACCCATTGTGAGGTTCTTAATTAGTTCTTTGTAGATAAAATCTCTTATATTCAGGCCAACAGACTCAGACCCCACAATTATTGCAGAGTCTAATGCGGAGGTGTCCAGAAATTCCTCTTATGTGGTTAGGCTGGATGTTTCAGTTTGTGACTCCTGATGATGTGGATAACCTGCTTGGAACAGTGCAGCCTACCACCTGTTCTCTTGACCTTGTCCGACATGGCTTATACTATCTGGCAGAGGGGTTGTTGTAGAAGGCCTGGTAGATAACATAAATGCTTCTCCAAGGGAGGGCAAGATGCTATCCAGTCCTAATGAGGCAATTATTAGACTTGTTCCGAAGAAGCCTGCATTGGATCCTTCAGAGTTAAGCAACTATAGGCCTGTTTCCAACCTTCCATGGTTGAGCAAGGTAATTGACAGGGTGGTAGCCTCTCAGCTCTGGTACTCTTGGAAGAAAATGATTATCTAGACCTAGTTCAAACTGGTTTTTGTGTGGGCTATGGGATGGAGACTGACTTGGTCGGCCTGATGGAAGATCTCCAGTTGGGAATTGATCGAGGGAGTGCAACTTTGTTGATCCTTTTGGATCTCTCAGCGGCTTTTGATACCATCGACCATAGTATCCTTCTGGACCATCTGAGGGGGTTGGCAATGGGAGGCACTGCTTTGCAGTGGTTCCGCTCCTACCTCACTGGCAGATTCCAGATGGTGTCACTTGGAGACTGTTCTTCAAAACGTGAACTTTTATATGGCACCCCACAGGGTACCATACTGTCTCCAATGCTCTTTAACATCTATATGAAACTGTTGGGAGAGACCATCAAGAGATTTGGTGCAGGGTGTTATCAGTATGCTGTTGACACCCAAATCTATTTCGCCATGTCAGCATAATCAGGAGAAGGCATAACCTCCCTAAATGCCTGCCGGGAGGTAGTGATGGGCTGGATGAATGATAACAAACTGAGACTGAATCCAGATAACATCGAAGTACTTATTTTGTGTGAGGTCAGAACTCTGGAGATTTATTTTATTTATTTATTTGATTTTGATTATTTTGATCTGATGGTTCTGGATGGGGTTACATTTTCCCAAAAGGAACAGGTATGCAGTTTGGGAGTGCTACCGAATCCAAATCTCACTGGTGTCCCAGGTTAAGGCAGTGGCCAGGGATGCTCTCTATACGCTTTGGCTGATATGCCAGTTGCGTCCATTTCTTGAGCTACACAACCTCAGAAAAGTGGTACATATGCTGGTAACCTCCAGACTTGACTACTACAATGAGCTCTGTGGGGCTGCTTTTACACGTAGTCTGGAAACTGCAGTTGGTACAGAATGCAGCAGCCAGATTGGTCTCGGAGTAATCTCGGAGAGACCATATTACTCCTATATTAAAAGAGCTACATTGGCTACCAATAAATTTCCTGGCAAAATACAAGATGCTGGTTATAACCTATAAAGCCCTAAAGAGCTTAGGCCCAGGGTATTTAAGAGAACCTCTTAACTATGAGCCCCATCGCCCATTGAGACATAAAGAAAGGTTTGTCTGCAGTGGCCACCATCTCATCTGGTGGGTACACAAGAATGGGCCTTCTCTGTTGATGCCCCAAGTCTCTGGAATGTGCTCCTTGCTGAAATAAGAGCCTCCCCTTCTCTGATAATTTTTAGAAATACACTCTAAATACACATGCATTAATCCACGCTTTTTAATTAGACTTGTAGTTTTACGTTGTTTTAAGGTTTTAATTTCTATTTTGATGGTGTTTTTTAATGTTGTTGTAAAACACTCAGAGAGGGAACCTTGGGGCGGTGTACAAATATAATATGTAACATATGGTAATTCCAACCTCCTTGATCCATTGCCTGAGTCCAAGCAAGGACTTTTCCACTGTCACAGCTGCCACACACTAAGCTGGCATTTTAATTAACATATCCACCACAACAGACAATTGTGAGACCTTTATTTAAGAAGCTTGCCCTAGAGCCCTCGGTGACAGATAATTTATAGGCCAGTCTCCAAATTCCCTTAGGTGGGCAAGTTAATTGAGAGAGTAGTGGCTGATCAACTCCAGGCAGTTTCGGAAGATACTGATTATCTAGATCTATTTCTAACTGGCTTTAGGGTAGGCATGTGCACGGAACCAGTGGGGGGAGGTCTGAAGGTGTGGGGGGGATAACTTCCCCCTCCTTCCCCCTCTGGTGTGCACTTAAAAACCGGTCCGGCGAGGTGGGAGCGTACCTCCCTGCCTCCTCGTCCACTCCTTGGACTGAAAGTAGTCTGTGCACATGTCGCACTCGCGACATGCATGCGCCGATGTGCGCACAAGCTACTTTCGGTCCAAGGAACAGATGGGGTGGCAGGGAGATATGCTACCGCCCTGCCAGACCAGTTTTTAAGCAAACGTCGGTGGGGGAAACGCGGCGGCCGGGGGGGTGGGGTGGTAGTGCACCCTCTCCCGCCCTTAAAGTTATCCCTCTCCCGCCTTCAAGCCGCCCAGTGTTCGAACCTGTTCGGAGGCCAATAAAAGGGCCTCCGAACAGATTCGTGCACATCCCTACTTTAGGGCAGGCTATAGGGTGGGCTGTGCAATGCACTCCCTACAGACATCTGTGGTTTAACATCTTTATCAGACTTTTAAAAAGCCCTTAAAACACATTTTTTAGCCTGACTTTCAGTAATCTCTGACTGTTTTAACTGTTTGTTCTATTTTGTTTTTATTGTATTCCTCTTTGTGAACTACCTAGAGCCTTTGGAGTCAGAGTGTGTGTGTGTGTGTGTGTGTGTGTGTGTGTGTGTGTGCGCGCGCGCGCGCATGTGTGTAAACAAACTCCAAGATTTCTATCCTGGTTAATCACCAACCTAACTCATTCACATGGAGCTGAACTTTCTTAGTTGTTAAATCTTACCTTTAACAAGCTTTGGACTCGTCAGTGTCAGCATTCCAGCATGCCCGGATAGATCAAGTCCAGTAGCCAACCATACAGGACCACATAGTATGTCTTCTTTATGATCTTCTAAAAAAGGACATAGTCGAAGACCTTTAAAAATACAAAACCAGAAAAATGAAAGTAAAACTATGCAAATCATTAATAGTCAAAAGAGCACACATTAACTTATTCAAAAAGGTCAACAACACTGAATGATTTATCTACCCAAACAGAAAACGTGAGGTTTTGCAGAATTTGGAATCTTAGGAACATAGGAAGCTGCTGTATACTGAGTCAGACCATTGGTCCATCTAGCTCAGTATTGTCTATACAGACTGGCAGCGGCTTCTCCAAGGTTGCAGGCAAGAATCTCATTCAGCCCTGTCTTGGAGATGCCAGGGAGGGAAACTGGAACCTTCTGCTCTTCCCAGAGTGGCTCCAAGAGGAATATCTTACAGTGCTCACACATGTAGTCTCCCATTCACATGCAACCAGGATGGACCCTGCTTAGCTAAGGGGACAAATCATGCTTGCTACCACAAGACCAGGTCTCCTCCCTAATCTTGAAGCATGGAGAATTCTATGCTCTGTCTGGTTACATTTTATTATAGCCTTAGAATATGAGGAGCTAGACTCTGCAACAAAATAAAACAAACAAAACAGGTTGCTCATCTGTAACTTATGATCTGGAAGTGATCCATTGCATTCATAATGAATGGGTTATGTGCCTGTGCAGGGACCTTGCAGATAGATTGACTAGCTCCTCATGACGTTACTGCCTACCCTGCACATGCTTATTGCTTCCATTATTTTCGGCAGTTGGGCGTCCTCTTACTCAGTTTCTTGCAGACCGCCATCCTTGACGATCTTTTCAGTGTCATTGTATGCTAAGTTAAAAACACACACACACACACACACACACACACACACACACACACACAGTCGCAGGGAGGTTTGGGTAGATCTTATGAATACAACCGATCACTTCCAAATCATACGTTAAAGGTGAGCAGCTGTTTCTCTGGATTGTTATCTGTTGCATTCATAATGAATCGTTGATTAGCCAGCTTCCCATGCAGTGATGTGCACTGTAGGCCCTGAAGCTATGGCATCATCCTCTTTAGCACACTCCTCCCAAAGCCTGTTTCTTTTGCCAAACATAGGTCAATGGCATAATGCTTTATGAATGGTTGTTGAGGTTATCATGTTGAAGCTTTGCAGATCAACCACTGAGATTCCTGAAAGATGAGCAACAGAAGATGCAGTATACTCTTGTGGAATGTGCCTGAATGGCACTTTGGAGATCTTTCCCCTGTTTATATGAAAGGCCAATCAGTTGCACTAACCATTGGGCAAGTCTTTGTCTCGATATTGGTTGCCCCTTGGCCTTTCCCTTGTATGCAATGAATGATCTGTTTGTTTTTCTTGTCTTTTGTGGCTTCTAGATAATTCAGCAATGTGTGCCATACATCCAAGGAATGCAGAGCCACCTCTAGCATCTTTTCCGGGTTTTGAAAGAAGGTAGGTAGCATTATGTCTTCATTTAAATAGAATTCCATTAGTACTTTTGGCCGGAATTGTGGATCCATACGCATTATTACTTTATGCAGATATAACTGAGTGTATGGCCTGTCTGCCCTCAGCACAGTCAGTTTACTCATACGCCTTGCTAGTAAATTGCAATTAAGAAACCCATTTTCAAAGTTTTCATTTGCAAAGATTCATCCTGTATAAGTGCAAATGGGTGCTCCATTAGTGATGACAATGCTAGCGATAAGCTCCATTGCTCCACTGGCTTTTTAACTGGTGGATACAAGTTGTTTAGTCCCTTTAAGAACTTCTTGCAATCTGGGTGGGAGAATACTGTTGCACCATCCCACCCTGTGTGCTCTGAGGAAATAGTTGCCAAATGTACTCTGAAACACATTTGCCAACCCCTTTATTTTTAAGGGGTTGTATAGCAAGACTTGTGTCATGTATAGCAAGACTTGTCTCCACGGTGCTTTCCATGGGGGGGGGGGACCATGCTGCTTAGCATACACTGTGAATCTTTTCCATTTATTGTAATAATTACCCCTACTAACTTGGCAAAGAGGTACCTTTTAACGTGGTGATTCTCTTTATTTAGCAGAGGGAGAGTAACTGGCCCTATCCACCCCCAGCACAGTACTTCCAGTGACTGTTGCTGGTGTCTATCTTGTTTTTCTTTTTAGATTGTGAGCCCTTTGGGGGACAGGGATCCATCTTATTTATTTATTATTTCTCTGTGTAAACTGCCCTGAGCCATTTTTGGAAGGGCAGTATAGAAATCGATGAATGAATGATTCTTTCTCGTAGAGTGCCTTCTATTATTGAGTAATATCTTACCTAGTAGCCAACCCTCCACACTGTAATCTGTAGTGTTTTTATTTGTGGATGTTGTATGGCATCTCTGTCCTGGACCAGTAAGTCTGGTCAGAATGGGAATCTGTGGAAGACTCCCCTTGAGAGTCTGAGAAGCGGAGCAAACCATGGCTGTCTGGGCCACCACGGAGTATTCTTGATGCCTTGTGTCTCAACAATTTATTACAACAGGACCCAATTTATTAATGGTTGCGGTGGGAACAAGTAAAGGAGTCCTCTGTTCCATATGTGCTGAAAAGCATTGCCCAATGACCCCTTGCTGAGTCCTGCACGTTAGCAGTATCTCCAACACTTTGTTTGCAACAATTGAAGACCGCAATAATTGAAGATCTTCCTTAGGTTTGTGTCATTCAGTTCCCACTTGTGGTGTTGATTCTGCAGAAACATACAGCTGAGATTGTCCGCCAGCACATTTTCTACCCCTTTTATGTGGATCGTTAATAGCAATAGCAATAGCACTTACATTTATATACCGCTTTATAGCCGGAGCTCTCTAAGCGGTTTACAATGATTTAGCATATTGCCCCCAACATTCTGGGTACTCATTTTACCGACCTCGGAAGGATGGAAGGCTGAGTCAACCTTGAGCCCCTGGTCAGGATCGAACTTGTAACCTTCTGGTTACAGGGCAGCAGTTTTACCACTGCGCCACCAGGGGCTCATTTGCGTTAAAGGGTGAATCTCTTGGACTACGCATCATTCCCAGGGGCTCATTTGCGTTAAAGGGTGAATCTCTTGGACTACGCATCATTCCCATATCTGCAGGCTCAGCTGACAGAGGGGGCAAGACACTGTGCCTCCCTGTCCGTTAAAATACACTATTGCTATTGTATTGTCTAGATGGATCTGCACCACTCTCTTCTGAAGCAGTGGTTTGAATGCCATCAGCGACATAAACTCCACTAGTAATTCAAGGTAGTTTTGCAGATAACTGTCATTCGATAAGAATGCCCCTTTTAACAGTATATCTAGCTCTGCACCTATGTAACTTAGAAGTTTCTGTGGTTCTAGGTTCAACTCCTTCCAGTTGACATTGATGCCCAGATCCTCTAGAAGGCGTAGCACAAACTGGATTTATGAAAGTAACCTTTCTTTGTTGTTGCTGACCATAAGCCAGTCATCTAAATATAGGAAGATCACTATCCCTTCCATTCTTAAGTATGCCAGCATGACTGCCATTACCTTTGTGGACACCCGTGGGGCAGTAGACAATCAAAATGGGAGGACAGTACAGTAGCACGCTACATCGCCCACTGTAAACCTTAGATACTTGCAATGGTTCTTCCGTATTCCCACATGAAAATACATGTCTTTCAAGTCTAACTTTGCCGCCCATTTCTCTTTGCATAGGAGATGCAATATTCCTTGCAATGTTGTCATTCTGAACTTGTGTGCCCACACATATACATTGAGTTCTCTCAAATCCATTATTGCCCATATGCCCCCCTCCCTCTTGGGATTTGACAGTACCAGGAATTAGAACCGGACATTCTTTCCATCCACCGCACTTGCAAAATTTTCTGCTTTTGTAGTAACACTTGAATTTCTTCCAGTAACACAGGAGTCAGCTTTGTGTACCTCACTCCTGAAAATGGAGATAAAGCTTTGAACTCTATTGTGTAGCCAGTCTCTATAATCTTTAGCACCCACTGGTCTGATGTTATGTGGTGCCATGCTTGAGCATGACTTGCCAGCTTGATGGAGTTGCTGGCAATCGCAAAGTATAGCATGCACTCTGGGAGATGTTACAAGTGTCTTCAGTATTAATTGTGGTGGATAGATCTGGCCATCAAAGAGTCTGTTTATTCTGGTCCCTATTTGGTTTAGTAGTCTGGCCCTTTTGGTTTTGTCCGAAACCCTTATTCCTTTGAGAAGGGTGGTATTGCCTTCTGAAATCGTCTCTTTCCTTTTGCCTAAATGTGGCACGATGTTGTCGGCCGTATGTTCGATAATGGGATGTAGCTGCATTTGAGGCTGCTGATGCCACAAAAGTCCTTGCTGAATATTTTGATTTTCCCCAGACTCCATTGTTGTGTCAGTACTTTCTGCGAACAGCCCCTTTCCTTCATATGGCAAATGCTCCACCCTTCTCACATATCTTGTGGTAAGTTGGTGGAGTGTAACCATGAATGGCAATGTAGTGTTATTGTAGTCGTCATAGATCTTGATTCAGTTTCTGCTAAGTGTTTAAATGTGCTGAGCAGTTGTCTCGTATCAGGTGTTTTTTCATAGGTCTGTGCAAACCTTTCTTGAAATCCCTCTGGTGACAGTGGGGTTGAATCCTGGAAAAGTTTGTCTCATAAATGATGTTTGTATCTTGTAAGACATGCAGCATAATTTGCTTTTTAATAAATAAGCTTGAAGTGGCATATATCTTTCTTCCTAACACGTAAATTTTTCTCCCTTTCTTTTCCACAGGAATTGTATGACACTGTCTGCCTTTTGAAGAGGTAGCACATTCAACCACCAAGTAGTTTAGTACTGGATGGCACACTATCAATCAATTTTTATTAATACAGCCAATGACCAAAATTACTTAAATTTAAATTTAAAAAAAGAACAAGGTGAGGAAATATAACTAAATCATAAAGAAAATGAACAATTACTTAGAATTAACAGCTTCAGTCCGAATCACACTACTAATGTAACAAAACTTAGCAACCATAAGTAATTTGTCTCTATTACTATCTGTTAACAATAAATTTTAAAAATCATTATCTGAAAGTCCTGGGTGTAAATTAAGTTGGGGCAGAATGTATTTGGACCTGATGTCACTGTAAAATTGGCAGTACAGGATAACATGGGCCATTGTTTCAATTCTCCTGAACCACATGGGCAGGCACGTTCTTGATAGGGAATACCTTGAAATCTCCCTTGAAACACTGCAGCATCCATAGCGTTGCAGCGAGCTAAAGTAATAGCCCTACGAAATTTAGGCACAGTAAGCAAATAAGGAAGGCACACTAAGTATGTATTCTCCTCTTCCTGGATTCTATATAATCCTTCTAGTCTTTTTTATGTCGGTATAAAGTGTGTTGTTGAGTCGGTGTCTACTCCTGGCAACCACAGAGCCCTGTGGTTGTCTTTGGTAGTTTATAGGAGGAGTTTACAATTGCCTTCTACTGAGATGTCAGTGTAGACATCTGTAAAACCTCCCATGCCAACTGTGCTGCCTTAGTAATTACAGGAAGCATGGGAAGTGCCACTGGGTGTGATACTCTTGCTTTAGCCATCATTTGTAGACTGGACCTTTCAGATCTACCTCTGGCGGTTTTAATTCCAAACCCAATGATTTAGCCATCTCTCTTATCTGAGCATGACAGGCTTTTAATTCCTCTGTGGGTGATAGTGAAGTTTTTGGAGGTACTTCTGCTGGTGGGTCAGCAGGATAATCCCCTCCATCATAATCTGTGTCCTTAGAGTCTGTTGAATAATTATCCCCCTCATCATCATTCACCAGGGGGCACTACTGAGTATGTTTTTTTTCTCACCGCCTTTCTAGGTTGAGAAGGCACCTGTGGTTGTGGGGCTGAAGTTGTTCTGGTTGTATTGGTTGTGTCCGAGGTGACATATTGTTTGGCAAGCGACAGATGTTACAGACTACACTGTTGGTATACGGATTGGTGCCGATGCTGTGCAGACCTGTATTTGTACCTCTTGTTTTAAGTTGTGCTGATTTTCTTGTTGTGTTTTCTATATCTGGTATTCTGCACAATCAGCCAGGTATAAAACTGTTGGGTTGTGTTTAAACCCACAAATCTGTGTAATTTGTTTGTATTGTATGCTTTCAGATGGGTCTGAAGTTGTCAAACCCTGTGTGGCCACATACTGAAGTGGCAATTTCCACATTAACAGTGCACATTGATCTTGACATCCCTGTTTGGTCCTCAGATTGCCTCAGAGGAGACATTAAGTCATAATGGGTTCGATGCTGTAGACAACACCCTTACTGGTGACATTAATGGTGTTTTCGGTACCAAGGGGGGCCCCTATTTGGTATCGTGTTAGACATCGAGCCCTCCACTCAAAAAGCCATGAGAAGTGGATCCTGATGGCGTATTGTTTGCCAATTCTCACTCTGCTAACAGTGTTTTTGCCGTTTTGGGGTCTAAGAAGACTTCTCCAAACACCACATAATCTCCACTATCATAGTTACGCTGTGCTGTCATTGTAGACGGTGATTGCATTGGTGTATGCGCAGGAGTGCAGTAATGTTCTTCTCCTTTCCATTTTGGTGACACTGGTAGTGGACAGTATTTTTTCTGGTGTTGACGATGATGCTGTAGCAACCCTGGCCAATACCGTGGTCAGTACCGAAGACTCCTGCTCTTTTTCCAACCCTGCTATGGTTGGTGAAGGCAAGCTGCTCGACCTCGACATCTGCTCTTCTTGCAAAGCAGTAGGTGAAGGCGTACTCCTTTTGGACTTCATTTGACTACAATGTTTCTTGATCGGGGTATCCTCTTCTTCCTCACGAGAAGAGTGTCTGCGCCTCTTATGTTCATGGTGTTTTATCGACACCATAACTAGACATTTAAATACTGGTTTCCCGGTGGCTTTAGACTGCATATTTGCAGATTCCACAAAGTCAAATCAAAGTGCTTGATTCTTGATTTGACTGTTCGAAGTCAAAGTGCTCGATTCTTCAGAATCTGCTTGGAAAGCAAGCAACAAATTTTACAAGCTGACGGGTTATATTGCTTTCCTAAGCAAAGTAAACATGCGTCGTGGTTGTTCGTCAATGGCAACTTTGCTCAGCATTCAACACAGCATTTGAATGTCGTTTTCGTTGTTGTATTTGTTGCCATTCCGAGATAGAATCACAGCACTTTGGCAAGCCAGTGGCATACCCAGAATGCTTTTCCCCCCTCCAAGTTTCCCCCCGTTTAAGCTTGAGAATCGCAGTCCTTTAGTCGATAACCAATAATATCCAGCAATATTTTTCACCATGTTGTCTAAATAATCTATTGACACCGAGGAGCTAGGGGGACAAGGTTTTGACACATAGGCGGTCAAATAGAAACTGAATAAGATAATGTCCCACCTGCTGAAAATAATCAAAGCCCTAAGCACATGCAGAGCAGGCACAGACATCACGAGGAGCTAGTCAATCTATCTGCGCAGTCCCTGCGCAGGCACAAAACCCATTCATTATTAATGCAATGGATCACGATCCAGATCTGTAAGTATGTGGTACTTTCCTTATACTGAAATGCAATAATTAAAATGCATTTAATTATAAATATAAGCCACCCTGAGCCATTTTTAGAAGGGCAGTATATAAATCATAGAAATAAACAAACAGAAATAAACAAACAACAGGTTACTCACCTTTAACTTTTGATCTTTTGGTGGCCTGATATTATTCACAACATGGGCTCTGTGCTTGCACAGTTGCTCTAGAGCAGTGTTTCTCAAACTTTTTGGAGTCAAGGACCGCTAAATTCTTCGTGCAGAGTTTCAAGGACCGCTACATTCTTCATGCGCAGTTTCCCGGACCAGCAGTTAGTAAAGGGGTTTCAAGTCTGTCTGTCTGTCTGTCTGTCTATCTATCAGACTTCTATACTGCCCAAAACTTGCATCTCTGGGCAGTTTAGAATGAAAATAATATAAGCATTAAAATAATTAAATTTGGAATCTTTTGCAAACATTGAATATTAGGGGTTCTTAACCTTGGGTCCCTCAGTTAAACTCCCATAACCCCCAACAACAATGGCATTTGGCCATTATGGCTCGGGATTATGGGAGTAGAAGTCCACCAACGTCTGGGTACCCAAGGTTGAGAACCCCTGAATCTAAAAGCCTGGGTGAACAAATTTGTCTCCAGTATGTCTGGAGTGGAGGTGCTTGTGATTACTCAATGGAGAGGGTATGCTGGGCCATTGGAAAAATTCAAAAGCTACATGGGGCCAATGAAAACAACATACAAGCAAGCCCCACTGATGCAAGAGGGAAACAGTGTTCCCTCTCAAGGCGCCTCGACCACAACAGGCAGCTGGGTTTCAATCAACCAACCTTTGGCTGCAAACAAGGAGCATGCAAGAACCAGCAGCCCTTCAAGTGGCGCCCACTGCCATACTTTTTCCTCCATGCCCCCGCATCGCATACAGTTTAAAGCTGTAAAGATAGGGAATAAGATAGCTATAGGAAGATCTCAGCAGCACGTGGAGGCAAGGCACAAGAAGGGTCCCATGCCTCCGTGATACTCTTCCTCTTCCGTGCCATGTGCAAAATTGAGGAAGTGAGTGCCTTGATTTCGGGGGTGGGGGGTTGACTCCCAGTCAGGGACCGGCACTCAACCCTTCGGGGACCGGCAGCGGTCCAGGGACCGGTGGTTGAGAAACACTGCTCTAGAGGAAGGATTAGTGAGCTCCTTGAAGCCATGCTTTTCACGTGCGGTGCACATTTGGTATCTTTGGTGCCAGAGCGCTGCTTCTCTCTGTTCCTCAATGGGCGTAGCTGAGTTGAAGCTTTGTCAGAAGAGACAGGTAAGGAAAGGAGGTAAGAGCATCCAATGAGCAGGGAGGCCAGGTGGGTGTTGTGAATGATATTGTGCCACCAAAAGATCAAAAGTTACAGGTGAGCAACTTGTTCATCTTTGTGGTGGCCTGGTATCATTCCTAACACGAGTGCTTAGCTAACTCCCAAAAGAAAGGAGGCGGGATTTACATAACCTTCTTAAGGCCTGAAACCACTCTCAGCTGCAGAGCAGATGTCAAGGGCAAAATGTTTAACAAAAAGGTTGGTCAGGAGACCAGGTAGCAACCTTGCGGATGTCAGAGAGGCTAACTCAAGAGAGGTGAGTAGCCGAATTGTCCATCGCCCTTATGGAATGAGCCTTGCTAGCAGAAGGCAAAGTGAGTCCCTGTTGCTCACAACAGAGCAAGATAGCTTGAACCAACCATTCAAACAAACTGTATGGATACAGGTTGGCCTTTAGTGGGACCTTCAAAAGTAATGAACACTCTTAAAGACTAGTGTGTGCCACGTAAAACAAAAGGTTTCTTTGAACGTCCAAGGAATGCAAGGAACGTTCAAAGGGTGACAGCTGGTTAGAGGAAAAAGACTGTCTTGATTAATATGAAAGTCCGACACGATCTTAGATAAGAAGGCAGGATCAGTGCGTATCACCACCTTATTAGGATAGAAGGTTGTGAAGGGGACATGAAACCTCAAGGCGGAAGTTCGTTAACCCATCTTACTGTTGTGATAGCAATGAGGAATGCTGTCTTGAAGATGAGCAATTTGAGGGAGGCTGAAGATAACAGCTCAAAGGGGTCTTCTGACAGATTAGGGAGGGCCAGAGAGAGACTCCAGCATTCAAAAAGTTGCCTAACTGGAGGGAAAAGGTTATTCAGGCCCTTCAGGAAACGCTTGCATTCCAGGTGGAAGAAAATGTGGAACCCCCAGCCAGGGTGCATAGTGGACAGGGTGGACATTTGAACTTTTATGGAGGAATTAGAACAGATTATTTGATATAGGTGAGGCAGAGCAGTACTTGGTGGACAGAGGCTGTGAAGGGGGTCGAAGCCTTTGGACCGTGCATAAACAGAAAGTCTCTTCCATTTACAGCTGTAATTACACCTGGTGGAGGCCTTCCTTTTGTGAAGGAGGATATTATCTAAAAGTTCAACCTTCACTCCTGAGGCTGCGGTGAAGAACAGACTGTCGTTCTCATGGAGGGGGTCTGGACAGTGCCGAAAATGACAGTGGGAGGCCCGAGCAAACAGAAGAGGAGAGGAAACCAGGGCTACCTCAGCTACCATGGGGCGAGCAGAATGCATTTCATCATCTGGAGTGATATTTTGCTTGCAACCCTGGATAGAAGTGGGAAGAGGTAGAAAAGACTGCCTGTCCAAGGGATCTGGAAAGCATACCACAGAGACCATACCACCACCAAGGTTCTTGAACAATAAAGTGGACATTTCTTGTTCTTTCACATGGCAAAGAGATCCACCTGGGGACTCCCCCACTGCTTGAAGAGAAAACTGAGGGTGTTGTCATGTAGTTCCCACTCGTGCTGGTAAGCAGCACTGGTTTCACTGCTGAAGCGGTCTGCTAAGATATTGTTAGTACCCTTTATATGCAGAGTCAGGGGGCAAATTTGGTGGCAAATGCACCAATCCCCAATTTGAATGGCAAGATTGCACAGGGACTTGGAGACTGTGTCCCCTTGGTGTGGTTCAAGTATGCTATAGCTCTGGTATTGTCCATTATCACCTAAACCATTTTGCTGGACGAGGGAGGAAGGAATGACTTTAGGGCCAGGAAGTTGATATGCAGAGATGGCTGCTGGCAGTTCCAAAGGCCACAAGCATGAAGGTCTGCACAGTGGGCTCCCCAGTGTGTCAAAGATGCATCTGTTGTGAGGGAAATTGAGGGTGTAGTTAGTTGAAAGAATAGACCAGCGTTCAAGTTATCTTCCATCGGCTCACCTCAAGTTATCTTGAATCTTGTCATTGGCAGATAATCTCAGCAGAGTCCACCAGTGAAGAGAGACTAAAACACGCCGGAGAATCAGTAGTTGGAGACCCTGGTCGTCTACGTTCGGTTTGAACACAGATATCAGCCATAGCCGTAGGAAACGCATGCACAGTCTGGCATAGTTTATCATCAATGTGCAAAAAACCATGGGACCCAAGAAGCATTGTACAAAATGCGCAGTATGGATAGGATTGGAGAGAAAGGAGTAAACGATGTTCAAAATTACAAGTTGACAGTCTTGAGGAAACCAATGCACATCTGAAGTTTGCATCGAGCACTGCCCTAATGTAAGAAAGGGAGCATTGCGGGGACAGGTTGGACTTCTTCCAGTTGACCTGGATGCCCAGGGTGTCCAATAGAGTCAGAACCTCAGCAATATGGTCCAAAAGGAGATCATTGTTGTGCAAGGTGAGTAGCCCATCATCTAAAAAAGGGAAGATGCATATACCTTGGGTTCACAGATGGGCAATGATTGCACTTACACATTTCGTGAACATGGGAGGAGCTGTGGACAAGCCATAAGGAAGCACAGGGTACTGAAAAATCTGGTCCCCCATGGTAAACTGCAGATATTTCCTGTGACGTGGGTGGATGGAGATGTGAAAATAGGTGTCCTTCAGGTCTAGAGTGGCAAACCACTCTTCTCCAGACAGAAGGGGAAGCAGTTGCTACAATGTCAGCATGCGAAAGTTCCTAGTGTGTATAAACCCGTTCAGGGACTGTAGCTCCAGAATAGAACGTAGGATGCCATCTCTTTTTGGAGCTTGAAAGTATCGGGAGTAGAACCGTGCCTACTGGGTTTCTGGTGTGACTGGTTCTATTGCTCCTTTGGATAAAAGTTGTGGGGGTATATTTTATTCCCAGGAACTGAGGTAAAGTTAGAAATTCTATGGTGTAGCCAGTGGAGATTACACTTGGCACCCAGGCATCGGAGGTGATAAGACACCAGGGTGCTAAGTAAGGGGAAAACCAGAAAAAGGAAGGAGCGAGAGCAATGGACAAGGTTATGGAGGAGTCAAAGGTTCTGTTTTGAGGTGTCTGGGTCTCAGGGCTTTGGATGATGTTTTGCATGTTCAGAAAATGGTCACTTTTGGTTTGAGGGAAAGAACAATGATAATCTCTATATTCTAGCCAAATGTAGGGAACTCTAGGCCTGTCAGGCTGATGGAAGTGTTGTGAGTAGGAGCGAGGTATAATAGCAGAGGTAGAAATCCTGGCAGTAAGCTTGGACTTTTTCCATGCACTCCATGACATCAATTTCAGCGCTGAAAAGACCTTAGCCATCAAGGGGCAAATCTTCAATTTTGTCCCACATGTCATACTGGAGGAAGGACGAACAGACCCAGGCATTTCTTTGGAATGAAACTGTACGGGCTAGTGTATAGGACTCTTGTCTCAATGAGGTGTTTACCTGTACTGAGAGACTGGAGGGTTTTATGGCAGACTTGGAGAGAAGATCCTTAAACCAAAATCGAAAGGGTACAGGAGCATTCTGCATATCTGTTTTAAAGATCTCCCAAACGGAATAATGGAATTTGGTCATACAGGCCATGTATTTGGAGATCTTCATGCAGAGGGAGGAAGAGAAACAGATCTTGCATCACTTAGAATCCAACTTCCTACCCTCCTTATCGACAGGAGCCTAATGCTTCTTCCCAAATTTTCGAGAGTACACAATACACCAACAAAGAGTTAGGTGGGGGTGGGGGTGGCATTTGAATAAAAATTTACAGTTATCCTCTTGCACCCTATAGAAGTTTTCCAATCTATGAGGAGCAGATGCAGAGGAGGAAGGAGCCTCACAAGCAGATTTTGCCAAATTGCCCAAGACTGGTAACATAAGGTAGCAGGAGTGAATGAAGAGGTAGAAGACATGAAGTCGTATACTGGATTGCTGACAATCTTAGTAGGCAACTTCAACTCCTGCTAAAGAACCTTAGCCATCTCAGAGACCTGGTTCCTGGATTTGGTCTCTTCAACAGGGTAGTCTGAAGGGTTGTTTGGAATGTTATCATTGGGTGAAGCTCCTGAGGGAGTCTCCATGACAGTAGAGTTATCATCAGACTCAGAGACTGATACATAATCCTCAACTGAGAGGTTCCTATCAGGGACAGAAGGGGCACCCTGAAGTGATGATGGAACCACTGTTTCTTCAAGTGGAAGAGGATGGAGGTGGATGAAGTGTGGCTGCAGGTTGAGAAGGTAGAGGTCGACAAACAGGAGGAGGATCCATTGTTCACTTGAATGGAGACAAATCAGAGGGCTGCCCTTGAGATGCTGTAGAGGTCCTCAATTTTATTTATGTTTCAGAAAGCATGTATGAAGGAGCAAATCTCTGAGGAAGCACACAGTATGGTGGGCAGAAAGCACTTGAGGGAAACAGCACACTGTCACACCACGCACAAAGGACATGGCTTCAGGGTGCTTTAAGGAGCTGATGAATTGTTCCGCGGGAGCAACTGTGCAAGCACAGAGCCCATGTTGGGAATGATACCAGGCCATCACAAAGATCATTTGCTACCTCTGATTGTGACACAACTGGGGGTTCAGCTCCCAGTACTAATATGCAAATGAAAATGTTCATTAAGATTCATTACAAGGGTAAGAGACATAAGCCATGCCCTAGTCAAATTGTGTGCTAAGTTATTTCCCTTCATTTTAAGGCAGGCTAAGTCAGCAGAGTAATGGAAACTGTACAAGGGGAGAAGCTGCAACTAGAACTAAAAAGGTAAGAGGGGTAGCTACAACTCCCTTCTCACCTGAGGTACAGGACAGGACTAGCAAGTGAAAGGTTATACCAATGATACTGCTGGGCCACATGTGTACTCCTCCCCTAAATCTAGTAGACAAAGATATAGGACAGTATACAAATACTAAGTCCTGTATCTCACTCTCCATTCCCCCTGCACTTGCTTCCACTGCCCACCATACCCCCGAAGATTGTAAAAGGTGGACAGGATCACAAGAGAAGAGGTACTTGGGGCCCAGACCATTTAGGTTTTAAAAGGTAATGGCCAACAGCTTGAAATGAACTCAGAAACAGAAGGGACACATGAATATTATACCGTGAGAGTGATATGCTTCCTCCAAGAGGTCCCCATAGCAACCTGGCACCGGCATTTTGTACCATTTAGTTTCCAAATGCAGTCCCAAATAGAGTGCATTGCAAAGAACCAACTATGATGTTAGGTAGACATAGGTGATAATAGTCAGATCTGCTTTCCTTTGATCAGGCTGTACAATTTCAGCCCTCCTGTATGAATGTGTATGAACCGCCTGTTCGAACCACAGTTTGTGCACTTTGGGGGAAATTGGACAGAGAACTTTAAGAATAGTGGATCCTTCTACTGGGATGCAGCTTCCTGCTGGGGCGGTGCACATCCCATGTTGGTGCCACCAGAACGCACATGGCATCTGCATATGCACGGGCTCCATCTGTGTGGTCAGCAACACTATGGTGACCATGCACATGGCACCTGCACATGTGTAGAGGCCATGTGTGTGCTGGCACCTTGCAGGGGTTATTGGGATGTGCGCTGCCCCAGCAGGAAGCTGCATGGGGAGTAACGGAGAGCAAGTAAGGACCTGCTCTCCTTTTTATTAAAGGTCTCCATTCAGTTTCCCCCCAAATGCCCATCCCGATCCTAGCCTCCAGCTGTTGTTGAACTACAGGTCCCATCATCCCTGACTACTGGCCACTGTGCCTGGAGATGATGGGAGTGGTAATCCAGTATCAGCTGGAGGAAAACTTGTGTAGTCCTGCTTTAGGTATGCCAGCTATGGGATTATAAACTGAAACTGCCCAAAAGCACCCCTGGCCACAGTTGCTGGATCAAGCAATACCCCCAGACTGAACACCTGCTCATTCAGAAAGACTGCTACCCCATTCAGAACAAGTTGACCACCTCCTCCCAGTTCCACTCTTCTACTAACCACCAGCTCTCTCCACCTTGCCAGAATTATATCTCAACTTGTTTGTTCACTTCCAGCTCTTCACTTCATCCAAACACCAATTCAGAATGTCTGACTTGGTGGGGTCCAATAACATTTCAGTATCCTTTACCCTCAAGGAGGAGAAGCTCACACAAAAGTTCAGCAGGCTTCTTGATGGTAACACTTCAACTTTGGATCACCCTTCTTTAAGAAACCTGCTTGGCTGACTCCGTCTCTGTTTTTAAAGAGCTCATTAAAACCTCTCTATTTAGGAAGGCTTTTAGTCATTTGGGATGGTTAGAATGATTCTTGCTGTTTTGCAGTGCTATTTCTTTTGGCTGACTATTTTAATGGACTATTTTCCTTTTGTTTACTAAAATGCTTATCTAAACCATTTGGAGCAGAATTTGGCTAAACAAGCAGATTTCACATTTTAGAAAGGAAATAAAATTAAGATAGTCACAGAACAGAGTAGCACAAGTTTACCAAACATTTTACAAGTGTACCAATTTATTTTATTATGTTCACAATTGACTAAAATATCTCCTTAAATATCAGACACCAAATCTGCTGGTGAGGAATATGTTTTTTAAAAATGTTGAGCTTCAATTTAACTCACATTGTGGCTCCTCTACATCCATATTTTGCATTTCTTCATTCAAATCATCAAGTCCTGGTTTTCCATTCCTTTCCATTTCAACATTATGAGCTGGAGACAGAGGAAATGTTATCTGCCTATCTACAGCAGCTTCTGAGGAATCAAACACATTTTTTAAAAAAGTTAATGGAAATGTAACTTTGCACTTCTCTGCAAAAATCTTAAACTGCCATTAAAAAAAAACAAAACTTAGAACACATTGTTTTATTCCACAACATCTTTAAATACACTATAAAAATAAGTTTCTTAGACTCACCACTGATGTTGTGAACACTCTATACAAAGTAGTAACTATACTCCCAAAATATATTCCCGGGATATAAAAATATTCTGAATTCTTGGGCACAAGAATCAGATGTTAGAAGACAAATAAATCTTTAGGTGCCTGTTCTGTGCAGGAAAAGGGAACACACTGTCAAACTCCTTCAGTGCCAACATCAAATTTTAGGTGCCCCAAACAAACAAGCCTTGAGGGGGTGTTTGCCATGATTCCTGCCTCCAAATACAGCTCATTCACACTCGCATACACCTCTCAATGGAGCCTTCTCAGCTCCAATTGTGTTAGCACAATCACTGCATGTGTACTACATTCTCCTTTAGATCTTTTTTAAGGTTAGGAAGGAGACAGATAGACATGCATTCAGCTTCCAGTATTCCGGGGGCTATGCACACCTGCTGCCAGTAGTATCTTCAGCAACCAATGAAATGTCTGGTTGCCTGGGAGCAGTTACTGCCATGGGTTAACATTACAAGTGCTAAGCCGTCAGGCTGCTGTGACCTTTTGCATGATTTGCCAAATTCAGCTGAAGTCTTTTGGTTTTACAATGTCCCTGCAAGTACAACATGCAAAGGGCTGATAAAAATTAGTGAACACATTTAACTGAAACAGAACTCTACAACTAAATGTGGAGTGTATAGCAATATGCAAACTATCATTCAGGGCAGCAAACACTGCAGCAGCATTTCCTCACCTGCTGACATGGCAAAGATACATTTCCATACATCTGGTTGATTATACCCTCAGGAGCACTGCTAACCACTAAACTGTGTCCCCCCATATTATTTTTCAAAAAAGGATATAAGCAGTATCAAGCCAACATTACTTCCTACTGTCTGCCCAGGAGCAAAGCATGTTAATATTAGTCATATACTGAAACAGGACTAGGATGACTGACTTCAACGGAACAAAAGTTCAGCTTAAGCCACTGCTTTAGCAGTTTCAATGATTTCAATTAATTCACAGTGTTTTTGTTTTAACAGTCTCACCTCTAGAATAAAGGTAAGGGCTAAATACCACTTGAAGGGGAACATCAGCAGGAGAGAGGGCATGCCCTCAGCTCTTGCCTGTGGGCTTCTGAGAGGCATCTGGTGGGGGCACTGTGTTAAATAGGAAGCTGTGCTTATGTTCTAGAACACCTTAACTTAATAAACTTAATAAGGATTTGTGAACTCTCAGCTTACCATTGACTTTCCCTAAGCCTGGAGCTTTATTTTTCAATAAAGTCACTTGAATCTGTGGAATGTTTGTGATGTTTGAATTCAAAACAAATTTGAAATCCACGTGTCCAACCATACAGGCTTTTGGCAAAACCAATTCAAAGACATGTTCGTCCCAGCTGTTGCTACAAAGAGGGGGAAGCAAAATCAGGTTATGTGCATTTAATAAAAAGGACTCAAGATGTTCCAGTTTGCTTTGTGTACATACTACTGCGCTACCAGCAAGAAGAAGTTGAGCTTTATACTTGTCACTTCTGTTTTTCTTTATGAATCCTAATGTGAAGCTTAATTTAAGAAGAGACTAACAAAAATAACTAAGTATATTCCAGTTTCAAACGTAAAGGGATCTACTATTATAACTTTATATGGGATTTTTACATACTTGTAGGATAAGTCAATTTACAGGTGGGCCTTTTCATTCAATAAGATACCATCTGGAACTTCAATGTGTAATAGGATGCCAAGCCTCTCCCCACCACACAATACCTTTAGATCATGCGAACAGGGAAATCCCACATTCAAATAAATGAGAAAATCTCTTGGTTCAGGCATTATGTTTTATGCACCTATCGTTTACCTATCTGTTTGTAATTTCCAAGTCCGAGTATGCTGGGCTGCATCACCATGATGCTGCTGGTGCAAGTGTTGTGGGTGGCGCCTTTGCTGTTGTTCCTGTTGAACTTCAACCCAACACGGAGGAACAGTGGCAGAAAATCGTGGTGTCAAAGTCTCAAAGCGAGTCAGCTCCACTAAAGATGTCAAAGTTTCAAGGGAAAATGGCTGGTCCACCAGAAGATCAACTCCTGTTTTCAAATTGCAAAGGAAGAATAGACTATGAGGAGGAAGAAGAGGCCATTTTTGGAAGGGCGGTACAGAAATTGAATAAATAAATAATAAATATGAAACCACAGACCAACTAATAGTGAACAAGGATCTGGAACATAGTTGGCCTTTGAATTCACATCTGACCCTTTGATATAGCTATATTAAAACCAATAAAAATTCCAATATTGTCTAATTATGGCATGATTTGTGCACTGTAGAAGAGTGCAGAAAACCATCCACTTTGGCATTTAAGATTAACAAACTGTACTTGGAAAGCAGCCAACTCATTCAACATTAGAGCATATTAACAAGAGTATACTCTGCCTTAAAAAAAAATCCTGAATTTTAAAGGACAATTCTACAAAACATTTATACAAGTTTAGTTTAGTCTACTCAGACCACAAACATTTGATCCTTCATGTACAGACTTTACAGTGGTCTTATTTAGCTGAACAGCACTTGATTTGCAAAAGGTATCATGAAAATATGTTCAGAATAAGATCATGTTTCAAATACATATTAGACAAATACTTATTAGACATTACCTGTAATGCCTGGACTGGAAGGATTAGACAACGGCTTGGTGCCTTCTGTTAACTGCTCTGCCACTTTAGAGAGAGATGCATCCACAAGTATATCAGCTTCGTCAACATCATCACAAGTCCCTCCAATCTGGAGGAAATGGAGTTCTCCACCTAAGAGCAGTTAAAAAGTACAAGTTCAAAAGCTTCAATGTTAAACATTCAGTACATATCTTAATCTCCAACTCTGTAACAACATGAAAATACCTTTCTAAAGGCATCTGTACACTGCATTCAGTGACTGAATAGGAGGGCCACTATGTAAGGTGGTTTTAAAAAGAATTAGACAAATTCATGGAGCTTTCATCCACTATTAGCAGGGTTCAGGAAATCCACTAGTCTATTAGTAGGGATGTGCATGAGCCATTTGTGCAGGTGGGGCGGGGGTGGTTCCCTTAAACAGCAGGTAAGCAGGTCCTTACCTGCTCCGCAGCTGTCCTGGGAACAGCACTGCAGCTGCACACAGCCTTTGCTTGAGTGAGTGTCGCACCTGGAGAAGTGGCAGATCTGCTTACCTGCTCCTTAAGGGAACCGCTTCCCACCCTACCTACCGACTTGGCTGTGGGCGCCCAAGCTGGTTCGGCACTTCCCACAAGAGGCACCGAACCAGCTTGTGCACATCCCTCTCTACTAGTCCGTGACAAGTGAAAAATAATGCCTGATGAGTGAAAAAATTCCTGACAAGTAATGTACTAACATAGCTCAAGGAACCATTTGATGAGTAAAATATTTTGTCTGGCTGGTGAACTGAGCCAACATTTCTTGGCTATTACCTGTGAGAACGAAATTGAACCTTTTTATTCAGACACAGTATACTTCCGATTACCAGTGATACAGGCAAACAGCAAGGAATGGCTATCATCATTGGGCACTGCTTCCAAGTTTTCCCAAAGGTGTGCAGTTGACCATGGAATTTTCAACCCAACCAACCCTGATTTAAGAATAGAGTTCGAGTTCTTGAGGGTGGGAATGGGAAAACTTAACAGGTAGTTTGGACCCCTTAAGTGAACTGGTGATGTAGAATACTGTGGGCACAATTCTCAACCTTTTGAATGGCAACAATTTCCCGTCTGGACCAGGGTATGCAGAGTGGGTTCTTGCCTCCCACTTGCTCTTGATACAGGGCTTATGCAAATCACTTTTCATAAATCACTTTGTCCCATCTGGTGGAGAAGCATCCCCCAGCTCCCACTCTGGTCTTGCCTGCTTGAAGAGAGAGAGAGCATTTGTGTCAGAGGCTCTCTCCATCACTAATCTCAAAAAGCCTGACAGGAATTTTGATTTCCCTCCTAAGTATTCCAAAGCTTTTTTTGTCAGGGCAGGAAGGAAGCCAATCAAATTAATCACTGCCCATGCCAAGATAAAATGCCAGAGATTTTAAACATGCAAAAGATGACAAGAGTCAAACCTCCTTCAGGGTGAGCTCAGGCAGGCACAAAGAATGAGACCCTTCTCACCCTCAGAGCATCCACACTAACAACAAGCTTAAACTCTCTTGAGAGAGTCAGTACTTATTCACTGGGAAGAGTCTAATCTATTTTCACCAAAAGCAAACAATGCCAGAGGAATTTTCAACGACAAAGCCAACAGAATCAACTGACAGAACCCGGACCCTTCAGACGTAGCAACAGACACCCAGTGTGCTTTGACATGCTGCTGGTCAAGCTTTTACATCTTCAGTGAACTGCAAGATGAGCAGATTCTTCACAAGATTTACAGCAAAGGCAACAGACACCCTCTCTTCATATTGGCCTCCTAGGTTGCTAAAATGCCTTCCTGCCCTATGATTCCTCATCAAGCATAAGAAAGGGATAGTGGGGCCAGAGAATAGAGTGTGGCCCCATACTGGAAGATGGTGGTTTTCAGAACTGGTGCAGAGGCAATGCAACTCCCATGGGCTCTGTAAGCAGGAGGTTGAACAGCAGACTAAAATAATGCAGGTATTCTCAAGCGATAAAGTATACTCTCTTAAAATCCAGGCATGATTCCACTCACAATCTATGGAACATCCCTGAAAGCCATTTTACATTGATGTAGGAGAGAAAGACAACTTACTCCTGCCAAAGTCTGCATTTGCAAAGAAAGAGAACAGTGGACAGAGAATTTTTTTCTCCCTCTCTCAGAATACTAAAACAGTTTCCCATAAAACTGAAGGTTGGACAAAAGGAAGTACTTCTTCACACAACACATAATTAACTTATGGAATTCTCTGCCACAGGATGTGATGGGCACTAGCTTGGATGGCTTTAAAAGTGGCTTAGATAAATTCATAGAGGACAGGTCTATTCATGGCTACTATTCATGGCTACTAGCCTCAGAGGCAAGATGCCGCTAAATACCAGTTGCAGGAGTCCTCACCTGCTGCTTGTGGTCTTCTTGGTGGCATCTGGTGGTCAACTGTGTGAAACATGATGCTGGACTGGATGGGCCTTGAGCCTGATCCAGCAAGGCTGTTCTTATGTACTCTTCTGCATACATAAAAACACTAACTTCTCTGCAATCAGGATTATAGCAAGGACTGCGCCCAGACACTCCCACATGTCTGACAACAGCTCTGTCCTTGATCCTGTGCCAAAAGGGCGACAGACATCTCAGATTTCACCCATCACCTCCTAAGGAGATCCAGCTTGCACAACCTTCCAAAACAAAAACAGGTTGCTTACCTGTAACAGGTGATCTGGTAGTGATCCGTTGAATCCATAAGTAGATGGGTTCTGCGCCTGCGCAGGCACCTCTCGGGCCGACTAGGTAGCTCCTCGCGACGCCCAACCGCCCTTCTGCACGTGCTACTGATCACTACTTATACTGGGCGGTGGGCGTCTTCCGTTAGTTTTCTGTGCAGACCGCTTTGCAATCTGCTTCCCAATGTTCTATCTGAGCCTCATACTTCTGCAGTGGGGTTGGTTTCTGGGCGGGTCTTATGGATTCAACGGATCACTACCAGATCACCTGTTACAGGTAAGCAACCTGTTTATCTGGATCGTGATCCGTTGATTCCATAAGTAGATGGGTGATTAATTAGCTGCTCCCCTTTGGTGGCGGGTGCAGAAGGATGCCTTCTATGGCAACACCCTTTTCAAAACACTTCGCCCATATTCCGCCTGGCGCGCCATGCGGAGGTCCACTGCATAATGTTTTACAAACGGCTGCTGTGAAGACCAGGTTGCAGCCACACAGATGTCATCCATCTTAATGCCGGAAAGATGAGCTGCTGATGTCGAGTAAGCCCTGGTAGAGTGAGCTCTTACTGTCTTAGGTGGGGTAACCCCCTGCAGCCTATAAGTTAATAGGATCAGCTCCACCAACCAATGTGCAATACGCTGTCTAGACACTGGTTTTCCCTTACACTTGCCCTTGTAAGCCACAAACAGCTTATTTGTCTTTCTGAATTCTTTTGTCCCTTTCAAATAGTACAACAAACACCTGCGTACATCCAACGAGTGAAGCGCTATCTCCAATGTTGTCTGTGGGTCCTTAAAAAAGGTCGGCAAGACCACCTCCTGATTCAGATGGAACTCTGTGACTACCTTAGGGCGGAAACTAGGATCAAGCCTCATAACTACTTTATGTGGGTAGAACAGGGTGTAAGGCTTATCTGCTCTCAACGCAGACAATTCACCCACTCTTTTCGCTGTGGTTATTGCTATGAGGAATGCAGTCTTAAGTGTTAGCAACCTCAGGCTAGCCTCATGCAGTGGTTCAAACGGTTGTTCTGTCAATGCCGAAAGAACCAATGACAAACTCCATTGCTCTAAAGGTTCCTTAAGCGGTGGGTACATATTATTCAGCCCCTTCATAAACCTTCTACATTCGGGATGTGTAAATACAGTCTTTCCATCCCATCCTGGGAGTTTAGAAGATAAAGCTGCCAAATGTACCTTCAAAGAAACATTTGCTAAGCCCCTTAATTTTAGACTTGTCAAATACAGCAAAACCTGGCGCACTGATGCCCGCTTTGCATTGAACTTATTTAATTTTGCAAATGCCCTAAACCTTCTCCATTTACATAAATAACTACGCCTAGTTGACTTCCGTCTACTATTCAACAGAATAGTTCTCAGAAGTTTATTCTCCACGCTGTTAATTTCAGTGTTTGGATTTCTGGGTGTAGTATCCTTCCCTCCGCCCGCTGTAGGAGATCCGACACTGCTGGTAGACGGTAAAAGTCTCCTCTGCACAGGCGAAGCAGCAGGGCAAACCACGCTTGACGTGGCCACCACGGGGCGATCAGTATGCAATTGGCCCTGTCCCTCAGAATCTGTGCCAACACCCGATTGAGAAGTGGTATGGGCGGAAATAGGTAAAGGAGTCCCCTGTTCCACACATATTGAAATGCGTCTCCTAGAGACCCCACACCTATCCCCGCACGAGAACAATATCTCTTGCACTTCTTGTTTCCCTCCGTGGCAAATACATCCACCGCGGGGGTACCCCAGAGACTGAAGAGATCTCTGACACACTCCAGTTTGAGTTCCCACTCGTGTTTCTGGTTGATCTGCGTGCTCCGACTCAGAGCATCTGCTATGTGATTGTCCACACCCCGGATGTGAATTGCCACTGGATAAATGGCATGCATGATGCACCAGTTCCACAATTTCATTGACAAGGTGCAAAGTGTTGGTGAGACCGTACCCCCCTGCCTGTTCAGATAAGCTATTGCTGTAGTATTGTCCAAGTGGATTTGCACCACAACACCCCTCAGCTGGGGTTCGAAAGCCCTCAGTGCTAAGAACGCGGCTAACAGTTCTAGGTAGTTGATATGTAGTAGAGCCTGTTGAGGCGTCCACTGCCCCTGGGTGCAATCCTGGCCGCAGTGTGCTCCCCATCCCTGAAGGGAAGCATCTGTTGTGACCCACGCCGTCGGAAGAAGAGGCCGGAATGGTACTCCCTTTAAGAGATTTGCCTCTGTCCTCCACCACTGCAGTGAAGCAAGCACCTTCTTGGGGAGTCGCAGTAGCATGTTTTGGCTGTCTACATTGGGCCGAAAGTGGTCCAAGTACCACCGTTGCAGGGGTCTCATTCGAAGCCTTGTGTAACGTACGGTCGTGTTGCACGAGGCCATCAGGCCTAACAGCCTTTGCACGCTTCTCGCCCTTTGTGCAGGATTGGAGAAGAAGTGACTTGCCAATGAAGTGATCTGACTGCATCTCTCCCTTGGCAAGAACGCTCTCTGCTGTTCCATATCCAGGGTAGCCCCTATGAAGCTCAGTTGTTTCCTTGGTACCAAATTTGTTTTTTTCCAGTTCACAGTGACCCCGAGGTCCTCCAAAAGATGCAGGAGCATCTGTATCTGTGCTTCCAGTAACCTCCTGTCCTTGCTCACCAGGAGCCAGTCGTCCAGATACGGGTAAACCACCAGGCCTTGAGTTCGAAGGTAAGCAACTATTACTGCCACCACCTTGGTAAAAACCCTTGGGGCCGTTGACAATCCGAAAGGGAGGACTGCATACTGATATATCGCCTCCCCCACTGTAAAACGAAGATACTTCCGGTAATTCTCTTGGATGCCCACATGGAAGTAGGCGTCCTTCAAATCTAACGTTGCCGCCCACTCCTCCTGTTCCAGGAAGGGTAGAATTTCCTGCAACGTTGTCATTCTGAACTTCCGGGTCCAGACAAAATCGTTGAGGTCCCTCAAGTCCATGATTGCCCGAATCCCTCCATCCCGCTTGGGTATTTGAAAATAGCGGGAGTAGAATCCGGTCAACCTCTCTGCCCACTGCACTGGAGCAATCGCCCCTTTTTCCAATAACACCTTCACCTCCTCTTCCAGCACTGGTGTTGACTTCGTGAAACGCAGGCCTGAGAACGGGGGCTGGGTTGTGAACTCTATTGCATAACCCGTTTCCACTATTCTCAAAACCCACTTGTCCGATGTTATGTTGTGCCACGCTATAGCATGGCTTGCCAGTCTGATGGATGGGCTGGCAACTACAGGGCCGATGACAGTGGTCCTGGCAATTGATCTTAAATGCAGTGGGCTGACAGAGTAATCAAAAAGATTGCTTAGTACTTTCTTTGCTGTTCCTAGCGCTTTGGTTTTTGCTCTTGATGTTGTTGTTGAAGCCCCTTGGTCGCTGATAGGGCCTATTCTGCCTCCTATAATCTCTCCTATCCTGATAACGGTATGCACGCTGTTTATTATAACTGTACGTGCGAGTACTAGGTGCTGAGGTAGGTGCCATAAACGTTTTTGCAGTGAATTTAGATTTTTTAGAGTCTCCATAGTGGCATCTGTGGTCTCATGGAAAAGTCCCTTTCCATCGAAAGCCAGGTTCTCCACCCGGTCTTTCATGTCCCCCTGGAGCGATGTTGCGCGCAGCCAAGCATGGCGCCGCATTGTGACTGCGGTCACCATGGCCCTTGACTCTGTCTCTGCCAAGTGCTTGAACGTGCTCAGTTGCTGTTTTGTCACCGACGTTGTCTTGTCAAACACCTCATGAAGTTTCACTTGTAGCTCTCCTGGGGACATTGATGTTGAATCATGCAGCAAGTTGTCCCACAGCAGATGGGTGTACCGAGCCATACAAGCTGCATAATTTGCTATTCGTATAGCTAGGCTCGATGTGGCGTATAATCTACGACCCAAAACATCTATCTTCCTCCCCTCCTTGTCCGCAGGAGTTGTATGCCGGCGGCTGCCTTTTGATGTTGACGCGCAATCCACCACCATGGAGTTAGGATCCGGGTGGCGTAACAGGTACGTATTCTCTTCATCAAGGATCCTGTATAAGTTTTCTATGCGCTTTGATGTCGGATTAGCCGATTGTATGCTGTCCCATGCTGATTTAGCCGCCTTGGCAATGGCAGGGATCATTGGTAGAGAAACAGGGTGGGAAGATTTCGACTGAAACATCATGTTGTACACAGGGTCAGCAGACTCCGTTTCAGGTAGTTGCAAGTCCAAACCCAATGCCTCTGCCATTTCTCTGATTAGGGAATGGTAGGCCTTGAGTTCTTCTGTTGGGGATCTTGATAAACGCGGTGGAACCTCAGATGAAGGCTCCACCTGCCGACTGGCGTGATCTGAATCTGAATAGTCAGACTCAAAATCCCGTTGCGTCGAAGTTGGAGACGATTCCTTGGATGAAGGACTTGGAGGAGGCGGGGTGCTCTTTCTCTTTCGCTTTCCACTAGGCTTGTCCTGTGGCGCCCTCACAGGCACAGCCTGCTCCTCCCGGGGGGTGTCTTGTACACCTTCTCCATTCCCAGGTACAGGTGACACATCACCTCTCACCACCGGTTGTTGTAGGGCAGGTTGCATGGCCTTCCACCTTAGGTACTCAGCATAGTCATGCGGCAAAGAATGTCTGAAACCACAAGTGTGCTCAGGCTGTGAAGTGGGGTGGCGTATACTCCCATCCGCGACGCCTGCCAATGGTTGCACTACAGCCATGGGTGATTGAAGTAAGCTCTCAGCCGCAGCCCTTGGGGAAAGTGATGGAGTCTTAGGAGGTGGAGGACTCTCTACCGCTTCCTCATCATCCTCTTCATCGTCCAATCCGGCACTCAGGAAACCCTGAAAAGTGGACTCAGCTGGAGTGTTAGGGCCAGAGTCCATCAACTTCCTGAGAGCCGAAGTTGCGCTCCCATCAGAGCGTTGGCTACCTTGTTGCCTTGGGGTTGATGGAGATTGCTGTGGTGTATGAGCTGGCGACAGTGAGTGGCGCCTTCTCAGATGAGAGTCCTCACTCGGCCTCGATGTCGAGGAGGCTTTAGTCTTGCTCGCCTTCGATGTCGAGGGTGTCGCAGCCGAGCGATCCTTTCCTCTTTGCTCTCCCTTCGATGTCGAAGGCTTCGATGTCGAAGGCGTCGATGTCGAAGGTGTCGATGTCGAAGGCTTCTTCGATGTCGATGCCGGAGGAGGCTTCGATGTCGATGCTGACGGGGTGCGCGTGCTCTGCGAAGCCGTAGCATCCGCTACTGGACTAGAAGCTTGCACCGATGATGGTGAAGGGGTCTCACGCCTATGTTCACTCCGATTAGAGTGCCCCGTACCGGCAGCTTCCGCAGCCTCCTGACGAAGCCTCTTTTCTCGCCGCTTCTGTTCCTTAGAAGAGATCTGCAAGGGTCTCTTAAAAGGTGTAGCGGTGGACACGGTTTTAGACTGTGAATCTACAGCTCCGTGTACCTCCCTCCCCGATGCCGATGTCGACAGTGTTTCAGGTCGAGGGGTGGGAGGGCGCAGCGCGTCTTCATACAGGGCCGCTCTCAGACGCAGAGCTCGGTTTGTCCTCGTCTGCTTAGAGAAGGCACAACAGATCTTGCAAGCCCCTGTGTTGTGCTCCTCTCCTAGGCATAGCAGACAGGAATCGTGGTGGTCGGTGGAGGGCAACTTAGCCCGACACCTCACACATCGCTTGAAGGTCGTTTTTGTCTCCATTTCTCAAGCGTTTGTCGTTAACAGTCCAGGTCAATCCAAAAAATCCGTCCGATCTTTCTCCAAAACTAGTCCGTAAAGCCTTATTCCAGTCCAAAAACACAGTCCAAAGTCCAAATAGCCGATAATATCCGTCAAGAAAATAAATTACTTTTTGCTACCGAGGAGCCCAAACGAGGTCTGAACGCTATGGCGGTCAAACAGAAACTAACGGAAGACGCCCACCGCCCAGTATAAGTAGTGATCAGTAGCACGTGCAGAAGGGCGGTTGGGCGTCGCGAGGAGCTACCTAGTCGGCCCGAGAGGTGCCTGCGCAGGCGCAGAACCCATCTACTTATGGAATCAACGGATCACGATCCAGATCATAGGCTTCCTTCATGCTTTTTCATAGAGTTACCCAGCCCTTTGAACTTCTCAAGTGATTCTCCTTATGCCTGCTCTCCATCAAAATAGTTTTCTTAGTGACCATTAAATATCCAGAAGAGTCTCAAACTAGTAGCTCTTTCTGTAAAAGGCGCACCTGTGTATTTTTCTTGTCAGTTGAGTGGTCTTTTGGCCTGACCCTCTTGCATGTCAAATATCAATTCAGTTCTCTACAGGACAAAAGATGACATGCCTTCCTTCATTCTGTCCCAAACTGTCCCATCTGAAAGAACTACTGGATGTGGACTTCTATCAACCATCCAAATAGCTTCAGAAAAATGGACAGGCTATTTGTGTCTTTCCACTTTTTCATAATGGGCAGGGAAGTTAGTAAAATTTCTACATTCGGGTGAGTTAAAGCATGCCTCTTGCTAGCATCTAAGATACAGTGTCTGGTGGTTCTTTCAGAGATCACAGTCAACTCAACAAGAGTGTTGGTTGTGTTAGCAGTAGTGGTACTAACACACAACCCCACCCCGCACAATATAGAGCAGGGCTTGACAATTCGCAGGCTCTGGCTCTCCATGGCACCTACAAATTTAAGAGTGGTACCTAAGCCAGACAATGGACTGACACAAATCAGGAGGAGAAGGGAGCAAGCCAAATGGAAGCAGGCTGCTTCCTCCTGGTTACATTAGTCCATCACCTGCCTGAGCCCAAGGGATGTAACCAAAAAGAGAAGGGAGCAACTAGGCCCACCTTGCTTGCTGGCTCCTCCTGGTTGTATTTGTCCATTGCCTGCCTGAATCAGATGGATGAAATCAGGGGACGAAGTGAACAAGTAAGGTGAGGAGTCAACCCCCGTTCCCATGGAACAGAAGGCACCCTGGTTCCTAGAGCCAAATAAAAGTTTAGAGAGACGCGAAACAGAGTATATTACTTCAGTGTGCACTATTCCTAGGAATTCCAAGCTGGACATCTTTTTCTCTGCAGATGCAGACTTTGGCAGGAGATCATTTCTGAAGCTTCTCCCTCCTTAGCCTAAGCAGTGAGAGAAGCAACTCTGGAGGCTGGCACTATGAAAATGTCCTGCTCTGGCTATCCTCCTTCACTGACAGAAAAAAGGAATGGTGGAACTTAATATACATGCTCCTTTTCATTAGTGAATGGAGAGTATCCAGTTCCATCTATATAGTCCCAAGATTGTCTTGTTGCTTGGAAGATAGGATATGGGGTGGATTCCTTTTCTTCTAAGTAACCCTTGTATGGCTCAAGTCCCCGTCTGCCCCCTTGCCGCCCCCCCCCCCCCGTCATACAGAGCTATGATTCCATTGGCTGGGTATCTCTGCTTCACTGCATCTTGAAACTGTGCATGTATGTGGGGATTCCTCCTACATCCAGTGGGTCAACATTGTCCAGTTTGCACAGCCTCAGAGGGAAGTGATAACACTTAAGTTTATTTTTCTCAGTTTTTAAAAAAGTTGATACTGTAGCAACTTTTTAGAATTTAACCAGGTTTATCCTGCTGGTACTTTAAGCTTTTAGTCCAGTATACAGTAATCTGTATATAGTAATCAGATTACATGGCCAGCCAAGTATCTGGCCTAAGCTGAAAAACTCTTCAGGTTCTGAAGCATTTGTTTAAAGACAACACACTAAGTAGTAGTACAATCACTGTTATGAGACTTAATCACATCAAGCTTGATCTTAAATATAGACCTTACATCTGAAAACAAACTCAGATGTGCTGTATTAACATATTTTTACAAATTATTATTTTGCAGAGATTTGATATACAACTCAGAAGATGTCCAGGAGCCATGGAAACTTTTGTGCATACTAAGCATTCCTGTGCACATTTAGCATGTGCACATGCATGCAATGATTTTTCATGTGGAAGCAGGCCTTCACGCTTCATTGGGTACCATTCCAGATGATCCCTTCCTTTGGGTAGATTTTTCAATGGTGCAGGGAGATGCTTTCCAAAAGGAGTAAGCTGAGAAGCCTGAATACACACAAAGGGCACTCTGAATCCTGGGAGCTGTTCCCAAATAGGTCCAGCTACCATGAAGTGAAAATTGCACAGAAGCAGCACTTTGTATATCACACCAATTACTCAGGATTTTAAAAACCCATCTGTCATCATTTTTAACTTTGCAGTGTAATTCTAGATTCTTTAGACTTCCGTATTAAATATCTAGTTGGATTACATCCATGTCATGGACAGTTCATCTGTTGGTTTCTACCTCTCAGATATTTATTAAATGCAAGCCCACAGAACAGCACCAATACATAAGCAAACATTTAATGCAGCATAAACACTAAGAACATAATTAAGAACAAACCAACTCAACATGGACACTATTAAGAACTTTCCAGGATGCAGAGAACCACTCTTCAAATTGAAGCATATTGCTGGCTGAACCACTTTCCCTGTGCAAAATCAGCATGGACTTTTCCAATATAACTTTCTGGGATGCAAGAAATGAAATGGCCCTCTGAGGCTATACTGGTACACTAGCATGTCCAACATGGTATACACCAAGGTGGTTTTTACCATCCCAGTAAAATCTAGCTTTTTAGTGAGTCCCAGTTTGAGAAATTATCAATGCAATCCTATGCATGTTAACTCAGGAGTGAATACCACTGCAAGTGCCTAAGACTGCACTGCTACGCACACTTACCTGGGAGTAAGTTCCACTGAATACAGTGAGACTAACGCCTGAGTAAGCATACACAGAAGTGCTCAGTACAGCCTCCTATTTTAATACTGCTCTATAAATACATACTAAATTTAGTTTTAGTTACACAATCATATTGTAATTGTATAAAACAATAGATTCACAGATTAAATGAAGTTGTGCACATGATAGCGCAATTGGCAGAAATGTAGGTTACATACACTTATTACCTGTTTGCTTGTATATCTGTTTGAATTTTGTTTGCCTAGGGTTTTTTTTTTTAAGTCAGAAAAGCAATGTAGCACTCTTTGTTGTCACTTCCAAACCTGTTTGCAAATGCTTAGCAATCAATTAGACAAACACTCAGAAGTCCTGAACTGTTATGGTATCACTGGCTGACAATCTAATTAAATTTACTTGAGGAAGCCCCATTGAAATTAAAGGCATGCCTAACTTGTCCTTTGAATTTCAATGGGGCTTCCTCAAAATAAATTTAGTCAGCCATTGTTCTTTCCAGTCAACTCTGTGCAAAATCTTTCCTTGTATGACCTACTTCCTTTTCCTTTGTCACAACTGCATCTGCTATGACTAATAAGATAGATGTCACAAAGACACATCAGTGTTGATACCCAGGTAAACAGTGCATACACACTACACAAGTTATGAATATAAAGTTACTCTAAAGCATCTAGCTGATGAGTTGCGACTAATGCTTGAAGTGTGCAATCATAACACTTTTTTTCTTTTAAAATGCATGGAAACAGGGACCCAACCCTTTCTCACTCATGGCTGTGTATAAATCACTGGTTTCCTTTTTAAAATACATTTCTAACACCTTATCTGATATATTATCTTAAGACAAACATTTATTTTGTACTTCAGTATCAGCAATTAAATACACAACTTCCTCTAAGCAGCCACCCTTTCCCTTAGTATATTAATAATGTCATTTTCCCCATTTTCCTAGTAATCTTCAGAACTGCATCCAAACATTTCCCCCTAGAAATTGTCAGCCCCAAAGGCACATATCAGCTTAGGAAGCAAGGAATTTCATGCTGAATGTCCCCATCTGTAGTGTTAGATTCCTTAATTACTCGTCCAAGTAATAATCAATTCCAGGCTTTACAGCAGTCAAGAATGAACAGCCAGACATGAATATTATAAACAGGAAACCAAATGAAGACAGCAACCCAGAGTGATAACAGATAGGTCCACATGTGCACTGGGACTTTGGATTCTTACTAGCAGCCCCCTCCATCTTGACAAGCATAATATATTTAGCTAAGTAAGCCACCATGAGTGTTTTCCAGTTTGAAATTGGAAAGACACAAATTTGAAATTGAAAAGTATAAATTTCTGAATAAATAAATATGGTGCATGAAAACCCAGCAAAATATGTTACAATGAGAACACAGGAATGTCAAATCACATTGCATGCCTTTGAGGAGGCACTCTGGATTGCAACCAAGACATCTTCTTTCTATG
This sequence comes from Hemicordylus capensis, assembly GCF_027244095.1. Classification (NCBI taxonomy): domain Eukaryota; kingdom Metazoa; phylum Chordata; class Lepidosauria; order Squamata; family Cordylidae; genus Hemicordylus; species Hemicordylus capensis. Next base: position 393,380,530 of record NC_069657.1, on the reverse strand, counting down.
TAAAGGCTGGAAGTGAAAAACAGCAAAGGTTTCACATTCTAGCCTATGTGATTCATCCATATAGTTCCTTAACACTTAAAGATTACAACTTAGTTGAGACATCATGCCAAACCACAGTAAAGGAAGTCTTAACTGTAGTTATGGACAAGCCACACTTGCAAGCGTTGCCCTAATTCTTGAGATGAATGCACCTAATGGATGGAATGCTGAACAGATGGAAAATTGAAAGCAGGGAAGCAACTTGAAACCAAAGTCAATGTATGGTCTGAGTTCTAAATGGTTAGCATAAATCATGATTTGGTACATTGCCAAAAATAAGCCGTAGTCTTTTAAAAAGATCATCAACAATATGAAAAGGCAGGGATTAACACATTTTTAAAAAATTAGATCTCAATAAGGAACATACGTCCAGCATGATATACAGCAGTTTGGATTTGTATATTTGATTGCAGAATGGAACAGGGATCTTACCTTTGGTGCATGCACAAAGTCTATCAGTGCCTGAGCAGTATATTACAGAGACAAATTTATCTGGCTCCTCAGTACCCTCCTTTTTAGGTGGTTCCACTTTGGCCAGAATTTCAAAGTTTGAAAGATCTAGTATTTTTACATATCCTCCCTGAGTGGTTATTACCAGATGCCCAAGAGTAGAGATTTCTGATCTTTTCTCTCTCTCGCTACCATTCTTTGAAGTTATTTGTAGTTCCTCTGCAGGCTCCTCACAGTCATCTTCACGATTATCCAATATGTCTGGTGGGAGCAAAATCATTGAGGTAATGGTATCCTGGGGGTCTTTAATATGCTGGAATTTTATGGGTTCTTCTTCTAGAGTCACAATCCTAGTGGCATAGTTCATTTTGTAAAGGACAAGGTAACCGCCACTAGCATTCCGCTGTTCTGGCTGAATTATTAAAGGCGTCTGCACGTCTGCTGGTGACTCATGCTGGATCATACTGATATTTGCACCATTCACTGCAGCAAGGCTGGATTCTAGCTCCCCCTTCCGTCTGTTACATAGTGCCGAGTTTAATTTATTTAAATTATTCAAGGCCTCTACTTGATTTATTGCACTCAGGGATTCAACAGGGCATGCCCGCAGTCCTATCAACAAATGAACTCCATCTGCACAAGGAGTGACTGAATCTACACAGAGGTTCTCCTCCTCTGCAAACTTTGGCAGCCGTAGGCACTGAACCAAAGTCCCAGGCTTGGGAACCATAGAGTTCCACTTGTCTGAGTCTGGAGAAGTTAGGCTAGCTGTCGCATCTGCAAACTGCTGAATGTAAGTCACAGGAGGATCCTGCAACAGCAGCTGCTCCTGACTATCCAGCTCCATCTCTATGATCTGTGGAACTGTAAAACCATCATCATGTAAACTTTTACTCATGATATTGTTCATTTGTGAAAAGATTTTTCCTGCTTTTTCATCAGATTCCTTAATGCTGTAAAGCAGCAATATAGGTAAAGTCCTCCTTACCAGAGGAGAATTCAGTTCTGAATTAGTACAGGATTCATTGTCAGTTGATCCCTGGTCTGATACACTGCCACCTTGAGTCCTGCTTAAGTCATCTAATGACCTTTGAGAATGACTACTAACAGGGGAGGTAGCAGGTGATTTGTATGTTAATAAGCCTCCAGCTAACAAACAAGGAAAGGGAATGCTGTGGTGTTCCAGATGTTTTTCCTTCATCTTTTCACTCTTACAGTTACTTAGGCAAGGATTTGCCCCAAGTTCTTCTAAGTCTTTCACTGTATCTTCAAGTACATTTGCAACTATTTCCCACTGAAGCTTCTCAGGCTGCTGAAGAATGCTGAGGGCTGTAATATCCAGGCTCACTTCCATGGTTTCCTTTTGTGATGTATGTCCTTGGAAATAAAGCAAATATTGTTAGAACAAATTTAACAAAAAGAAACCTAAGAGAGATTATGAAAATTCTATTATATGATTATATATTTTAATATAATGTAATTATATATATATATATATATATATATATATATATATATATATATATATATATGATATATGATACAGCAGCTTCAATCAAGTAATGAGGTAACTACCTAAGAAAATTTGCGCAAATTCATTTAAGTGTATGATTAAAAATGTAATGTGTAGAGAAGCACTTAGTGATAAGAAAAAACAAGCAATTGCCTAAGCCCAGTGATCTTCACCATTTTTCAAGCAGGGGCCACCTTGGTTTTAAAAAAAAATCAGTGTGAGAGGCATAGTGAGGGCGACCTCTGAAGCACTGTGCTTTTCTCAGTTCTGGGGAGCCTTTTTTATTATTATATTTATTTATTTGATTTATATACCGCCCTTCCGAAATGGCTCTCTTTCTTTTTAAGAGAAAGAGAACCCTATTAAGCCCCAGTGGCATCTTGAAAGGCTGATGTTCTTTGTGGTAACTGGCTTCTGGCTTCCAGCACTGCTACTGCTTCTGAGGCACAACTTTGTGAAGTAGAACTTTTAAAAGGTAAGCCTTTTGTGCATCACCCTGGTGCCTTTTGTGGATTCCTCATTAAGCAACATTGAAAGTGTCCCTCACAACACACACTTTTGCCACCTCCAAAAGTATTGGTAAAAATGGGGGTTGGGGAGAGAGTTTAGGTGTCACTACTAGTTTGACTGGCACAGTTTCATCTGCAGAACCAAAGGGGAAGAGAAGGTAGGTGTGGGAATGTGCAAGCCTGAGAACAGCAAAACAAGAGCCTTGCTGATCCACAGAGTAAATGCAAAGTAATCTACCTGGCTAGTACAAGCATTATGCAAATATTCCACACAGTATTTTCCTAATACATGAAGATATGATACAAACATACAAATATACTATAGAAATGTTTCCTTGGTTTGCTAAAGTGGATATTCATAAGGGATATACCAGGGATCTAAATGGTGGAGAGGGCAGGGGAAAAGATTGCCTCTACTAACAGTAGACACTCTCTACCCTTAAAGAAGAATAACAGGGGTTAGAATGAACCCTTCCAAGCCCCAAACTGGCAAGAAAAACAGATTGCTTACCTGTAACAGGTGATCTGGTAGTGATCTGGTAACATTCATAAAATGGGTTCCGCACCTGCGCGGAACACTATGGGCAAAATCTGTTAGCTACTCGCAGTGCTGACCAACTGCCACTACATAATGCTTTGCAAATGTCTCTTCTAAAGCCCACATAGCAGCCATGCAAATATCCTTGAAATTAATTTCAGACAAGTATGCTGCCAAGGATGAATACACCCTCATAGAGTGGGCTTTCACCACTTTAGGTGGATCTACCTTCTGCATCTTGTAGGTCAGGTAGATAGCCTCCACTAGCCAATGAGAGATCCTTTTGTCTAGAGACTGGAATTCCTCCATCTTTCAGCTTATAACTGACTAACAGCTATTTTGGGTTTTTTAAATTGCAGACATCCTCTGCAAACACAACAGAAGAGCATGTAGCACATCCAAGCTATGCATTGTTCTTTTCAGTTGTGTTTTAGGATTGCAGGGAAAGGTGGGTAGAACAATACCTTGATTCATGTGGAAGTCAGAAACGATCTTTGTCCTGAAATCCGGGTCCAATTGCATCACTACTTTGTCACTGTGAAACTTTGTGTAACGCTCATCAATACGCAAAGTGGCGAGATTGCTCACTCTTTTAGCCATGGTAATGGCAATCAAAAACACTGACTTAAGCGTAACCATTTTAAGTTTAGCCATCATCCTGGGTTGTAAATGGCCCTTCTGTTAGAGCCAGTAAGACCAGAGAAAGGCTGCATCTATCCATGGGTCTCCATACTGGCGGGTACAGATTGTTCATCCCCTTTAAACATAAGAACATAAGAACAGCCCTGCTGGATCAGGCTCAAGGCCCATCTAGTCCAGCATCCTGTTTCGCACAGTGGCCCACCAGATGCCGCTGGAAGCCACAGGCAGGAGTTGAGGGTGTGCCCTCTCTCCTGCCATTACTCCCCTGCAACTGGTACTCAGAGGCACCCTGCCCTTGAGGCTGGAGGTGGCCCACAGCCCTCTGACTAGTAGCCATTGATAGACCTCTCCTCCATGAAGTCATCCAACCGCCTCTTAAAGCCATCCAGGTTGTTGGCCGTCACCACATCCTGTGGCAGAGAGTTCCACAAGTGGATCACACATTGTGTGAAAAAGTACTTCCGTTTGTTGGTCCTAGACCTCCTGGCAATCAATTTCATGGAGTGACCCCTTGTTCTAGTGTTGTGTGAGAGGGAAAAGAATCTCTCTCCACTTTCTCCACACCATGCATGATTTTATAGACCTCTATCATGTCTCCCCGCAGTCGTCTTTTTTCTAAACTAAAAAACCCCAGGTGTTGTAGTCTTGCCTCATAAGAAAGGTGCTCTAGGCCCCTGATCATCTTGGTTGCCCTTTTCTGTACCTTCTCCAGTTCAACAATGTCCTTTTTAAGATGTGGTGACCAGAATTGTACGCAGTACTCCAAGTGTGGTCGCACCATAGTTTTGTATAAGGGCATTATAATGTTAGCCGTTTTATTTTCAACCCCCTTCCTAATGATCCCTAGCATGGAATTTGCCTTTTTCACAGCTGCCGCACATTGAGTCGACACTTTCAACGAGCTGTCCACCACAACCCCAAGATCCCTCTCCTGGTCCGTCACTGACAGCTCGGATCCCATCAGCATATACTTGAAGCTGGGGGTTTTCGTCCCAATGTGCATCACTTTACACTTGCTAACATTGAACCGCATTTGCCATTTTGTCGCCCACTCCCCCAGTTTGGAGAGATCCTTTTGGAGCTGCTCACAATCCATTTTGGATTTCACTACCCGGAAGAGTTTGGTATCATCTGCAAATTTGGCCACATCGCTGCTTACCCCTGCTTCTAGATCATTTATGAATAAATTAAAAAGCACCGGTCCCAGTACAGATCCCTGGGGGACCCCACTTCTTACTTCCCTCCATTGTGAAAACTCTCCATTTATACCTACCCTCTGTTTTCTGTCTTTCAACCAGTTAGCAATCCACACATGTACTTGTCCCTTTATCCCATGACAGCTAAGTTTCCTCAGGAGTCTTTGATGAGGAACTTTGTCAAAAGCTTTTTGGAAGTCCAGGTAGACTATGTCAACTGGATCACCTTTATCCACATACTTGTTGACACTCTCAAAAGAAGTCCAAAAGTTTGGTGAGGCAAGAGTTACCTTTGCGGAAGCCATGCTGGCTCACTCCCAGCAGGGCCTGTTCTTCTAGGTGCTTTACAATTTTATCCTTGAGGATGCTTTCCATCAATTTGCCTGGAACGGACGTTAGGCTAACCGGCCTGTAATTTCCCGGATCCCTTTTTGAAAATCGGTGTTACATTTACTACTCTCCAGTCCTCTGGTACAGAGCCCAATTTCAGGGATAAGTTAAATATTTTAGCAAGGAGGTTGGCAATTTCACATTTGAGTTCTTTGAGGACTCTTGGATGGATGCCATCCGGCCCTGGTGATTTGTTAGCTTTCAGTTTTTCCAGACAGTTTAGAACATCATCCCTTGTCACTTCTATCAGACTCAGCTCTCTAGCCTCCATCCCTAAAAAGCCTGGTTCAGGAACAGGTATATGCTCACTATCCTCTGCCGTGAAGACAGATGCAAAGAACTCATTCAGTTTCTCTGCAACCTCCATATCCTCCTTAATAATCCCTTTCACTCCCTCATTGTCTAATGGCCCAACCTCCTCCCTGGCAGGTTTCCTGCTTGTGATGTACTTAAAGAAGTTTTTGTTATTCCCCTTGCTACTTTTGGCTAAATGTTACTCAAACTCTCTTTTTGCCTCCCTTATTGTAACCTTGCATTTCTTTTGCCAGAGTTTGTGTTCCTTTCTGTTCTCTTCGTTTGGACAGGCCTTCCAATTTCGGAAGGAAGTCTTCTTCCCTTTTATGGCTTCCTTGACGGTACCCGTTAGCCATGCTGGCATCCTCCTGGACTTAGTGGTACCTTTCCTCCTTTTGGGTATACAATCTAACTGGGCTTCTAGTATTGTGGTTTTGAGTAAACGCCATGCACTCTGGAGCAAAGTGACTCTCCTGATTTTCCCCCTCAGCTTTCTTTTAACCATACTCCTCATTTTGGAGAAGTTTCCTCTTTTGAAATTTAAAATGTCTGTGTTTGACATCCTTGGTGATTCTCTCCCTGCATGTATGCTGAATTTGATGTCACTGTGGTCACTGTTCCCTAAAGGGTCGATGACACTGACATCACGCACCAGGTCCTGGGTGTCACTCAGAATTAGATCCAAGATCGCCTTCTCTCTGGTCGGTTCCATGACCAACTGTTCTAAGGCACAATTTTAATAGTAAACATTTTACTATTGGAGTGAATGAACACAGTTGTTCCAACACACCCTCCATGGAAGGAGGAAACAGCAGCCTAAATGGTGAGATGTTTGCCAGGCCATTTGCCTTTAAAGTCGTCAGGTAACGTAAGATGTCTCTTATGGCATCCTTGGTCTTGAAGCCGTGCATCCTGGCATACGCTCTGAATTGTTTCCATTTCGCACTGTAGCTTTTTCTCATGGACACCTTTTTATTGCTTAGCAAAATGTTGTCTAAATGTTTATCCACCACGCTGTTAGCAGGTTTGGATGTAGACGATGTCCTTGCTCTTGGGTGAGCAGATCCATTATTTGCTTTAACCATACATGTAACCCTTCAGATAGTCAATGAAATTACTCAATGAAACCAAGGTTGCCTTGGCCACCACGGGGTGATTAGTATGCAATGGGTGTTGTCTTGTAAAATTTATGCCACTACCCTGTTGAACAGTGGATACAGAGAAAACAAATAAAATAAGCTGTGCATCCATTTGAACTGTAATGCATCACCTTTCGATCGCCATAGACCTGCTCTTGAGCAGTATTGACTGCATTTGGCATTGTCCTTTGTCACAAAAAGGTCTACTGTGGGTTATCCCCAGGACTGGAACAGGCCTTTTAAGTAGCTCATGTTTATCTCCCACTTGTGTTGTTGAAGGAGCACTTGAGACCTGCTCAAAGCATCCACCAGGGTATTGTTTATCCCCTTTATGTGTGTTGCCAGAAGATGTATCTTCTGTGGTATGCACCAGTTCCATATCTGCTGGCTTAAATTGCAGAGGGAGCGTTACACTGTCCCTCCTCCCCCGGCTTGGTCACATATGCTATAGCAACTGTATCCTCCATCTGCAGTTGGATTGTTTTCCCCAGCAGATGTTTTTGAAACGACTTTAGTGCTAGAAAGGCTGCCAACAGCTCCAGAAATCTTATATGCAAAACTATGAGTAGTGCCCCAGAGCCCTGAGCCTCCAAGTCCGACACGTGAGCCCCACATCCAGTCATGGAGGTTATGCAAACCTCTGGTATTGGTACCTTGAATAGTGTTCCCTCTAAAAGGTTCCTGTCCTTTATCCACCATAAAGATAAATTCAGAACTGAGTCTGGTATGCATAGATGAAGGTTCTGGCTCTCTACATTCAGATGGAACGTTGCCAAGTACCATTGTTGTAGTTTCCTCATTCGTAATTGCCCGGCCACAGACTATGGCCATGCAAGAGGCCATCAGACCCATTAAAACTTGAATTGTCTGAGCCCTTTGTACTGGACTTAGCTGCAGTGCTAGAACTAATTTCCATATCCTTAGAAAACAGGCTTCTGGCAGGAAGGCTCTCTGCTGAACCATATCCAGAACCACACCTATGTACTGTAGTCTTTTGACAGGTACTAAATGCAACTTCTTCCAATTGATTTGGATGCCCAACCTTTCCAGGAGAGTTGTCACGCAATTTATCTGGGAAAGTAACTCTTCTCTTGTTTTCGCTGTCAGAAACCAGTTGAGTTAAGGGTATATTGTCATATATTGTCATACCCTATATCCGTAAATGTGCCACCACCACAGCCATGCATTTGGTAAATACTCTGGGTGCTGTCGCCAGTCCAAAGGGTAGCACATTGTACTGGAAAATGTTGTCACCCACTGTGAATCTCAGGTGGTTTTCCTGTATGCCGATGTGAAAATACACGTCCTTTAGATCGAACGCTGCAACTCATGCCTCCCCATGTAGAAGAGGCAGAATTTCCTCAAATTGACATATATTCAGCCACCTCAGGTCCATTATCAGGAGAATGCCTCCATCCCGTTTGGAGATTTGAAAGTACCAGGAGTAATAGCCCTGTGTCTGCTTGCCCACTATACTGGTGAGATTGCACCTTTCTCTAGCAGTGTCTCCACTTCCTCCATCAACGCCGTTGTTGCTGGTGTGAACTTCACACCCGCATAGACTGACAATGTCTTGAACTCGATGGCATGACTAGTTTGGACTATCCAAAGCACCCACCGGTCTGATGTTATATGGTGCCATGCTTGAGCATGATTTGCCAGTCTGATGTCGTGGCTGACATTGATGTTTGATGTTATTGCTGGAGACATCACTGGTGGTATTGATGTCACTGCTGTAAGGGAAGGGAGTGTTGTGTTTCCCATTGGTTGTTGTACATGTGGGCTCATTATACAATCAAAGATGTTGTTTAGACTGTTTTTACAAATATGTCAGCAAACTTCTTCTGGAATTTCTCTGGTGTCATATTATCCTTTTCCTAAAGGAGAGAGTCCTATAAGGAATGTGTGTATTTGGATAAGCACGCCATATAGTTGGAGATTTTAATACCTAGGCTTTATTTATTTATTTACACACACAGTCAGACAGGTGTTATTGACTGGTTTGTTTTATCTAAACATCGCGTCCTTCCCAAGGACCTGGGATGGCTGACTTTCATTGTCAATGTTGTTGCTGTTATAGATATCGTCGCAGAATATAGGCTGTTCCCAGTAAAGTTGTTTTTTGTAATTGGCTGGTGGTGATTTCTGTGGCCCCTATGGTGTTGAGGTGCTCCTCAAGGTCTTTTGGAACTGCACCCAGGGTGCCAATTACCACTGGGATGATTTTGGTCTTCTTCTGCCACAGCCTTTCAATTTCAATTTGTAGAACTTTGTATTTTGTTATTTTTTCTATTTCTTTTTCTTCTATTCTGCTATCCCCTGGTATTGCTATGTCGATTAGTTTAACTTGTTTTTCTTTATTCTTGACTACAGTTATATCTGGTGTACTGTGTGGCAGATGTTTGTCTGTTTGTAGTCGGAAGTCCCATAATAATTTTACATCTTCATTTTCGACAACTTTTTCAATTTTATGGTCCCACCAATTAATAATAATAATAATAATAATAATAATAATAATAAAAATTAACATTTATATCCCGCTCTTCCTCCAAGGAGCCCAGAGTGGTGTACTACATACTTGAGTTTCTCTTTCACAACAACCCTGTGAAGTAAGTTAGACTGAGAGAGAAGTGACTGGCCCAGAGTCACCCAGCTAGTTTTATGGCTGAATGGGAATTTGAACTCTGGTCAACCTGGTCCTAGTCCAGCACTACACCACACTGGTTTTCTGGATATGCATTTGCACATGCCTTATGGCCCAACACATCCAGCTTTCTCCCCTCTTTATCTGCTGGAGTGGTATGACATTGCAACACTTTAACAGTAGATGTGCAGTCAATAACTAGAGTCTGGATATGGATGTTTGAGCAAATAATTATTCCCCTCTTCTTGTATTCTGTACAGTTTCCAATCTTTTCAAAATTGGTGCAGCACTTGCCAAGCCATCTGAGCAGCTTTTGTTATCACCAGAAGCATAGGTAAGTATACTGGTTGAGCCACATTTGATTTTTTCATAAAATTATATACAGGGTCATCCAGATCACTAAATTTCTGTTTCCAATCCAAACCAAGTACTTCTGTCATCTCCGCAATCTGGAGATAAGACTTCATTTCCTCTGTTGGAGAATTGATGGGTCCTTTGGGTCTGAATTGTGAACAGTCCACAGTTATTCTAATGAGTCAGAATCATCGTCATCTTCTGAGGACACTGGCTCTGCAGGACAAACTCTAGACTTACTAGTGGAAGAAGAATGGACCCAGAACCCACACTCTGATAAGTTCAAAGTGTGGGTTCCGGGTTCCTGAATCTGCAGTAACTCACATCAATGTTTGAACTGGTGCTTGAGTACTTCCAGTGCACACTTTCTTCCTTACATCTCATTCTAAACAAGTTTGTGTAGATATAGATGTTTGTTTTGTTGGTTGGGGTACCCACAGCAGCAAGGATGTCTTCACACCAACATCCTGACCCACATAGATTGGTCTCACATTTTGTGTAGTGACAGGTGCTGTAATGTGAACAGGTAACCTCAATCAATACCCCCAGTAAAGTCATTTGAGTAGCAGTTTGTTTCGTAGGAGGCTCCACAACTCTAGGAGGAGTCATCAGTGTTGCAGTCTGGACCTGTTCCATGCACCTTTTATATGCCTTCCACTTCCTAAACTCTTCATAGGCAGCTGGGCAGAGGGGTGGAATTTGTAGACGCATCACCCCAATCACCAACAGGCAACAAGATTCCAGATTGCAATGGGGATCTAAAGATCTTTAAGGTGATTAAACACCTTAATGAAGGTGTTTTGGGCAGTTCCATTAACTCTTCCTCCTCCATATAGAGACCATGGCACAAGAAGCCCTGAAAAATCAGTGCTGAGGAAGTACCGTCATTTGTCTCCAGCATGGAGAACATGTTCTGTGCTGCCTTGGGGTCAAAAAGTGCCTTGGCATCATCAGCAGCATCGTCGACATCGAACACCACCAGTGAACGGTCTCTCTGCTCCAACATTTGACACTGGGATCCTCGGCAAGCGGTCCCTCCGCTCCGACATAGACATCAGAGTTCTCAGCATCAATGGGGATTGGCATGGGGTAGCTGCAGGCAACAGAGAAGCCTCCCAATGCCGAGGTGCCAATGTCAACATCGTAGCATCTCTATCCCTTTTCAGCATCTATTTCGATGATGGATGTGCTAGGCATGGCAAGCCAGATGGAGAGGAAGTTGTAGTGTTGGGCACCAACAAACACGTTCCCCTCTGTTCACTCTTCTCCCTGTGCCTTTTAGAAGAAGGAGAGCCCAAGTCATGCTCTTGCCTGCGCTTTCTATCCCTGTCTCGATGGCAAGAAGTGCACCCCTCAGGAACTCTCGGCTCCTTAAAGGAAGAGTACTTCGATGCTGACAGTCCCAGCATTGGGGATTTAGACTGCGTTTGGATTGCAGTTCCTGCTGCCAACTTCAAAGTTGCGATCACTTCATCAGGTGATGTAGAAGCACCCTTTGGAGTTGGGGCTTTCTCCAATAAAGCCACCCTTAAGCACTCAGCTCTATTTTTAAAAGTTTGTTTTGAAAAGGAGCGGCAGACAGAGCACACAACGGCATTCCCCCAAACCTAGGTGACAGCGGTCATGAACATCTATAGAGGGAATCTTCCCCCTACATTGCATACAACTCTTAAAAGTGGTCTTTCCCCTAGGTATTGGGCTTGTAAACGACATTCTTAAACCGATAACTTTACCAGTCTGTAGTCATACACTTTAAATCGCTTTGCTGAGGCACCAGTATCCATCACACAAAGAATAACTTTTTCCAGTCCGACTCAAAAGAAATTACAATAGTTTCCAAAGGGTAGTCCAATATCAATTCCAGTCACAGTCAGAATCAAAACCTTAAAATTTAGCTACTAAAATATTTCTGAGGAGCCAAGAACTAACAAAGAACCGAACGCATTGGCAGTCAGAAAGAAACTGATGTATAAGGCACCAAACCACTGATATGAGCAAGCACGGGGCATGCGCAGTGGCGATTGGTCGGCATCACGAAGAGCTAATTTTGCCTGAAGTGTTCCACGCAGGCGTAGAACCCATTTTATGGATGTTACCAGATCACAAGCCAGATCGGAAAGCTGCACATGTGTGCTGCCACTTCAGACAATGTCCCGCACAGAAGTGATAACCCTTTACTGGCCAGGGCTGCCAAAAAGGTTCTTTCAGCAGTTTTTCTGAGTATCATTTCCACTTCCCATGTAAATATTCATGAGTCCCAACTTAAAAGTAACTTCAAACTATTTAAGAATAAAGTAACCTTAACAGTCAAAGTAATCTTAACTGTATATTCCTCTCTGACCCACTTCAAACTTGGCCATTGGTATACGGGGGCTAAAGCAGTAAGGTAGACTGGAGTGCAAATGGAGAAAGGCTCAACTCAAATTCAACAGATAACATAGAGCACATTTGAAGATTTATGCTCAAGCAATATGTTTGGCAAAGAAGAGATCCTTTTCTGCCCATATTCCATATTCCATTTGCAAGCTCACATCTAGCAGAGTTGTTCAGGGTTGTAAGAGGGCTAGCACATGCCCCTCCTCCCTTGAATCAGAAGAGGGAACCATCAATTGCCCACTGTGATGTTTTTAATTAGTTCTTTGTGGATAAAATCTCTCATATTCAGGCCAACTTACAGACCCCACAATTACTGCAGTGTCTGATGCGGAGGTGTCCAGCAATTCCTCTGATGTGGTTAGGCTGGACCACATTCAGTTTGCGACTCCTGAGAATGTGAATAAGCTGCTTGGAATGGTGTGGCCTACCACCTGTTCTCTTGACCCTTTGTCCAACAGGGCTTGTACTATCTGGCAGAAGGGTTGTTGGAGAGGGCCAGGTAGATATTATAAATGCTTATCTGAGGAATAATTCTTTTAGAAATTGACAGAGGGTGTGTGGCTCTGTTGGTCCATTTGGACCTCTCGGTGGCATTCAGTACTTTCGACTATGGTATCCTTCTGGACCATCTGAGGGGGATGGAAGTGGGAGGCACTGCTTTGCAGTGGTTCCACTCCTACCTCTCAGGCAGATTCCAGATGGTGTCACTTGGAGACTGTTCTTCAAAATCTGAACTTTTGTATGGTGTCCCTCAGAGCTCCATACTGTCTCCGATGTTGTTTAACATCTACATGAAACCACTGGAGAAGATCAGGAAATTTGGTGCAGGGTGTTATCAGTATGCTGATGACACCCAAATCTATTTCTCCATGTCAACATCATCAGGAAAAGGCATAACCTCCCTAAAAGCTTGCCTACAGGCACTGATGGGCTGAATAAGGGATAACAGATAAGATGGAGGAACTTATTGTGTGGAGTCAGAACCTGGGAGACAATTTTGATCTGCCAGTTCTGGATGGAGTCACACTTCTCCAGAAGGAACAGGTATGCAATCTGGGGGTGTTTCTGGATCCAAGCCTCTCCCTGGTCTCTCAGGTTGAGGCAGTGGCCAGAAGTGCCTTCTATCAGCTTCGGCTGATACACCAGCTCCATCCGTTTCTTGAGATAATTTACCTCAGAACAGTGGTACATATGCTGGTAACTCCAGACTTGACTGAGTTCAATGTGAAGCTGTGTTTGTACATAGTCCAGAAACTGCAGCTGGTACAGAACGCAGCAGCCAGGTTGGTCTCGGCGAGACCATATTACTCCCATATTAAAAGAGCTACACTGGCTACCAGTTTCTGGGCAAAATACAAGGTGCTGGTTATAACCTATAAAGCCCTAAACTGCTTAGGCCCAGGCTATTTAAGGGAATGCATCTTTCCCCATGAGCCCCACTACCCTTTGAAGTCATCCAGAGGGGTTCATCTGCAGTTGCCACCAGCTCGCACCAGCTACGCAGAGACAGGGCCTCTCCGTTGCCGCCTGAAAACTTTTGAAAGGTCCCCAAAGACTCATTTTTTCACTCAAGCTTTTTAACTCTGTGGTTTTAAATTTTAATTTGTTTTATATTGTTGTAAACAACCAAGAGACAGAGGTTTGGCGCGGTCTACAAATCTGATAGATAGATAGATAGATAGATAGATAGATAGATAGATAGATAGATAGATAGATAGAATTTCTGGTGTACAATATTCTTACCAGTCACTGATTCTGATCTGGAATGCTCTTCACTGTCCGAATCTTCCAGTAAATCATCACTAGATGCAAGACAAAATTGTGACTCCAAGGCAGCAATTTGATATAATCAATGTATTTGACATTAAATCAAATCTTTATTGTTACGGTCACTCAACTAGCAAAACACAAAGTACAAAACCTTTACATAAAAGTGAACTTGGTCAAATAAAGTAATAAACTGTTGAAAGATAAAACAGAACCATAACACCCGAGTTCATCCATTACATAAAACAGAGGGCTCCATGCATTATAATAATCTAAAATTTAATTCAATCCAACCCCATATCTCACTTCTCAACATTTCTTATCCTAGTCTTATTAGCCAGAAAACAATACTTCGCCACGTTATAAGATACTACATCCCAATGGTCTGTCAAAAGTAATTCCAGATAGAACTGCTCAGAACAACTGGGGTATGCTATTAAAAAAGGACTTATATATCTCTTCCGCAAAGTTTGATAAAACTGACAATTCAAGATAACATGGGCCATTGACTCCACTTCCCCAGAACCACAAGAGCAGACACACTCCTTATAGGAGATCTTACAGTATCTCCCCTCCCGGACAGCCATTTCTAAGACATTACACCGGGCCAGCATCAGAGCCCTCTGGAAACTAGGTACTAATATTTTATTAAGGTATCTTGCTGGGCAAGACAGTGGTGTTTGATTACCTAAATAGGTGTCAAACCCTATCTGACCGTCAGTGTCCCATGGTTGCATGTTGTGGAGAACCACAACTTTACGCAGTTCTGCTACTATTCATGTGGTCATGTGGTCATAACGTCTCAAGGTGCACAAGCATAACACTAGTGTGGATGTCAGCCATTTGTTACAATGTTTTGTAGTCTTTTTACTGACTATATCTTGAAATATTTCATTATAATTGAAGTTAATGTTTTTTCATGGCCCCTTACTCTACACTTAGCCAGCCATTTTGGTTTCTTAAATAACCATTTTGTAATTATTTACCAAGAATTCATATCAAAATTAAAAGGTTTTTTCCTAACACTAATGGAGCCATGGAGTAGAACACTAGTAAAAACATTAATCCAGATGTAGGCCAGTGTTCAAGATATGCTGTGTCTACATGTGCGTAGGAGAACATGTGAGGAGAGCTTGTTTTCAATCCTCCAACCATGATTTCAATTGTCTGAACTGAGCTCTTCCTGCTCAGTCTCAACTCCCCTTCCTGAAATGGGAATAGTAGCAACCTACCACACAGGGCTTTTGTAACATCATACACAATAAATCCTGTAAGCACTGGCAAATTGAAAGTACTGAATAATCCATTGTTTAGTAGTTAACATCAAATTCAGAAACGACAGAAAAATAAGCAGGTTGCTCACCTGTAACTATTGATCTCGTAGAGATCCGTCGATATCCATAAGAATGGGTAATGCACCCATGCAGGACCCTCGTGGTAGAATGCCGCAGATTGTCAAGGTAACAAGGCCCACCCCCACACCTACAGTGTGCTATTTAAGGGCGGGCTGGACACCTGTGCTTCAGTTCTTGGACGACCACCATGGAGGATGATCATCCAGATTCAGGTGAGTTATTCACTGAAGGAGAATAGCATACCCACTCAATACACACATAGAGTAGCACTACTGAGGAGAGGTGGTTCGGGAGAGTCTTATGGATATCGATGGATCTCTACCAGATCAATAGTTACAGGTGAGCAACCTGTTTATCTGGATCAAGATAGTTCTAGATCCATAAGAATGGGTGTTCAGCTAGCTCCCAATGGAGGAGGGTTCAGTAGTAGCTATTGTAACACCCGCTTCAAAACGCTTCTCCCGAAGCTCGCCTTGGCAGCAGAAAAGTGGTAGATGGATTCCTGAAGAACATAGGGAGAACAATGTTGTCAGACACCACCTTGGGTAGAAAGTCTGGGTAAATATGCATTAGCACCTTATCAGGATAAATTCTGGTGTATGGTGAATCTATCCACAAGGCTGTCAATTCACTTACACATTTAGCTGTAGTTTTGGCCAGCAGGAAGGACAAAGGAAGTAAGTTACTAGACTGATAGATGCAGAACCCACAGGTTCAAATGGAACCTCTGTCAAAGTTGAAGGGATCAAGGATATGCTCCATGGTTTGATTGCTGTGCAAATGGGTGGATAAAAATTCACAAGACCTTTTAGAAAAGTTTTACTATCTGGGTGTGAAAAGTGTCTTTCCGTCATAATCCGGATGTTTTGAAGATAGCGCTACTAGATGTACTTTCAAAGATACATTTGCTAGCCCTTGTGATTTTAAAACAGCCAGGTAGAGAAGAACATCCTTGATTATGGCCTGGGTAGGGTGAAAACCATGCATCCTTGCATAGGATTTGAACTGGAGCCATTTGTCTTTATAATTACATCCGGTGGATGACTTCCTTTGGTTTAGAAGGATCTTACTCAAAAGCTGGATTCACCATGCTGTTAGGTGGAGTGTGAGAACGTCTGGATGCAGTACGCTGCCGTTGTTCAATGTTAAGAGATCCACCTCTTGTGGTAGCCTCTGGTAGCTGTTCCCTGACAGTTTGAGTACTTGTGGAAACCATGGTTGTCTTGGCCACCATAGAGTCACCAGGATACCCAATGTAGGAGCAGTCAGAAGGTGGGCAACCACTCTGATCAGTGGTCGTAGAGGAAACAGAAGGGATCTCCTACAGCCAATCCAGCTAGAAGGCATCCTCCAGTGATTGTGGGTTGTGACCTGCTCTGGAGCAGAAACGAGTGCACTTTGTGTTCTCTGAGGTGGCGAAGATATCTTTCATCCGTATCCAACTCTCAGAGCGGTGTAATGTATTTTGTCTAG
The DNA here is from genome assembly GCF_027244095.1 of Hemicordylus capensis. Taxonomy (NCBI): domain Eukaryota; kingdom Metazoa; phylum Chordata; class Lepidosauria; order Squamata; family Cordylidae; genus Hemicordylus; species Hemicordylus capensis. Next base: position 393,363,851 of record NC_069657.1, on the reverse strand, counting down.
ATTTCCCATGCATCCTGTTGCGGGAAAATTTGACTCAAGCCGTCTGCCAGGAGGTGAATGGCCATCCAATAGACATGATGCCAGATGCACCAATGCCATAATTATAGGCTGAGTGCACAAAGACTTCAAGACACTGTCCCTCCCTGGCGGTTGATATAGGCCAGGGCTGTGGTATTGTCTAATTGTACTTGTAAGATTTTCCTGCATAGAAGTGGTAGGAAGGCTTTTATAGCTTTGAAAACAGCTAGAAGCTCCAGGAAATTGATATGTAATTGTGTTTGTTCAAGGGTCCATTTGCCCTGAATCTGAAGTGCTCCACAATGGGGACCCCAGCCTAGCAGGGAGCAGTCTGTTATTAACCAGAGTGGGTTATCTGAAAAGGAATCCCCTCCAGCAGATTTCTGCCCATTGACCACCAGGTAGGTGAGCGTAGAAGCACTAGGGAGTACTAAACATAGGCCTTGACAACCTACATTCAGGCAGAAGACCAACAGAAACCAAAGTAGTGCATCTTTAACCATGCATATTGCACCACTGTGTTGCAGGATGCCCTCAGATCTAGTAGTCTTTGAATGAGCCGGGCCGGTTGACATGGATGCGGCTGCAAATGGAGAACCAGGTCCCTGAAGCACTCAAAGTATTCCTGAAGTAAGTACGCCTTCCGGGTTACTGTGTCTAGGACTGCTCCAATGTAGTTGATAACATAAACTGGCTTCAGTTTGGATTTTTTCCAATTGACTTGGATCCCCAAGTCTTGTAGGAGAGATAGCATGTATTTCTTCTGAGAATGTAACTCTTTTCTGTCTCTGGAAGTCAGGAGCCAGTCGTCCAGATAAGGATAGACTAATATGCCCTGGGTCCGCAGGAAAGCTACCACTGCAACCATACATTTTGTAAATACCCTGGGGGGGTGGGGGGGTAAGCCCGAAGAGTAAGACCCAGTTAGATGACCCATTAGGCCATCTCCCTAATGTGATGGTGATACGCTTCCATTTCCTCATTAGGGGAGACATGGGTAGTTGGAGGCATGTCAACTGGAGGATCCACTCTGTTGTCTGGGTCATCTGGATTGGACTTGAAGTCAAAGAGCCATGGTGATCAGAAGGTGAATGAGATGGAGAAAGAGGTACGTATGTTTGTGTCTCAACAGTAGATGTCTATGGTGGAGTGAGAATATTCAGTGTTTGTATCCCAACCTCCAAGCTTTCGTAAAACAGTCTGTGCAGTCATATCTTTAAAAACTTTTACAGAGAGCCAGGGAGCCGTTTGTGTTGCCACTGAAACAGTTTTAATTGTAGGTTGTGTTGGCATGACTAAATTATCTCCAGCCAAGGTGTGTACAGTGCAGATTGGAGTCACCTGTCATTAGCAGTAGATAAGGTCTATGTTGTGAGGACTTCCAGACAGTTTCCTCTAAGGCGTGCGCATCAAAATATTTTGATGTCCACTCAGTTAATTTTAGATCCCACTCAGATTGAATCAAGGTCTCACTCTGAATACATGTGCACACACACTGCCTTGATACTGCCACCCAGAACAAAACTCATTCCACACACAGATTAAAAAAAAAATAGAGAGAACACTGCTTCCAGGGTTAATCCTCTTGAAAATCATAAGGGAAGCCAGGAGATCTAGTCCCCATAGGTGCCAATGCCAGTGTCACCCCTACAGCCGATAAATGTATGAAGCCACGTATATGCCATGGCAAGGAGTCTACCAAATGGGCAACAGTCAGTGTACCTGGTATTGTAGTACACTGGACCAACGACCGCGGAGCAACTGATTCCTTTGGAGTTCCCTCTGATGACTGAGGACTTAACGCAACGGCGGTTGGAAAAGAACTGAAGAACAGGCACCCGGACCACCCTTAAATAGGAGTAGGAGTGGAGGTGGGGCTCGGTCACCTCGACAAGCTGCAGCATTCTACTGCGAGGGTCCTGCGCAGGCACATTACCCATTTTTATGGATCTTGACAGATCTCAATCCAGATCTTTAAGTAACCTTGCATTTTCCTCAGTGGGCTTTACAATAATGCATTGCATGTCAAGAACCACTTACAACTCTCCTTGAAAAAGAAACAATCTCATTCATTCTTGACATATTAAAAAGCTTTTATGTGCAGTGTCTATTTACTTTTTAAAGCATTTGGCGGACATTCATGCACCACACCTACCTGAACAGTTATGGTTGTACTGCAGGTTATAGATGAAGTTTAACATTTAACAACTCTAGAACAAATGTTCAAATGTACACAAGCTTATTTTTTTATTTTTTTAAAAGAAATATTCCAGCATGGTATCCTGGAAGTTATGATGCATTATGAATATTTACAGAGCACAGCGTTCAAAACAATTTAAATGTCATTGTCCTCCATCACTGCAATTAATTTTATCCTTAAAATTTCTTCTGTTAGCAGAAGTTGTGTTTGCCAAAATCCCTTTCTTCTGCAGCCCCTTGGGCCTCCCTAATATGAGCACTTGAAGTCAGGAGGAGATTTTCAGGAAGCTCAGGGGATTTCAGGGAGAAGGGGAATCAGCAAGAGTCATCCCTCATGCCCAATGGGAAACATCCAGACTAAGTTAGTCATAACTAAGTCCCATTGAAATTAGAGTGACTTAGCTAGCCACAACTAAATTTGTCTCATTGATTTCAATGGTGCTTAGATACGCCTAACTAATCTGGATGTTGCCCAACTACTGGACTGTAACTGAATTGGGGTGGGGGGGTGAGCAAGAGGAGTTGATGGAACACAATGGCCCAACTCAAACGATCACTAAACAAGAGCAGCAAAACAACATCAGCCCTCCCATCATCCTCAGCCACAGTGGCCAGTAGTCAGTGATTATAAGAGCTGCAGTCCAACATCTTCAGGAGGGCTGAAGTTGTACAGCCCTGCTCTAAACCATGATGTAGACTGTGAACGAGCCTGACCTCAGTCATCCAGACAGATGACCATCTGAACCAGGCAAATACTTCAGATAGGCTACAGACAAGCTGAAATAGGATTCTGGGAGAGACTGAAAGAATCAGCATGTGAAGGGGGGATTTGATTGGGGGAGAATAAAGAACTAGAGATGAGAGGAGTGAGAAAGGAATATCACAAGGCAACAGCAGCAGTATGGAGAAATTGCTGAGAAAGTGCTCACTATTTCCGCCCCTGTTCAGAACAGTTCCACCTACTTATAGAAAGCTATGTTCATAAGGGTCCTATATGACTGGTATAGAAACCATTTTCTACTTGCACTGCCATTTACTGTCTACTTCAAAAAGTTAACTAGCTAAAAATGAAAGCTTCTCCTTCACTAGAAAGGTCTTGCATAAATATTAGTAAATTAAGATATCACCATTCCATGACCCGTGCTTATCTCCATGCGAGAGCAAATGATATACCAATATTTAAATAAAATGTCAAACATATGGATAGTTTTATTTAGTGCTGGAGGGAAACCGTCATTTGCATACCTGTCTCCTTCTAATTTTGGTATATCTGAGCAGCTAGATGAATCTTCTATCCACGCTAGTGTTGGTCTTCTTGAGTCAACCCCTGAGCTCTGCTCACCAGACAACACAAGCTGTTGTACAATTACTGGATCATAAGCATTGATCTCAAACTTTAAGTGCACCTAAGCAAATAAACAAAACAAATTCAGATGTAGAGATAAATTCACCGTACACAAAATTAGCATTGTAATTCAAAGAAAATATACCTTCATAAGTTTTGAAACATCCCATATACAGATCTTTCCTCGTTTGGTTGCAGCAGCTAAAAAGTGGGGGCAGCTTCCAGATCCAAAGCAAACTATTCTGTCTGTGCCATCCGTACATGGAAACTGTGCTGGGCTTGTTGCCAGCGTAACTGACAGGGGCACATTTTGCGTGTGTTCGCCTTTCACAAATGGGCAGTTGGGGGAATGTCTTTCATGTTCAGACCTTAATGGATTAGAAAGATAACTGTTATAATGGAACAGATTAGTTTCGCTCATTAGCAATTTTGCTGCATAAAGGCTAGGCTGGGTGGTTCATCAGCACTCAAAAGGACAATTAGTATTACCCCCCTGAGAAGGTGAGAAGATCTAAATTGGAAGCAATTGTTTCTGCAACATTTTTGCACGTGCTCCAATCTGAATGATAGGAACTACTGAAGAATAATTGCTGCTTACAAATGTGTGTTTACATTCAAAAAGTGCATTATATAATTAATCAGCTTAGTTATAAACTCATCTCTCTCTCAATTCATTTTCAACCTTTGTTGATAGACAAATGGTAGTTGTGTAGTCACACCAGAATGCTACTGGTTTCCTGATGACCTGAAAGCCTGCTGAAGTATTTTCTGAAAGTGTTTAAGAACATCTTTATTTGGGCCACTTTTCTAAAGACAAGTGTTAGTTTTGTAGGTTTTTAAGCAAGAGGTTATTCTACATTTTGAGCTTTTAATCTGTGTTGAAGTATTAGTCCAGCAGACCTATATTTGGCCAAACCGTAAAAAAAGAGAAACTGTTCCATTTTTACTTTTCTCAAGGAAGAAAATTATGTGAAATACCCCAAATCTAGAAATGTAATAAGGAAAAATCACAGGAGGTCATATATGTATCATGGTCCTTCATGGACAGTGCAATCTCATCCAGAACTAGGTGTATATTCCACGTGGACTGCTAAAACTGTTAACCCAGGTATCAGTTATCATCCTCATCTTCTATTTTAAAGTTCAGCTTGTTTGCCCTTATCCAGACCAGAACCACATCCAAACACCACTTCAGGGTCTCCACTTCCTCCCTGGCATCAGATGACTTAAATGACCACCAGAATATACTGATGATAGCCTAGCCTAAACCTCCAAATTACTCCCTCTGCGGTTTCATGTAGCATAGATTAGAGGACAAGATAGAATCTCAGGGCACCTCATAAGCAAGTGGTCAAGGGATGCAGCAGAATTCCCTCAGCACCACCTTCTTGGTATGCCTCCAGGTAACTAGAGCACAAAAGTAGTAAAGTTGTGCCATCGAGTCGGTGTCGACTCCTGGTGACCACAAAGCCCTGTGGTTTTCTTTGGTAGAATATGGGGGAGGGGGTATCATTGCCATCTCCCACACAGTATGAGATGATGCCTTTCAGCATCTTCCTATATCGCTACTGCCCGATATAGGTGTTTCCCATTGTCTGGGAAACATACCAGTGGGGATTTGAACCAGCAACCTCTTGCTCCCTAGTTAAGTTACCAAACCCAGAAGGAAACTATGATCAACCGTAGTGAAAACTGCCAAGACGTCCAGGAGAATTAACAGAGTTGGACTTCTTGCATCTATCTCACAGAATAAGTCATCCACCAGGGTAACCAGGGCAGTTAATTTCTGTTCCAAACCTGGATCGGAAACCTTACTGGTAGGGATCAAAATCATCAACTTCCTCAAAAACACCTGGGGTTGGGCTGCCACTATGTACTCTATCACCTTGCTCAAAAATGGGAGGTTTGACACCAGCTGATAGTTGAGGGTGGCTGGACCCAAGGTGCGTTTTTTAAGAAGGGATCTAACAACCATCTCCAAAACCTTTGTGACCCAGGAATCTAGTCCATCCCAGGCCAATTTCACTTCTGTGGAGGACAAGGTAGAGTGCGCACTTAGCCTCAGACCTCCAAGTGGCCTGTCCACATCTAAGGCTGAAAACTATCCGTTATAACATTGGTGACATCCAATTCTGACTGTTACAAGAATGGTGTCCACATCAGTTGTGAGTGATTTTATCCACAAAGTGCAAAGCAAAAAGTCATTGTGAGCTACCAAGTTGCAGTCAGCTGGTTTGGGGGCCCTCATTAAAGATTTCCCTGACCACTTGGATCATCATCACTGGCTGGCACTGCACAGATGCAATGGCAGTGGGAAATTATGCTCTCTCTGCCTCCATTAGTTCAGGCTACCTCAGTGTGGATATTAAAGTCTCCCAAGGCTATCTTGTATTGTATTTAGAAGAAAAAGGAATACAGCCAGTGTTCCCTCTAAGGCGTGCACATGCACACAAGGTTTTTGATGTCCGCTCAGTTAATTTTAGATCCTGCTCAAGTTGAATCAGGAAGGCCCCATTCTGAATGCACATGTGCGTGTACTGCCTTGATACTGCTGCCCAGGACAAAATTCATTCTATGCACAGATGAAAAAAAAAGTTAGAGAGAACACTGAATACAGCTATGCTTTACGTTCTCACCAAGGTTCATCTGTCGGCTCCCAGCACACCAAACACACACTACATGTAAAACACATGGCTCGATCATCTCCTGATGAGGCAGGCTATTTGTGAGAGGGGGAGGAGAGGAGAGGAGAGGGGGGAGAAATGTTAAAATATCAACAAGTACTTACAACTTAACTTGGGACATTAACATACACTGACCAGGATCTAAAAGAAATGTATAACTACTTCCATCTGCTCAGAGAGCCTTTGAACTTGAACTTCTTAAGCAGCAGCCACTTTTGAACGGCAGGCCACTTTTGAAATTGAATGGGGTTTCAAAAGTTTGTGATCTGGGCACACCTTAACATCCCAGCCATGTCTTTTGGCAGGAGGTGCGTCTACCATTCCCAGTGATCTCTTTGAAAAATAACCAGTAAAGATCCCTGAAACAGTTTGAAAACCATTGCTGTAGTACAAACACTGTGTAAGTCTCTCACTTAAGAGCAGTACTGAACCTTAAGAATAGCATACTGCTCTATGCCACAGCCAAAGAAAACATTTCAGAATTCCCCACTACAAAATCAAGGACCGGATATGTTGATTGGATGTAGGCCAAGGACTATAAAACAAACAGAGATTTGCACACAGGGGATGCTTCCATGCAAATTCAGAGGAAAGACATAATTTGCAGCAATCCCAACTTTCTGTCTGCAGCCACCTGACCCTCAGGGACATATTTTCAGGAGGTGCAGACAGAAAGGAGATATTTCTGAAAATTGTCCCATCCCTTCATGTGCATATAGAAACATTCCCTACATGTAATTCTTAGTTTGGATGTAAGCCATTACTTTTAAGTGTTATGTCTGCAAGAGGGACACACAAATTTGATCCATGATCTCCATATTTTAAATGCATTGTTAAGGAATCCCATACAACCAGAGTAAATATCACACTGCTTCCCCACCCCCCACCCTTCAGCCTGCCTTTTCTTCCAGCATCCATCAGTTTGATACAATTATCTGTCAACAATATTTAACAAAGGAAAAATATGTGTATATTTCAGAATGTTTTGAACTACATCTAAAGAATAAGCTGCTCCAAAAACAAGACATCATATAAACCCGATTTCAATTGATATTTTCGTAAGGAAGCCTAACCACAAATAAACACCTAGTAATACAGTGATGCAGAGTTGTAAATAGTCACCAGTCTTCTATGGCAATTTAAAATAAGAATTGCCTCCAGGCAACCGAAACAGGGAATGTTTGATCTTTTTAAGATTTTAGTTCACAAGTAGGCAGTTGGAATAGTAAGGGGGAAAGTGTGAGCTAGTCATTTCTGTGGACTTACTTGAATGCCTGACATAGCAATATAGAAATATAATACAGCAGATATATTTGTCAGAGACTAGAAATAAAGTATTTTTAAAAAGTCAACAATGACAACATCTGTAAAAATAGTTGTGTGTAGTAAATGGCTTTTAAATAAAATTCACCAGTCCAGATGTTTTCCAGACATATTACATAAGAGAGCTGTGTGCTACCTGTGAACAATGGGTTATTGCAAAAGTCAATCATGATTAAGCACCATTGGAATTAGCAAGACAAAATTAGTTGAGACTAACTTATGTCCCATTAATTGCAATGGGACCCAAGAACCTTAATTTTCTTAGGATTCAACCCATAGTCTCCTACGAACCCAAACACACCCATGTCCATTTTAAAACATTCACTTAAAGCACAGTGCTTGCTTTTTAAAATTTCTTAATTGCATTCACTCATCCTCTTTTCAATACTCTCATTTTTGCTCTTAGCAGATATGCCATCTCTCTATTCCTCCTGCTGTAAAGCAAACTCATATGTTTGTTTCTCTTTCCAAATCTGAACTCTGTTCTGTCAGATCAGCATATCTGTTCAGCACTGCCCTAAGTGGAGGAAAGATGGCTAATTCCTCTCTCCAGAGAGGAAGCTTCTGTTCTGTGAAGGGCAAACCCGGAAGCAAGAACAAATGAAAAACCTCCCTATGTCTGTACAAGAGCCAACTGCATTAGTTGTCTCTTCAGGTGATGCTCTGCTACAACTGGGAAGTTATGAAATTTGTTTCACCCAGTGTGTCTGTTCCAGTCATCCAGGAAGCAAGCCAGACTGTACATTTTAGAGTGAAAAAATCTTAACAAACCCAAGCTTTTATTTTCATTCTGACTTGTATAGGCATTTCCTCATTTGCAAATACTAAAGAGGAGCTAACAGCTTGTCCATGTCCTCTGCTATGGAGATTCTGGTACCTTGGAGAGGGGCAGCAAGCAGAACCCAGAGAAGTTAAAGCCAGACAAACAGCTGAAATTAGTGACTGGAACTTCTCTCCTGCAGTTGGACTTGAATTTGGGATCAGAACGAACAAGCTATCCCCCATCCCCTAGTTGGGGCGGGGACTCCTGTTGCTTTTCTTTCAGTTTTGAAACTGTTTGGATCCTATCACACCCCCAATGTCATTGGAAGTATGACAGTGTCAAATGGGATCCCTCTCACAACCCCCACTACATTTCCAATGCCCTTTGCCCCATATACCCTTCTTGTGACTCCAGCAGCAGGATTCACCCCTCACTTCCGATACCTGGAACAGTCATCACAGTGTGGCCAATGCAAAAAAGGCTGGGAACTGCAACCTTTCGGTGCTTCTGCCATAGGCCAGTAGTGTTGGAAGGACTACAACTCCCAGTCCTCTTTGTGTCTGGCCTGCTGTGATGAGTCCATTCCAGGTCCATGCTATCAGGGAGAGGACAGTGAAATGCCTCTTCATTCTCCTGCTGCCACTACTGGAGACATAAGAATCAGAAGCGGGTATGTGTGTGTATATATAGAGTAGAGGCTTGGAAGCAGGGAATGGGTGGAAGACAGGTTTGTGTTTCTCTCCAATTCTGATTAAAACAAAAAATATGTTTATATTGTAATGTTTTTCTTGCATTGGCATAGAGCATTACAAAACTGCCAGATTCGACTTCCAAGCTCCTTGGAGGAAGAACGGGATATAAAATGTAATAAATAAAAATAAATAATAAATAAAGCTGTGCTCAGATGGAACTTGTCAGCATCACTAGATAAAATAACTGCAGTTTGCCAGCACAAAGGGTGAAGTGCTATTTTTATGCTTGGTGATTGGTCACAGAACATAACAAAATGATTGACTGGTACAAAAGCTGCCCCCTCTGGGAGGAGCATGGAGTCCAAGTCAGAGGCCTAAATATGCTGAACATTTTGCAATGCAAACATCATTTATTTTCAGACAACATATTTAAACGTTCATTGCAAAGAATATACATCATTTTTAAAAGGTATCATTTTTACCTGATGGTAGAACCCGGCTTGAGCCATAGGATCTGGTTGTGCCCACCTATAACCTACATGAGGCCAAGAGGTGAATGTTTCCCGTCTGTTAGCCTCACTATACATTAAAGACCTTTAAAGAAGAGAAAAGAATGTAAAAGTTTAACCAAGATCAGGGGCTGAAGCGCTACCTAATTTTGCCAACCCCTACTTATGAGAGCACTGCCCTCCCACACAAGAAACAAAACCTCACTCTATATGCACCTCACTCAAACAGTCAGGGATTAACTTACGTAACCATCCGTCTTCACATCCCCTGATCCGCTGAGCTTCCTACTCAACATACAGATGAAATATGGCCTCTCCACACACACTTATCTCTAAAAAACATTCAGCCCCTATCCCTCATGGACATGCACGTATGCCACAAAGCAGTCCCTCTCAAAAAGATTATCCATCCTGCCAGGACTAGAAACCATTTAGCAAAATGAAATACCCGTATAATGCCCATTGCTTCACCTCCTTGTGTTTCAGGAGCACAAGCAAGATCCCCAGAGAAAACTGTACATTGCATCTTTGCAGACCTTAGCCAGGCAGCACTAGGAATATTTTTTACCCACCTAAAATATTATAAATATTTTAGACCGCCTGCAGAACTCCTACCATGCCAAACTCTGTCCACCAGCGACTGAGTTTGGTGTGATTTTCCCCACCGGCCCCCAGTCTTCCTAGGGCTACAAAGACAGAGAGACTGTTTATCATCTGGCAGACCACAGTATATGACTGGGGGTTTCTTTGCCTTAGTAGGTGACAAGTTAAGCAGGCCTTCCATAAAGGGTCTGATCTTCATCCAAAACCAGCTGTATTATGGCTGTGCACACGCCCCAAGCTATATTCTTCCTGAAAGCTGTGCTACTAGGCTCTAAACGGAGTCTTGAAACCCTCACACCAATATCCTTAAACTATTCCTTTGGTTCAGACTCATTCCAATTGTTTGAAAAGTCTGGGAAACCTATGCACAAGTGAAATACATTGTAAACCAACTCCTCCCCCACCCCACCCCAATTTTTTTAATTGTGCATACCTATCCACTGATCGGCCAGGCCCCACACCAAGTTCAGGTCGTGCACTGGGCAAGAGGTAAGACAATCTGTCCATTACAGATGAGGCTACAGGTAAGGCAGCAATATTTTGATTTATCTTCTTGAGTTCATTTACAATGGCACTGGCGACAGACTTCAATACATGATGAGGGAGATGGAACGTAACTGTTGCCCACTGCAGAAGCAAAACAAATTGGTATTTGTTTAGTTTTAAAATTACAAGTAATGTACAAGGAGTCAGTCTCAAGCTTAATGGGGCATTATCCTATATGATACTATAATATGAAAACACCAAAAAGTGTAAAATATTAGTGAGTATTCCAGAAGTACAATTTACCTATGCTATTAGGTACTGTTGTAAAACTTGCCTCATACTTGTGCCCAGGTTGCAAGTTAGCCCTAGAAGAAGGATGACACGTTTTGTTCCACTTAGGCATGAATAATGCCATATTGTTGAGCAAACACATCGGGTCTACATGGGGATCCTCAACAGGGAACAAAGTGTAAGCAGCAAAAATTCTAGTATTATTGGGCAGGCCCATTACAAGGCCATCACAATAGGTTCCCTGGAAGCTGTAAACAGTCAATTAGGCTATACTGCAAGGATTCTCAAACCTGAGTTCCCAGATGTTGTTGGACTTCAGCTCCCATAATCCCCAGCCACAATGGCCAAGACATAATCCTCCAGCCACAATGGAGAGAGTGCATGCCCTCACCTCTTGCCTGTGGGCTTCTCAGAGGCACCTGGTGGGCCACTGTGGGAAACAGGATGCTGGACTAAATGGGCCTTGGGCCTGAACCAGAAGGGCTGTTCTTAGGTTTGGGAACCCCTGCTATAGGATTAAAAAAAGGACTGTATGTAGAAAGCAGACTAAATCTTTGTGATTATTATTTTTTAAATGTGTCCGCAGAACAAATGTTGGCTTGGCTCCAACTTCTGCAAGCAAGGCTCTCCAATTTTTGTCATTTTTCCTCCCCCAGCTGCAGTTCCTCAACATCACATCCTATTCCTGATGGTCCGCTAAATCTCAGGAGTGGCAGGCAGAAGAGGCTGCAAGCAAGGAAGCCCAGTCGCATGAGCAGAATTACACTGACAAGTTATTTAAAACTAGTATTTTTAAGCCCGTTAAAATAACGGGCGCTAGTTGGGTTACATTTTCCCCCTCTCCTCCACCCGGCTGGGCCCACCGCCTCCTCTGGCCCCACACTGTTGCCTCCCCTCCCTCCCACCCCAATCTCTTGCCCTCCCTCCCCCTCTCACCCCTCTCTCTCACCCTCCCCTCCCTCTCACCCTCCTGTCCCAGTCCCTCTTGCCCCTCCCCCCTGCCCCACTCCCTCTTGCCCCTTGCCCCTCCCCCTGCCCCACTCCCTCTTGCCCTTGCCCCTCCCCCCTGCCCCACTCCCTCCTCTCCCCGGTTCCCGCTTGTTCTCCTTCGTTTTCCCGCTTGTTCTCCTTCCCGCTTTTTCTCCTTCGTTCTCCCCGGTTCCCGCTTGTTCTCCTTCGCCGCTGCCACCTCTTCCCTCCCCATTCCCCGCTTCTTCTCCGCCTGGCCTGGGAGACAACATGGCCGCCGTGTCTCTGCGGCCGTATCTTTCTCGGACGTTCTGGGCATGCGCTCTGCGCATGCCCAGAACGGCCGAGAAAGACACGGGCGCAGAGACACGGGCGCACACTTTACCATTTTATTATAGAGGATATTTATATATTGCTTTTCAACAAGAAGTCTGAAGTGGTTTACACAGCAAAAGGAATTAGAAAATGGCCCTCTATCCCAAATCCCCCATCTCACAATGTGTAAAAAGTTACGTAAGAGACAACAACAGAGCCACTGGAGTGACACAATGTTGGTTTGAACAGGAACAGTAGATACACTACCTCCTGCTAAGTACAAGAGGTGCCTCTTTGCCCAATTAGCAGGTTCTCTGGGTTCAGTAAATCATCTATGGCCTTTCCAATGACTATCCTCTTGTACCTTAGAAAAACAGGTTGCTTACCTGTTAACAGATGATCTGTTAGTGAACCACAACATTCATAAATATTGGGTTCTGCACCTGCACAGACCACTTTGGGTAAAACTCGTTAGCTCCTCGAGACACAGCCAGCTGTCCACTGTGCATGCTCCGTGCTCTCTTATATTGACAGTTTCAGTGTCCTTTCAGTTTCTTGTTGACCAGTTCTCCATTTCTTTTCTTTCTTTCTTTTTTTAAAGCAAAGCTGCTTGCACTCTGAAGCAGAGATGGCCAGGAGGGTTTTATGAATGTTGTGGATCACTAACAGATCATCTGTTACAGGTAAGCAACCTGTTTATCTGGTTAGTGATCCACAACAGTCATATATATTGGGTGAATTAGGAGCTTCCCTGTTGGTGGTTGGAGTTGCAAGCTACTATAGCACCCTCTTAAGCACAGACCTCCCAAATTCGGCTGCCGCAGAGCAAAGGTCCAATGCATAATTCTTTATAAACATCTGGTTTGAAGCCCAGGATGCCGCCATACAGATGTCTTTATATCTTATTCCTGACAAATGTGCCGCTGAAGTTGCATACGCGTTCGTAGGATGGGCTTTTACAGATTTTGGCAGAGTCGTTTTTTGTAGTGTGTATGCCAGGAATATTGTCTCCACAAGCCAATGAGACACTCGTTGGTGTGATGGGGGGTAGCCTTTATGTTGTCGTTTATGACACACAAAGTTGTTTTGTTTTCCTGATGTCTGCTGTTCTTTTCAAATAGAGCAGTATTGCTCTGCGTATATCTCAAGAGTGCATAGAGCGTTCTAATACTGTGGAAGGATTTCTAAAAAATGTTGGAAGAACCACATCTTGGTTTAAGTGGAAATCTTAAGTGGAGACTATTTTGGGTCTGAGCTCTGGGTCCAAACGCATCACCAGTTTTTCCTCATGGAACCTAGTGGTTCGTCTATGCGTAATGCAAGGAGTTCACTCACATGCTTTGCACTTGTTATCGCCACCAGGAATACTGTTTAAAGGGTCACCAGTCTCATGGGTGCTATTGCCATCAGCTCAAAAAGCTTTTCTGTCAATGTACTGAGCACCAGTGAGAGGCTCCATTTGTCCATAGGCTGTCGTACCGGAAGGTAGAAATTGTTTATGCCCTTCATGAATTTCTTGCATTTTGGGTGGGAGAACACTGTTTTCTCATCCCATCCGCTGTGGCGGGATAATAGTGCAGCCAAATGGACTTTTAATGATACATTCACAAGTCCCTTTGTTTTTAATGTTGTAAGATACAGTAGCACATCTTTTAATGCCATCTGTTTGTGTTTAAAGGCCTTTTGTTTTTGCATAAGCACAAAACCTTTTCTATTTGGCACCGTAATTTCTTCTTGTGGAAGCTTTCCTCTGGTAAAGCATAATTTTGTTCAGTAACCTATCCTCCACGCTGTGAATTTTAGCGTTTCCAGGTTTGGGTGCTGCAGCTGGCCCCTTTCTTGATTTATTTGGATGGGACATTGAGGGAGACACCTGTGGTTCCACACAGACAGTTTGAGTAGCTGCGGAAACCATGGCTGCCTTGGCCACCAAAGGGTTATCAGAATCCCTTTGGTTTTGTCCTGCAGCATCTTGGCTACCACCCTGTTCAGCAATGGATATGAAGAAAAAAAAATAGAATAACTCTGCATCCATTGGAATTGAAATGCATATCCCTTTGAGTGCTTCCCCAGCCCCATCCTTGAGCAGTAATGTTTGCACTTCTTGTTTTCCAGTGTCACACAAAGGTCTACCGATGGTGTTGTCCAATGTGCAAATAGTTCTTTCAGAATGTCTGGGTCCATCTCCTATTCGTGTTGCCGCAGAATGTGGGTTCTGCTCAGTGCATCTGCCAATATGTTGTCTTCTCTGTTTATATGGATGGCTACCATATGGACTTTCCATGCAATGCACCAATTCCACATCTGTAGCCTGAGCTGACACAGCATTTGCGACACTGTTCCTCCCTGGTTGTTTATATATGTGATTGCCGTGGTATTGTCAATCTGTATCTTGACCACTTGGACTGTTGGAATGTTTTTAATGCCTTGTATGCTGCAAGCAGCTCTAAAAGGTTTATGTGTAGTCGCCTCTCCTGCAGTGACCAGGGGCCCTGTATCTCTGGATGAAGCAGATGTGCCCCCCAGCCTAACACTAAGGCATTGGTTGTTAACGTTACTGTGGGTCCTGGGGTCCTGAATGGCATACCCTGAAGGAGATTTGCTCCGCTGGTCCACCAACATAGGGAGGACAACGCTCCCTCTGGAACAAGCAGTAGCTTGTTCTGTGGATCGATGTTAGGGTGGAATTCAGCCAAGAACCATGTCTGCAGCCTTCTCAGCTGTAGTTTCGCATAGTGCACCGTCGATATGCAAGAAGCCATTAGGCCCAAAAGTACCTGAATTGCTCTTGCCCTCTGCAGGGGTGACATGTGAAGAGCTTTCACTATCTCGACTATCCATTCGTATCGGTCCCTCGGCAAATACACTCTTTGCATTCTCATATTCAATTCTGCTCCAATATACCGGAGTCGTTTGGCAGGCAACAGATGTGATCTTTTCCAATTGATTCTCACTTCCAAGTCGCTTAATAGAGTTGTTACGCACTGTAGCTGTGACACGAACTGTTTCTTTGTTTTTGCAGTGAGAAGCCAGTCCAGATTTAGAAAGATGGAAAGATCCTGCGTCCATACGTAGGCTATGATCACTGCCATACGTTTCGTGAATACCCTTGGAGCTGTCACTAGGCCAAAGGGCAGCACATTGTACTGGTATATCTCCTTGCCCAGTGTGAAGCGTAGGTATTTTCTGTGGTTCTCCTGTATGCTGATATGAAAATATGCGTCTTTCAAATCCAACGTTGCAATCCACATTTCTCCATGCAGAAGCAGAAGGATTGCTTGCAGCGTTATCACGCGAAATTTTCTCACTTTGACATACTGGTTCAACCAACACAAGTCCATTATTGGGCAAATGCCCCCATCCCTCTTCAGGATTTGAAACTACCGAGAATAGAATCCCGTTTCACTGTAAACCCATTACACTGGCGATATCGCCTGTTTCCCTCAAAAATTCTTTGATCTCTTCTATCAGTGTCGCTGTTTCGGGAGTGATCTTTATGCCCATGAATTCTGGTAGCGTCACAAATTCTATTGCATTCCCTGACTCAACTATCCTCAAGACCCATTGGTCTGATATTATATGGTGCCATGCTTCTGAATGGCTTGCCAGTCTGATGTTGTTTCTGGCAGACGTCAGAGTGATGGAGTGTCTGACGTTGATGGTTTGTGTCATAGTTTGGTTGGGTACTGATAGTGCAGATGGGCTCCACAAGCAATCAAAGATGTTGTTTGGCCTGCTGCGCAGCCTTGTTACAGTTCTGTTGGTTTCCTTTATTTCTAGCCAAGGGTTTACAAGTATACTTCTAGTAGGGTTTTCTGTAGTTCCTGTACTCATTTTGGCGGTATGTATTTTGCAGTTGATACAGCTGATATCTTATATTGCTATATTTATGCATTGTTGTGAATGTTTGTGCTATATGCTTTGACTTCTTCCAGTTCTCTATAGAGGTGTTCGTCTCTTCGCAAAAAAAGCCTTTGCCATCAAATGGCAGAGTCTCTATGCAATCTCACATGCCCACAACCATGCATGTCTGCTTAATGTTATTGCTGACGTCAGAGTGTGGGATTTCGATTCTGCCAGATGCTTTGCATTGCTCAGCTGCTGGCACATTGCCATTATTGTGATGTGAAAGTAACTACGAATCTCTTTTGAAATTCCTCAGATGTCAAATTTGTACGGTCTTCATACAATGTCTCCCACAAAGAATATGTATATTTTGATAAGCATGCAATATAATTGGCGATCTTAATTGTTAGGCATGCTGTTGCATAAGTCCTCCTGCCCAAAACATCTAGCTTCCTTCCCTCCTTGTCCGCCAGAGTGGTGTGGCATTTTCCTCCCTTGGAAGTTGAGGCACAATCTATTACCAATGAATTTGACACAGGATGTTTAATTAAATACCCATGATCTTCTTCTTGTATCCTATATAGAGTTGCGAATCTTTTTGATGTTGGCGCTGAAGTCTGGATAACTGCCCAAGCAAATTTTGCAGTTTCGCGATGACGGGTAACATGGGTAAGTAAACAGGTTGCAGATCTGCAGCCTTCTTCATAAAATTGCACACCAGATCATCAAGATCTGAAGTCTTTTGCTTAAGCTCCAATCCCAGTACCTCAGCCATCTCTGTAATTTGTTGGTGGTAAGATTTCATCTCCTCTGTTGGTGAGATAGATGGTGTTGCTGACACATTTTGATCAGGTTCCAGGGTATGTTCATAATATTCATTAGACTCTCCACTTGCTGAGTCTGATGCATAATCCTGTTCATCATCCGACGATTCTTTGTGCCCAACGGTGGAGCCTGCTGAAGATTGTACCAAGGAAGTGTCCTTACAAGTATCTCCTCCGTTGTGTCTGTAGTTGTCTATGCCAACTGTAGTGGAAGTGGATGTCATAGTAGCAGTCTAGTTTCCACTCCTCTCTGATGAGGAACCTCTTTTGTCCGACTCATGCAGAACTGTGCTCCTTGCCAACACTATTTGTGTTGCAATACTCTTTGGGGCTGAAACTGTCTGCGTTGCCACAGTACACTGCCCTGTAGATTGTGCTGGCAAATGTGTTTGACTGCATGGCACCAACTGCAAATGTGGGGGCAGAACTATCTGAGGCAGCAAGAAATTTACTTGGATAGCTACATCCTGATTCTTCCTCTGCTATGTTGTAGTCTGCACTGAAGTATCTTGGTAATCATTCCACCTTGCGGTGACTTATGTAGCAGACTGCATCTTTTGAGTAAGTGCTTTCTATGCCTGCCATTGTTTAAACTGAAAATACTCTTCTGGAGACAAAGTAACAGTATTTTCCCAGCCTTTGTGTGGCAGTACGCCCTGCAGTGGGGTGTCTTCATACAGGCTTTTTAAAGATGGTGTTTGTGGCACAGGAGGGATTTGCTCCAGTTCCTCTCCTTCCTTGATATAGAGTCCCTGGGAGAGGAAGCCCCTGAAAGTTGTTATGGAAGACGTACTCTCCCTTGACTCTAGAAGTCGTATGATGTCCGTCGCTACCGTTGGGTCCAAAGGAGACTCAGGTTCTAAGCTGACATTGTGCTCAACATCATGCTCAATGTCGAGAGGTTTTGATGCCGAAGATGTCGCTGCCGACAGCTGTAGTCCCAGCACTGATGGAGACTGTTATGGGGTTGGAACAGGTGATAACGAGACTGCCCAATGCTGAGGTCTCACCACCGACAGACCTGATGAACAATGTCGGTCCGTCAATGTCCATGAACGATATCTGTCCATCAACATCGATGGGTGTTTCACATGTTGCAATCCCGTAGGCGACTGGGTTATTTCTTTTTCCTTATCACAGTGTTTTTTCTATGATTTATCACAGTGTTTCTTTGGAGGCGGGGCAGCAGTTACCAATTCACCCACTTTCGGTGTTTTCAAGGGCAACCCTTCACCCGTATGCAGCGCTGCCACCTCCGACACCAAGGATTTAGACTGATTTTCCATTGCAGTCCTTGGTGCCATTTTTGACATCGAGACCAATGTCGAGGGAGATCTGGGCGTAACAGGATTTAGCACATTCTCCAGTAAAGCTACTTTAAGATGGGCAGCTTGGTTTTTCAAAGTTTGCCTGGAGAATGCAGAGCAGATTGAACAGGCTGCTGCACTATGTCCCTCTCCCAAACACAACAAACACTTTTGATGTCCATCTTGAGGGGAGTTTGCCCTTGCAACCTACACACCTTTTAAAGGTGGTCTTTTCCCTCAGGGACCTCACGTTCATGAGAGGTTCGTGGGGAAAATGCCAATCAGAATTGTCGTATTACTATCCAATCCTGACAATAAATGCACCGTGTATGTTAGCTTAAATCGTCAGTCATAGCAGTGTCCACTATTCCGTTCCGTAATCATACATTGTTTAATCCTTTCTCTCTCTCTTTTTAAAAATCTCTATCCATAGGGTAGTCTTTTCTGTGTCGTAGCCAAAATAACTGTCCTCCCACTGCCCCCAGAAGTTTTAGTGATACCGAATAAGTGATAGCTTTGGTGGGCAGAAAGAAACAGAAAGGACGTCAAACCGCCAATATAAGACTGCAGAGAACGCGCAGTGGACAGTTGGTGGTGCCTCAAGGAGCTAACGAATTTTACCTCAAGTGGTCTGCACAGGTGCAGAACCCAATATTTATGACTGTCGTGGATCACTAACCAGATCCTAGAGAAACTCAATGAGCAAGAAAGGAACTGAGCTAATTTCATCTATTAGTGCTACTCCAAAGAACATATTTTCATGGTGATCCCTGAAAGCAATTTCCCTGTCAATACAGATACTCAGGCATTTAACACAGCAATTGTCCATGTGCTTGTGTGCG
Source organism: Hemicordylus capensis (assembly GCF_027244095.1). NCBI lineage: Eukaryota > Metazoa > Chordata > Lepidosauria > Squamata > Cordylidae > Hemicordylus > Hemicordylus capensis. Next base: position 393,344,835 of record NC_069657.1, on the reverse strand, counting down.
TTTGGTAGCTGTCTAAACCAGCATCTATAAGCTCCTGTGAAAAAAGCTGTTGTTTTTTTACTTCAAGTTTTAAGCACTAGTACCTTTAAAAGGTAAACTTCATTACAGAGCAGAGAAAACTGTAACACAGTTAAGGAGAAATAGTACCTCTGAGTTTCTTGGGAAAGAAAACCATTCTGGAAAGACTGGTGAACTTGCCTTTGTGCTTTTAATGTTACTTTAAGATTCAATCAAACCACATCAGAGACAGATTTAACCAATGAGACATTCATGAGACCTTTTTCCCCCAGCAACAAAGTGCACATGACTGCAACTGGCTCATGAAAAAATGCACTGAAATCTGTTGAATTCTACATCTCATACTTGTCATTATGATCTGAAGCAAAAGCCTCAAACAGAGCAGGTTTCTATGTAAGCAGCACCTGATTTTTGTCACTGTGCTGTAGTGCACACTTCGCCCCATCCCTATGTAAGCCTCTACTTCCGGTCTTGATAACGGTATGCCAAGATTAGTGGGTTTGTATGACAGGCCAATCTCGGCATGCCCTACCCTACTTGCAGCAGGGAATCTGACATCTGTAACTTAGATTTGAAGTGAGTGAAAGATGTTGGGCTCCCTGCTACAAGTGGGGTAGGATATGCCAAAACTGTTGGGTTCGTATGACAGGACCAATCTCAACATATTACCGAGACCAGAAGTAGGGCTCGCGTGTTATTCTAAAGCTGTGGCAGCTCATGGCAATCTTCAGTGCTGCATTCTGTGTGAATCTGGCCATAGATTCATAGTACATGCCAACGTATCTATCCTTCTAGCATTAATATATCTGAGAGGACCTCTTACCTTTGCAACTTTATGGTTTGCTGCTGTTTCATGTGAGGTATTTTTTAAGCCATCTTTCAGTTGTGTGATGAACAAATCATATCCCTCTGTGCTTGACACATCTACCTTCTCTATGCAAGCGGATAACAGTTGTTGAGCCTAAGATGTATAAAAGAAGTTAGCAATCAGTCCTATTTCAATTTTATTACTATTTAATTTATTTCCTACATTTCTACCAACACCTAGGTAATCTTAAAAACCAATAAATTATAATATACACAGCATAATATGTTGGAACGTGCAAGAATTCAGGAAAGTAATATATAAAGTAGCCTGCAACCAAGTTACATACGGGGAACACTTCTGTGTGCGGGGGGCGGGGCTCATTTTCAGCTTTCTCCCCTTCTATTTTTGGGAAGCACAGGCAACAGCAGAGAGAAGGGGGGATAATCAAATCACTCTGTGTGTGTAAGCTTTCCTTGCACACAGCACTTAGTTTGTATATAAATGATTGATTCTAGGTATAATGTAGCAAAGATGAAGTGGTACACTGTGTGCTCCCCACAAGTTATACATCTCAATGGCTCCAAGGCAAAAAAAACAAAACACCCTCACTTGCACTGTGATGCAATAAAATACATCAAAGTAGTCTGAAGGCACCCAGTGGAAACAGTAGAGATAATGTGATCATACATTGTCTCTCTCCCTGGGCTGATGAGCAGATAAAAATCTGTTCAACAGCATGTTGCTTGCTACTAATAATTAGGGATGTGCAATTCAATATGCACGTAATTGAGGGGTGGGGTTAATGGAGTCGAATGCAAATCAAATAACCCCTTAAATGAAGGGGCTGATTCAAGGTCAAATTGAATCTGCCCCAAACCAGCACAAATCAATTTGTGTGGTTCATGTAGCCATTTTGGTGGGCTTTCCCCCAGTCCTGATTGGTTCTCCGGCACTGGCTTCCGATTGGCTTGAGATCTCCTTGCGTCCTGGTTGGCTTATTGTCATTCAAATCAAGTGTTGGCATGGGCAAGTGTGCCCCCATTGGCTGGGGGGAGGGAGGAAGTAACACTTTTGGAGGAAATTTAAAAATGTTTTCCAAGGAACTGGGAAAGGGAGAGAGGGAGAAAGAGAGCACCCCCTTATGAAGAAGGGGATACATCATGACAGGAGGAAGAAAGGAAGATTTGATTTTGTGGTGTTTTTTTCTCAGCACCGAGTATAATGCTGTGCTATTGCTTGATGCTGTAACTATCTAGTTTTGCTGTATCTGATTTACAAAGGCAGAACTTGGAGGCCTACCTGACTTCCTTGAGCTATGGTTTGGTCTGTTTGTGAAATGGTGTGGTGATAAATGGACAGTGGCAGCTCAGCTCTGTGTCTGTGTATAATATTTCTTGGTGATTGCTGCGATGAGCTCCATGCCTGACCATTACTAGCTCCATGCCTGACCATTACTTGTACTTCACTCACTGCTCTGGTCTGTTCTGCAATCTGCATTGCAAGATGTGCTCAGTCAAAATGTGGCTGAAGATGTTGTTCTGGTTGAGCTTATGGCTCTGCTTCCTGGCTGCTAAGGGTGTTGCTGTGCTATGGCAGCTGTTGCAGGTAAGGACGGAAGCATAATTGTGTGAGAGGGCAACTTGTGCCAATGATGTTACTGCAGCACATACATGGTACCTGGCAGTGGATTCTGGGTCAGTTATTCTTTTTTTGGCCATCACTGGACAGTGTGTTTGGCAAAATGTGTGGTTCTGTGTTGGGAGCGACTGTGTGTGCTGCTTCTGTTCTGCAGTGTTTGTCAAAGCAGGGTTGCAAAGTTTGTGCACGTCACTCTGCTTGTTTCATCCATAGGGAACAATGGGGGACTCAAATCACCCCATTGTTCCCCATGGGTAGAGGTTCTAGGGACACCAAAGTGGGTTGCGTGGTACAAAATAATGGGTGCTACCTACTACCCAAGCCACAAAAGAAATGGGAAGCAGATAATTTAAAAAAAAAAAGTTAAATGAAACCCCCACAGGATCCTATGGGTTTTCTGGGGAAGTTTTAACTTTTTTCAAACAATTGCCCATTTGCTTGTTTCTTTTGTGAACTGGGCAGTAGGTAGCACCCATCATGCCCCACCACGCAACCCACTTTAGTATCCCTAGGACCTATCCATGGGGAACAATGGGTTGATTAGAGTTCCCCATTGTTCCTTATTGGTGAATGGCAAATTTGGGGGCAAGTTTTTGATTCATTGAACCAGCCAACAATGGCCAGCTAGTTTGAGAAATCAGTTCAAATTTTTGCAATTTGATTCGAGCTTGAATCGAATTGCAAAAAAAAATTTGTGCACATCTCTACTAATAAGCAACTGCATATCTATCCAAGGCAACATTGAAAGTCATTATACTGTAGTAAACGAGCCACAAGTAATAAAATAGACTAGCCAACCCCACACAGAGCATCTGTGCACTCTTTGGGGCCGGTGGTTACCTCTCCCCCCCCCCACCTTCTGCCCCAGTCTCCGCTTCCTGACCACGGCCGGCCTGTGCCAGGCCCAGTCACCTCTCCTCCCCACCAATTCTGCTCCCTCCACACTTTCTTTCCCCACCTCCTGGGCCTTGCCTCCGCGGCTGGACCCGCCGCTTGCCTCTGCGGTCAGGCCCGCCACCGACTCTGGCCTCTGTGGCCCGGCCCACCGCCACCACGGCAACCAATCCTCCTGGGTGCACCTCAGCCAATCAGGCGCCTCTGCTGCCCAGCCAATCAGCTGGGCGGCAGGACGCACATTCCAAGGCGCACCCAGGAGAATTAAATATATAGATAATCCAAAAGGAAGTTTATAAGCAGTGAAAACCTGAGCCATTTCTGATCAATGAGCTGCCAGCCACCTGAATTCCCAAAGGTGAAATTAGCCCTCCAGTTATTCACTGTCAGCTTCCAATCAGGAAGGAAATCCAAGCAGAGGCACAAAGGGCACCCACCAGAAGAGAATGTGTCTTTCAACCACCTGCAAAGGTTACTGACCACTATTATGAACAACAATTATTCATTGGGGAGGAACAACATTGATATTAATGAAAAACACTACGTTGCTAAACAATAAATTAACAAACCACCACTATAGACTGAACATTAGAAAATGGTGAGGAGGATTTAAGAATGCATTTGAGTTTGTAGCCCAACTCATCTCAATGCTAAGGACAGAATTAAAAAATTAAGGAAGCTAAAGCTCATGAGGATGTGGACAAACTGATTCTGACTGTACATCCTACCACCTGTTCTTTTGACCCTTGCCCAACTTGGCTCATTTCATCTTCCAACAGTACTATCAGAGGGAGTCTGGTCTATATAATAAACGCTTTTCTGAGGGAGGGCAGAATGCCTCCTTGTCTTAAAGAGGCTATCATTACACCCTACCTTAAGAAACCTAAACTGGATCCCATCAGAGTTAGCCAGTTATAGACCTGTCTCCAATCTTCCAAGATTGGGCAAAGTGATTGAGAGGATGGTGGCCTTTCAGCTCTAGGCAGTCTTGGAGAAAACAGATTATCTATACCCATTTCAAACTGGCTTTCAGGCGGAATATGGAGTTGAAACTGCTTTGGTCAGCCTGATGGATTATCTCCAACTGGGTACCGACAGAGAAAGTTTGACTCTGTTGATACTTTTGGATCTGCTGGCGGCTTTTGATACCATCGACAATGGTATGAATATGCCACTTTTCAATAGAAGTTTCCAAAGCAGTTTACAGAGTTATAAATAAATAAATGGTATCCTTCTGGGTCACCTGAAGGACATGGGATTGGGTGGCACTGTTTTACAGTGGTTCCGTTCCTATCTCTATGGCAGATTCCAGATGTTGTCCCTTGGAGACTGTTGCTCTGCAAAGCAAGAGTTAATGTACACTGTCTCCAATGCTTTTTAACATCTACATGAAACTGCTGGGCGATATCATCAGGAGATTTGGTGCAGGGTGTTATCAATATGCTGATTACACCCAAATCTATTTCTCCATATCAGCTTCATCAGGTAATAGCATAACTTCTCGAAATGCCTGCTTGGAGGCAGTAATGGGCTGGATGAGGGATAACAAACTGAAGTTGGATCCAAATAAGATGGAAGTACTGACTGTGGGGAGACAGAGCTCAAGAGATGGTTTAGATCTGCCTGTTCTGGATTGGGTTATACTTCCCCCCAAAAGGACAAGTACGTAGCTTGGGAGTGCTCCTGAATCCAGAACTCTATCTGGTCTCTCAGGTTGAGGCAACTTTCTGGGGCGCTTTTTTATCAGCTTCGGCTGATATGTCAGCTACGCCCACTGGTAGGATGGAAAGGAAAATTACCTTAAAACAGTGGTACATATTTATTTGTTTGTTTATTACACTTTTATACTGCCCCACACTCATGTCTCTGGGCAGTTCACAATGATAAAACAGCTAACACACATATAAAAACACATAAAAACAATTAAAAACTAACAATTTAAAAATCAATCACAGAATTAAAAACCTATACATTATTAAGAAGCTGAAAAAGCCTGAGTAAAACGATGGGTTTTTAAATTATTATTTTTTTAATGTCAGAGATGGGGAGGATCGTATCTCAATAGGGAGTGCATTCCACAATCTCGGGACAGCAACTGAGAAGGCCCGTCTCCATGTGGCCACCAGACAAACTGGCAGCAACTGGAGATGGAGCTCCAGAGACGACCGCAATGGATGGTGGGGCTCATAATGAAGAAGATGTTCTCTCAAATAACTCAGGGCCTAAGCCGTTTAGGGCTTTATAAGTTATAACTAGCACTTTGTATTTTGCCCGGAAACCTATAGGCAGCCAGTGTAACTCCATCAGCAGAGGTGTAACGTGGTCTCTCCAAGATGACCCAGAGACCAACCTGGCTGCTGCATTCTGAACCAACTGAAGTTTCTGGACTGTGTACAAAGGCAGCCCCACATAGAGCACATTACAGAAGTCAAGTCTGGAGGTTACCAACAAATGTACCACTGTTTTGAGATCATTGATCCCGAGAAACGGGCTCAGCTGGCATATCAGCCTGAGCTGATAGAAAGCACTCCTGGCCACCGACTCAACCTGAGATACCAGGGAGAGGTGTGGATCCAGAAGTACTTCCAGACTGCAAACCTGTTCCTTTTGGGGAAGTGTGACCCCATCTAGAACAGGTAGATTAAAATCATCTCTAGAGTTCTGACCCCACACAATAAGTACCTCCGTCTTATCTGGATTCAGCTTCAGTTTATTCTCCCTCATCTAGCCCATTACTGCTTCCAGGCAGGCATTTAGGGAGGATATGCCAGCTCATGAAGAAGTTGACATGGAGAAGTAGATCTGGGTGTCATCAGCATACTGGTAACACCCAGCTCCAAATCCCCTGATGATCCTTTCCAGCAGTTTCATGTAGATGTTAAAAAGCATTGGAGAAAGTACGGAGCCTTGAGGGACACCGTACTTAAGCTCAGATCTCGAAGAGCAACAATCTCTAATTGACACCATCTGGAATCTGTCTGAGAGGTAGGAGAGGAACCACTGTAAAATAGCTCCTCCCACCCCCAACACCCTCAGATGTTCCAGAAGGATACTATGGTCGATAGTATCAAAAGCTGCCGAGAGATCCAAAAGGACCAACAGAATCACACTTCCTCTGTCAATTCCCAATTGGAGATCATCCATCAGGCCGACCAAGGCAGCCTCCACCCCGTAGCCCACCTGAATACCAGTTTGAAATGAGTCTAGATAATCCGTTTCCTCCAAGACTGCCTGGAGCTGAGAGGCCACCACCCTCTCAATTACCTTGCCCAACCTGGGGAGATTGGAAACAGGCCTATAATTGCTCAACTCTGAGGGATCTAACACAGGCTTCTTTAGAAGAGGTCTTATAATTGCCTCCTTGAGACAAGGAGGCATCCTGCCCTCCCTCAGAGAGGCATTTATGATTTCTACCAGGCTACCTACAACAGCCTCCCTGCTAGACAGAACAAGCCATCTTGGGCAAGGGAAAAGAGAGCAAGTGGTAACCTCCAGGCTTGATTACTGTAATACACTCTACATGGGGCTGCCTTTGTACATAGTCCGGAAACAACAGTTGGAGCAGAATGTGGCAGCCAGAATGGTCTCCAGGATAACCCAAAGAGACCATATAACACCAATCTTAAAAGAACTGCGCTAGCTGCCAATATGTTTCTGAGCAAAATACAAAGCGCTGGTTACTTAATGGCTTGGGTTCAGGTTGTTTAAGAGAGCGCCTCCTTTGTCATGAACCCTCCCACCTATAAAGAACATCTGGGGAGGTCCAGTTACGGTTGCCACTAGCTTGTTTGGTGGCTACTTGGGTCCAAGCCTTCTCTGTGACTGTCCTGGGGCTCTGGAATGCACTCTGTTAAAAATAAGTGTTTCTCCATCTCTGGCTGATTAAAAAAAAGACCCTTAAGACACACCTGCTTTCTCAGGCTTTTAATTAATTTTATATAATAATTGTTTTAATCATTTTATCCTGTTTTTATATTTGTTGTATTTTAACTTATGTACAACGCCAAGGGATTCTCCTGTCAGACAGTGCAGAAATACGATAAATAAAATAATAAAACAAGATACTGAAATCTTTACACCAAATTCAATCCCACTCATCAAAAGCTCCACCACTACCACCACCCACTCCCAAAAGTCTTCAGGATTTCCTGAAGATTCAGAACACTTTCCGATCTCAGATGGGAAAGCATCTGAATTGGGCTGACTCCAGTCTTATCCAAAGCCACTTGCTCCCTTATTGCCTTTTGGGCTCAATTAAAGGTGCCATTTTTTAATTTGAAAAGCCTTACATGTCTCAAGTGCTCCATACCTTAGAGAAAGAATTCTCCCACAGACCACTGCAGTCAGACAAGAAACCATACATGTGAAAGTATCTTGCAACAAATACAAGAGACAGGCACAAAGAGGCATTTTTACACAAGAGGGAGTTCTTCCCAAGCCTTGGAACTCCCTCTTTTCAAGAACCTGCCAGAGCCACAGCTGAGCAAATTCTTGAATTGATGCAAGACATTTTGAGTTAAACCAGTTTTGTGTTCCTAGAGACAGACATGAGAAGATTTTAATTATGTGCTGTAATGAGATGGTCTTGTAGTAGCAAGCATGAATTGCCCCCTTTGCTAAGCAGGATCTGCCCTGGTTGCATTTGAATGGGAGACTATATGTGAGCACTGTAAGATATTCCCTCTAGGGGATGGGGCTGCTCTGGGAAGAACAGAAGGTTCCAAGTTCCCTCCCTGGCATCTCCAAGATATGGCTGAGAGAGACTGCTGCCTGCAAACTTGGAGAAGCCACTGCCAGTCTGTGTAGACAATACTGAGCTAGATGGACCAATGGTCTGACTCAGAAGGCAGCTACCTATGTCCCTATGATATTACAAGGGGAATGGGATACAGACACACACTCCTCAACAGTAGACTCATAGGCTATCAATCCTGCTATTGTCATGTGGGACTGTGGCACTCCCACCTTTTTTCTCCCAGAAATTCAACCAGCAGTTGCTTTCAGACACATTAAGTCAGCAAGCTTAACAATGGATGTTTGTGGGATGAGAGTTATACTGCTGCAGAAAGAAACATAAGTTTTGAGACTCAATTCATGACTAGTTCCATTACATGGCTTGGGAAGGGAACCTATTTGGAAGCTTGGGTGTTCAATAAAATAAAAACCACACAGCTATCATATCAATTTTTTTAAGAATGGTTGAGATGAGTAGCAAGAACTTGCATGGAAAGGGGATGCATTGAATACTTTTAACAGGGAAGGCACACTGTGCCTATTAGAGAACAGTATATACTAGGGATGTGCATGGAACAAAATTTGTGATCTGTTCCAAGCTCAGAATGGAATGAAAACGCCCAGAACGTTCTGACCAAACAACCAGTCGAGCTGGTTGTTCCAACAGGACAAGCTCGGAACACTCAGAACGTTCCAAGCACCATTTTGGAGTCCAAAATGGCATTCTTCTGGCCTCTACACATGCAAGGCAGTCATTGGGGGAGGGGTGTGGCTGTGCATGCACACAAATGGCTGCTGTGCATGCAGAGGCCAGAAGAGCACCATTTTGTACTCCAACATGGCACTCGGAACACCTGAAACATTTTGACTTGGAACAGGGTTGTTCCATTCCAAGTTCGAAACAGGCCCTTCATTTGAAGGGTGTTCTTTTCCAAGCTTGGAATACTCGAAACAGCCCATTTAGAGTTGGAACGCTCTGAACGCGGAACCTTCTGCACATCTTTAGTATATACTGAGATAAATCTGTACTTGAAATAAATTAACAATATACAAATATATTTGAATAGTTGCAATCTACCCTGATCAAGCGAATAGGAAATGTTCAACAAAAATAAAATACTGTATTGCAAAACATGTTACAGGCTGTTACAGCACCTTCTAGGATAGCAGATTTATTGTGGCATAAGCTTTTATGGACTAGAAACCATTTCATCAGAAGCATGAAGTGTTAACCTCAGTTGGCATATATATATACATACGATACACACAGAGAGAGGTTTTGAGGGAGAAAGAACACATCAATTATGAGGACAATTGGCTGCAAGGTGCAACCTGAGAAAAGTCTATGTAAAGCTTAAAAAGTATATAAGACAAACACCGTAATCATTCACAACAGCAGTAACAAATGATAACAGGATCTCCCTAGCTTTCTTAGGCTCATTTAATACCTGTAGTGGAAGAAGAATCTATGGCCTCAGTTGAGAATCATACTGACTTGACAACAGAATCACACTGACTTGTTAAATCAGTCCTCACATTTCTGTTAGTTCTTATGCAGCCACAGAAATCACCAAGCATATAAATGAGCGACATTAGTAATACAACAACCCCTTCTCATGCAATCTACAAGCACTTCTTTGCTTGCAGGCGGCAAGCACTCCCTCAGTAGGCAAGTACCTATTTACCCACGCACACATATACTCAAGACTTGAAAAAGAGTCATTGCCGCCTTCCATATGAATAAAGCTTTAAAAAAGTGGAGATTTTCATATATTTTAATCCTATACAGGTGAAACTCAGAAAATTAGAATATCGTGCAAAAGTCCATTAATTTCAGTAATGCAAATTAAAAGGTGAAACTGATATATGAGACAGACGCATTACATGCAAAGCGAGATAAGTCAAGCCTTAATTTGTTATAATTGTGATGATCATGGCGTACAGCTCATGAAAACCCCAAATCCACAATCCCAGAAAATTAGAATATTACATGGAACCAAGAAGACAAGGATTGTAGAATAGAACAATATCGGACCTCCGAAAAATATACAGTGTACTGTGCTTGATTGGCCAGCAAACTCGCCTGACCTGACCCCATAGAGAATCTATGGGGCATTGCCAAGAGAAGGATGAGAGACATGAGACCAAACAATGCAGAAGAGCTGAAGGCCGCTAATGAAGCATCCTGGTCTTCCATAACACCTCAGCAGTGCCACAGGCTGATAGCATCCATGCCACGCCGCATTAAGGCAGTAATTGCTGCAAAAGAGGCCCAAACCAAGTACTGAATACATATGCATGCTTATACTTTTCAGAGGTCCGATATTGTTCTATTCTACAATCCTTGTCTTCTTGGTTCCATGTAATATTCTAATTTTCTGGGATTGTGGATTTGGGGTTTTCATGAGCTATACGCCATGATCATCACAATTATAACAAATTAAGGCTTGACTTATCTCGCTTTGCATGTAATGCGTCTGTCTCATATATCAGTTTCACCTTTTAATTTGCATTACTGAAATTAATGGACTTTTGCACGATATTCTAATTTTCCGAGTTTCACCTGTATGACAAAAGGATAAACTCAGATTTTAAGACTTTCAGCCTCGTGGCTTAGAATGAACACTAGTTTTATATCATCTGGCAACAGCTGGACATTTAATTAAAATATATGCCAATAACTAAAACAGAATGTACACCTTTGAATTTGGTGCACCTCCACCACCATTTACAAACATTTTTATCCCACATGATCATCCTACCCAGACTATTTACACTACACTAGGACACACAATCAACATATAGAAATGAGTAGTAACCAAAGTTCCCACCCCACCCCCCAATAGCAGTGGCAGCTCTGCAATGAACTCTGAAAAATCTTACTTGTACCGGTGCTCTAATACAGACATTTGTATCCATTAGGCATGGAATTCAAGCACAATTGAGACTAGGGATGGGCCCGGACCGGTCCGGAGGCCATTGTAAATGCCTCCGGACCGGTCCGGACCTAGGTGGTTCGGTTCAGGGGTGGGGGGTAGCTTTAAGAGCAGCGGGAGGGTTTACTTACCCCTCCTGCTGCTTTCCCGCTCTGGCGCCGTAATGTTACGAGTAATTGGGGCAGCAGGATACCTCCCTGCCGCCCCTTCCCCGATCTTGCTCTAAAAAAACTCCCAGTAGTCCTTTGCGCGCGCGCACGTCAGAGACGCAAAGGACTACTGGGAGGTTTTTTAGAGCAAGATCGGGGAAGGGGCGGCAGGGAGGTATCCTGCCGCCCCAATTACTCGTAACATTACGGCGCCAGAGCAGGAAAGCGGCGGGAGGGGTAAGTAAACCCTCCCGCCGCTCTTAAAGCTACCCCCCACCCCAGTGCCGGACCGCAGTGTGGCGGTTCCATGCACACCCCTAATTGAGACCTTGGGGGCGGCGAAACCTGGAATAAATGTAATAGCTCTAATTGCTTACCTCTGTAACTGGCAATTCAAGCTGAACAACATCATCTTGCTTGGAAACAGGCGTTTGCAGAGCTGTGTCTAACAGCAAGATGCCATTCAGATCCTTCCTACATCCAACTGCATAATCATCCACAAAGATGACTTTATCCACAGCAGAAATATATTGACATTTCACCCGTCCACCTGGCTTAGCTGTAGAGTAAAAAGAGAACTTTGTTAAAACAGTTATTCACTGTACCTCACTATTCTTGGAGAAAACAGAATAATCACCCTTTTGTATTTAGACCCAAAAGCAATCTTGTGACACAAGCCATTATCTGAATCAATGTTATGGTTATCCTTCCAGAAGTGGGGGTATGAGAAAGATGCCACTGGCCCCAATTCAAACAACTGTATGTAAAGTAGTATAAAGTATCTTCCTCCCAACAGTAGTCCTTATAGTGTCCAACAGACTATGCTCAAAACCAGGACATCTTCAGAAACATCCTCTAATAGAGCACACAAAGGTGCTGCCAGGAAAGAAAGACATGCCATCTATAAAGCCCAAAGAGATTGATTGGTTGTTTTTTATTGCTGCTATGGTTATTCAGACAGAAAGTGTTACTTATGTTGAGGTTCCACTCCCCCCCCCCCATAACAAAGAACACTTTTGGAATAGGATCCAAAAAATGGCCAACATTTTTTGGTAAGTGCACCATAAGTTCACAATATGAAATGGCACCATTTGGTGCATTATATATGGCGATCCCAGTACCTAGTAAGGCACTGCTTCTATTCTTTACTGCCTGTACAAGGTTTAAATGTCGTTTTAGAAAATTCTATACAACTTGAATGTTTATAATTTTGCACATTTCATCTAATCCTTTGATATCTTTCAGAAATTACACATAAATTTCTCATCAAATATACCAAAACGTCTTTTATCTGCTGGCACATTTAAATATTTTTCTAAAAACCTATGGGGCACACTGGTCCCCCAACCCAGACACAGCTGTTTTGTTTTACAGTTTTAATGATATTTATTTCAAGCCAGCTGCAACTGCTGGGCATTTAAACTTCCCTGCTTTTGGAGGTGACTCACCCCCATAATACACTGGGAAGGATGTATTCTGGGGCAAGTTGGCCCCAGAAGCAGGGGAGTTCAAATGACCCATTTTTAAAGCGGATTCAGAGTGAGTAAGCATAGCACACCAGCCAGTGTCCCACGGCACACTAGATGTGCCGTCAAGTCGGTGTCGACTCTTGGCGACCACAGAGCCCTGTGGTTGTCTTTGGTAGAATACAGAAGTGGTTTACCATTGCCATCTCCCACACAATATGAGATTATTCCTTTCAGCATCTTCCTATATCGCTGCTGCCTGATATAGGTGTTTCCCATAGTCTGGCACAGTATGGGAAACATACCAGCAGAGATTCGAACCGGCAACCTCTTGCTCACTAGGCAAGTTACTTCCCTGCTGTGCCATTAGGTGGCAGTACCATATCTCTTTTGAATATCCTCATTATCTAGTTGAAGTGTTAAGTATTTGATTGATTAATATCCTACTGTATTCCATGGGCTCAGAGCAGCTCACACTGTTTCCCCCCAAATATCATCATCAAAAACAACAGCAGCAGCAAATATTTATATACTGCTTTTCAACAAAAGGTTCCAAAGCAGTTTACATAGAGAAATAATCAATCAATAGAATGGATCCCTGTCCCCAAAGAGCTCACAATCTAAAAAAAAAACATGATAGACTCCAGCAACAGCCACTGGAGGTACTGTGCTGAGGGTGGACAAGGCCCATTATTCTCCCCTGCTCAATAAAGAGAATCACCATGTTAAAAAGGTGCCTCTTTGCCCAGTTAACTATCAATAACATTAATATTTTTAAGAAACATTAGTTCACTTTGCTGATGACAACAGACAGCTGTGGGGGAGGCATTAAATCTAAAACACTTTCCTCTGGCCAGTTTGCATGGTTAGTTTTATTTGCCTTCCTTCCCAACTGCCCTTATTAACCAATTCAGTATGGTCAGTTCATCAACACTTCTGTTTCTGACAAGACCAAGTTCTACCTAACCAACCAGATGCACTTTGAAAGGTTCAACCCATTTTCTTTGTTAATTGCTTAAGGAAGGTAACTGGTACATGCCTTGATCAACCCAATTTAAGCATCTTTATTTTCTGCTCAACACAAAATTACATGTAAACCTGTTAATACCCAATGTTTCAGATTGCCACATGTAGGTCAGCTGAATTTCTTGTTAGCAGAGTTGCACTACTTTGCTTCATATTTTCACCCATTGAGACTGCCAAAAAGCAGCATATCAGCAAGGACATATCTGCACAATGAGTCTACTCGTAGCTTTTCAGCATGTTGTTCAACCGCTTCATAAAGAACACATGCCCATATCTGGCTGCCTGCTTCTTGTGTTTCTATATTAGGGGTGCATTCTGTGACAAGCACTACTGCATTAATGCTAGTGCAATAGAGCTCTGACAAATGTGTTTTGTTATTTAGCCATTCACACATTTGTATTCTACCTTTCTTCCACAGTGGCTAACAAAAAACCTATTGTTTTTAAAAATCAAACCATGAAATCCTAGATGTATCACATATAAACCTAGCATATTCGTCACCTCAGTTTTAAAATCAGGTTGAAAGATTAATAGATACATTAGTCAATTAAGGCTTGGGTGGATTTACCAGTAAAAGCCAATTCTAAATCAGAGAGATCAATAATTAAGTGCAGGTTTCTATTTTGAGTCTACTCTGCACTGGGGTACTGCTATAATTTTTTTTAAGGTTACCTTTCCTTCTGAATGAAGACCCAGGGGTCCAAAACTTGGCCAGTTTTAGTAGCCAGGCCAAATTTGTGTCCAAATCTCTTGAATTTGATCTTGACTGACATCTCACTGAACTTTGGAGGTAAAGTTAGCGCCAAGTCAGGGACAATTCCATCCAGCTTCAAGAACAGCAGGAGGGTGGAGAATATACACTGCTGCACTGCAATTCAGAGGTACTGTTTGAATAATGCCACATGAAGATTCCTTTCCCTCCAGCTGAGATTGAAGCTGGAGAGGAGGCCCTACTGCCACTTCCTCCAAGCTTGTCTGTCTGCAGTTGCCGTTCTCTCAGCTACCTCCTCATCACTTGAGACATAAATATGAAGTATCATGTAAAGCTTCTCTAAACAGAAACACCTAAAGAGACTTCATGCAAGCCCTTGCTTGATATACAGGGCAAGATGTTCCATAATACCTGGTCACAACTAACGAAGCCATAATCTCTCAGCTAGCAAATCATCTCTCTTCACTAGGGGGACTCTGACAAGGGCCTCTCCTGCAGATCTCAGTGGAGACAACCAAGAGGCTAATCTGAAGAGACATGCTCTGCTAGGTACGTAGGATCCAGAACACAGTGGAATTTGAAGGTTATATTATTATTTTATTTATTATTTCTTGTTTACACAGTCAAACAGGTATTATTGACTGGTCTGTTTTATCCAGACATTGAGTCCTTCCCAAAGACCTGGGATAGCTGAATTTTATAATCAATACTGTTGGTTATTATAGATATCGTCACAAAATATAGGCTGTTCCCAGTAAAGTTGCTTTTTGTAATTGGCTGATGGTGATTTCACCATCAGCCAATTTTATTTTTTTATTATTATTACATTTTATATCCTGCTCTTCCTCCAAGGAGCCCAGAGCGGTGTACTACATACTTAATTTTTCCCTCACAACAACCCTGTGAAGTAGGTTAGGACGAGAGAGAAGTGACTGGCCCAAAGTCACCCAGCAAGTATCATGGCTGAACTCGGAATTTGAACTCGGGTCTCCCTGGTCCTAGTCCAGCACTCTAACCACTACACCACGCTGATTGTATCTGGAATATGATTGCAGCAGTTGCTACAGAATAAGCTGAATATACCCATATGGAAGTAGGCTGAGGCATTCTGAACCAGCTGAAGCTTGGGGACACTTTTTTTAAAAAATGGAAAGCTTCCATGTACAGCATAATCCTGAAGTCAACTAGTAGTTGATGATACAAAAAGATTTTTAAAAGCTAGGCTGATACCTGTTATTCAGGAGGGATGAAGTTGGCATATCCAAAGTAATAACAGAAAGAACTTTGGCCACAGCCATCACCTGAGATACCAAACATAATGCTGGTTCAGAAACATTCCCAAACAGTGAATAAGATCCCTCGAGGTAAAAGCCCCATTTATGACACATTAATCCCACTAAAAGTGCTTCCAGATTTCCCACCAGAAATTACTTTCATCATGTATGAATTCAGTTAGAACTCTCTTTTCCTCTTCCGCAGCTCCCAGGCACTAGCTTGTAACCAAGACCAATGCTGCTAGATCTGTTGACACCAAAATATAAAGCTCAGTGCCACCAGCATACTGATAACACTTCCTTCCAAATTTATGGAAAGTGTCACAAAGAAACTTCACACATCAGTAATGGTGACAAAACCAACTCCTTTAAAACTCCATATGGCAGCTCCCATGGGTCAGAGTTTTCCTTTCGTGTCTATCTATTTGGGCCTATCCAAATTATATAAATACATATTCAGCGCTGCCAGAAACCATGCCTTGTAAAAATCAAATATCAGCACTGCAATGGTAACAGTGGCCATAGTACCAAGAGTGTCTGCAAAAGAATCAACAAGGAGACAGGTCCTCTTTCAAGTTCCAGACACACATCTACCAGAATGATCAAAGTGGTTTCAGCTTCTAAACAAGGCCAGAAACAACCTCTTGAAAGGTTCCAGAGAAATGTCACGCTGCTTTCAGTTGTACAGTACTATAACCATATTCTTCTCTAAAAATCAAAGATTAGAGATAGGTCCATACGTGTTTAGTCAGCAGAGTTCAATGATGGCCTTTTGAGGACAGAAAGCACATTGCTAAGCACTATAAGCAAACTTTGTGATTAGTGAAGGGGCCTAGAGTTCTTTCTTATTTATTTGTTTGTTTGTTTGTTTGTTTGTTTGTTTGATTTCTATACTGCCCTTCCAAAAATGGTTCAGGGTGGTTTACACAGAGAAATAACAAACAAATAAGATGGAAGCCTGTCTTCTACTTGCATGCACAATGGTTCAAGAGGTCAGGGTTCTCCCACTAAAGGATATCAAGTAGCAGGGCTGCGAAAGCCCTCGCCTAAAACTTTGGAGAGCTACTATTAGAAGGAGTTGAAAGTACTAAGCTAGAGACATCATTGAGCTGATTCACTATAACGCTGCTTCATACATCCATTTGATTCATGTATAGACATACATGTATGTGTGTGTGTATGATATATATGAAGGTAGGGAGCAGCAAATGAAGGACTCTAGCCCAAAATCAGCCCCTTAAATGGAGGCTTTCTGGCCCATCCATTGCTAAACAAAAGGCAAAAAAGCAGATTACAATAGGATGGCATGTGAGCGAGAACAGAACCTGGGGCTATGGTCCACTTCCCTCTCAAAGTAGTTAACAAGAACATAAGACCGTAAGAACAGCCCTGCTGGATCAGGCCCAAGGCCCATCTAGTCCAGCATCCTGTTTCACTCAGTGGCCCACCAGATGCTGCTGGAAGCCACAGGCAGGAGTTGAGGGCATGCCCTCTCTCCTGCTGTTACTTCTCTGCACCTGGTACTCAAGAGGCATCCTGCCTTTGAGGCTGGAGGTGGCCTATAGTGCTCCGACTAGTAGCCGTTGATAGACCTCTCCTCCATGAAGTTATCCAAACCCCGCTTAAAGCGATCCAGGTTGTTGGCTGTCACCGCATCTTGTGGAAGAGAATTCCACAAGTGGATTATGTGTTGTGTGAAAAAGTACTTCCGTTTGTTGGTCCTAAATTTCCTAGCAATCAATTTCATGAGGTGACCCCTGGTTCTAGCATTATGTGAGAGGGAGAATTTATCTCTATTCACTTTCTCCACACCATGCATGATTTTATAGACCTCTATCATGTCTTCCTCCCATCTTTTTTCTAAACTAAATAGGCCTAGGTGTTGTAGCCTTGCCTCATAAGGTGCTCTAGGCCCCTGATCATCTTGGTTGCCCTCTTCTGCACCTTTTCCAGTTCTACAATGTCCTTTTTTGATGTGGTGACCAGAATTGTACACAGTACTGCAGTTTGGGGGCCTAGACTGCAGCGCCATATGATTAAGCTAGACCAGGTGCTCCTAACCCCCATTTTTTGTCAACAATGTACACCTTCTGTTGCAAACCCAGCTCAGGTACCCCAGTATATGTGGGTACACACACCCACATGCATGCACACAGACTTAAATGTTACAGTTATGAGACAGGCTACCCCAGTCACTGGCTTACATCCAGACTCAGCTACTCATACATACTTCCACTGTAGTTAATAGGACAAGTTTACTTATCATATTAATTTCAGTGTGAGTACTTGTGAGTTCTAAATTTCTGAAGCCTATCAGCCAGGCTGAGGAGAGGGTTATACTGAGCTTCATCGCTTAGCCAGCCAGTTAGGGGTAAAAGAGAAGGTGTCCCCTTCTTCATTGGACACATCGCTCAGAACACATCGGCTTCAAGCTGACAATCCTCAGATGGAGAACAAATACTTTATTTACCCCAATAGTAGATGACACTGAATGTATGATAAACGCTTTACACATATAGCTTAAAAACACTGTACCAGTATTTACCTAAAAGAGAACTCTGAATTGAAGATAACGCTAACACTGCCACACACACCCCGCCAAAATCAAAGAACTTGGTGGAAAAAACTAGTCTTGGATTCAGGTAAATATGGTAGTGTGGCTGTAGAGTGGGGAAGCAGGACAGTTTCAAGTACCCCTAGGGGTACCAGTACCCTCCCCCCATGGGAATCCCTGAACTAGACAATCAGTAAACCCCTGAACTAGAAAATCATAATTTCTTTCAAATGCAAGCGTGGTTCCTTCCTCCATTACTGTTTCATGCTAGTAGTGATATTTGACTTATAGCATGCATTTAAGCCCACCTGAGACAGTGCATTATTTCCATCATGCTAAGGACTGGAGGCAACAGCAATTTGTTTGTACTGGGCATGATTGGGAACACCGCCAACAGCCAAATTAATGAAGCATATTATAATACTCTACTACGTTCCCAGCTTGAGGTCTGTTTCCAGAAAGGGGGGCAAGGACTTAGTGTTAAATATATGTGAATCAGGCTTTCATGCCTGCAGGCAATGTTTTCAGCCCCTTCTGTTAATATATGGCATGACAAAACTAATAGAAAGGCGTACAAGACAGAAGCAAAAAATGATCAGACCAACTGAAGCATGTATAAAGAACTCTATTTTTTATGTTTTTAGAAGAAAAATCAGCCCAATATAACTTGTTATATGTTAAGAAGATTTAAACTCTTAACAGTGCCAGTATTTCTCCTCGTTTTCATCCTACTATAAAAAAAACACGAGGTAGAAATAGGAACACTACTGCCCAGCTACAATATCCAGGGTAGTTCATGCTAACAATTCATAAACTGGGTTAGTCTCAAGTTCAGCCTAAATTCCAAGTCAATCACCTTTCTCCAGAGATACAATGGTGCTGCCTCCAAGAGTCAAGCTCATCTACACAGAAGAAAACAGTAGGAGTGGAAAGCCAAAATAATGAAGACTTAACTTCAGCACCATTCATACTTCTATCGAAATGACATGAGAAATTCAAATTAATATTTTTCTTGACCAGCTCAGACCATTTTCTAGCACAAGAACCTTAAAGGCCATACAAACCAAACCACATCTTAGCTTATCTCTCTCCAAGTCCATCTCAACCATTTAGCCCTGAATGAATTGTCAAGCAAATAAAATATTGTTGAAACACAAAAAACGTAGGCTACCCTACTGTTTGCTTGGGAGTTAACACAATTTACAGATTAAGCAGCAGCATCTGTTAATGCAAATACAACTGAATTAATACGAAGCAAAAACAACAACTATTAAGACTACAGTATATTTAGGGATATAACCGCTTACACTGCTGAAGTTCCACTGAAGGCAATGGGACCAGTACACCAGCGTAAAGAGCATTCCTGAAGATGGGTTCAAGTGAAGGCTGAATTTTAATGTGTAGTGAAGCACCCACTGTCAGGGACATGTGAATCATGACCATGACCTGTATATAAAGTTTATGACAAGATTAGCCCTAGATGTTTACAGTATTTAAAAAGAAAAGCATTCCCATGCACAAAGAAGTTTGGTAACATTTGAGTGCATCCCCTTCTAGCCCACCCAAATGAAAGATCTCAATACTTCCACATGAAATCTCATTAGCATTAACTGCTTTTGATCTATATCAATTTGTAATTTCCTATCCCAAAAGGCATAAGTGACAATACTTTTAAATCAAAAGCTACCCCACAGAAGATGTAACACTGTTTACATCTTTATTTTTGTTCCAATTTGAGATGACACTTCGTGGCTATTCGGTTGCTGGTGTTATTTCATTCTTTGTTCATTTACTTATTTTAAAAAAAGTATTTTTAGTGCTGGCCAGCCATCTTCTAAATATAAATAGGTATCCCAAAGCCTCACAGTTCCACAGTTATGATGTGTTCACCTTGAAGCATTGAGAGAGAAAACTGACAAGTGACCTACCTTCTGGTCACAATACACATACTGAGCTATGAAGTCTCTTCCCCCTCCTTGCCCCCACCATCTCTCATATGCTCACACAGAGCCTCTCCTCACAAAGCTTGGTTTGCCCATCTAGACAATTTTGCATCTTTCTTCTACAAATTCCAGGTTTATTTTAGTTTTTAGTACTCAACTTGTTTTAATGTTAAAATACTGAATTAATAATTCTATTGCAGTAAAACTCAGAGACGGCCAGTGTATGTAGTAGAGATTCTGGGCATGGTTAGAAGGATTATGTAAATATTGAGGGAGGGGGACAGCACATGAGAGCCAACAGCTCAGTTTTCCTTGAGCAAACCTGTTACTTTTGGCTAGATCCCTAAATTGGCCATACAAAGATTTCATTACTAAATACGAATTTGAACCCAGCTCTCATTCCAACACTCCAGACGTACAGGCTTATACGTATCACATAGGCTTCTTTAGCCTGATTATATTTACATTGTTACCCTAGTCCTCTTGAAATGAGATGACCACAACTAAATAGACCCCTGATAACTTGACAAAGAGGCACCTTTTAACATGGCGATTCTCTTTATTCAGCAGGGGGAGAGTAACTGGCCCTATCAACCCCCAGCACAGTATCTCCAGTGACTGTTGCTGGTGTCTGTCTTATGTTTCTTTTTAGAATGTGAGCCCTTTGGGGACAGGGATCCGTCTTATTTGTTATTTCTCTGTGTAAACCACCCTGAGCCATTTTTGGAAGGTAGGTATATAAATTGAATAAATAATAAATAATAAAAATAATAACTTACACAATATACAAGGTGTGGTGCACAAGTGATATTCATTTTTACATCCCTTCCCCACTAACACATCTACTTCGTTTTCTACATATTTAGAGATACAACTTTCTATGTATGTGTATCCTCAACACATTTTCATTGTCACACTAGTTAAGATCCTCTGCTCCAGTCCAAAGTAGCATCTTTGAAACAGAGGTCAGACTTAACTATGTCAGTGTGTAGACCATAATATATGACAGAAAACAGTGCCGTCTATTTGTCCATAAAGGTTAGGATACTGCAAGCTTTAATGTAAAGATAAGTATGCAGGCTTGTTTGATCTGTAGATCAACATGTGAAAAATGAAATGAGTTTGAGCTGTCACTAAACTCCTACACGCAAGTGCCTTCCATACAGGAAACGGCATGCAATTGAAGTGTGATTAGGTGCGATCTCATTCACACATTACGCCACACACACTACGTTGTCTAGGCACGCAGGGAAGCTATAGCCAATCGCGTCTTCCCAACAGCGGCAGGTACAACAAAACACCAGCATGTGTGTCACACGCGATGATCTACACGACCACACGCGATCTCTTACAGCGAAAGGCTTCCAACAGACCTCGCTGACAATCCCGTCTTTTCGTGAAGCAAAGCCCTCCGCTCCGCTGGTGGTGCCGGCTCTGCCTTGAGAGGTTAACTGAGAAGCAGAGCAGGAGTCACCAGGATTTTTAAGCGAGCGATTTGAGGAAAGTGGGAAAAAGAGAAAGTCCAGAGAGCGAAAGAAAACCCCTTGAGAAGCCCCGGATGACGCCATGCTACTTTAGACTCAGACTACCTACTCTACCTGCCTGCCCCTCATTCTAACAGCCCCGGCTGACTCTGGGGTTCTCTCTCCGTTCAAGAGGAGGGAAACCGGCCGAGAGGGAAGGGAGAAGAGAGCGGGGGGGGGGGAGAAGAGATGAAAGAAATGGGCTCGCCTCCGTCCTCCGCCAGCCAAGAGGCGGACTTCCAGGCCCCAGAACCCGATGGCCACAGCGGGAGCCCCGAGACGAGAAGCCGCGGAAGGAAGGCGCGACGAGGGAGCCCAGACAGGGAGCGCCCCCTCCCCGAACTCCCCCCTGCCCCGGCTGGTCTCACCCTTTCTTCCCCTCCCGCCGGCGGCCGGGCCCCGCTTCGAGGCCTGGCCTGGCCCAGCTTCCCCCTCCCGCACCCCGCCTCACCGCCGCCTCCTCACCGTTGAGCGCCGACGCCTGGAGCGTGGCCCCCGAGGTGCCGTCGATGACTTTGATGGCGCCGCGGGCGGTCACGGCCAGGATGGCGTTGAGCGCCGGGTGGTAACAGAGGCTGCAGAGCCCGTCGGCGTCGCAACGCAGGCAGCCGTCCCGCAGCAGTAGCCACTCACAGGGGCCTGGCCCCGGGCCCGTCGACACCGGCCCCGAAGCCGAGGAGCAAGACGCTCCCCCGGCCTCCGCCGCCGCCATCGCGCAGGACAAGAGGCCCGGCGGAGCCGCTCAGTGACAGTCCCGAGAGGAGCCGCCGCCACCAGTCAGCATCCGGGTCCGGAGAAAGGGGGAGGGAAGAAGAGAGAGGGGAAGAGAGAAAGAGAGAGAGCCGAGGGCCGGCGTGAGCAGGAAGTGACGTGACGACGCCGGATGTAGACCGCCGACAAGAGCGAGCCTCATTCGCAAGTTTGAGGACGTACCTGGCACGCAAGGGTTAACAGGGTTTGAGTTTTAAGCTTTTCTTTTCCGTCACCCGAGCGGCCAATTAGGAATGGAAAAGGACGGACCTGGAGCTACGTCACTGGCTGTGGAAGCTCCGCCCAATGCCGTCGATTTAAGCAACCTTTCCCGTCAAACTGCTGCATGGCTCTAAGCAACGCTGTAGCTACGCTGCTCTGCGCTTCTTTGGGAAGTAAGTGGGTGGGCTCGCCTCGCTGTGTAGGACAACAAAAAGGAGGCGTGGAGTGAGACTGAGGAGGCGGGGGAGAAGGGCTGCTATGGTGGGGCGCTACGGTCATGGGCTCTCCTTGCGCACATTTGGGCTGGGCTTCACTTGGCGATTGTGTTAGAACTCTTGCGTTTAATTACCGTTGAGTCACCCTGTTTTGTACGGCCTCCAGGAATAAAATTTTACCTGCCTATCAGTGCGACCAAACGTTAGAAGGATCTTCTCACTGCCCTACGTATTGCTTCCCACCCCCGTGTGTGTGTGTGTGTGTTCTGAAAGCTACAATGTGATTTCGTTCTGTGAAGACACAATGCAAATCCAGTAAGTTTTAGGTAATGCCACACCACCTTGGACCTGAATTTTATCTTCTTAAGTGTGCTTCCTGTGTCTGTTTCTGCCACACTATACTAGAAATTAAAGCAAAAATAATTTCTGTCTTCTGGGGATTTATAGCTGCATGGAGCAAATCTAGTAATAATTATACTATTTATAACAACTTTAATTTATGAGAGCCCTTTAGGAACAGGGATCCATCCACCTTTTTATTATTCTTTCTGTGTAAACTGCTTTGAGATTTGTTTTGCTGAAAAGCAGTATATAAGTAGTAGTACAATCAAATCCACATGTGTGTTCTTTTTTCTAAGTAAGCAGAACCTTGTACTAAATCTATCTGCTGTGTGGTTAAATGTTTGTTTCTAGTATTTTAATTAATAATAGTAATAATTTTTAGTTACCACTTGTCAAAAGATATCATCATCTTACTTTGGTCTGTGTGACTCCCATTTGCTATGTACTTATGGTAGATTAATGATAGACATTAATCTAGTTTAGTTCTTTGGGGAAATTTGGTCTTCTTCCTCTCAAACCAAACTGTTATGCTCTCACATTGTGCCTATAAAGCTGGTTTACGGTTGTTTTATTCATATTGGCATGTGCTCATCATCTCTTTTGGTCATGAGTTCTCATGGCAGTGTGCCTAGTTTACTTTCCTCTTATGTCAGAACAGTTGCACCTTATATCTTGATATTTGCAGAACATAAGCAGAGGCAGTCTGGTAATTCCTACAAGACCAAACATCATGCTGGACTGCAACTAGAAACAACTCTCTTCCAAAACTACCATTTGGCATTGCCATTATCACACAATCTGCCAAGCACTCTTCTTAGGTTCCATAGTGTTAAATCCACTCAAAACAATCAGGCAGCAGACTTCCAATGCGATCTTGGATTCTGGGACAATCACACTTTGGCTTCTGTTATTCCAGGTTGGTGCTCAGTGTCTTTTTCTCAAGTGTCCATTAGAATTGCACTAAGGTCAAGAATAACTATAGATGCTGTTTATTGTATCTTACATTATTATCAAAACTATTAGGGTTAAATTAAGACAGTCAAATTGAGAAGTTCTAGCTGTGTCATGAAAAGAGTAAGGGAAAACCCTTCTGGGGTTAGGTAGATAATACACCAGTAATATCTCGCAACCTCTGCTGAGAAAAGTTGTGTAAGGTTTGCCAAGTTATGTAAAAATTAGAATTTTTGTAGCTGGCATACAATTATGCTCTTCGCATATTTCTAAGTAACAGCAGTTGCAGCTGAAACTTCAGCTATTTAGCTTAAGCAAATGGGGTGTTAAAAATGTCATGCCCTCAGGCTTAAATTACTTTTGGAATATTCTGATGGTGAGAAGATTCTAGAAGCCATGCAACCCTCAGGGCATGAACCATTTTATTCTCGTTAACATGGAAATTATCTCCTCTTCTGGATTTTTATGTACTGTGTAACGTTCATAAGATACTACTTATCCTTAATTCTAAGTATTGTGCAAACAGAATAGATAAGATATATATCTTCTAATTCTACATTTGTGTGGGCTAGTTGTGAAGGAAATGTGTGCATTGTTCTCATAGTCCAAAGCTGAAAAGCTATTCTACAGATAAGTCTTAGCAAGTACTGTACAAGCCTGCATACCTGCACTGAAGGTAAAAAAAAAAGTTCTGAATACATAAATTCAGTGAAATCTTTACTGGCATAAGAATACCAATCTCATTTACCTAAGATTAAGCTTCATTGACATCAGAGTTTATCCAAGTAAGTGTACTTAAGACATTATTTCAGCATGTTTTATTGGGGCAGGAAACAGCTCTTATACTAGTACGTTCTGACAGAGCCTCAAACTCTTAAGGCATTACCCCTCCTAAACATAGGATATGCACAACCAAAAAACCCGTTATAACCACCACGCTATGGAAACTTGTTGCATTTCCACATGAAGCTTGGAGCAGAGGAGCAATCAGTGAGTACAATTAATTGTTCCCAGTCTGGAAGTGACCTACATCTTTTTGCAGCATCCCTAATCCAGAAGCTACTTTGGATACAGCAGACAGCTCCTTCATTCCCCTGTGCTGCTATTCTCTTCCGCCATTTCACTGTATTTGCTGCATTCTATTCCACTTATCTGGCTCAACTCCCAGAGAACATCCTCCAGCCTGAGGAAACCACTTAAATCAGTTAGGGTCTTCCAACCTCACTTTTCTTTTTAAGCAGTCCTAAGCAGCCACAATCTAAGTATAAGAGCCAAGAGCCTTAGCTTTTTTCTAGACCTTTTACTACTGGTAACAAGATATACAGAGTGCATGTTGTCCCCTTTCCTCAGTTTCAGGAAATATTGCTCTAAAGTGTCAAACAGAAAACAGTCCAAGGTCTCTAAAGCCCAGACTATATCTTTCTAATATCAACTGACATCTTCAACATATTCCTCTCATGTATACTAACTATGAAAATAATTTTACATTAATCCTGCTACCCAGTTCCCACACATCGTACTGAATGTACTAAGTTTGATGTTTTGGGATTTGTATTGGGAAGATGACAAAAAGGGCTCCCATTCTTCAATGGCAAGGAAATATTAGAGCTTCTTCAGTAGAGGAATAATTGCACAGTTCTGAAGAGATAAACATTTGCTAAGTGGAAATCTCTTTACATTTCAAAGTATTTGCATTCAAAGCATGGGCAGCTTGGCAAATGGGGAAAAAACCATAGATGTTAGTCTTGTATTTCATGGGGAAAGGAGAGTAATAATCCAATCCTATGCAGAGTTGAGTATGCTTAAACACATTAAAAATCAATAGATAGACAAGGGCACATAATCCTATAGGACAGACTTTTTTTAAAAAAAAACTGTCTACATTGATGGCTATAAGTGTTCAGTGTAAATGTGAACAACTTTTGAAATATACATTTTTAAAAAAAAAAACCCTGAGTGTGACACCAAGATTTCATCTATTCTCAGAGAGTGTAATTGTGTGGAAAGAAAAAGGAAGAGAAAGAGAAAAAGCAAGAGTATAAAAGATTAACTTCAAAAATATTCATTAATTGTTTTCTCCTGAAAAAGATATTAGCATAATGGGGCAACTATGTTACACATCGGAATCCATTGTCCCAAGGACAACAAACCCAATATAAACACATAGCAGGTTACACCAAGCAAAAAGACACGTTTGCACCTATATCCTTGTGGTGAGGGAAAGAGATTTACACCAAAAGAACTGCTTTGATTTTAAGTTGAACACAAATGCTAGCATAATTTCAAGTATGACAAAATTTTAATACTCAACAATCCTAAAAATTTTATTTACATTTTTAGAAACATAGAAGTTAAACATATGAAATGTGGATACTTATCCCTTGGTTTCGTGACTATAAATAAGCTTCATACGTATTCTACAAACAAATTTAATTCCAAATGTTTATAAAATACATTTTATGCTGTATTTACATAACATGCCTAATCTAAAAATAGAAATTAACTGAATGCAACATTATAAACAAACTACTGGAACCATCCAAAAATTGTTGACAGTTTCCGTTGCATAGCATATGCAGTGAGGTGAAATAATTTTATGAAACGTTATGCAGTTCTTGTGTGCATAAACAACCTGTGATGTTGTTAAAATGCAAATATACACTACAGATCATCTGGAGTGAATGTTTAAGGAAGCAAAAGCAGCTTGCTTTTTTTTTTTTTTTTACAGCAGCAGATAGTTGTACCAAGCATATGAGTTCATGATGACTAGCCTTGTGTGTAGAGAAATCTCTATTCTCCCACTCCCCATTAGTTGAGATGATTATGCTGCCCTTGATCCAAATATATCTATTTTAAAGTGGGGTGGAGGGAGATAGGGTGGGTTCCGATGTAATGGCAGCACTTAAGGTTGCTGCTGCCCCAGGAGTGCTTGCATGCTCCCCCAGCCCCATACCAAGGCAAGCCTCTACTTCTGGTCTTGGTAACAATATGTGGAGACTGGTGGGTTCATAAGACACAACCAGTCTCGGCATATTCTACCCTACTTGCAGGAGAGAACCCAACAACTATAATTTAGATTTGATATTGTTACCAAGACCAGAAATAGAGGCTCACGAGCACTCCTGTGAGTGTGGCAGCTTGCTGCAACCTCAGGTGCCACATTATGTGTGAATATGGCCATAGTCTAAACCAGGGGTGGGGAACCTTGGCCCTCCAGCTGTTTTTGAACTACAACTCCCACCATCTCCAGCCATAATAATTGTGGCTGGGGATGATGGGAGTTGTAGTTCAACAACAGCTGGAGGGCCAAGTTTCCCCACCCCTGGTCTAAAGTTAAATCTGTGCTCCAACACAAATAAAGAGTTGTCTGAAGTGCAATGCTAACGTTTAAATTTAAATATTAAGCAGTTACAATACACATATATTCCTATCCATGTAGATTGCTTGCCCCCACAAAAAGATTAAATTCCAAACGGTTTTCCTTGTTAAAGACAGGCATAGTCACAGAATCTCACTGAAAGGAAGCCACAATCATACATAGTTCTGAAAAAGTGTCACTACAGCATTACACCAATGGGGAGCATGTTCTATTTTCAACTGGAGATGTGTACTGTCAAAGCTTTTATAACTGGATATATCACCTGACATGGAAAGTGTTTATACATGTGTTATTCAATTAATCAGATGCAGATATGTTGAGCTGTTTCTGGATTTTTAGAATATGCAAATGACTTCATCAAAGACACATATATAAATTCTTTCCATGTTCTTGTTTTATTCGGGTTGACTTACAGGAACACATGTTCTAATGTAAGAAATGGCTCTCTAGTAACATCACACTAAAAAGGAACTATTCGTTACCTGACAAGTTTTTGAATTGGAGAATTAACACACAAACTAAGAATTAAACCAGCAGCTTGATTCTCAGTACTAACTTGGGCCTAGTGAAAGCCAAAGAATACAAGTGCAGTCAGTATACAGGCATTGTGATTAATACATGAACACTTAACATCTCAGCAAGCTGTCAGGTGCCCTGATCCAGCTCTTGCCATATGCAAACAAAACATGAACACATGAAGTGTGGGAAAGGAGGTGCATTCAAATGCATATCATAAAGCAAATCTCAGTCAAAGTGAGTGGCGACTGTATCCCCATTTGATGGGCATCTGGCTGCACATACAATTTATGCCATGCTTCCCCATCCAGCAAATACTACACACACATCTTATGCGTGCAGGTCTCCCTAGGTGAATTCATCTAAAGATAATTTTTTGAAATGCTAAACTAACTCTAAACAAGTTATTGTGCTTTAAGAATGTAATTTCCATAAGTATCCTTCATAGTGAAAAACTGAGGCTAATTTTAAACAACCGTTTCTATCATACCTCCAAGCTAAATTATGAAAAACATGGTCATATGAATCAAAGTTTGGTTTTGTTGCTCTTCAAAGCCCAAATGCTGCTGTTCTTTTTCATTGGATAACAAGCCCTTAAAGAGGAATATTATTTTACTAAGAATAACAGAACAAAATAGTAGTATACCACCCCACATTGAACAGTACTGGGTCAAAACAGCAAAACAAGGTTTTACAAAAACAAGTACAGTTTTGGAGAAGCATTGTTTATTCCATTGTAAGACATTGGTTCAGAATAATATATTTTGTTTAGCTTCTCTTCCCTCTCATCACTACTACCACAAAGCTGCTGCAGGTTTAAAAAAAACTCTTTTTCTGAGATTTCAGAAATGAACATTTTAAAAAGAATGTACTCCTATTGCATACATATACTGCTGGTTAAAAACCAAGGACTAGTTCAAACACAAGTTGTTATGCAATCTGTAAATGAAACATCCTAAAGCTATATGTGGTTGATGGACAAACATACTTTTAAAAAGTCAATTTATAACTTGATAATCAAATCAAGAGTGGTGTGCCAGGCACCACACTAAGTATAATGCCTTGATTACAGGTCAGTCTGAACTATCAGGACTGATTCATAAATATATCTACAGAATCTGCTGTGTTGAAAGCAAGAACTGACCTTTCAAACGATCGCCAGTAATCGGAATTCCTCTTCCATTGATATACCAATCGTATGGTCCTGGTGCTTTTGGCACAGGTAACAAGCTCTAATTTTGCAACTGCAGCTTAAACTCACCAAGTTCTGATCTCTGTTCATAAAATTTTAAACCTAAAACTCTGTTATAAATCTCTAATGTAACTAAAACTGCTTAAATAATATACACAGATATACTCAGATTACCACTATATGAAACGTTGACAGCCATATATGATACAGTCATTTGTCCTTTCAACCAGGCTGTGTTAACCTTACACTTCATTAGTTTTCATGGTGAGCAAGACATTATTCCTGTCCAAATCCAGCTTTGTCGGTCACACCCCAGTATATAAAGACAAAAAATAAATGTACAATAAGAAGATGGGATAGATCAGGAGAGGCTTCTTGGTCTTAAATTCTTCTCCAACTAATAACGAAGCAGCACTGTAGGCAGCCCAGAAGACTCCAAAAAGCTGACAAAAGTAAAAGATGAAATGTTACATAATATAGTAAAGAAATAACCAAAATCTCCAACAGAGCAGAATTTCCTGCTGGAAACAAGAACAAACAAAGAAACCGACTCTAAACTTTGTAACAAAGCATGATTACTTGAAATCACTGTGCAATATGACATTTTGCAATTAAATTATCTTAAGATCTGTGTCACAGCAACATTTACAGCTGCTAGCTTCTAGATATTCTTAGAGCACTTAACTGGAAAATGTACAATTGCCAACGTGTAATACTAATACTTTTACATTAGGAGCAAAGGTTGTAAACCAAATACAAATGTTTTAGGAAAAGAGCACACACTCAAGTGGCTGTTTCATAACTCATTTTCTACAGTTGAGTTTGGCTATTTTAAGCTTCAAGTCAAGGAGAGCTGTGAACAGGATGGATAAAAACCAAGTTTTGTTTTTAAATAGATCACTTTTTTAAAGATAGCCTAGCTTACAATAAAATCAATGTTTAAATACAAGCATGTTAAACTCAATCTCAGATGGAAACCTTGATAATTTATCAGACAAACTGACAAAGCCAGCCTTTTTATCTAACAGAAAAAAATCAAAGAAAAATGAGGCTACTGGAGTCCAGCATTATAAATATGATAAATTAGTCATGAATTGTATTATTGTAGGCATCTTACTGGATGGGAAACTAGCAAGTTATTAGGATTCAGGATATGCCATATGCAACTCATCATCTATTGAGCTCATATGGATGATATGGGGGGTGGGGGGGACCCTTGGATTTTCATTTAGCAGATGTACATAGATTTAAGATCAATTCACCCTGCTACTGAAATGCTTAAGGGAGTATTAGCTTTATTACAAAACAGAGATATTGGCTGACATCCAAAGAGCTCTTTCAGGTGTATTTATATGGCTTGTACATACCAAGTAAGATTCCTGTCTATGAACAACAAAACCCCAATTTGAACAGATTCAGTGCCACAGCAGGGGGGGTGGAGGTGGCGCCTGGGACCTTTAAAAAGGAGGAGTGCAGGCCCTTCTCCGCCACCCCATGCAGCTTCTTGTTGTGATGGAGCTCCCTGCAAGAACCCATGCGCAGACACCATGTGCATGCCAGCATCACACATGGGTTGGGGGAAGGGGGGACTGCCATCACAGAAGAAAAAGGCATGGGGTGGCGGGGAGCAGATAAGGACCTGCTCTCCTCCTTTTTAAAGATCTTGCTCACCGTCCCCCTCCTCTCCACCTCTGGCGGCACCGAACCTGTGCACAAACCTCGGTTTGTGCACATCCGTACTTCTGAAAGTCAGCTCAGTTTCAAAAGTATTTCTCCATGCACATTCAAGAAAAACAAGCCATTGGATGTGTAGAACTGCCCTCCTGATTCCTTGAAACCTGGCCATTATTCTATCGGCACTGACTTCTCAGGGGACTCTTCTGTGCCTCCATTTCTGAAATGTTGTATGACACTTTATATTTTACTGACAGCATTTCATGTATGACAAGTCATAAACCATCACAGAATGCACATGAGTAGCAACCAGAGTAAAAAATTTGTCTCTCCCACAAAGTTGGAAAGGATCTATTTTCATTGATCTCTTCACTTTGCCCACCAAAAATATGTTCTTGAAGTTCTCCCAACCCTCCCTTCTTCATTTTGCAAGTGATAACATTCCACTTGTGCAAATCTTATCTGATGCTACTCACTGTACTCAATTATAACAATCTGAACTAAAAGACAGAGCTATATCTCCAGCTGTATGAAGTAATGCCCATCTCTTCAATATTCCTTAGCATATTTCAAGAAAGCTATATTGTATGCAAATAAACTGCTAGTTTACCATGAGCTTTTTATCAAACAATCAGCATGAGGCTTACAAATATTGACATCATCACAATATATTTGGGATAAAATCTTTTGGGTATTTTAAAATCTGGATATTAAAATTTGGGTATTAAAAATGCACATTATTCAGATCTAGCAAAGGACCCTTTTCTCTGTTCTCTTGGCTTGCTTTGCTTCTCAATACCCACTTGATGATCTCCTCCGATATCACAATGTTCTGCTATGACAAGGGAGTAATTACCCCTTTGGATACTTTTGTCTTAGCTAATGTGATGTCACAAAGGAACTGGCCTGCTTTGGTTCAAGCAACTAAGTACTTGGGGAGAGGTCATTTTATTATCATTAATTTTATATACTACTTTTCAATTAAAAAAAGTTCTCAAAGTGGTTTACAAAGCAAAACAATCAGTATATGGTTCCCTGTCCACAATAGGGGCTTGCAATGTAAAAAACAAAAATGAGGGAAGCACCTGGAATTACCACTGGAGGGATGTTACGCTGAGTTGAATAGGTACAGTTGCTATCCCCCTGCTCAGTGAGAGTGAAGAGCCATTTTAGACTTCAGAATCTGACTTCTAAGATCCATGAACATCTTATTTATTTGAAATATTTATATCCCACCCCTCCAGTGCACTACTCTCGGGGTGGCTCACAACAATAAGATAGATACAAGATACAATAAAAGTAATAAAATTAACTAAATTAAACAAACAAAAAAGTTGTCAGATTAAAAACCACAATCATTATTAGGTTCAAATTAAAACTGAAAAGTATAAAAAGCTAAAGAACCTATCAGATATAAAAATAAATAAATATTAAAGAATGGAGCATTAAAAAGCCTCCTTTAAAAGATGCATTTTAAGATGTTTTTTAAAAGCACTGAGGGAGGGAGCATGTCGAAGCTCTTCTGGGAGGACGTTCCAAAGCCGAGGGGCCACAACCAAATCTTATGCCTAACACCCTGTAGCAGTTTGTCATGTGGCTTCAAAAGATACTTTAGGATATAGACTAATTGAACAGTTATGGACCCACTTGTAAGAGGTCAGAAAACACCTGCTTCATAGAAAGGCAAAATGCAGTAAATAGCATAAAAATTAAATAGTGCTTATTTAAGAGACAAGTTTACCCTCCTGTCAAACACAATATTTTACTTACTTTTATTAGTGTAGAAACAACTTCAAATGATCCAACCACTAAAAGAACAGGTGCTATAACAATAAGAGGAAGCAAAGAATATCCAATCACTCCAAGAACTTGTCCATATGCAACCTGCAAATTTGAAGATTAAAAAAAAATTGAATAATAAAAGTATGACTTGCAGCTTTTATCAGCAAAAGAGCTTCAGATGACTACTCAAGTTTGAGCCCTGATGAACATTTCATATTGTGACTACTGCTCAAAATCTTCAAGTTCTTTCTTGTCACCACTGAGGCATCTTATCTACACTGCCATCTCACTTCATAACTCTTTCTTCAGACCCTATTATCTCCCTATATGCTCAGCTTGTCAGTCTAATATCAAGAATCTGAGCAAGAATCAACACTTCTATATTTTGCCGATTCTAGGATTGCTATTGATGCCATATTTATGTTACATGGAACCAGTAAGTTATTAAATGATTTAACAATAGACATGCACATGGCTAAAATAAATTGTTAAATGAAATTGTTAATGTAATTCAAGTTGGGTTTTCAAAAATATGACTTCCACAAGATTCTTACCTCTCCTCCAAGGACTCTGGCCAACAAGAAGATTGTCAAGGATCCAAATATCCAAATAGTAATAATCCAAGAGACAACCTTAAGACATTAAAAAAATAAGATATAGTCAACAACACACTGTTCTTTTTGTGAAAAATGTATGATTTTTGATGTAAAGATTAAGGAACAAAAATTTGGCTAGTTTCTGTAAAGTATTTACTTTTTTAGTCAACAAAAGTATTTTTGAAGATGCGGGAAGAGGAAAAAGAGACAATAGTATGCATTCTAAGGGAGATGTCATGGCTACAATCTAATAATGCAACCCTGTGCATGCAAGCATGGGTTTCAGTGTGGGAAGTAGCAGGGCAAAGTCCCCCAACCACATACACCGCTCTGTCTTCAAAACAAAAAGGGAGCTACATGTGACTGCAAGATTCTGAAGAATGAGATTGTCTTGTGAATCCATCATAAGGCAGTAACCTATACCAGAGATTTTTAAGCTATGTCATAATGTGCCTACTGAAGAAAAACAAAACTCCCAACAGCTATCCAAGTATCTCTAAGCCTACAAAAACAAACACCCTGATCTAGCAAGGGAGATCTATTGCAAATGTGGATATGCAGCTTGATATACATACAATGCACAGTTAGGCTCCACTGGACTGGATAAATGTCTCTTGATTCAAGGGAATGTACATTCTAAAAACAGAGCCATGACTGCCACATGCAACTTGCTACCTACAGCTGGCTCAGAGCCAGAATGTGTATTATTATTCATTTTCTATATTGTTTCCCTTTCCCAGAGAGTTATTTTCCATTCTAATTTACCTCAGCTAACCTTGCATATATTCTTCACACATAAAGAAATACAGTCCAATTAATCAGTGTAAGGCCAGAGCATAACTCACATTACAATCAAACCTTGCCATTCACAGATCCAACACCTGCAATTTCACGTATCCATGGTTGGGTAATTGACACCCAACCTTGGCATACTTGGGGGTGTGTGGGGGGGGGAGAGAAAAGTCTCAGAAAGGGTTAATTCCACATATCTGCAGGTTTTGGGTGGCTGGAAATGACCTCAGAGGTCATTTCCAGAACAGCCATTTTGTGAAAAGGAGCCATGTTGTAGCTCATTTGGTTAAAAACAAACAAATTTCCCGCTGTGATTTTTCACAGACAAATGGCCAATGGGGGGGGGGGGGCATTCCTGGAAGGCCGGAGACCTACAGAGCATGCTAGGGCACTTTCTTCTGCAATTTCGTCATTTTTGCCCTTTTTTTTTCAGCCTCCAGGGACCAACCCCCCCTTCCCACAATGCCCCTCTATCCACAGTTCTGATATCTGTGGTTCCAGCAGAGAACAGAACCCCCACAG
Organism: Hemicordylus capensis; assembly: GCF_027244095.1. NCBI lineage: Eukaryota > Metazoa > Chordata > Lepidosauria > Squamata > Cordylidae > Hemicordylus > Hemicordylus capensis. Next base: position 393,310,227 of record NC_069657.1, on the reverse strand, counting down.
ATAATGGGGTTCACCTGTATATATTTTACAGCCAAGTCCTTTACTCACCTTAAATTGCCCATATAATGAAATCATAGAGAAAAACAGGACAACTGCCAGTGGACCCCAGAAGTCAGGATTATCTCTTACTACTTGTCTGTTAAATCCAAGAGATGGCATTGGCATCAAGACACACCTAATTTTGTAGTATATGTCCTTCAGATCGATGTCCAATTCCTCCCTAAAGTTATAAATATAGAACTTTCATAACATGCTCATGAAGTTGTTTGAACAGCAGAAAACTAACACATTTATTACATACTATAAGGCTCACAGAATGTTCATGGTGATAGCATTTTGAAGGCAGTGCTCTGCCCATATTTCCTGCCAAAACTACATTGTGGCAAAAGGCTGTTAGAAGTACAACAAATGTAAATAAATGTAAAATGCACACTATGGTTGTAAAGTAAGAGCTAAAACCTACATGCTATTAAAGAATGAAAGATAAGGCATCGCTTAGGAACATAGGAAGCTGCCTTCTACTGAGACAGACCCTTGGTCCATCTAGCTCAGTATTGTCTGCACAGACTGGCAGTGGCTTCTCCAAGACTGCAGACAGGAATCTCTCTCAGCACTATCTTGGAGGATCCACTAGTGGCTTCATGGGAGCAATTCTTGCTAGACTGATTAATACATTAAAGGATTTTAAAATAAATATCAGTCAGAATAATAAATATCAGTCAAAAATACTGTATTGACTACATACTGTAATTATGTACTCTATAACATAATTTGTATTCCAATTAGATTATGCCATTAAATGAAACATTTCATTTTCATGACTCCCAACAATAGATAGGATGAAGAAATCACCCTCTGATTATGACAACCTCTGAACAAATAGAACAAACTGAACAAATAGCAGCACTCTTATTGTTCAATAAGAGAGAATAGGGGAAGCTTCTTCCTACCTTGGGGTCCCAACAACCAGATTAACCCAAAACCATATTATTATTATTAATTATTATTATTAATTCAATTTCTATACTGCCCTTCCAAAAATGGCTCAGGGCGGTTTACACAGAGAAATAATAAATAAATAAGATGGATCCCTGTCCCCAAAGGGCTCACAATTTAAAAAGAAACATAAGATAGACACCAGCAACAGTCACTGAAGGTACTGTGCTGGGGGTGGATAAGGCCAGTTACTCTCCCCTTGCTAAATAAAGAGAATCACCACATTAAAAAGTGCCTCTTTGCCAAGTTAGCAGGGTATTAACCTACTAGATATCTGTTTGTTCAGTTCTTATGCATCAGGAAGCTTGAGCAACCCACAAGATATCAGGAGTATTGTTGCTTGCTGTCCCTCAGCTCGTCTTGTGGCAACTTAAGGTTGGGCCATTTCTATAGCTGCCCCAAGGCTCTGGAACAAACTCCCTGTTATTAAGAGGGTCCCCATCTCTAGCAGGTTTTAAAAGAGCACTCAAGACACATTTGTTCAATCAAGCCTTTGATCAGCTGTAAGTTGGTTTTTATGGTTGCTGTTATTCTTGTTTAGTGAGTTGTTCTGAACTGTTAATATTTTTAACTTTTAACTGCTTTAATGTTCGGTTTTAGTTCTGGTTTTATTGTTTATTTGTAATCTGCCTTGAGACATTTTGTATGAGGTGGTATAAATGCAACAATAAAAATAAATGTAATAAATAACCAATATTGGCAATTTTTGTGAACATCCTTGTTCACACACATGCAAAGAGACCTTACTCTAAAGCAGATATAATCTGTTTAAAACACAGAACTAAACTAGGAATCTCAGAGTCATGTTTACTTACAAGAGTGGTTTGTTATCTTCAGGGTCATCATCTTCTACTTCCAAAAGCCAGCCATACCCTCTCTGCCTCAGGAATGTAGTTGCTGTAGTCTCTTTGATAAATTCCCCACTTCCTCCTCCAAGGTTGAGCTTCACATCTGGAGATGCTATTGAACCACTCAGATCTTAAGACAGGGAATAGGACACGTTTATGAGAAGCCAGTTAAGAATCTGCTTTCCCTGTTACGGAATTTATGGTTATATGTGAGTCTTCTTGATAAATATGTCTTAAAAGCAGAACATATCAAAGTTACACAGAGCAAGTGGTCATTATAAGAGGTAACTGAATCTCCTAGGATTAAACATTTTGCCCCATGCCACCCACAAACTAGCATCTTGTAGGTAAATCGGCATTGTGAAAGACTAAAAACTCAATTGTAGCTGAGCTGTCAAAGGCTACAGCTCAGCTTTTATCAAGTGGCTTATGTACAGCAGAGAAAGCAGTTTTACATGGCAAGCCTGAAAAACAAAGTACAAGACACAGTACTTGAACTAATCTATTTAGTTATGTTTGAACAGAACTAAAGACAAATGAACATAGAAAAATACTTCACAAAGCAATGCAAGATCCAGCCAAAGTAGATGTGCCCTGGTCTCACCGAAACACATGACATTTGAGGCTAGTGGGAGATGTGGTATAAGGAGCTCAGTTTGGAAGAGACTGGGCTAGACCTACATCTCTATCATATTCAGTAAGTCTTGGATAGCCCTGGCAACATTAACGTACTGAAGCACTGCAAAAACACCCTGTCTCCCAGTCTTAAGGGTCACTGTTTAGATTGTATAGTGCAGTGATCTTCACTATTTTTCAAGTGGGGGCTATTTTGGCAAAAATAAAAATCTTCACTGTGAGAGCCATTTCTCACTGTGCTTGACCACACAATTTTCTCAGTGCTGGGAGGCCCCTTTGAGAGTGAGAGAGTGAAAGAGCTCTCAAGAGCTGTATAGGGGAAAGTGCATGTCTTCCAAGATGTTGCAAGGGCTCAAGCGGACTCCATTTCCCTTAAAGAAGCCCTACTGGCACTGGGCAAAGTAGAGCAAATGGTCAGCTTCAGCCGAAGCTTCACACAGGCCCAGTAAACAAGCAGGTTAGGCAGCTGCACTTAGGAGCTGCCACTGGCTCCCAGACCCGACAATGAAGAACACTGGTATAGTGTTCCATAACGTCTTAAAGCAAAAAACATTTCTCAGTATGCATCCCAAAAAATCATTACTTCACTAGAATGGATTGTCAGAAAATTATCTCAATCCAGCAAAGAAAGCAAATAAGCACAGCTAATGCTGAAGCGTTTTTGCACTGCAATATTAACCTAGGCCCCACTGAATCTGGTAGCCCACTGTGTAGAAGAGAACATGGGCACTCCTGAGGAGATAGCCATCCCTGACCAAGCAAAATGGAAAGTGGATTATGAGCTCATACACACCACCAGGGGTGCTCTTACCCCTGGACATCAGGCCAAAGTCCAGGGCCTCTATAGCCACCACCTCCCCACCGCTGCCAAATCCTCTTTAGTCTGTCCTGGGTGGTGTCGTCGCCCAGACAAGCATGATGATGCTTAATTTGCAAGGAAGTGGGGCCTCCAAAGGCCTTTAGGTACAGGCTCCAAAATTACCTAGGTGCTCCTCTGCATACCACCTATTTCTCAAGTTTCTTTTTCCCATCCATTTTCCACATCACAGACCAAATGCAGGTGCAGAAGACCAACCAGTCAACTAGAGGCCACCCACAAAGGTTTCCTATAAATTCCCAATTAACATGCTCTGAGCACAGACTGTAGGCTTGTGAGCGGAAATCTTACAATATCCCCTACATGAGGCAGATTTCTACTCACAAGCCTACAGTCGTGCTCTGAGCAGGTCAATTTGGGAAGGGGGTGGAAAGAAGAGACAAAATCCTAGTAGCAGCTGCAGCATAAATTCCCTCTACAGGGAGTTTTTTTTCACGACAGCGATCCATTTTCTAACTCTTTGCTATGTGAGCCACTTGAGAACTTTTTTGTTGAAAAGCAGTAGAGAAAAATTGTTAACAATACATTTCAAGCCGATATATTTTCATTTTGTTCTTTTCCCCAGCGCCCCTTCCTTGACCCAACGAGCCCCATGAGAGCTTCCTCGCCCTTCCTATTTACTTTATTCTTGCCCGCCCCATCTCCATGCAGGTGCCTTTGCCACGCAGGCCGGGCTGGGCCCCAAGGCTTAGAGGCGGAGTGGCCATACGGGAGAGGCTCTTTTCCACACCCGCCCAGCAGAAAGAAGCCTGGCGGGGTGGGGGATCTGGGCCTGACCAGCCTGGCTCCTGCCGCCCGCCTGCACCTTGACCCCTGACTTGGGGGTTCGGTGCCCCTGACGTGGGAAGGGGCGAGAAGTTTACCTTCGGCGTCGTCCGAGGAGACAAAGGTGAAATCCCCGTTGGTGGGCGCGTAGAGTGGGGGCGGCGGCGGGGGAGGCTGCTGGGGACCCGGAGGCTGCATCGCCCCGCCCGTTTAGGGCCTCGAAAGCCCGACCGGAGCGCGACAGGACGGCCGATCCCGACAACCGGGCACCCCGTTCCCAGACACGAGAAGAGGCGGAGGCAAAAGTGCCACCACCGCCACCGCCTCTCCCCTGACTGACTGACAGCGCGACAACAGTGACACCGCACCTCTAATTGGGCCTCTGTAAGGCCGTCCCCGATTGGCTGACAGAAACCTCTTCCTGCTTGCCGCAGCCTTGCCCACCTCTGACTGCGATCTCATTGGTCCTCGATATCATTGTGCCTCACGATTGGTTGAGTGGGAAGCAGCGACGAGGAAGTAAGAGCGAGAGATGTCGAAAGAGAGGTGTGTATAAGTTTTCTCTTCCCTTCCCGTGGCCGGAAGTGAGAGCTGCCCATAGAAATCAATGGCGAAATCCAGAATTTTGACCGAAGAGTTGTCATTGAGACAGTCTCTCGCTCTCCCCCCCCCGCCCCCCACGCCGAGACAAAAAGTGCCAGCAAAGAAAGACATTCCTGGTCATTCCAACTCATTTTTAAAATATCGTCTCTAAACTTTAAAACATTTAAAAGTGCATGCAACAGAGCGGAGATTCTGCATGCAACTGAGTTCGGGCGGAGATACGGGTCATTTTAAGACGAGTGACCTGTTACTTTTGCAGCCCGAGAAAAGTGCTTTGGAAGGGGAATGTTTTGGCTGGGAATCCAAACCAGTCTGAGTCCCATCTCTAATCTGAAGTATTAACAGCGAACAGCTGAAGTACTGCCCATTTTGGAAGGGCAGTATATAAATCTAATAAATAAATAATAAATAAAACTAGCTGACCCCGCACAGAGCATCTGTGCGTTTGTGCAGTGAGCCTGTGGTATCCTCGCCCCCCGCGCTCCCTCGCTCGCTCTCCCCCCACGCACAGCTCCCTCGCTCGCTCTCCCCCCACCCACAGCTCCCTTGCTTGCTCTCCCCCCACCCACAGCTCCCTCGCTCGCTCTCCCCCCACCCACAGCTCCCTCGCTCGCTCTCCCCCCACGCACAGCTCCCTTGCTTGCTCTCCCCCCACCCACAGCTCCCTCGCTCGCTCTCCCCCCACCCACAGCTCCCTCTCTCGCTGTCCCCCCACACGCAGCTCCCTCCCTCGCTGTCCCCCCACGCGCAGCTCCCTCTCTCGCTCTCCTCCCACGCACAGCTCCTTCGCTTTTTCTTCTTTCTCTTAGACGGGCCATGTGTGGGGACAGGGGCGTAGCTAGGGGAGAGGGGGCCTGTGTTCATCCCTCTCTCGGGCGGCCCCCCAGAGTGAGGAAGACAATGAAGAAAATAGGGAGGGATGGAGCTGGAGGGCCCTCAGGAGCTGGGGGCCCGTGTTCTTTGAACCCTTTCGTTCAATTATAGCTACACCCCTGCTTCCCAGTTAAGTTGGTGCATTTGTTGCACACTGGCAGGGAGGCCTCCTCATGAGAAATCAGGAAGAGGAACAAGGAGTAAAAGGCTACAACTCACGTGTATGAGAATCCGTAGGATAGTGATCCAAACAGATTCTGAGGCCATGTGCTTTGGCTAGAGGTAGATATACCTTGAAACGTGCCCTGAGGCAGTTTTCAAGCTATTTTGCTTACCCAGAGGCTGGCAAATTTCATGAAAGACAAATCTATTTCCCCTTGCCTTGAACCTAATCACTCTGAGGGTAGCTTGTCCAACAAAGGCAGAAGGAAGCTATGTAAATGTGCTGAATAGGGCTGTGCTTGGTTGACTATCTTAAGACTAGGTGTGAAAAGATTACACATCTATAGTTTTTATGAGCCTCTCCACTGAGTACTCACTAGCCAATTTGTTAATTCATGAGGAGTTTGGGAAATGTGCCGCTTTATTTGTGTTACTCCCAAGAGTGCTTTTCTGTTATCTCTTTTAGATGAGAAGATCCCTCTTGTCAGTTAGTTGCCTTTGAAGTAGGGTCTGGACAGCCTGACATCCCTTGTTAGCGAGGCGCAGGTGTGTCCTAGTTTCATTCTGTCTTGATAGCATAGACCCGAGGACACGCTGCCAGCATAACTTGTGCTATCGACCTGCTTTGAGCCAAGAGTCAAATTCTTTTGACTAGGTAGAACAAAGTGGATACTAAGATCATGAGCCCATGATCCAGTGTGATAGAGACACTTGAGTAGAGGGGTGTTCTCTGTGCTAACCCAAAATATGGCTTGCTCGAAACAGTATGATCCACTGATAATTCAAACTTTAAAATTTGACTTGCATTAAGGTTATATTGTTAAAAGAGAACAATCCCTCACCACTACTTCTAGAAAGCTAGTTAATATGTGTAATGGGATATTATATGATGAATAGCATCTAATCATTGCCTGCTATGAAACAGAACCCCTCAAAGAATGGATGTTTAGATAAATTTTATCCTCTGAATAACTATTTCATTGTATATAAATAATATGCTAGGGTACTGGCTAAGGGACTTAAGCCAGGCCTTGACAAATGTTCTCTGGACAGAAGCCAGCTCAAACATTTCAAAGTTAGACAATGGACATCTGACAAAATTACCAGATCTAGTGACCAGCATTGTGGAATGGGAGGACAAATGGGCTTCTTTTTTATCCCATTTGCAAGTAAAATATTTAGAACAGAAACAGGGCTACCTGACACAACTAAAGGTTTTATTAAATATCTCTACCTTTGAACATCTTGAATATCCATATCACTAAGTAGCTTTAGGCACTTTAGTTTTCTTTCAGCATCAGCCTTATGTTTCTTTTTAGAATGTGAGCCTTTTGGGGACAAGGAATCACCTTATTTCTGTATTATTTATTTATTTTCTATGTAATGGAACTTTGGTTGAAGAGTGGTATATAAATATTCATAGTAGTAGTAGTCCTCCATCTGCAATATGGGGATATTGTTTTTTAAAATTATACAATGGTTTTCAACAACAAAAGTTCTCCAAATGGTTTACAATAGTAAGAAGTTTAAGAAGCTGTTTCCCTGTCCTAAAGGGGCTGACAGTCTTAAAAAACACAAATGATAGAGGCAAAACCCCAGCAACCACCACCAGAGGGACACTATGCTTGGCTGAATAGGGACAGTTGCTCTTCCCCTGCTAAATAGAAGAGAGCTGCCATTTTCAAAGGTGCCTTTTGATCCCACTTAGAAGAGGTCTTTAATACTCATTTACCTCATGGGGTGGTTGTAAGAATAACAAGAAGACTTGGAACACAACGTGTGAAGCCCTTTGAACACATGAAAGCACTGTACAAATATTATTAGACCTAACCTTTTTTACTTATAGAAGGTGAACATTTGCTGGCCTCACAATATGCACAGCCTTCCTGTTATAGTCATTTATCACTTTCTCCTCCATAACTGATCACTGGAACTGGAACTTACAAGCTAATAGTTGCTGTGTCAAACAACCCCCGCCCCCAATACATATCTTCCTGTATCTCATTTGACAATGCTATTAGAACTTCTCCTCTTCTCCTCTTCTTTTTTTAGTGCTTTCTGCCCAAACTGGAGATTTTCCTTCTGTCACTACCACTTTGTCTTTTCTGATTAGGTGCATTAGAAGCAATCAACATGGCCTTTTACCTATATTTTGTAATGTCCCTCTCCCAACCTCCTCTGTTACAAATACCTTTGAAAACTATGCTTTTCCTCTAATACCACTAGAGGACACACTTGGACTGTTTTTTTCTGCACTCATTCTTGGTAGCCAGCAAGGAAATTACTGACATGCTACAAGATGTCTTGAGGTCTAACTAGCAAGTCACTAACAGAATATCTATGACTGTGTATTCCCCAGAAACCTAACATTCATGTAGGTTTCCCAAGCATCTAAAAGGCCAGACTGAGCAACAGTTCGTGTCTGAAGAATACATGAAAGCTGAAATATTAGACAGTCTTACTGGCTCACGTCCAAACTAATACAGCACTGGCAAATACAGAGGAGGGGTCATTTTAACCAATCTCCACCTTCCATCTGAATCCCACTGTACCTCCTGAAAATATGTCCCAGAGGTTCATGCAACCCTCTGGGACATATTTTGGGAGGCACAGTGGACTCTAGAGAGAAGGAGAGATCAGCAGAAAGGATCACTTCCCCCATGTCACCAGCATTGCTTTGATCTGGATGTCAACCACTGTTTTCTAACCTTTCTGAGGAAATAATGTAATATAGGTTTCTGTCCTTGGGTTGATTTCACCCTGACATCCTGCACATACTGTTCCTCTCCTATTCCTCCCTTCCTTCCCCCTTTACCATTCCAAATGGTAAAATATGTCAAAATATTTTGTCAAAATATCCCAAATTCCAGGAGACCCAAAATGCAACCAGAATAAATCAAGCAAGGTTATGCAGAGTGCATTCTAAAGACAAATTTTGGAATGCTTGGCATATTACATAGTTTTATTTTCTAGAGCAAAGTGCACTCAGTCCTGGCTGTACAGTTCAGTACATTGACATCAAATTCCTTGCAGGTGGAAGTGTTTATTATAGGCAGGTATCTCAAATTCTGTATGGCTTTTAAAGCATTCATTGGTGACAGATACTTATAACAGAAATTCCCTAAGGAAGACTTTAAAAACTTGAAACGCATTGGATTTGCAAAATAAACATTGTAAAGTATCTGAATTATTTATCTCTTTTGCTTGACTCGCAGGGGTGTAGCAAGGTTGGAGTGGGCCCAGAGATGAGATTTTAAAATGTACTCCTCACTGCCTTCCTCTCCTTCTCCTGGCCGGATGTCTCTGCTAACTATCCCAACTAGTTACAAGGTGTAAATAACAGCAAAACCAACTAATGCAACAGAATCAATGAAGAACTTTAATCATTGCACATATCCCAACTACAGTTACAAGGTGTAAACAACAGAACAGCAGACCCAACTCTGAGCATACACAGAATGCATTTCCTTTACCAGCCAGGCCTCCAACATCTGGAATTGTAGGGCAGGCTTGTGCTCCAAAACCTTAAACACACACACACACACACACACACACACACACACACACACACACACACTTTTCCTCCCAGCCTTCATATCCATGGACTGGATCTCACGATCTGTGAGATCCGGTTTGGGGCTGTGAGCGAGAAGAGCAGGCTAAGCCTGCTCTCCCTGCTCACGAGCAGGGAGGGAGCCCTGGGCAGCCGAATCGGCCGCCCACACGATTGCCAGCTCCGAGACGGAGCCGGCAGGGACTGGGGAGCTCGGTGGGTGCGCAGCCCCCGGAAGCCCCAGTATGCCCTGCACGAGTGTGTCCCTTTCAGCTGCAGCAGCACCAAGCCCCCTCAACTCTCTCATGCCCGAGAAAAAGGAGGAAGGAGCCCATCGGAGCCAGCACTCACCTGCCTCGTGGGAGCCCTTTCGCCCGTAGCCAAGAACAGCGCCAAAGTGAAGCTCTTCCAAGGAGCAGACAGCACAGTCACCTGAGGAGTCAGGCTCCATGTCTCTTCTCCTCAGCACAAACACACAGCAGCCGCCCTCCCTGCCTACGAAGCAGTGGCTAGACACTAAAACCAGCATCAAGAGGGGAAGCCAGGAATAGCAGCCTTGATAAATGGGGCATAGGTGTCCCTCACACCCAGCAATCTCTTGCATGCTCACCCGCCAGCCAGCTGATGCGCATTTCTGCTTCCACGTGTGGAGGGCTCCAACACGTCAGGCGTCCACCTGCCAGCCAATGAGAGCTGACTGTGAGCCCTGGCTGATGCCAGAGATGGCAGGCTGGATGGGGCCAAGATGGGGTTGGGAAGGAGGAGCAAAAGAGAGATGGGGAAAGAAGGAAAGGACTTGAGAGAGACAGAAGGTAGGAAGGAAGGAACACCAAAAGAAGCATGGCCAGGACAGACAATCATGTGACTTGCCTCTGGGAGGCCCTTCAAGGCAGCGGGCCAGGAGGCAAATGTCTCCCCTTGCCCAATAGAAGCTATGCCCCTGTGCTTGAGGCTGGTTTGAGTTTCACAATCTGCAGTTGAGTGAAGAAGAGCTCCAGATATTGTGGCTCCAAATAACTGATGACTTCTCTAGTTTCTAGTCTTTCTGGTTTTTCAGACAAGACTGGAAACATTCAATTAATTTTTTCTAGCCATACAGGGATCTTCCAATGTCAGGGAGGGAATAGGCTCTATGATGAATGAGAAAATACACTCTCTCTTATCAGAGTCCAAAGACCAAATAATGACTGTGCTTTTATGCTTTGGGGGGATGCCCTGTAGTACTACAGATTAGTTTTCCCCATCTGTAATAAAAGTGGAGCCAAAAAATCCATTCCAAATTTTGAATAAGCAGCAAACTGTTAGTTAGAACCAATTATGCAAAGTTTGTTTTATGTTAAGAAAGTTAATCTAATATGCATCAGTTGGTCACATTACAGAATTTCCACCCGCCCCCCGCCCCCCCACCTATCCCCCAGTTACAGAAAATTTTCAATTTCTGGATTACAGATTTTGGAACTTTTAGCAGAAGGTCCACAACCACAGGGCTCTGTGGTCACCAGGAGTCGACACCGACTCAATGGCACATTTTACCTTTACTTATACACCAGGGACATAGGAGGTTGCCAAAGGTTGCCAAAGTCCAACCTTTGGTCTCTCTAGCTCAGTATTGTCTACACAGAATGGCAGCAGCTTCTCCAAGGTTGCAGGCAGGAATCTCTCTCAGCCCTATCTTGGAGATTCCAGAGAGGGAACCTGGAACCTAGATACTCTTCCCACCCAGAGCAGCTCCATCCCCTACGGGGAATATCTTACAGTGCTCACATGTAGTCTCCCATTCAAATGCAACCAGGGCAGATGTAGTATGTATAGAACTTGCTTCAGCACAGTGAGTTCCAGCACAGCTCATAAAGAAGTTGAATGTGTTAATATAGCTTCCGCTTAACCTGCTGCGATGAGGCTTTTCTATATCCTCATATATGCCCACATTTGCAATAACTTTGGTCTAGTGTCATGGTTATGTGTCAAAAACTGGCCTTTGAAATAGGCAGTTGTTGCAATTTTCTGTAGAGAAGGAAATTCTCTAGGGGATTTCCTCACTCAGCACTGGCTGAGGCAAGATATAAGCAATACCAGTTATTTTTCACTTCCCTTTGCATCCTACACCTGCTAGGTTGAACCTTCTTCTCCACTTAGTAAAGGGGTTCCTAACACTTTAAAAACAAGTGTATCCCTTCTGTTACAAACTTACTTTTACAAAACAATGGAGATTTTGAGAGATAAAGATAGAGGACAGACAGACATACACATTAAAAATATTACAGATGAGACAGGCTAAGCTACTCATGAGTACTACTTATGAGTAGCTTTATCTGGAGTAACCTCTCTCATTACTGTAACATTTATATTTGTGTGTGTGTGTGTGTGTGTGTGTGTGTGTGTTTGTTTGTGTTTGTGTTTGTATATACATAAAAATACAAATTTACATTTGTTAAGTGTTACCGTTAGGGAGAAAGTCTACTACAGTCACTGGCTCACATTCGTACTATGTTACTCATAAGCAGTCTTACTGAAACTAATGGGACAAGCTTGCTTATTGTTCCATTAATTTCAATGGGAGCACTCAGTGCTAATTTTCTGAAGCCATCCAATCAGGAGGAAAGGAGAGATATCTTCACCCTTCTTCTTCCTCTTCTGCAGTGGACATACCACTGAGGATTTGTTGATGAGAAATAAATGCTGTTTATTTCAGATGAGAAATTAATAGCATAGCTGCAGCACGGAAGGACAGGAGGGCTCTGAGTATGCTTCTGGGAGCCCTTCAAGTACCCCTAGGAGTACCACCACCCCTGTAGGCAATCCCTGATCTTGGAGACTACTCCTTATTAGTCATGTACATAGTAGTTTACAATTGTTAGTTTCTTCCTCTTTGCTGCAGATCAAAGAGGCAGGTTGCCATTGCTAACAATTTTACAAGTGAGGGACTCAGGTAGACTTTGCCAGCCAGTGAGGGCAGCTTCATCAAGGCAGATTAAGAGTGCACATTGCTCATATATACATTTTAATGCAGTGGGGATCTTCACTTTTGAAGCCACTACATGCACTGTACCAAGGTTTATTCTAAGCTTTGTTTTCTACTATACAAGCCACCCCAATCCACAAGTATCCACTTACTCCAGAATTTTCTAACAGAAAGGAAAAAAGAAAGATGGAAAGGAAAATGAGAATGAATGGCGGGGGCGGGGGGATATAATAAGGAAAGGAAGACAGACAGACAAACACCATCAGGGTGATTCCAGATAGTAATAAGAAGTACTGTGTGAGACACAAGATCCAAGCATGAGTTTATTCACCCTCCACACAGTAGCTCTTGTTGGAGCTAGGACCCTGGCAGCATCAGCTCTTAGCTGCAATGTCTCCTAGTGACCACTAGGGGTTTTTAGGCAACTGCAAGTATTCATACCAGATGCAGTTTTGAATAGTTTGCCACATTACTTTGATAGTGTGACTAGTCAAGGAGGATGCAGACTTACAAGTTGTAATTAAATGTCTAGAGGACCTTGATTTGCACAGAAGGGATGAAAAGCAACCAAAGAAACGTGAAGAAAATGCATTAAAAACCTTACAAACAAATAAGAAATGCTATTATTTGTGGAATCCCCAAACACTTGTAGAATAAGTGTCCCAAGAATAAAGAGTTTGAAGACAAAAGGCAAGCAAAACAAAGTTGCAAAGGGAGAGAGTCATCTGGGAACACAGAGTACAGAACTTACAAGCAATCAGGGATGAAAACTAATAAACAGAAGATATACCTTAGACCTTGTAAGGACAGATAAAGTTTTGGAAGCTAAGTCTGAGAAATGCAGCAGTGCCATCTGCATTGACTCAGGTGCTACAAGCAACCTGATTAGAGAAAGGGAGAGATTTATAGACTTAGATACAAGTTGTATAATCCATAGATATTTGGCAGATGGAAAACTGATGTATGCAGAAGGGAAAAGATCTACACAGTTGCTCCGCAAACTGGAGAAAGGAGAAACCATTGGATTAACAATTGAAGAAGCTTTGTATATGCCTACTCTAGAAACAAGTGTGATGTGTGTAAAATACGCTACAGAAAGTAAAATGTAAAGGAAGTAAAATGTAAAGTAAAGTAAAATGTAAAGGAAGGCACTGAGATGTTCGAGGATAATCAAAGCTGCATCCAGATCTTACAAATGGAGAAAATTAAATTTAGAACAAAACACATTGAAACAAAATATCATTAGGTGCGGGATGCACAAGAAAGGGGACTTGTAAAATTGTCCAAGTGAACAAATAGTAGCAGATGTGCTAAGCCATTGCCCAGTTGGGACTTATAAACAGCAGCACGAGCCGATAAGAAGGGAGTGTTGGAGCTAGAACCCTGGCAGCATCAGCTCTCAGCTCCAATGTCTCATAGTGATCAGTGAAGTCAGGGGTTATCGTCATGGATGAAAGTGCTGGAGTCTTCCCCATTTTGTTCTTCCAGTGTTAGTCTCCACTTTGTCTCTCCAGAGATGGCTGGGTTTTTAAGTCTCTCTCCCCTTTCAGCCTTAAGCTCAACTTCCCTATCCGTTTGTAACTTCTTTAAATAAATCCTTGTAGTTCTTCAATACTAAAGAACTGTCTCAAGACCTCTTGCATTGCTATTTTCTCACCAAACTGGTTTTGCTTTGCAATTTGGGAACTGAACTCCCATTCTTCCCCTACAGCTCTGACTTCTATCTTCCTTTCTAGTGCAAATTCACACTGTATTTGGACATAGACCAGCACGTTTCATGATTTTTGCAGCACCACCTGCTGGCCAGCTTTTGCTTTCTTAGAAGAACAGATTACTACTTTCCCAACAAATTATGAAAGCAAGGGCTGACCAGCAGGAAGTTTTTCACATGGGGCTTTTAAAGCCCTTTAACTCACATCTCTGCATGATTATGCATCTTCTACATGATCCTCACCACACGTTATGGTAATCTGAGGAGGTCCATATCCAGCTACCATCACAGAGTCTGCTGGTGACTTAGAGGCAAGCCTTCTCTGTAGCTGCTCCAGGGCTGTAGAATGCACTCCCTGCAGAAATCTGTAACCTGAATTCTTTATTGGCCTTCAAGAGAGCCCTCAGAACCTATCTGTTTGGCCTGGCCTTCCAGGGTTTTTAAATTGTTGTAAATGGTTTTAAAATTGTAACCTGGTTTTTCAGGGTTTTAAAACTGTTTTGAATGTTTTAACTATTATTGTTTTATGGTGTTTTACAACCTTTGTTTTTAACTGATAATTGATTTTAATTGTTTTGTTTTAATGTAAACCACCCTGAGCCATTTTGGAAGGGCAGTATATAAATCGAATGAATAAATAAATACAATAAAATATCCTCTGAAATGGAGGGGGTGCATTCACATATTGGCCAGATTTACCCCGAAGTCTCTGTGATTTCTTGGGGAGCAGTTCACATACAATTCATGTTTTTCACTGAGTGTTAGAGTGTAGCCCAATTTATATCAGGGTAAAAAAGCCACTATTCGTGTCAGTTTTGTGGGACAACTTCAAGTTCGCAGTAAACTTGCGGTAAAGCCTGCTGTGTGTAAAAGTCCGTCGTGGTCTCATGAGAGGGCCTTGCTCTGTGCTTGAGCACAACTTAAATTTTCATTAGGAAGGAAGCCAGAAGCCAGCGCAAGTGAGTGGAGGGTGAGTAAGCTCACACTTGGATTTTGTGGATGCTTCTCACGTAGTATTTCTTATTGCTGTCTACAAGGACCCAAAGGCAGATAGGAAACAAAGTGCCTTGCAAAGAATGGGAGAAAGGAAAAGAAAGCTCTGATATACTGTATTATTTGTTTAAAATTATGAAGTTTGAAAGGAAACAGTATTCTTATTCCCCCCCCCCTTTTCTTCTCTCTTTCTTTTTAAGAGATGACTTCCTTATTAAACTTTATAGGCCCAACTGCACAACAACTTAGTTTCTGCTTTATACTTTTTTTTTGGCACTGCAAAAAATGTGTGCACCTGCACAATAGTGTAAACCGTCCATTGTACACGTGCTGCAGAGACATAGCTAATCATAACTCCCTCTACATGTATATGCACTGGAGTACATAGGTGTAGCCTCTTTAAATGTGGTAGTGTATACTTTTTATTTGTAACATATTACATATTACTGGGAGGCAGTCCTTCATTAAACTGATGGCTTGCTAATAGTCCAGGATAATCAACTGATATTTTCATCAGTGGAAGCTAACTCTCTCTCCAGCTTTTAGCATGTGATAACCATCAGAGCTTGGAGAAGAGGACACACCTCCAGCTAAGAGGAAAAGCAGGGAAACAGTTTGGTGGTTAGTTACAGTTTGAATTTAGAGAACATCTGACTGAAAAAAAATCAGAGTTCCACTTTTAGAGTGGGCTGAAAGTGAAGCATCATTGGGGTATAAGGCTCACATTGGGGACTTGATTCAGGATTAGCAGCTGTGCTATCTGGTTCAGAAGAGCACATATGGTCTGCTTGTATATTTGCAAATAAAGTAAATATTACAAAGGCACTATAAGTCTCCTATGCTTTGTCATCCAAAATAAACTAAACTTATAGCACTACTTTGCTGGAATTTCTCAGCACTCAGGACTCACTAAGGGTCCTTCATAAGATCATAAGAACAGCCCTGCTGGATCAGGCCCAAGGCCCTTCTAGTCCAGCATCTTTTTTCACACAGTGGCCCACCAGATGCCACTGGGAGCCTACAGGCAGGAGTTGAGGGTGTGCCCTCTCTCCTGCTGTTACTCCCCTGCAACTGGTATCTAAAGGCATCTTGCCTAGGAGGCTGGAGGTGGTCTATAGCTCTCCGACTAGTAGCTGTTGATAGACCTCTCCTCCATGAAGTTATCCAAACCCCTCTTAAAGCCATCCAGGTTGTTGGCTGTCACCACATCTTGTGACAGAGAATTCCACATGTTGGTTATGCGTTGTGTGAAAAAGTACCTCCGTTTGTTGGTCCTAAATTTCCAGGCAATCAATTTCATGGGATGACCCCTGGTTCTAGTGTTGTGAGAGGGAGAAGAATTTCTCTCTATCCACTCTCTCCACACCAGGCATGATTTGATAGAACTCTATCAAATGGCATGCCCTCTCTCCTACTGTTGTTCCTCTGCAACTGGTATCTAAAGGCATCTTGCCTAGGAGGCTGGAGGTGGTCTATAGCCCTCATAAGAACCTAAAAACACAAGAACAGCCCTGCTGGATCAGGCCCAAGACCCATCTAGTCCAGCATCCTGTTTCACACCGTGGCCATCCACAGTTTAACACTGTTTCACACAGTGCCCATCCTGTTTCAGACTAGTAGCCATTGGTAGACTTGTCCTCCATGAATTTATCTAAACTTCTCTTAAAGCCGTCCTGGCTGCTGGCAGTCACCACATCCTGTGGCAGAGAACTCCACCAGTTGATTATGTGTTGTGTGGAAAAGTATTTCCTTTTGTTGGCCCTTAATTGCTTGACAATCAGTTTCATCACATGACCCCTGGTTCTAGTTTTATGGTGGGGGGGGGCGGAAAACCTCTCTCTCTCCATTCGCTCCGTGACATGCATGATTTTATAGATCTCTATCAAGTCTCCCCACAGTTGTCTTTTTTCTAAACTAAATAGCCTCAGGTGCTGTAGCCTTGCCTCATAAGAAAGGTGCTCTAAGCCCCTGACCATCTTGGTTGCCCTCTTCTGCACCTTTTCCAGTTCTACAATGCCCTTTTTTAGATGCGGTGACCAGAATTGTGTGCAGTACTCCAAGTGTGGCCGCACCATAGTTTTGGATAAGGGCATTATAATCTTAGCAGTTTTATTTTCAGTCCCCTTCCTAATGATCCCTAGCATGGAATTGGCCTTCTTCACAGCTGCTGCATATTGAGTCAATACTTTCAACAAGCTGTCCACCATGACCCCAAGATCCCTCTCCTGGTCAGTCACCAACAGCAACAAACTGTGTGGGCTGAAGAGCTGGTCTGCAAATTGCGAGTGACAGCTCACAAAGCCCCCAGACCCACCTGTAGGCTCACATCTTCTTTCTCAATGCAAGGGCTAGTCAAACTGCAAATAGGGACCTTGTGCAATATTGCAGCACCATCTGCTGGCCATTTGCAATCCATGATGAAAATTGGGTCTTTTGAGAAGGCTTGAAAATTAAAATAGTTTTATCATGGATTGTCCACATGGACCTTGAATGCATGTCTTTCTGATACAGATACAACGTTTCATCTATTGGGTCAGCAGCTGTCATGTTTGTTTATTTATTTAATACATATCTATACTGCCCCAAAACCAAGTTCTCTGGGCGATTTACAAAACAATAAAAACAGCTAATAAAAGATTAAAACATTTCAACAATTAAAATTTAAGAAGTTAAAACTATTGAAAAACAATTAAAACAGTATCTAATGAAAAGCCTGTGTGAACAAATGTGTCTTGACTCCCCTATTAAAAGTTGTAAGAGATGGGGAGGCTCTTATTTCAGCAGGAAATGTGTTCCAAAGACTAATTGCAGTTTCTGGACTATGTACAAAGGCTGCCCCATATAGAGCGCATTGCAGTAGTCAAGTCTGGAGGTTACCAGCAGATGTACTACTGTTCTTACAACTTTTAATAGGGGAGTCAAGATGCATTTGTTCACCCAGGCTTTTAATTAGATACTGTTTTAATTGTGTTTTAATTGTGTTTTAATCGTTTTAACTTTTTAAATTTTAATTGTTGAAATGTTTTAATCTTTTTATTGGTTGTTTTTATTTTCTTGTAAACCGCCCAGAGAACTTGCGTTTTGGGCGGCATAAAAATATGTTAAATTAAAAAATAAATAAATAAATAAATATTTTATTCAGAAATCCCACTGTAGTAACAAATACTGTTCCTGAACAGATAAAATGATTATTTCATTGGCAGTCAGTGTGCAAAATGCCTATGAAAAAGTCATTTCATCTGTTTAGGAAAGTGTTTGCTGCTTCAGTGTTCCCCCCTGATTAAAAGCTGCAGCTCAAAATGCATCAAGGTTCTCTGAATAAAGTATTTTCCATTTCCACCAGTGGATCTTACTGTCTTTGGAGAGTGATAATAATGGGCCAAATGTACACCAACAAATAAACCAACCAACCAGTCAGCTTACAACAAAATATACCTGTGTGTTTTAAGATTTTTATATAAGTCCATATTTTTCAAAGTAACCTCATGTTTTTATTAAGCTTGCAAAGAAATGATCGCAATTTTTTTTTAGTTGGTCTTTCACTTTGCTGTGTCATGCAGATAATAAATTGTCGAAAATTTAGCTCACAGTGAACGTTGCCCAACACACCCTTACTCCAAACAGGAAACTACGTCAATGCACTAAAATGAAACTACGTATAGAAAAAGCAACAGAATAGTCCAATAGCTATAATGTAGGAAGGAGATTACAGTTGCCACCTGATAGTGCTGACGGAGGTAATTTTACTTTATTATTATTTCTTTTTAACATGTCTGTCAAGTATGCCTAACGGATTGTTTAGAGTTCTTTAGCTCAGTATTCACTGAACAAATGTGCCTTTTTGTTTGCATTTGTGAATTGTTTTAATAAAGAGGTAGAAGAGGCTGTTCCACACATACTGTGCACTTCCTCAAGAAAGCTTCTTTCCTGTGACTATTTCTTATCTGCTCATAATTCATTTTCTTCACCCTTGTGCTAAATTTTGGGAAGACTGCATGAGACAACTAGACGATTTAGCAGCAGTCTTGCGTACCTCAATCCAGGGTGGCCTGATTTGATCATGTTTACTGTTTTATACATATACCACAAAACAATTTGTAGGAATATCTGTCAACTGGGCCAATTAAAAGGGAGAACTTCAAGGACAGCCCAAAGCATTTTGCTGCCCAAGGAAGAACATCCAAATCCTCCTGCTGGTGCTTAAAGCATAATGAAAAAAGTGAACATTTGCTGCCTTCAGATTTGCTGCCTGAGGCACCTGATCTTGCCCTGCCAGGAGGTGAGTTTAAGGTCAGCCCTGGTGAGTATGGAGCGTCCTTTCAAAAACCTTGTTTTTAAAAGTGTTGATTGTTTTGTGAGGTGCCAGGAAATTGGAAGTTCATGACTGGGAAATAACCTTGCCACAAGATTATGGATCTGAGGCATTATGTTGCAGTGGACAGCGGTTTCTAAGGGAACTATTCTAAGAATTTCTGAAATTCATCCAATGGGTAGGCAATTGGTAGGATTGTCTGGGGCAAAACAGAGTCTCTCTCCTGTACCCTCCCAAAATGCTTTCAGGAGATAATAGTAGTAATAAGATGTTGGGGCCCCTCAGCCTTGTGGGGCTCTGGGACAGCTCATGGAACTAACCAGAGAGAAGGTGACCTTGGACTTAATCCTGAGTGGTGCACACTGGTGCAGGATGCCAGTGTTGTGGAACCTTTAGGGAACAGTGACCATAGTGTGATCTTATTCAGCATATGCCAGTAGAGAAGCATCAAGGAAATCTAACACAGACACTTTGAACTTTAGAAGAGGAAACTTAAATATAGGAAATGGCTTACACATTTCTGAACATTCTGCTCTTACAACATGCAACAGGGCAGGACACAGCTATTGCTTCTCCTAGTTGTGCACTAGTGTATAGTAGGATATTGTGTTGGATTGGATCCTATCCAAAAGGTATTGGTATCAGGGCTTTAGGCCCTTTAAAATATCATGATTGATATCAGTAGCAGATTTTCAATCAGAAATCCAATAAAATTATTGATTATAATTCCCATAGAAGTCTATGGGGAATTATTTAAAGGCCCTGAACGGCTTAGGTCCAAGTTACCTTAGAGAGCGCCTTCTTCTGCGCGATCCCCACCACACATTAAGGTCATCTGAGGAGGTTCGTCTCCAGTTGCCACCGGCTCGTCTAGTGGCGACTCGGAGACGGGCCTTCTCTGTGGCTGCTTCGGAGCTGTGGAATGCGCTCCCTGCGGAAATCCACAATTTGAGTTCCCTGTTGGCCTTCTGGGGGGCCCTTAAAACGTATTTGTTTGGCCTGGCTTTTCAGGGTTTTTAAATTTTAAATTTTAACTTGATTTAGGGGTTTTAATTACTTAACTCCCCCCCTCCTTGGCCTTGTGCAGAGGGGAGGGAGTTTGTCCCAGCCTTCTCTGCACGAGGCCCAAGAAGGGTTCCGATTGGCCCTTTTGGTCAAGGGGTGGGGTTTCGGCCAGGATCGGCCGATCCCCGCCCCATTCTCTTTTCAGTTGGGGCCAGGCAGTCACAGGAGAAGGAGCTCTTTCCTCCCTCCCTCCCTCCCCGGTACAGAGCGGGTCTAGCAACTGGTCGCCTGAAGGGGCCGAGTAGGAATTTTTTGCTCCCAACGCATTGGCCACTGTTGGGGTTTTTTTCGCCTACTCCATTCTGTGTTCTGGGTGCGTAGTTAGAATTAGGTTGGCCACAATGGCAGTAACAGTGTGGGCGGGGTGGTAATTTGAGGGTTAGAATATCGGTGAGCACCCTTGGATATGTAAAAGGGTGATTGGTTAATCGCTCCTTTGTGGCCTGTGCGGCACAGGGAAAATGATTGCCATGAAACCTGCTTCAGGACTTCTCCAACCTTTGGGCTGCGCGGTCCGGGGTGGACGAATGCCTAGAAGTATCCAGATCCTCTCTTACAGAAGGGGGGGTTGGCTTTGAAGGAATTGAGTGGGGCGTACCTGCCCATTCCCGAGCCAGGGTGTGTTGCCCAGCAGGGTGATGGGTAGGACTTCAGAGTTCTGACCTGCTTCTATTGGCCCGCACTGTTCTCTAAGGGTGATTAATCACCTGGTGTTCCAGTCTGCCATGCCTGTGTAATAGTTAATAAAGTTGTGGCCCTTTTCATCCATATTAAGTCTGCATGTCTTTTTGAGCTGGGGTCTGGGGACAATGTTTAATTCTTGTTTTTAAATGTTTTTAAATTGTTAATTGTTGTGTTATTGTTTTTAATTTGTTTTAGCTTTTCATTGTTTTACAACTTTGTTTTAATTGTAAACCGCCCTGAGCCATTTTTGGAAGGGCGGTATATAAATCAAATAAATAAATAAATAAAATATAATTCCCATAGAAGTCTATGGGGAATTATTTAAAAAACAGCTCCCACCCCCCACCCCAAAAAAGGCTGGGCAAAGAGCTCTGAAATTTGACAGACATGTAGTGGAGGGCAGCAGGACTCTGTTTATTTAATTTAAATTAAATCTGTCCATCCATTGGTTTTGTTTTTTTAATGTACTCTAGAGACTGTACTCACATCCCAGAATTGTGGCAGAAAAGTGATGTAACACTCAAGAATAATGGGGAAATGATGTCACATCTGAGAATCTACCACTTACTTTTTACATTGGTAAGCAAATTAAATTGCCTACATACATGTTTAAAAATGCATGGGTGGGAAGGCAGGCAGGCAGATGGCAGAAGATAGCAAATGGGGGGAAATAATTGCACATGGCATCCACACATGTGTGGGCACCATTTGTGTGGTCAGCATGGTGTTGCTGTCCATGCATATGGTGCCCGCACATGCGCATATGTGTGCTGGTGCCACACACTGGTATTTGGGAAGAGCGCTGCCACAGTAGGAAGCTGTATGCGGTGGAGGAGAGCAGGTAAGGACCTGCTCTCTTTTTAAAAAAGATTCTGCTTCCCACTCCCCTTCCTGAGGCATCGAATTGGTTCGGACCAGCGCTGAACCTGTGCCGAACCTCAGTTTGTGCACATCCTTCCTGGGTATTTATCTCCCTCACTCAGAGACCATCCAGCCGGCAAACAAGCCACCTACCAGCTGGAAGTGGGCAAGAAGCTACAAGCTGTGCACTCAGCTGATGAGTGCTTCGTTCACCGGCTGAGTGTGGGAATGTGCAAGGCGTGCCCTGGAGGAGGAGCAAGGGGCCACCATGGCAGCCCCCAGATCCTGATGGCCCAGGGACACACACCCCCATTGTCCCATGGTGGCTACACCCTTGATTGAAAGTTTTAAGCAGGGAATCCTACTTACCTGTTTTGCCCATGCAGCCCTGTTAAAGGTTTGGAAGGAAAGGACTATTGGGCATGGCTGGATAGCACTCCCAATGAAGACAATACTGAGCAAGATAGACCAATGGTCTGATTCAGTATATGGCAGTTTCCTACGTTCCTATGTTCCTAATGTTTTTAATCACACATGCACAAGGAGGTAAGTTTAGAGTTTACATCATCCCTGAATGTTTACATTATCCCTGAATGTTTACATTATCCCTGAATGTTTACATCATCCCTGAATGTTTACATCATCCTATCATCCCTGCACTGACGCTCCCTGCTCTAGCACTCAGACGTTTACATAACCTTCCTGTCCCCTCCCTCTAATGTTTACCATTCTTGACACTGTCTTTCCCCTCTACTTCCAGTACATTGTAAGCATACATATTTCATTAGACTGAGAGAGGGAGAGAGAGAGAGAGAGAGAGAGAGAGAGAGAGAGAGAGAGAGAGTTAGTTAATGGCCCAAAGTCAGTCTCAGTATAATTCTATATAAATCCCATCAAGTTCAATCGAGTTTATTCTCAAATTTATTCTAGTTACAGTTGCCACCAACTTGTTTGGTGACTACTCAGGACCAGACCTTCTGTGCCCCCAGGCTTTGGAATATGCTCCCTGTTAAAATAAGAGCATTTCCATCTCTGATTGCTTTTAGAAAGACTCTCAAGACACACCTTCCTCAGGCTTTTAATTGAAATTAATTTTAAATTGTTTAATTGTTTTTATCCTATGAAATTGTTTTAACTTTTTATTCTGTGAAATTGTTTTAATTGTTTTGATTCTGTTTTATATTTGTTGTTTCAAATTTTGTACACTGCCTAGAGATACACATATCAGGCGGTATGTAAATATAATAAATAAATAAGTGTGCAAACGTTTTCAGTCTCTGTGAGTTTCATGGCTGAAGCGGAATTTGAAGCCAGGTCTCCATGGACTCTCCTGCACATTATGTTAAGCACATTAGAGCTGACATGCTTAATTTTTCATTACTAAATAGGATCTGTGGGGGCAGGCTCTGTATTGGGATGGTGGTATGGAAGGAGAAAGCTTTAACCCTTTGCCCCCTTCTTGGTTCTAAAATGGATTCCCCCACTCCACACCTACTATTTGCCCCTGTGACTTTTCCTCCCAGTCCAGGCATGGGAGTTGGAAATCTAGATCATGTGAGTCAAAGGTTTAAACTCCCTCTTTTGGCACTGTGATTTGTTACAATGCAGGCCTGATTTATATACTAAATATGCTCATTAGCTAGCATACAAAATTAGGCCTGTCTTATAGTGCCACCAAGTGACCAAGTTCTTTTATATAGTGACCATGTAGGATCTGGGCGCAAGGAAGAAAGGAGATCAAGCCAATCCTAAATGATTCAATGGGCTTTATTGAGTATAAAAGAATAACAACATCAATCTAGCTGAGCAGAAAGCAGAACACTCTATCAATATTACCAACAGTATTTAAACAGAACATCCTAGCCAGCACCAATATTCAACCAGTGTTCCTAACTAACGTGTGTGTGTATTAAATCTTCCTAGAGCCTAATACAATTCAGAAACAGACGGGGGGAAAGGTGGGGGTAAGGAAGGCTGAGGGCTGGCATGGTTTGGGGAGATCAGGAATTAGTAGAGGGACGAGGGGGAGGGAGAAAAAGAGGAAGGGATGAAGGGATCCAAGGCTTGTAGGGGCAGCATATTACCAGGATCAGAGGCTTTGAGAGCGGTGGATCTTTCAGCTGAAGGAGCGAGGCTTTTGGCTGGAGACAGGAGCTTTTGGATCAAGCATGCAGTTTGCTCAGAGCACGGCTGAGAGTCAGAGCACCATGGCTGGGGAAGTCTTGACTTCTCACTGTGTAGTAGAAGTCACAGACAGCTCCTGTCCATGGACAGAGTTCCTGCTTGTTGCCCCACGGCTTAGCAGCAAACTCTGGGGTTGCTTGTGAGCAGATCTTGCATGTAGGCACAAGATTGCTAGCTCTCTGTCCAGTAGCCTCATTCTTTATAGTTGTATTTTCCTTTGATCTCTCATAGAATCTATTCAAATCTCCATCTTTTCCTGGGTCCTCAAAAAGGGGTGACAATGCTGTTACCTTCTGGATAATGTCTTTTAATTATTCAGGATATTGATCAGTCCAGAGAGATCTGAATCTCATCTTCTGTAAACTGTGTGCTTAGAAGGGGGGGCATTGCCCAAAGCAAATCTGCATCTCTGAGCTGCAAATGGGCATCTTCCCAGATTTGCCAGCCTGACCCCAAAAAGGTGTTAAAGTGTTAGTAAGGTAAGAATTAAAGTCTATAGGTGTTTTCTTTGTTGTGTTTTCTTTCTACCTAAGGTGTTTTCTTTCTACCTAAGTTGAATTTCTATAGAGAGCAATTGAGTCAATCATTGACAAGGATTAACATGGACTTCTTGCAGCAGGAGAGGGGAGATCAGCCTCTGGCCTCTTCCACAGACATTATCTGATAGTGAGTCACATTTTAGCATTTGGATTGTTCGGGCCTGGCTTTTGTGCTTCCTTGAGTACCCATTTCACAATACAATGCTGGAATGCCTCTTCCCTCACAGACCAGTTGAGATCTGGGGTGTCAATTCACCCTGAGCCCAGGCATTAATTCATTTCTTAATATAAAATGAAATCAGACACAGGCCTCAATTCCACATACTTCTGAGTTGGTACCTTTAAGTCTAAGGTTGGGGTACATGTGCCTGTACATGTGCCCCAACAGATTCCACTACTGCTTGCCCGCCCGCCCCCCCTCCTATTTAATTAAGTTAAGCATGCCGGTTCTCATGACATTCTTAACATAATGTGCAGTTTGGCCTCTAGTCTAACCACATCACCATACTGGCTATTACTATTGTTGTTGATATACCACTTTTCAACAACAACCAAAAGAATTCTCAAAGAGATGTGCATAGGAAAAGGTATAAGCAAATGATTTCCAGTAGCAAAAAGGTTCATAATCTCCCACTCTCCAAATTTGGACATACTGGGAAACTGGAGGTCCCTTCACCTCCAGTTTCCCAAACCACATGTCTGAATTAGGGAAACTGGAGTTAAGGGTGAGAAGGGACCTGTGGTTTCCCTTCCCAGACCCCTCTCTGAACCTTTGGTCAGAGTGGAGTTTCGGCACCCTTCCAGTTCTCTTCCCTCGCTCCAACCTGATTGGCTGTGTGGGCTGTCCTTCTGTCAAGAAAAAAGCCCAAACAGCCAGATCCCCCACCTCTCTTCAGTCTCGCTGACCGCAGAGAGGCAGCTCTCCCCTACATCCAAATGTGGATAGGAGAGGGGAGGGAGGGGGCACAGAACCGTGGGACCATTGGACCCGTGGTTCCATGTTATGTCTGAACTGCCCCCCTCCCCCCTCTCTCTCACACACACACCACAACACCACACCAGCAACAACCACTGGGGTGATGCTGTACTAAATAGAGATAGTTGTCCTCCTCCTGCTAAATAGAGTCACGAGCTGCAAGGTGGGTGGACTCGATTACAACAGCAATGAATGCAGCACTGAGAGACCTTAAAGGCCAAGTTGAAGCCAGATCATCCTGGAGAGAATCTATCACTAAGAATCAACACCAACCTGACGGCACTTAATAAGTCAATCATTTGATGCACTTAATCAGTCAGACTAGTGTTGCACTAGCAAAAATTTGCTTGCACAACAAAGTTCTCAACCTCTGGCATGCCTCATCCATTTTGTAGGGAACTTTTTAATGAGAGCGCAGTTCTGAAAATCCTCTTAATTTGGCACAGCCATGAGATTTCCCAGTAGTGCAATTTTATTTATTGTGCAAGCAGGTTATCTATCTATCTATCTATCTAATTTGTATACTGCCCAAAATGCAAGTTAGTCAGGATGTTGGTGACTAGAAACACTGTCTTGCATACATAGATGTATATGCAGATATTTATTTGAGCTGAGTCCTACGCTGAATGAGCTACAGTTATGATGGACTTCAGAGCATAAATTCAGATTGCTAGTTTCAGTGTCATGGGAGAAGAGCTGATATTGTGGTAGCAAGTATGAATTGTTCCCTTTGCAAAGCAGGGTCCACCCTGGTTTGCATTGGAATGGGAGGCTACATGTGTGAGCACTGTAAGATATTCCCCTCAGGGGATGGGGCCACTCTGGGAAGAGCAGAAGGTTCCAAGTTCCCTCCCTAGCATTTCCAAGTTAGGGATGGGAGAGACTCCTGCCTGCTGCCTTGGAGAAGCAGCTGCCAGTCTGTGTAGACAATACTGAGCTAGATGGAACAATGGTCTGACTTGGTATAAGGCAGCTTCCTATGTTCCTAATCAGTCAGTGTAAAATAACATCTCTACTACAGTATAATGACAAAGAACTGACATGCAAATAAGGCCATTCTTTAAATATTGCTTGTTCTGTCATGTATCTTTTCCCTTTAGAAAGAAATGTGTCTGTTGGTTTGAACACAGGCTTCTGATGGCTACTTCATGGCTGTTCACACATTAAAAGGACTATAGGAGAAGATACAGTGTGATATTTCTTGATTTTCAGTCCAGATATTATACCCTTTTAAAGGATTTGACTTGAAGTCTTCATATCAGAATAAGTAAGTAACCTTTTCCAAGATACAGATACAGTATCAATAATTGTATTAATCTTACTTTATCATTTACAAAATATATTCGTTTCCCCCTCAGTTCAAATTCTTAATCTACCTCTATGTAGAGACTGCAGGTGTTGCATTATTACCTTGCATAAACAATTAATACTGTTTGTCAATATTAATATTGTTTTACAATAGGCAGGCACCTCTTGCCTGCCTATTAGTATACAACAATACATATAGGTGGTCTTATCTGTAGCAGGATGTTGTTGTTCTTTGTATTCTAAACACAATGGGCTATATTACAAAAATATTTTAAGCTGTATTCATAAAATGAAAAACTAGCAGTTGATGCATCATCTTCTTGTTAAAGAAAACTAAATTTATGGACTGTATCTATTTGACCTAACTGAAATGTTCTTTCCTCTCAGTGGAATTCATACAGAAGAATAGTGTACAACTTATTCAAAGAATGGGGATGCCAATTATCAAGCAAATTGTAGATGACCTTTTTGCAGAATTTGTTTTGTCTGAAGAAGAGGCAGAGATCATTTGCCAAAGGACTAGGCAGGATGCTTCAAGAAGTTTGATTTACTCAATTTTGAAAAAAGGTGAAAGAACCTGTGATCTTCTGGTTAAGTCGTTGGAGAAAAGGGATCCTTTCCTTTTTCAGAATCTACAGGAATACTGTAAGCAGAACTACATTTACTTCTGTTCAAACAATTATATGAACCTCTCCCCAAACTTTCAGTGTAGTCTAATTTCTACAGCATGATGAAAGACTAGGGGGAGATTTTAGATTAGGGATTTAGAAATCCCTAAAACAAACTTAACTGGGCTTACTGATGGATGTTGCACAAGCAAGCAAGCAAGTTTCCAGGGACCTGAGCACCTGACCTGAGTGCTCTCCAGTCTTCAGAATGAACCACCAAGTACTTAAATCAAAATATTTAGATTTAAGTTCTCAGATCACATACAATTTCATGTGATTAGCTAGCCTGCCTATGGAAATGTACCATGTTAAGAACAAAGGTTCTTGCTTATCCTCTTGCCTGATGTTCTCTAAATGTGCAGAGATTTTTTAACCTGTGGGATCATTCAGCTCTTAGATGGCTTATGTCTAACTGCATCTGCTGACGCAGTAGAAATGAGGCAAAAGTAGAGACAGGTAGTTAAGCAGCAGGAGTCTGGTAACATCAGAGTCTGGGATAAGGTGATAATGTGCTCCCTTTCAGAATGCTCATTATTTTACATTATCACAGTTCTTTTCTTGTTTTCCCTAGTCAATGAACCAGAATTTACTCCACTAGATGACCTGTAGAGAAAGGGAATGGTCTATAGTCAGAAGAGACATTGCTGGCAGGACTCCATTATGTATATTCTGTGGTGCATTTGTAGCCAGAACTGAAGTCCAGTATGAGAGTCTTACCGTAATCAAATGCAGATCATCTTTCTAGTTCATCTTCATGTGTGTGCACTAGCAATTTAGTTGTAAAACTGCAAATTTATTGGCATTACATTCAACTCTTCCTTGTATTGTTTTGCTTAGGTGCTGCTGGGGAAATGACACAAGAAAACATAGACTGCTTGGCTAAGGATTTAAAAGACTTTTATAAGTATCCATCATTTAAAAAATTTCATCCGCTGGGAAAAGAAATTGATATAATCTTTGATTTGACAGAGTCTTATACAGACATCTTGCTTTGGAAGAAAAATACTCACAACATCCGGCAAGGACAGCTCTCCTTAAATGACCTTTTAAATGAACTAGAAAATCCCTGTATCATAGAAGGAGAAGCTGGCAAAGGCAAAACGACTCTCCTCAAGAGAATTGCTTTACTTTGGGCAAATGAAGCTCATCTTCTGATGAAATTCAAACTTGTTTTCTTCATCAGCCTGAGTGTTGCACAGGCTGGATTGTATGAGACAATATGTGGACAGCTTCTTACAGAGCCATATACAATATGCAAACAGGACTTTATGAAGATGTTAAAATCTCTAAGAGAAAAGGTCCTCTTCCTGTTAGATGGTTATGATGAATTCAGATCTCAGAACTGCCCAGAAATAGAACTGCTGATAAAAGAAAATCACCAGTTCAAAAATACAGTCATACTTACCACCAGGACTGAGTCAATCAGCAGAGTAAGGCATATCGGGTCACTGATTGCTGAAACAGGTGATCTATCCACAGAAAGTGCAACTAAGTTGGTCAGAAATGTATTGAAACCCAAGTTAGCTGAGGGCCTTTTGTCTCAGCTGGAGAAACCAGATTCTACTTTTCAGCAATCAGGCTCTGCAACTGAGAATCTGATGAAAACCCCTTTATTTGTGGTCATTGCTTGTGCCATCCAAATGGGGGAAGCCACTTTTAATCCACACACACAGACAACTCTGTTCTGCACACTGTATGATTTGCTGGTGGAGAAAAATAAGCACAAGACCAGAGAAACATCTGAAGAACATTTTTGCTTGAGCATAAGCCACTGTGGAGACTTAGCCTTGGATGGAGTCTTTGACCACAAATTTGATTTTCAGGTTGAAGATTTCTCCAATGTGAAAGAAGAAGTCCTGCTAGCTACAGGCCTCGTGAATAAATACACAGCTCAGAGACTAAATCCAATTTATAGATTTTTTCATAAGTCTTTCCAGGAATACACCGCAGGCAGGAGACTTTCCAGTCTATTGGCATCCCACAGGGATAAGGAGATGGTCAGAGGGCATAGTTACCTACAAAAAATGGATAATATCTCAGATATTATTACTACTTACCACAATTTACTCCTGTATACCTGTGGATCATCTGCAGAAGCAACCAGAAAGGTTATCAAGCACATGTCAGCCATTTATCAGCAAGGATGCCTTTTTGGATTGCCTTCTCTCTGTGATTTAACACCGGAAATGAAAGCTATGAAAAAGGAAGCAAACACTCAAGAGGAAGAAGGCTTGAGTGCAGTTTTGGGGAACTCATTTGTGGAATGTGCCATTAGCTTTCTTTATGAAAGTTTTTCTGATTCAACTGTGAGTGAAGAGTTTGAGGAATTCTTCCATGGTAAAGGCCTGTACATCAATACTCAGAGCATTCCTACATACATCTGTGGGTTCTTTGAGCATTTTTCTAATTGTGTGAGTACATTAGAATTCATCAAATTAGACTTTTTTGGCAGCTCTTCTTTGGGGGACGTGGAATGTTCTAATTCTAATCCAAACCCATGGAAAACAGTCATCCCTGAAAAGGCTGTCTCCTTATTCTTCAACTGGGACCGAAAGCTCAATTCTTTAGAGATTACACTCAAAGATTTCAACAAATTAGAAAAAGGTGATGTCAAATATCTGGAAAAAATATGCTGCTCTGCCTCAGGTCTCAGGCTGCATATCAACAAAAGTCCAGGAGTCACAGGAAAGCTGAGAGACGTCCTCAAAACATGCTCTATAAACATGCAGGACCTTACTGTGGAATCAACTCCTCTTACCACAGAAGATGAGCAACAGATAGCAGAAATGGTGGTACTGAAAACCATAAAGATAAAAGATCTGCAGAATGAAAGCTTAGG
Organism: Hemicordylus capensis; assembly: GCF_027244095.1. NCBI lineage: Eukaryota > Metazoa > Chordata > Lepidosauria > Squamata > Cordylidae > Hemicordylus > Hemicordylus capensis. The sequence goes on along the minus strand of NC_069657.1, from coordinate 393,279,812 downwards.
TGGTATGTAGGCAAAATACATTTACTATGTGATTCAGTTGCTCCTACGGGGCCTCCAAGGCAGTGTGCTAAGTAGGTTCCATATGAATCTGCCAGGACCTTGAGATTGGCCTTAGAAGCTCTGCTCATAGGTTTGCCTTTGGGAGAGGTCCAGTTGACAGATACTAGAGACAGGGCCTTTGGTGATGGTTCCATGACTTTGGAAATGTCTTCCTAAAGAGATTTGCCTGGCTTGTTCTTTCTCTGTTTTTAAGTGGATCCTGAAAACCTTTTTAAAATTCCATTTGCCCTTTTGAATGTGTGCTCTATTAGCTAAATCATCACTAGCATTTTATCTGCTATTTTGGTGATCTTAGTGAATTCTTTAATTATTTTTAGATTTTTAAAATAAATTTTAAGCAATAATTTTTAATATCAATTTTAAGCTGTTTTGGGGTGACTACTATCGGAAAGATGGTGTATAAATCAATTAAACAAGCAAAAAAAATAGCCACCAGAAGATGGGCCCCCTGCTACATATCCCCTCCCATCACTACCTACATGTAAAATAACTATTTCACTATAGATTGATGTGGGATATGACCTTCCCTCTTCTTCACCATCTCTGAAAGAGCCTTAGCTCAGTCTGGGATGTAATTTAGGCACATTCAGTAACAACGTGATTCTCATGTAGATTACTTTGAGTGATGGGATGGCAGTATGTGAGTCTACTACTTTTCCTTTTTATCTGCCTTGGGATACTGCTACTGCTCCCTCAGTTTTACTTAGCTGTGAGGGGATTTTGAGAAACAGCAGTAGGGCTCTCAGACATGCCACTAATGCCTACTGATGATCCTCTTTTAAAGTAGTCCGTGAGCTTACACAGTATGGCTCATAATCATTAATATGAAAGATGTTAGGATAGAGGCAAGCTGGAACCTGAGACCTTCCCACACAAAACCGGTGCTCTACCACTGAGCTACAGCCTCCATAAAGCTACTACATGCCACTTAAACTTGTTATGCTCTTTTGTTAGGAGTCCTTCTTGATAGAATACCTGACCTTGTCAATGTGGAAAAACTGACCCTTGACAACATCAAGATGAATGAGGACAGTACCAAAAAATTAGGTATCTTTGAATTCCCTTAAAATATTCCACGGTGTTATTCATTCATCACAATACTCACAAGGTCTGTCAATAAACTGTAGCTGATATATGCATGCCAACTTATATCTCTATAATTCCACCCTCCATTTTGCTTTTCTCTCCTACTCTTTACCTCATTATTACCCTGGTATACTTGGTTTTGTATATTTATTTGTAAAACTTCCTGTAAAAAAAAAAACTTTTTAAAAAAATCACTGTGTTGCAATCAAACATGAAATTTTGAACTTCTAGATGGCAGCTCTCAGATTCCTCATGTAGCATCTGGGCATATTGAATCCAGATTTCAGAAAGTGAAAGTTATTCTAGATTTGTTAGGTTTTTGATTCAACATGTGTCTTTGTGACCATCTATTATATTAATTCTCGTAGATGTGCCTCTGTGGGGATGCGTCCCGGCAACCCAGCGGATTGGCTGGGCAGCAGAGGCGCCAGATTGGCTGGGCAGCGGTTGGTCGGGTAGGAAAGTGGCTGCTTAGGGAGGAAAGGAAAAGAAAGAAAGCGGGCAAGTGGAGAGGAGAACTGAACAGACTGGGGCAGAAGGAAGGGGGGAAGCTGTGGGGAGAGAAAGCGGTGGAGCCAGGCTGGGCAGAGACACAGAAACGGCTGGCTGCTTTGGAAGACGCTCGCTAGGGAGGGCCATGCAGGAAGGAGCCGGCTGAACGCTTGGCCACCTGACACTAGGGACTGGAGGAAGGAGGAAGCGGCAATGGCCAGCGGGGAAAACACAAGCAGGCTAAAAAGGGGGGGGGGAGCACGAATGAGAGAGAGAAAATGAGAGAGAAAGAGGGAAAAACGGAGGAGGGAGCAAGCTGGGGCAGAAGGCTTGGGGGGGAGGGGACTGGAGCAGGAGGCTTGGGGGGAGGGGACTGGGGCAGAAGGTGGGGGAGGGGACGGGCAGAAGGCTTGGGGAGAGAGCGGACTGGGGCTGAAGGCTGGGGGAAGGGGACTGGGGCAGAAGGCTGGAGGGGAGCAGACTAGGGCAGAAGATGGGGTGAGTGTACTGCAGAGGCAAGTGGCAGGCCATGGAGCTGGTACTTGGCCCAGCGGGCCTGCCAGGCGGCAGGCCCGGCCCGCCAGCAGAGGCCAGGCAGCGGCGGGCCATGGAGGCCAGGCAGCGGCCGTGGGCCCGGCTCGCCCATGGAGGCAAGGCACCCGTGAGATGCCGGGGCAGGAGGGAACCAGGCGGTGAACCCTAACTCTGTTCGCCGTCCGGGAGGAGGAGCCCTTTTTGGCCGGCCGCCACCCAGTAAGGCCTGTGGCAGCGGAGGTAAAGAACTCAGTGCGGGGAAGGGGATGGCAAGAGAGAGTGGGGGAGAGGAGGAGGGAGGGCAGGAGAGAGTGGGGCAGGAGGGGGAGGGGGGCAGGAGAGAGTGGGGCAGGAGGGGGGAGCCAGCCCCAAAGAGCGCACAGATGCTGTGTGCGGGTTGGCTAGTGTAGTATTAATAGCCATGAAACATGAGTCAATGAATGCCAAAAACTGTTGATATTCATAATCATTACAAGGGAGTTTGCACATGTAAGATTGTTCCCCTTGATACTTCTAACATTAAACCTGTTTCTGTTCAAAACCAGTCTTCCTGTTATAATTAACAGTCAGTGCCAGATTTAGGCACAAGCTAAGTAAACTATGGCATAGAGCCTCACATTATGAGAGGCCTCTGATTGTTGTTGTTTTTTTAAAATAAGACATCTGCCTGGAGATGTTTTATATTTATGGAGATAAATATATGGAGATGTTTTAACATCTGCCTAGAGATGTTTTATAGGCAGTCTATAAATCTAATAAATAATACATTTCAGGTTTTACGGAATGTATTTTCATTTTAAAATATTTATAATGCAAATAGGCTTATGTTTTTGTTAGACTATTCATTTTTCATTACATCTTTGCCAAGTAAAAATACGGATTTATTATTTCTATTTTCATTGTCTTTTTTGTAGGAATAATACTTTTTTTGGGTACTGCTATTGGGCCTGCATGAGCACTTGACAAAGGCCCCTTGACATAGCTGAGGGCCTTGGCATGTAATAATCCAGCCCTGGTTACAGTTTATAATTGTGGTATTTGAAAACAAAAATGCAGATGCGGTTGGGCAGAGGATATTGATCTTGCGGCAATAGTCCATTAGTCTAGGCTTGGCATCCCAATATTTTGCCTGCTCCATTCAAAACACAGGACAAAAGGATTGTATTAAATAATCTACTCTTATTAATTTTTGTAAGAAATGTTGTTGTCAGGACAAAAACAACAATGACAGTATTTACCATGATCAAAACTTGTATCTCCTCTAGCCCCAGGCAAACTACCATAATCAAATAATAGACTAAAGCTTTAACTTATTTTTTTCCTTTATTTATAGCAAAAGGCCTGAAGGATTTGAAAAGGCTGCATTCATTACAGTTGAGTCATCTTATGGATATTGGGGATGGGATGACACATATAGTAGAGTCAATATCCACCTGCCTTGGAGATCTGGAAGAAATTCATCTAGTCAATTGTTGCCTATCTGGGACTGCTGTGAAAATTCTAGGTATTTACAATGATGTATTTTATGCATTAACTCTGTTCAATGATGATGAAATATACATTTTATGCTATAAATCAATGCTTAGAAGTTTATGATAAAAAGGAAAACAAACCACAAGAACAACTCAGTTAAACTGGACCTACATTTATTTAATACCATGGCGTGGACACTGTGAGTTAATTTATATAACCAAAATATGTTAATTGGTGCATGTTGACCCCAGAGGAAGTGAATTTATGTTGCAGCTGAATGATGTAGCAGTTGAGTTGATGAAACAGGAGGCAGTCAGGGTGGAAATGTGCTCCATAGACATAAGAAGAAGTAGAGAGCCAGAAAGGAACAATCACTGGCATTTCCTCTTCCCCCACATTTAGGACCAGGTTATCTCAAGGACTACATACTCCTATCATGATGAAATACTTTCCCCAGTTCTTTATACTTTCCCATACTTGATAAAGATAACTAAAATTTGTTTAAACTAATCATTTATGTTTGCTTATGTTATAGCCCAGAATCTTTGCAGTTTTCACAAACTATATGCTCTTGATTTGTCTGATAATTTTTTGGGAGATGGTGGAAAAGAAGCTCTTCATAGACTGGGTAAGAAAAATAATTTTCACCTTGCAAAATGTAAAAAGAAAAGAAAAGAAAAAAAGAAGTTAAATTCATTGTAGTGTCTTGTCCAGAAGGAATCCAGAGAATGCTTTGGATGAAATTGTAATATGTTAAAAAGTTCTTGTTTGCATGGAATTGTAATTCTTTGACTTTTCCAGAAAACCGCAACTTGTCTCTGCAGACTTCCAATCATTTCTTTTTCTTTCTTATTAAATTTATGCATTAATTAAAAATAAATTACATTGACTTATAGAATAATGCCCACCCACATCAACATGCAGTATATATACTGAGTAACAACAACACTGATGTAAAAAAACTTTCACCAGTACAGTCAGAGATTAAATATTAGGCAAAGCCTTTTGAAACAAGTTTGTCTTCATCTGTTGGTGAAACAAAGCCAGGGAAGGTGCCTGGTAAGTCTCTTTATGAATATATGAAACTGGTTTATATATGGCTGGATTAGCTAACTAAGCATCATTTATGTGGTTTGGATGCAGCTCTCAGGCAAAGCTCCCTTTCCTAGTTCTGCTTCTGAGATAATTTCAGTTGAAGCCGGCAGGGATTGAACCTCAAAATTTCTACATGCAAAGTATGTTCTGCAAGCTGCTGAGCTTCTCTTTATGAAGGAAATGCCAATAAAATTGTCCATGCTCCTGACAATGTCACTTCTGTAAATGAGAGGATGCAGAGGATCTGAAGATCTTAATGTTTGGAGAGGAAAACAGTGTTTGTGTTCTGGGCAGGAAGGTGATCTATGGGTGAGAGAGCCCAAAAGGGTTCCTTTGTCACAGACAGATCACTACCTAGAGATATTTACTCTAGTGACAGCTTTTAGCTGTTTCAGGATACCTTTAAAACAAACCTCTTAAGGAGTAGGGGACCTGTTACGATGGTCCACTCCATAGGCTTATGATCTAGATGGCTTACAGATGTCCCTTGGGAATTTTCATAGAATCATAAAATTTTAGAGATGAAAGGGACCTTGGATGTCTTCTTGCCCAAACCCTGCTCAGTGTATTTTCTAGTGGATATGGTCGGTGGCAGGATGGAGCCACCATTGAGTAAATGGGTTCAAAGAACACGGGCCACCAATGAAAAGGGCAGCCGGAGCCCCATTGCATGTGACGGCACACACAAAGCAGGCATGGCTCAGTCACCAGAAGGCCCACCCCAACCCTCCCTATCGCATTTCCAGCTAGCACTTGCCGCTGGATCGTGTTTATTTTCCTTCCTCTCCCTCACTGGAGAGGGAGATACAGCATCCAGCAGCAAGCGCTGCTTGGAAATTAGCTCTGGAGTGGAGGGCTGGCAGGGGCTGCATGGAGCCCAGGCCCCACCCCCTTTGCACATGACATCACACACAAAGGGGGTGGGGGCCCTCCACATGACATCATGTATGGGGGCAATGGTGGGGCAGAACATGGGCTGCCACTCCACTGGCTACTTTACTGGTCAGTGGTCTTGTTAGCACCCTAGATGATCTCTAAAATGTGGTCAGCCTTGTCAATTGCAATTGCTCTCAGAGTCCCAGGCTCCCTCTCCTGATTTATGGAGTCAAACCATCTCCTTGATTTTCTGAGGAGCTGGCTATAATGAAATTAATAAAATGGTGCTAGAATGCAGATGGAAGAAGACTTAGGCTACATCTAGTTAAACACGGGTAAGAACCTACCCTGTGGTGGTGTTGGCAGTGAAGAATGTTTTCTTTGCCACTATTGCACCTGCTCAGTGTCATCCAGCAATGCTTTTCTGAGTGGAAAAGCCTTGAGCCTGCTCAGGTTCTTGAGTCTGTTCAAGTTTGGCCAGGAGAAGGATATGATAGAACCTTCAGAGGTCCACTGTGACCAATTAGCACTATGCTATGCTAATACTATGCAGATAAAATCACTCTGCTCTGATCATGACACCATAGTTAGAGAAGCCACATTGCCACACACCCGAATGTCAGCTCTAGGTTGCCAGTGGTGACCAAGTGAGTGGTTAGGTACAAGGCTGCTTGGGTCATTTGCAGGTTAGATTATGTAATGTGTTGTACAATGGATTGCCCATGAAGATGGTTCGGAAAGCTTATTTTCCTTTCTTTATTTAACATATTATATATCACCCACAACTTATGTCTCTGGCAGTTTACAATAAAACCACAAATTCAAACAAATTTAAAATATTAGGTTCAACCAGTTCAACTAGTTCAGAATGTGGCTGCCAACAGATCAGCACACATTACACTAACCCTTTATCAGCTTCAGAGGCTCAGGTTGCCAGTTTGCTTCTGGACTCAGTTCAAAGTGCTGGTTTTGACCTTAAAAGCCCTAAATGGCCTCAGACCAGGATATCTTTATAGCTTTCCACCAGCTGAGCCTACCCAAGATTCTGCTCTTATTTATAAAGCTTTCTCCATATCCCCCTACCATCAGATATGGAGTAGATGAGCTCAAGAGATGGAGCCTTTTCAGTTGTGGAGTCCAGAATTCAGAGTAGCCTCTGGTAGAGGCTACTCTACAGAAGTGTGTCTGACCTCATCACTGCTCACTTCTAGGCAGGTGGTGAAAACTGTGATACTATAGATCACTATGGCATTCGGGGGAAATGGCATAAGTTGGATGTCAGGAGAGCTCTGGCTTTTTACTTAGAACACAGAATTTTAGAAAAGTCAAATCTCTCTTCATATCCTATACAGAGGCTAGGAAAGGTAAAAGGATAAGCAGACGAAGGTTATCCCATTGTATAACAGACACAATAAATTTGGCATGTGATCAACAGTTGTCACAGAGCCCAGAGATGGTTAAAGCACATTCCACTAGATCCGTGAGCATGTTGGCAGCATGCCTAGCAGGAATACCTATAGAGGACATTTGTATATCCACAACATAGTCTACAGAAGCACCATTTGTGAAACACTATGCACTAGACATTAGATCAGTGCAGGATGTATCTTTTTGATGTTCATTCCTGAGGCAAGTATTAGCATGACACACCAACACCCACCCCCATCTTGGTAAGTTAACTACTCTCCTATTAGTATGATCGAACAGAGGATCACAACAAGGATAAACAGGTTACTCACCTGCAGTGCTTTTTTGGTGAAAGTACACGCCAGTAGTGATTACCGGCACCTACTGGCACCTTGTCCTGCCTGGGACAGCAGCAGCAGGGAGGGCTTTGCCTTTGTTCCCTGCAGAGAATAAACACAGGGTGTGTGGCTAAGTTCTAAAAGCACCCAGTGCTGTGCTCTTTCCTTATCCACTTCTTATGTGGCATCTCAGTGGTGATGAAAGCTTCGCCTTTGTTCCCTGCAGGAAACAAAGGCAAAGCACTCTCCACTGCTGTGATCCCAGGTGCGGAGTGGGTTAGAAGTTCTGTGCCAGGCCCTTTCAGAGCTTGGCTACACCCTGTGTGTGCTCAATGCACGGGGGTGTGACCAGGTTCCGAAAACACCCACACGGCATTGAGGTATGAGTACTGTACTGATACTGTTGTACCGTTGAGTCAGTGTCAACTCCTGGCTACCACAGAGCCATGTGATTTTCACGGTAGAATGCAGGAGGGATTTACCATTGCCATCTCCCACACAGTATGAGACGATGCCTTTCAGTGCCTTCATGTATTGCTGCTGCCCGATTTCTGGTCCTTTAAACTGGAATTTATTCTAACTAATTTGTTATAAACATTAGTTTATGGTTTGGGGTGTATATTTTATGGGTGTATATTTTATGCTGAAGGATGGAATAAATATCTGGAAATAAATAAACAATATTTTGGCTGCTTGTTGGGTGGCGGGTGGCAGTCATCTACAAGTGTCTGATAACTGCTCTGTTGTTAATGTATTTGTTGAAGAGGTACTTTGCCTTTGAAAAGTACTATCAATCAGTTTCTCCAGTTTGATCTGAATGGCACTTACTTGACACTGTTTTCAGTTGGCAGTTTAACTGTCCTACCAAATATGAAAGTGCTGATGCTCCCTTGGGATGATGAGGCAAACCTTTGCCTTGTTAGGCTGCTAGAACAGCTAGAAAGAATGCCGCAGCTGACAAAATTTGGGCTGAGAAAATGGGGCATCACGGACTCTGAGGCTATAATTCTGGGTAAGTAAGAAGCTCAGTTAAATAAGAGACAAATAAAGACAATAGTTTGGGAATCAAATCATTGTCATTTGGGTGGTAGGCGGGAAGAATCTTTCGCCACCCTCTCTGCCCTCTTCCTCTCCACTGACGGCTTTCACTACCCTCTCTGCCCTGTCCCTCTCCACAGAAGAAGGCAGCACTGTGCCCCGTCAGCCACATCCCCGCCACCTCTGTGTATGCGGCAGGCCCCTCCCCTGTATTTTCATTGGTTGTGGCTGTGGTAGGGGCAGGGCTTTCCATGTACATCCTTAGCCTTTTGTATATAGAGATAGTAATAATAACTAGCTGACTCTGCGCTCCTTGTGGCCAGCTGTTCCCCCTCCCTCTCCCTCCTGCCCCTTCTCTCCTCTCCCCCTCTCTCCAGCCCCACACTCTCTAGCCTTCCCCCTTCCATTCCTCCCCCCTCCCCACCACCACCTGCACAGAGCTTCACCGGGTGGCGGGTGGGCAAAAAGGACCCCTCCGCCACCATTCCTACTCCCGGGCACCACACAGGAAAGCTCCGCCGCCCATTCCCCTCCCGTCCCAGGCTGCAACAGGCATGGGGGCTTTGCCCCCACCGCCCACTCCCCATTCACCCCCTCTGGTGCCACCTCTGGTGCAGGTGGTGGTGGGGAGGGGGGAGGAATGGAAGGGGGGAAGGCTAGAGAGCGTGGGGCTGGAGAGAGGCCAGGGCCAATCCATCCCGCTGCCTCCCACCTTCCAGCCCAGGCTGTGGCTGCAACAGCCCCTTCTCACAACAGCTGGGCCAACCAGCGCCCAGCCAATCAGGTGCCTCCACTGGCCAAATGGAGCTCAGCCAATCAGGTGCCTCCCTCGCATTGCCTTGCCACCTCCCCACTCTGGCTGGCTAAGAGAATTAATTATAAAGATTATTATTAATTATTAATAACAACATTTCAATATAGGGAATTCATTATTAAGTGCATAAACAGTTATGTATATACTGTCCTAAACAGCAGATTTGAGACTTAACCAGGCTTTCAGTTGATATTTTAACTTTTAAAACAATTTTAATTGTTTTTAAATATGTTACTTATAACTATTTAATTGGTTTTCATTGTTATCTTTTTTTGTTTTCTTTCTGTCATGAGATTTTATAATTTGGTGGTATGAAAATGCAATAACTAACTAAATAACTAACTAACTAAATAAATAAATAAATAAAAGTAATGTGTTTCCCTTAACCTGAGAAATTTAATGAAACATTTCTCAGACTAAAATAGTCTTAAAATATATTCCTAGGTACATTCTTTGAGAAGACATCCCTGAGAGATATCCAGTATCTGGACCTGGCAGAGAACTGCATGACAAGTAATGGCTGGCTTACCATCCTAAAGGTGTTACCGAATCTCAACCAGTTGACATTTCTAGATTTCAGCTGCAAACAAGGCTTTTTGCCTTCCTCCCACTTAGTCTTGTCAATGAGCCGTATGATAACCCAGCTGGATTTGTTACAAGAGATCAAATTGACTGGCTGGCAATTTGATGCCCAGGATCTCAGAGTAATTAACAAAGCAAAGAAACATCAGGGAAATAAATTGCAAGTAAAAATTTCTTAAGCAAGGCCAGCTGTGAGCATAGAGATTTACCAGTTTCTCCTCTCCATGATCACATTCATGCAAATCTCAAGAGTGACTGAAGTAGCTTTCTGATATCTCAGAAAGAAAGGCGAGGGCAGCACCAGTCCAGAACTGGAAAAAAATTAAATTCCAAAGGGAATGAAAAATATGTTTAATTCTCAAAACACTCCAAATCATATAGTTGTGCTTTTTGGTACCTCCTCATCACCCAAATTTTAACATTGGGAACTGTACTTCTTCCTGACTGTGGAGGAGCATGGAATATTATACTTGAAATGTAGACTGTAATGAAGGATAGAAACATTTCCTGTTCAACTAAAAAACAAAACAAAACTCATCTACCATTTTTTTTTAAAAAATTGTTTCCTTCTTGTTTTCACTTTTACTGCACCCTTCCTTCAAAGACCTCAAGGTAGCATGCCAGGCTCTTCTCTGTCAATGACAGGTTTACATAGGTTTACCTATCTATTTTGAAAGACAATTCTCAATTGTTTAGTATACCCTAAGACCATAGGTGGCCCACCTGAAGCTTTCTAGCTATTGTTGGATTACAACTCCCATTACTCCCAGCCACAATTTATTGCAGCTGTGGATTATGGGAGTTGTAGTTCAACAACAGCTTGGTTGCCCCTGCCTTTGTTTTCTTCCACATTTTTCTTTTTTATGAGTTGATCCAAATCCAGCTGGATTTGTTACAGACTTGGCTGTTTATAGGTTACCATATCATGCAAAAACATCCACCCCATTTGTTCCTGTCTCAAATGCATGTTTTGGGAGGTATAGAAATATTTTAAATAAATTAAATTAAATTAAACGCCTATTTTTGTGTCTATTCCTCCTGCACACATTCTTCAGCATGGAGAAAACCAAACTTTGCATTGGAAATACCTTCTGTACTGATTTTAAAGCAATAGTGATATTGCACTTTCTTCACAAAACCAAGATGCCGAAGGAAAAATGGCTTCAGATTTAGCCTGAAGTATGTTTTTTCCCCTTGAAGTCCCATCAGTTTTAAACTACTGTTCTTGCCTAAAGATAAGCAGCTTTGGGGTTCATTTTAGTTGGACTATTTCCCACAAGTGTAATAAAAGTGTTCTTAATGCTCCTTAGAGGCTTGTTAATAAGATTAGCGGAAGGATTGTAATATTTGTAGATGACTATCGGATAAATGGCTAATCTGCTTTTAAGGAGAAAGGGGATTGCTGGAAAAACTGCCCTTTGGTATAAATCCTAAACAGTAGCAGTTGTTAACTTCCAGCAGCTTATGGATATTATTGGGCTGTTTTCTAATTAAAATTTTTACCCAGAAAAAGTAATTTCACCCTGGCCTTGACCTGCCTCATATGATTGCAGCAATTGCACTGAATTAGTGTAGCTTTGGAATGTGCCAATCTCGCCTTCTTGACTTCACTTCTCTAAGGAGCAAATGGCAGGACACAACAGGACCATTAACTTGGCCTTCATGTTTTAACTTTGTACCATTCAAATGTGACGAGGGCAAGAAATTATCTTAGAGGAAACAAAGCATCCCTTAACATTTTTCCCTCCCTGCCCCACATTCTTTTTCACTAACTATCCTTTCCTCCCTCATAAGCTTTTGCATCTTTTAAGTCTTTTCTAGGCAGTTATATATTCCAGCTTTAGCAATGAAACAAGAAATCCACGTGATGTACAAGGACATTGACTAATAATCTTCACACATCTACTGGCAATCTGTGGCAATTTATGAATAAAATTGGTCCCCACCCCAACCCCAATCCCGAATCAGAAGAAAAGGAGTTTGAAAAGGCACAGTTTATTCAACCAGATTGCCAGCAGATGGTGCAAATAATATATCATGTAGATTTCTTGTTTTATTTATTGTTATAATTTGCACTGAAGTTGCAATATATCACTGTCTGGAAAAGCCCTTAAGAGTAAGAAATCAAGGACCAGTCTTAACCGGTGGGCTGTGCAGCATCTGTTAAACTGATATCAATATTTGTTCCATGGAAGAGGTTGATTTGAAATTTCAGAGATAATAAAGAATATTGTGGCATAAAGGCTTAATTGTGGCAAAAGCGTTCATGGGCAAGACTACTGAAATCACACAAAACTAATTGGGCCTGTCTGTTTTTGTCCTGTCCATTTATGATAGATTGTCAGCCATGTCACTGACATGTGCAAAACAAATATGTTAATAGAATTATAGTGCAAGTCAGTTCTGCCAAATCATGATTTCAATAAACATTTTAGACTCAAAACAGGAGCACCACTGTGCTTGGGTGGAGAAACATGCTTATTTGTCACATAGAGGTCGTTCTATACTATACAGTCATTATGGGGTACAATGCATCCAAGCCTTGATTTGCCACCACTTTGAATAAATTAGGAGATAATAAATGTGAAGTGCCTTAACCTCATAGGGAAAGTTTTATATAAATATAAAATATTATTTGCTTCACAAGCGAATCTGTATATTTAATCCTCGTAGACGTGCCCATCCTGATGTGGAGAGTGCGTCCCAGCACTCAGCTTATTGGCTGAGCTGCGGAGGCACCAGATCGGCTGGGCAGCAGTCAGCAATCGGCACCAGTCAGCAAACAGAATTGAGCACTCATGACTCGAGAGCGTTGGGCTGTTTGGGGAAGCCGGCAGCAAGGTGGCTGGCCGCTTAGGGAAGTGTGCGCCTGGCCCACTTGGGGAAGAGGGCGGGTGGATGGTGGTGGAGGCTGGGTCGGGAGAGGAACAGGGAGGGAGGGCAAGAAGAGAGACTGGGGAAGGAGGGCAGGAAGAGAGACTGGGGCAGGAGGTGGGGGGAGGGGACAGGAAGAGAGACTGGGGCAGGAGGTGAGGAGAGGGAGGGCAGGAAGAGAGAGACCGGGGCAGGAGGTAGGGGGAGGGGGGCAGGAAGAGAGACTGGGGAAGGAGGGAGGGCAGGAAGAGAGACTGGGGCAGGAGGTGGGGGGAGGGAGGGTAGGAAGAGAGACTGGGGCAGGAGGTGGGGGAGGGGGACAGGAAGAGAGACTGGGGCAGGAGGTGGGGGAGGGAGGGCAGGAAGAGAGAGACCGGGGCAGGAGGTGGGAGGAGGGGGGCAGGAAGAGAGACTGGAGCAGGAGGCGGGGAGTGGGAGGACAAGAAGAGAGACTGGGGAAGGAGGCGTGGGAGGGAGGGCAGGACTAGAAACTCAGGAAGGAGGCAAGGGGAGGGAGAGCAGAAAGAAAGACTGGAGAAGGAGGGCAGGCAGAGAGACTGGGGAAGGAGGTAGGGGGAGGGAGGGCAGGAAGAGAGCCTTGGGCAGGAGGTGGGGGGAGGGAGGGCAGGAGGAGAGCCTGGGGAGGGGGGCAGGAAGAGAGACGGGGCAGGAGGTGGGGGAGGGGGGCAGGAAGAGAGATTGGTGCAGGAGGTGGGGGGAGGGGACAGGAGGAGAGACTGGGGCAGGAGCCGGGGGAGGGAGGGCAGGAAGAGAGACTGAGGGAGGAGCCGGGGGAGGGAGGGCAAGAAGTGAGACTTGGGCAGGAGCTGGGGGGAGGGAGGGCACAAAGAGAGACTGGGGAAGGAGGACAGGAAGAGAGACTGGGTCAGGAGTCAGTGGGAGGGAGGGCAGGAAGAGAGAGACTGAGGCAGGAGGTGGGAGGAGGGGGGCAGGAAGAGGGACTAGGGCAGAAGGTGGGGGAGGGAGGGCAGGAAGAGAGACTGGGGAAGGAGGTGGGGGAGGGAGGACAGGAAGAAAGACTGGGGCAGGAGGTGGGGGGAGTGTAGAAAAAACAACCAACCAATCACATTCTCCCAACTAAACTCCTAAAAGTAAGTAAACTAGAGCACAGGTGTTCTCTGCAGGTTCAGCTAGTAGATTGTTAATTTGCCAGGTAGTGTTGGGAATGGGTTGGTAAACATCAGCTCCCTCATATGTAAGACTTGTTGCCTGAGTAGTTCAGTAATAGCCTCCTGTATAAACCCAAGAGTTTGGGACAGCATAAAACCTTGTAGCAGTAAAAATCTAAATTCTGATTTGTGTTTGTGACCACTGGGTGTCACTCTTTCTCTACCCCTTTAGTAAGAAAAGGAAAGGGTTCCACAGGTAACATTAAATACTAGTTTTTTCTTCTTCCCATCTGCTACTTTTCTTTAAATCATAGCCATGGGAAGGAATTTGATCAGAATCAGGACCACAATGTGGCAAGAGCACTTTTTCACCCTTTCACCCACAGTCCCAGTGAAACTAACCCACCTGAAGCCACTATTTGCTTTGAGAAAAAACATGCCATTTGGTACCACATAAGATTCTGGGGCATCCTGAGGGAGTGATTTTTGTCAGGGCCATGGCATGAAAGGAAATGGTTAAACAAACAAACCACCCTCCATATTGTGGTCTGTGATGAAATGGTGCAGAACTACCTTTATGCAAATTAGCTTGGAACACTGGAGCTGTCAATCATAAGAGGCAGTTAGAGAGTGACAGAAGTTCAGTTAGAGTAGGGATTTGGGTCTCAGTAGGAACAGGCTCAGAGGGGAGTTGTTCTGAGACTCAAGGGATAAGAAAGTCTGAAAAATAAAGGACTGGGTTATTAGGACAGTCTGTAACAAAGACTGGGTTGGGAAGTACAGTTCTGGGAAGGAACTGGGTTCAAAGGTGAAAAGCCTTATATATTGTTTGTAAAGTAACTAAGTGCTGTGAGAAGTTCAAATCATCAACTTTGTAACCAAGCAAGATTTCAGCACTACTAATCAGTAGTGAAACAAACCTCAGATAACATCTTCTTTAAATAAATATTCTTCTTGTTTTGTTTTAAAGTACATCTGACTGAGAGATTTCTTTAATAAACTCTCCTCATGTCTTCAAAACCATGTTATCAGGGTAAAGAAACTCTAAGAGTCACAGAAGCTTCATAATTAATATCATTGGTGACAGCGGAAATATAAGTACACTTATACTAGTCAAAGTAACATCTAAGAAAAATGGAGCAAAAACTAACTTTACACATATCCCTGTCTCAGAGCAAATGCCACACTGTGGTGAATTTTCACAGTGGGATATGAATGTTGAAGGGGAGGCAGATTACTCTGATAAAAAAATAGTAAGTTCTGAGGAAAAACCTATGAGGAAAAAGATCTTTGACAATTGAGAAGTAAAAGTCAGATTAAAAAAAGTTGTGAGGTAAATGTTGTTTTATAGAGAACCAGTGAGAGCTGGAAGTGATAAAACCAAGATATAAAAAGGTTTTTACAGTTAAAAATTAAATAAAAAAGAAATGGGAGTAAGAATCTGGTCCATGAGTAAAGCTAGATTATTGAAAAAAATTAAAAACAACAACACAGAGTCTTTGGGAGGAGGGAGTGTTGGCATGAAGACAAAAAGAGTTGGTCACACAGATGGAGTTGAAAGTGAGAGAGTTGGTGTTGAAAGAAGAAGAGATAAAAGCAAGGGAGGCTATGCCTTCTCCTGATGATGTTTATATGGAGAAATAGATTTGGGTGTCATCAGCATATTGATAATACCCTTCACCAAATCTCATGATGATCTCTCCCAGCGGTTTCATATAGATATTAAACAACATCAGAGACAATATGGAGCCCTGAGGGACACCATCCCACGGTGTCCCTCAGGGATATCCGCGGCTTGCTTGTGTGGAGCAACGAGCCTGGGTGGTATCTGCCGTCCAGCCTGCATGCATGTCTCCATGGCCTAATACTCTCATGAGAGAGCAGTCCATGGGAGAAGGGCTGTCACCACACATTAGTGATTCTGCTCAATCCCCCAGACGGTTTTTCTCATGAGTTGTGAAGTGGTATCCCCATGGCCTTCCACTCTCATGAGAGTGGTCTGCTCGGAAGAAGCATCCATCATCACAAAGGAGGAATCTCCCCTGTTACTTGAGACAATGCTGATCATGCTGGATGGTTCTTCTCATGAGCATGCCTAAGGACGCACATGTTAACCCAAAGCAAAGGGGCTGGGTTCCCCTTCCCCAACTTCATTGTTCAAAAAATGAATCTCAGCCATTCAAGAATTCCTGGGTGGGTCTGCTTTTTAAAGCCGACACTGGGTATTGCTGCCCTGCCATATGTCATCTTTGCAGCGATCTAATTGGGTTGCCCGGTTTATGCTGCCATTGTGACTGCATGTGCTTGTGAATATACATCTTTATTGCTTCATTTTCAGAGAGCAATGCACATGGTGCCCATCTTGCCATCCCATCCCCTTTCTCTCATGTTTGCGGGGGCAGGGGACAAGCAACAAAGTTGGACGAGGGCATGCCCCCATGAGACTTTTCCATTTGACCATCTTACAAGCTTGGGATGGATGTGGCAGCATCCCTGTTGCTGGGCAACTGCTTGAGTAGATCAGAGATGGGGGGGGGGCAAGGATAGTGCTTGGAGAGGTAGCCGGTGAGAAGCTCCGCAGGCATGGAGCAGATGAGATCCCAGACAGGTCTGGGCTTCCCTCTCTATGATTATGGTCCCAGAAACTGCACGAAACACAGTTATGATGGCCTCTGCATTCAGATGTAATGCTGCCACCCCCAAATCTCATGTCAGAGTGGTGAGACACACTACAAACTGAAGGTTCAAATTGGAGTTTGATGAGGGAAACTGCAGGTGGGGGGTTGCCGCAAAACCGTGTTTTCATGCAATTGGACATTCACAAATTCCAGCCTCTGCCCCATTTAACTGCAGTTTCACATTACATGCAAATGAGACCAGAGACAGCTGGAGGAATAGAAACTTCAGGCTGAGGTGAAACAATGCAAGGATGGGGGAAAGTTGTTACCGTTAAAGAAGCAACATCTGAATAATAAAGCCCAACTGTTGCAGATTGAGGAGAAGGGTTGCAGATGGAAGAAAAGGGGTTACCATTTCTTGTTGCGGAGCATGAGAAGCTTCAGATTAAGAAAGAGCATTTACAGATGGAGCTAAAGAACTTGAGGTTTGAGATGCTGCATGCTGAAAAACCCAGCTTAGAAAATGACCCCAGCCAGTTTAAAAAAATCTGTCCTGCAATCTCTGGATCTGGAAACACAAAGGAATTGTGAAAAGGAGTCATCAAGAGAAGTGCAAATAGAAGATGGGGTTATAGTGCCCCCCACCCCTGAAAAATAACAAAATGAAGGCATCATAGGAAGGACATGATGTTGAGCAGGAAAGGTTAGAGGGGTTCACAGGGATTAAGTTGCAAAACTCAAATAGAAAAACTAAAGTTGTGCATGTAAACATGTTGAAGCCTTATGTAATAACAATTTTGGAAGAAGTACCTTTTGAAATGAATTTGGACTGTCCAGAGGTATCAACAGCCAGTGATGAGAATCCTATCTAATAAAAGGCTTGGTGTCCGTCCGTGGACGGACACCAAGCGTGTGTCCGTGCCTCGCTCGGACGTTCTGGGCATGCGCGGAGCCAGAGGGAGACAAGAACACCCAGCACCCGGCAGCCATGAGAACCCGGAGAAGCGGAGGAGGGGGAAACTGAGCGAGGCGGCGGCACAGCCGCCGCCTCTGCCATGAGCAGCAACGAAGGGGAGAAACTCGGCCCCAGCAGAACCAAAAAAAACCGGGGCCAATGGCGGCGGAAAAAACAACAACAAAAGTAAAAAGAGGGAAAAAAGGAGCGGGGAATGCTTTGAAAACAGGAGGACCAAAACACTAAACGGAAGACAGGAACGCTGGCCGAGTTGGCAGCGAAGCCAAAAACACCCACCCGCCCTCCCAGCTGTCCAGAATCACCTTCCCCACCCCCCACCATTAAACATTTGCACGTCGCCCCCGCGTGTCGGACTCCTGCCCAACCAACTGCCCAAACCCACCTTACTCACACCAGCCCATGGTAGTCACAAGAAAAAAAACCATTAAAGAAGAGAGGAGCACACAAAAAGAGCTCCTCCCTGTGCTAAACCACTGCCCAAACTGCCGCTATGAACGAAACGGACGCCTAATGCGTACTTAACGTTCATTGAAACAGTATGGGCAGCAGCATAGCTCAGGGAGGAGCTCTTTTTGAGTGCTCCACACATCCACTTGCTTTTCCTCCGTCAGCAGATTCAGCACACTTCCCAGCCATGGGGAGATTAGAGACGCCGACGAGACACACACCAAAAAAATTACACTAAGCACTACACTAAATCCCCAAACACAAAAAGTAACACGAAGCACCACACACACCCAGAAGACAAAACTACACAAAAAAATAACACAGACTAGAGCAGCGGCCAGTGGCGTGCCCCACATTCCCCCCCCCAAAAAAACCAAGAGAGTCCCCCACCCACAGCCAAGGGCGGAGGGGGGGGAACCGTTATTTGTGCTCGCACCCATAGACTGCCAGCCTAACGGTCGTCAGCAGTGGACTCCTGCAGTGCCATTAGCACTAAAGCAGCTGAGCAAGATAACCGATAAAAAAAGGAAAGACAGATACTCTAATAGCCCTACTCTACAGAACAGCATAGAGCAGGCAGGGCAGAGAAAAAGGCAGTCTTAACATGCTCAGGTGAGCCAAAAGAGAGCATAGACGGACCTCCCCTACATCCCAACTGACTCTGCCAGCCAACCCCCCCCCCCCAACTGTCTAAATAATCTAAATAATAATAAACAAAAAAAGCCCATCACCGAGCAGAAAAAAATTGATGCTGCTGTGCTGAGTACACCAAACCAATAATAAAAATAAAACTCTGAAGGGAAGACTGCCCTACAGTAAATTACTACAGAAACCAGAAGCCAGAAAAGAATCTTTAAAAAAGGGGGGGGCCAAGGGAGAGAAAAGAGCCAAGGGAGAGGAAAGCAAACAGGGGCAAAAAGGAAAATAAACAAGGACAAGAGAGCGGAAAGAGGGGGGGGGGGAATGCAGAAAAGACAGACCAAGAGACAATGAGCAAAAACCAGAAAAAGAAACACAAAAACAAAAAACAAAAAAACCAAGGAAGAGAAGGCTAGCGCCCGTTAGTATAACGGGCTTAAAAATACTAGTTCTAATATAAAGGAACTGGACAGGGTGGGTACAACTAAGAACTGGGAAGTAGCAAAGACCAAGAAACAAATGAAAGCATTTGTGGGACTTGCAAATAGTTACAAAGGGACATTTCCAAACTGGGAAGCCATGGAAGCTTCTATTTTGTGTATGTGTGGGGGTGTCTTGGGGGAGCACTATTTCCCCATTACTCAGGAAAGGAAATGGAACCTGATGACTCCTAGGAGGGGATATATGTATGAAGGAAGGCAAAGGATCCTGGGGTCTGGCTCACTGTGACCAAGGATGTGTTCATGAGGGCTCACCCCAACAAAGCAGTCAATGCATTGCAGACCAAACCAGATTTCCGTCCCCCTGGTGGCTTGCTGCCAGTGGACTAGCACACTCATGAGAGGGCCAGTCTACTAGGGTGGATCTTAGGCTCATCCAGGCCTTCAGCCTTCTGTTGGACTGCATACACATGAGTTGAACAAACCCAACAAAGGCCCCCATGCTTGCATGGGGCCCCTGCTCTCTCTGGTTTATGATATAGCTTTTTCATAGCTACCCCCTCCTCTCCAGGGAAGTCTTTCATACACCCAAAGGAGATTTTGACACTCCATGAGGCAATTCTCATGATCGTCAAAAAGTGGACTAAGGGAGCCTAGCCTGCTTTTTGGCGATCATGTGCTGCCATGGGAGCTGTGCGGCTTCCGGCAGCAAACCGCCCAAACTT
This sequence comes from Hemicordylus capensis, assembly GCF_027244095.1. NCBI lineage: Eukaryota > Metazoa > Chordata > Lepidosauria > Squamata > Cordylidae > Hemicordylus > Hemicordylus capensis. The sequence goes on along the minus strand of NC_069657.1, from coordinate 393,260,168 downwards.
CCCCCCGCCTTAGCCAAGGTTAACGGAGTAAGCGCTCCGTTAACCTCGGCATTCTGCTTGTGTGTTGCTGCAGAGCATGGCAACACATGAGTAGACCCCCGAACGGGAGGTTGCAAGCAGCCTCCTGGACTCGAGTGTCTCTCTAGGATGCCCTGTGCCCTCGCACGGGGCATCCTGGAACTTCTGGGGGCTGTGTGGCCCCCAATCCCCACAGCCCCTGCTGGCTCCGTGACAGAGCCGGCAGTCATGTGGGTGGCTGATCCGGACGCCCAGGGCTGCAGGCTTGCACATCTGTGGGGAGAGTGGGCTACGCCCGCTCTCTCCACCTAACCCCATCTGACAAGTCTCACTGATCGTCAGAACCTAGCTGGGTGGGCAGACTGTGTAAACACCAGGACCTGGGACAGATCGTTACTCTCATTCAAAATTCCCAGGTTTGGTCCAGTGTTGCGTTGTATCTGCTGCCGGGAATCATGGGAGAGAGGGAGCCCTGATTTCCTGCAACTCCAGAAGAGTGGGGTCACTGTTCCAGGCAAAATCAAAGATAGACATGTTCAAATGGGCAGATGGGCTACAGAGGGCATGCTTTGACAGTTTCTTCATGGCAGTCACCAAGACAGGTATTGCTGTTGGTGGGTACCCAGGCTGGGCAGCTTCTGCTGTATCCAGCCCCAGTACAAGACCTCCAGTGACTGGTGCTGGTGTCTATCTTATGTTTCTTTTAGATTGTGAGCCATCTGGGGACAGGGATCCATCTTATTTATTTATTTCTCTGTGTAAACCGCCCTGAACCATTTTTGGAAGGGCGGTATAGAAATAGAAATAGAAATAATAATAATAATAATAATAATAATAATAATAATAATAATAAATAAATAAATAAATAAATAAATAAATAAATAAATAAATAAATAAATAAAGTCAAGAACCGAGCAGAAAAATGGAAAAATAAGCATGGAAAAATAAGCATTTACCCTGCATGGTCAATATTTGCACAATATAAGTGGAAAATCAGACATCACCAAGACCTGGCAATGGCTTAAGAATGGCAACTTGAAGAAAGAAACAGAGGGTTTAATACTGGTTGCACAAGAACAGGCACTAAGAACAAATGCAATAAGAGCAAAAGTCGAAAAATCCACAACAAACAGCAAGTGCCGCCTTTGTAAAGAAGCAGATGAAACAGTGGACCACCTAATCAGCTGTTGTAAAAAGATCGCACAGACTGACTACAAACAAAGGCATGACAAGGTAGCAGGGATGATACACTGGAACATCTGCAAAAAATACAAGCTACCTGTAGCCAAACATTGGTGGGACCATAAAATAGAAAAAGTGGTAGAAAATGAAGATGTAAAAATATTATGGGACTTCCGACTACAAACAGACAAACATCTGCCACACAATACACCAGATATAACTGTAGTCGAGAAGAAAGAAAAACAAGTCAAAATAACCGACATAGCAATACCAGGGGATAGCAGAATAGAAAAAAAAGAAATAGAAAAAAAATCACCAAATACAAAGATCTCCAAATTGAAATTGAAAGGCTGTGGCAGAAAAAGACCCAAATAATCCCCGTGGTAATTGGCGCCCTGGGTGCAGTTCCAAAAGACCTTGAAGAGCACCTCAACACCATAGGGGCCACAGAAATCACCATCAGCCAATTACAAAAAGCAGCTTTACTGGGAACAGCCTATATTCTGTGACGATATCTATAACAATTGACAATAAAATTCAGCCATCCCAGGTCCTTGGGAAGGACTCAATGTCTGGATAAAACAAACCAGTCAATAACACCTGTCTGACTGTGTAAACAAGAAATAATAATAATAATATTTCTGTCCCAGTGCTTTAATGGGGTTGACCTGTCTGTATTGCCATTTTGAAGGGGTGTGCTTGTGAATATACACCATTGTCACTTCATTTTTGAGGAGCAACGCACTTAGTGCCTGTCCTGTCATCCTGTCCCCTTTCTCTCCTGCTTGCCAGGAAGGGGGGAGAAAGGGAAGAGTAGGTAAGAAGTGAGTGCCCCTGTGTAAATTTGCCATTTGACAGGCTGACAAGATTGGGCTGAGACGTCATTGCTGGGCAACTGCTTTGTTGGATTGGGCAATTACCGGGCAACTGCTTTGTTTGACAGGAGACGGGGGCAGGGTGAGTGCTTGGAGAGGCGGCCAGCAAGAAGCACCACAGGCATTGAGCGGTCATAATTCTGGGCAGGCCTGCACTATTGTCTCTATGATTGCGGCTCCAAAAAGTGAATGACACCACAGTTATGGCAGTGTCCACATTTGGACGTAACACCACTGCCACCAAACCTCAGGTTGGGGCGGCAAAACTTACTACACACTGAAGGTACAAATTGGAGTTTGGAGAGGCAGACTGCAGGCTGCTTTTGCTGCAAAACCATGGTTGCACACATTTAGATGTAATGGAATGCCAACCTCTGCCACATGTAACTGCAGTTCCACATTACCTGTGAATGCAGCCAGTTTCTTTACCCTGGTAACATGGCTTTGCAGACATGAGGAGAGTTTGTTACTAATGTACCCAGTCTTTATTACAGACTATCCTAATAACCCAGTCCTTAATTTTTTTAGACTGACTCTGAGTCTTAGAACAACTCCTCTTTTAGACTGTTCCTACCCAGACCCAAATCCCTACTCTAACTGAACTTCTAACTGTCACTAACTGCCTCTTATGATTGACAGCTCCACAGTGTTCCAAGCCAATTTGCATAAAAGAAGTTCTGCCCATTTCATCACATGGTCACAATTAGCATTCCCTCTAAAATTCCCTCTATCTTAGAGAGCGCCTTCTTTTAAATGACCCCCACCACACATTAAGGTCATCTGAGGAGGTCCGTCTCCGGTTACCACTGGTTCGTTTGGTGGAGGCTCAGAGGCGAGCCTTCTCTGTAGCTGCTCCTGGGCTGTGGAATGCACTCCCAGCAGAAATTCACAATCTTAATTCTTTACTGACCTTCAAGAGAGCCCTTAAAACCCATCTCTTTGGCCTGTCCTTTCAGGGTTTTAATTAGTTTTAATTGTTTTAATGCTAACCTGGTTTTCAGTAGTAGTGTGCATGGTTTTGGTCCGGCGCCATGGGAAAGCCCTCCGGACCGGTTCGGAAGTCCGGTGGTCCGGAGGTTCGGATGGGCGAGGGACTGTTACTTTAAGCGGGGTGTGTGGTAGTACTTACCCCCCCCTCCGCCGCTCTTCCCCCTCCGGCGCTGGTCCTTTGAAAAATCTTCTGGGGGCGGCAGAGTTCCTCCCTGCCGACCCTGCCCCCGTCTTTGTTAAAGGGTTAAAGTGACTAGTGCTAGAGCGTTGACTGAAGGGTTAAAGTGACTAGCGCTAGCGGTGTGCATGTGCCCTGCGCGGCACGCGCGCTCGTCTCTGACGCTGCCGCACACGTGCCGCACAGAGCACATGCGCACCGCTAGCGCTAGTCACTTTAACCCTTTAACAATGACGGGGGCAGGGGTGGCAGGGAGGAACTCTGCCACCCCCAGAAGATTTTTCAAAGGACCAGCGCCGGAGGGGGAAGAGCGGCGGGGGGGGGGGAAGTACTACCACCCCCCGCTTAAAGTAACAGTTCCCCCCCGTGCCGGACTGCGGGGGGGGGACTCCAGACTGTGCACACCCCTAGTTTTCAGGGTTTTAATTGTTTTGATTGTTTAATTGTTTTTAAAGATGTTTTTAAATTGGTGTTTATATTTGTATTTCTGTTTTAATTGTTTTTAATGATTTCTTTTTTTTAACTGTAAACCGCCCTGAGCTAGCTTGGAAGGGTGGTATAAAAATTGAATAAATAAATAATAAAAGGGATTCCCAGATGGACAATTCCCATAATCCCCAATCAAAGGATATTGCAACTGGGGATGCTGGGAGTTGTCGTCCACAGCTTCTGGGAATGCCTATTAGAGGGAACACTGGTCACAATCCTCATACCCTCTCCTTGTGGCTTCTATTTTTTTTTCTTTAAAAGAAGCGGGAAGAAGAAAGGTGGAAAGGGGAAAATGCAACAGATGTAGTTGATAGAGTTACTTCAGAACTATATCTCAGTGTATGCCATTTTAAAAATATTGGCTTACATGAGGAAAATTACTCCGAGTAGTCCTATTGAAATTAAAAGACAATTCCCTTGTGTGCTAAATATTGCTAAAGGATTCAGGATCAGGGCTGGCTGCCAACTCTGAACCTACATGCTTTATTGTGATATAATTAGAAGGGGATAGGAGTATAGCATGTAGATGAGAGAATATTTTAATCTCAGAGTGCATACCATGCTGTGCCCCAGCTCTAATGCTTTCATCCAGGACATTGTAAGTGATGTGTAGCTCTGTCAGGCCAATTCTCCCTTTCTTTCTATTTTCTTTAAAAAAAAAAAAAATCCCAAAAGACACAATATTCCATGGCTCAAAGTGCCCTCAGATGTAGATTCACATGTCTGCCCAATTTAATAGCTAGATTAACACAATCTGCCCAGCTTCAGGTTTTGTTAGCTCCTTTTATATTTTTCACCCCTGGGGTATAAGTGAGAGCTGTCCACTCCACAGAAAGTAATGGATAAATCCAGGGTTTTAGCTCTGATTGGGCAGCACATTTAGCCCACGCTATGAGCCTAATAGAATCTTTAGATTTATTTAGATTTAGTTTGTTTGTTTTAGCAACAGGACTATCATACTTATTAATAAAGAATTCAGGTTGTTGAATGCCTATCAATTAGGAAGCAAAATGAAGTCACAGAAAAAGTAGTAGTTTCTACATACCTGGGGGAATCCCTCAGTATGCAGAATAATAATTGTACATGAAAGTTTGTAAATTAAAAGAAACACACACCCCCAACACACACACACAACTTTTTGTGAGCTTCCAAAACGGTGCTTCCAGGAGGGCATAGAGCACTGGAGAAGTTACAGTTAAGTTGATAAAAACAGAGGAGGGCAGAAGGAGAGAGGGAATTGGTCTGCTCAAGCCCCTAACAGTATATAATAAGTATCCTGAAAAGAAGGGATTGTGGGTGAGTGGGTGGGATGCAGGCCATTGTGGGTGAGTGGGTGGGATGTTAACCCACCCCCCAGCACTATACAGGAATGTTTCAGGAGGAGAAGGAAAAAGAAAAAGAGCACATTTCCCTTGCACACTCTCCACAATCTCCTTCTCTATGCCACATAGCACTAACATGCTCAGAATTGGGGCTGGCAACAAGCCCCCGAAACTAACCTTCTAGTACTATAGCACAGCAGGGGAAGTGAGAAATAAATAAAAAGTGTTCTTCCCCTTCCCCCTGCTTCTCCCCCACAAGCCTGAGTTTGAAGACCTGAACAGTAACACTCCCCTTAGGGGCTGGAATACTCTGTAACAGTTTGCTGCAGGTCTCACTTGTTCATTCCATACTTTATCTCTAGAATGGGCAGTTTTTCTAGCTTAAACCATCAAAGTCAAGTTTATTCTTTTTTCTTCAAAGCTATACTGTCAGGTCAGTGCTGGATCTTTCCAATGATCACTACACACACACACACACACACACACACACACAGGAAATTGAGGGTATCTTAAATTTGTTTCATCAGGATGTTGAAGCCAAAGAAACCCCAATGTAAACCATCTGTGAGTTATCCAGAGAAGAAAATATAAAGATGGATCAGATTTTATGCCCTTTATTTGAATGTGCCATTTGAACAGTCACTATGAGATTTCTAATCTTACCTCATTGCCTTTACTGAATGTCTGGTACAGATTTAGGTCCCTTCTCAGCCATGCACAGCCTTTCACCTGTCTAATTATTTTCCAGCCTACTTTCCAGTAGGCTTATGAAATCACCCACATTCTGTGTGTCTGCCCATGTGTCTCTCTCTGTGTGTCCCCCCCCCCAAACATTCCCGCTATCAACTTTGCAATGCTTAGACCAATATGAACCAAATTGGGGTACAGTTGTAGGAAACATAGGGACATCTCAATGGAGTCATTTGTGATGATGACATCCACCTCAGTTCAAGATGGCAGACACATAAACATATGAGGTGCAAGTAGCCTAACTTGTGAACTGCCTAACCAATTTGAACCACAGTTGCTGCAACTGTAGAGACACATAGGGATACCTCAATGGCATAGTTTGTGATGATGTCATCCACCCCAGTTCAAGATGGCAGATGTGTAAACGTTTGAGGTGCAAGTGGGCTAACTTGTGAACCATCTAACCGATTTGAACCAAATTTGCTACAGTTGTAGTGAGTGGCTCACAGGGACACCTCAATGGCATGGTTTGTGCTCATGTCATCCACCCCAATTCAAGATGGCAGACACATGTACATTTGAGGTGCAATTGGGCTAATTTGTGAACTGCCTAACCAATTTGAAGTAAATTTGCTATAGGTGTTAGGACATATAGGGTTGGCTCAAGGGTGTAGTTTGTAATGATGTCATCCACCCCGGTTCAAGATGGTGGACGTGTGAACATTTGAGGTACAAGTGGGAACCAATTTGGACCAAATTTGGTACAGCTGTAGGGACAAATAGGGACACCTCAAACACATAGTTTGTGATGATGTCATTCATCCCAATTCAGAATGTCAGACACATGAAAATTTAGGTGCAAGTGGGCTAACTTGTGAACTGCCTAACCAATCTAGACCATATTTAGTCCAGTTGCAGAGATAGTGAAAGGAAAGTGGGCAGATTAGTTCTTATGAGAACTACTTGTCCTATAATTGTGTTGGTGCTGAAGTGTCATTGAAATCTTCACTACTATTGTCAACATGGCTCTTCTTTCGTCCTTTCAGTGCCATTTTTTTTTTGGTCCTGGCCAAGGCCAGTTAGGACTTTATAGGAAAGAACTGCAATCTTGAATCAGACCCAGAATTGTACTTGCTGCCCTATGAACAGCCAATGTAAAAAGCACAGAACAGATGCTGTAATCCAAGCAACTGTGCGGTCACATTCTGAATAAGATGCAGATGACGAGAGAAGTACAGCTGGAAGTCCCTATAAGATAGACATCCTGATCAAACCTCTTGGTTACTGTATGATTGGCAATGGCAAAGCCAACCTGAAAAGAGAATCCTCAGAGCAATTATGCACATCATGCCTGATTCGGTCAAATTAATAGAATGAACCCATGACAACATCAGTTGCAAAAAATGGAAGTCACCCCTACTCCCCCAGCCACCATGGTATTTTGGCACCTTAGGCCTAGCACTGAAAGAGTGTCCTCCTTCATCACCAACAGTGGATCTTTCAGTTGTCTGGACATGCTAAACCTTCCTCCAGCACTGTTGCATAGGGACACTGCATAATTCTGCTCCATGGTACAGGACCTTAAGGGACCTTCAGTCTCTCAGTATGCCCTTTAAAGGGATGGTCTTCTAAAGTCTGGCATTCCTCCTCCTCCTCCTCCTCCTCCTCCTCCTCCTCCTCCTCCATCATTTGATCATGCCTATCTCACTGCAGTACAAATACTGGGAACTGCAATGATATGGGAAGGGCAGACTCTTCCAGGGATTTGGGTTCTAAGGGTGTCCTTTCCGGAAGTTCAGGCCACGAGGGTGCTATTTCAGAGTAACTGCAGCTCTCCTTCAGGATCTGTTCTGATGTCAAAGAATAGAGGTTGGGTCAAGTGCTAGTCCTGAGTCCGCTGGGTCTGAGTCAGACCCAGCGGACTCAGGACTAGCACTTGACCCAACCTCTATTCTTTGATCATCTGACTCTGAGTCAGACCTAGCGGACTCAGGACTAGCACTTGTCCCAACCTCTATTCTTTGACCGTCTGACTCTGAGTCACTACTTCAGGTGGGTGTCATGACAAACTGGGCCATGACAAGAGTTGGGCCATGACGAGAATCTGCTGCATCTTAGGCATCATACATTGGAATGACCTGAATATAGAAGTACAATTCTACATTTGGATCTACTGATCAGGGATTCTAGCAGCCTCCTTTAGGAGAAAAAGAGAAGCCTTTTAAATTGCTATTGTGAAACAAATGGAAGTCAGAAACCTGTGTTGATCTACTACAAATCATCCAGTGATTTACCAGTATATCCTGACATACCTTCTGGCCGCCCTGGTGTAAGGTGCCCAACTAAGCAGCTTACCTGATAACAGTAATAGCCTAGTGCAAAAGTGTGTGTGTGTGTGTGTGTGTGTGTGTGTGTGTATGTGTGTGTTTCTGTCCTTGCTGAGCTCATGTCATAAAGCAGTGACTCTTTGCTCTTCAATCTTCCCTTTAGCAAAGTACAATACTCCAGGAATGCTTTACACTACTTCTCTCCTCTGATAGTTTTATGCACCCGACATTTGCCTTGCCAGATGTGACATTTCTATTGATACATGGCATGTAGCACTTCAATATCATCCAATGGCCTTCAGGCTATAGGGCAAAGTGACATGCCATCTGAAGAAACTCCTTCTGACATCTCTGGCTACTGTTTATTTGTAGTCATTTGAGGATTTAAATCTAGCCTGGAGTCATTTGGCTATGTTTTCTCAGCTATTTAAATAATTGTACTGAATATGATACAAATGAAATAAAATATGGTCATAATAACAGCTGAAAATCTACAATGTATTTGAAAATAAAGCATTTTAAAGACTACTAAGTTGCTCTCTCTATAGATATTTTTACAGATCAGAGGACAATAAAATGTTTTCTGATTTACCAGAAGACTTTTCAGAAAACATGGGTACTCTAGAGTTCAGATAAATAGACTATTTGCATATTTATTTGCAATTATCAGGCAAGGGGATGAGGAGGTTGCTTTCTTTACATCTGAAATTTTCTAGGGTCATTCAGGTGGTCTTCCAGCCTTCAGACCCACTCTCCTGTTATGGTGCCCCAGCTACATTAGATTCACACTACATTAAAACAAAGTCACACATTGCAGGAAACTCTTTCCTGGGTTATTGTTTGTTCTCCTCTCTGCTCCCTGGACCCTGACTCTGCCCCTATAAAGAATAATGGACCACATAGGACATAGGAACAAAGGAAACTGCCATATACTGAGTCAGACCATTGGTCCATCTCGCTCAGTATTGTTTTCACAGACTGGCAGCGGCTTCTCCAAGGTTGCAGGCAGGAATCTCTCTCAGCCCTATCTTGGAGAAGCCAGGGAGGGAACTTGAAACTTTCTGCTCTTCCCAGAGCAGCTTCATCCCCTGAGGGCAATATCTTGCAGTGCTCACACATGTAGTCTCCCATTCAGATGCAACCAGGGCAGACCCTGCTTAGTTATGGGGACAAGTCATGCTTGCTACCACAAGACCAGCTCTCCTCTCCTGGCCATGAGTGTTTGGCCAGCAGTATCAGTAGATGCAGTGGAGTGCCTGGTGTGTGTCTCCTCACAGAAATGCCTGTGCCAATTGCTTTCATTGGTGCATAATAGAAGCCCTCTTGGATTTGGCAGTTCGTGGCTAATGATACCCCCTGTCAGATTCCTATTATCCACTGATGATGTAAAGAAGGAGGAGGAGGAGGTAAGGGGCATTATTCTAAGGTTCTCTATCAACACCCGCAGGAATATTTTAACTTACACCACCTCCTTTGCTGGTGCAATATTATTCTGGCTCAGAATTGACTTCTGAGTGAACATAAGATTCTAACTAAGTGTAGAATCCAGAGGAGAGAGTTGTGGTATGCAAGGACAAGACAGTGGAGTTGAATCAGGAATATTAACAGTTTAATGAGATAGATATTATTTACACAGAGGCAAATATAGTCTGCCTTCAGTGCTCTTGCCACTGGCTGTTTGTTAGCCTCGCCTCTATTCCAGGACTGGAATAAAAAGCACCATTCAAAAGCTGGCCAGGATCAATCAATGGATTAACCAACAAGTTGTTCTAGTAAGAACTAATCAGCCTACTTTCCTTTCACTGTCTTTACAACTGGACTAAATTTGGGTCAAATCAAGGTCCACAAGTTAGATCTCTTTCATCTCAAATGTTGATGCATCCACCATCTTGGATCGGGGTGGATTACATCATTGCAAACTACACCATTGAGGTATCCCTGTGTTTCATTCACTACAACTGTATCAAATTTGGTTCAAATCGGTTAGACAGTCCTCAGGTTAGTACACATGGAACTCAAAAGTTCACACGTCCACCATCTTGGATCAGGGTGGATGACATCACCACAAACTACACCATTGGGGCATCAATATGTGTCCATACAGCTGTAGCAAATTTGGTTCAAATCAGCTAGACAGTCCACAAGTTAGTGCACTTGCACCTCAAAAGTTTACATGTCTGCCATCTTGAACTGGGTTGGATGACATTGTTACAATCTATGCCATTGAGGTGTCCCTATGTGTCCCTACAGTTGTAGCAAATTTGGTTAAAGTTGGTTAAGCAGTTCACAAGTTAGCCCATGTGCCTCCAAAGTTTATGCATGTGCCAACTTGAATTGGTGTGGATGACATCATCACAAATGATGCCATTGGGGTGTTCCTGTGTGTCACTCACTGAAACTGTACGTAATTTGGTTCAAATGGGTTAGACAGTCCACAAATTTAGCCCACTTGTGCCTCAGATGTTCACATGGCCACCATCTTGAATTGGAGTGGATGACATCATCACACACCACACCATTAGGGCATCCCTATGTGTCCCTACAGTTGTAGCAAATTTGGTTCAAATCAGTTAAACGGTTTACAAGTTAGCCCAGTTGCGCCTCAAAAGTGTATGTGTCTGCCATCTTGGATCAGGGTGGATGACATCATCACAAAATATGCAATTGAGGTGTGCTTGTGTGTTGCTCACTTCGTAATCTGGTTTAAATTGGTTAGGCAGTCCACAAATTAGCCCACTTGCACCTCAGATGTTCACACGGCCACCATCTTGAATTGGAATATATGACATCATCACACACCATGCCATTTGGGCATTGCTATGTGTCCCTGCAGATGTAGCAAATTTGGTTCAAATTGGTTAGGCAGTTCACAAGTTAGCCCACTTGCGCCTCAAAAGTTTATGCGCCGGGCATCTTGGATCAGGGTGGATGACATCATCACAAACTACGCCATCGAGGTGTCCCTACAATGTACCCGATTTGGTTCATATTTGTCCAGGCATTGTGAGGTTGATGCGGGGGACACACGGACACAAACACACAGAATGCCGGATGATCTCATAAGCCTACTGGAAAGTAGTCTAAAAACACCACACTAAGCTTAAACCTTCTCTTGCTATCTCCCAATTCTCCTACTTTTTCTGGTGGCGTCCCACTGACATAGCTATTGTACCAGTGTGACATATTGATAGCGCAGGGCTGGTGAAAATCCAGTTTGCTGGCATATCCTTGTGTTCCACTGTCACAAGGGGCTTTAGCAGCAAACTGATCTTATCTCTATCCCACAGGTGTAATAAGGATAGGATTGCACTGTTAGTGCATCTTTACTTTGAAGCTTCTTCCCACCACCACCTGGTTTTAGCACTGAAAATAGATCCAACACTGAATACAGATAACAGCACCACTTTTCTCTTCTTACTTCCTGCTGCTAGAGAGTGGATGAATAAGTGTTTCATTAGGATATACTGTAGACACTATATCCAGAGATAAGTGTTTAGTTTGTTGCTACTTGCTACAAACCATTTGTATCCCTTCTCTTCGGTCAATGCCTGAAGACAAACAGCAGCCTTTTCTTTTCTATACCTTTTGCTTTCCAGTTTTTGACTTTAAGTGATATATATATATATCTTTAAAAAACAACAACCAAGACCTGAATGCATTACAGTCTACTTTTTTGTCTGTATAAACATATTCAGCATTTAATGGTAAAAGTGGCCATATTCTCCTAAGGGGCTGCTTCAGTTGCTGAAGTGCAAGCAGTAGTTTGTAGCTTGTTTAGCAAAACATAACTTGGATACTACATGAGCTGGCTAGAAGATAGAGAACTTCTTAGGAACACAGGAAGCTGCCATATACCATCAGACCATTGATCCATATAGCTCAGTATTGTCTACACAGACTCGCAGCAGCTTCTCCAGGGTTGCTGGCAGGAGACTCTCTCAGCCCTGTCTTAGAGATTCCAGGAAGGGAACTTGGAACCTCAGATGCTCTTCCCAGAGCAGCCCCTGGAATATCTTACAATGCTCACATGTAATCTCCCATTCAAATGCAACCAAGGAAGATCCTGCTTAGCAAAGGTGACAATTCATGCTTGCTGCCACAAGACCAGCTCTCCTCTCTTTCTTGTTATCTAATTGGTCGTGTTACTCCAGGATTGCTTTCGTCTAATTCTCCCATGTCTAAAAATGAGACTTTGGAGGCATCTTATTAAATTCATTTCCCTTAAAACCTCAAAATGTAAACTGGGGAGCAGATCAGAAGTGCCTAAGGAAATTTACACTGCAGGGTCAAGAGGAACAAAAGGAAGCACTCGCATGAGTTCCCTGAGTGATAGCGGGTCACATAGCAGATTTACAGCATCAGTTTATTTTGAGAAGAAAATGCTGGAGGCTCGTGCTGTTTCTGTAACACCTGTTTTATTACAAATATTGGTCCTGATTAAGTAGCAAACACATGCATGCATGGAGCATGTGTGGTGATGCAATTAAAACTTACTAAGGACAAAATGACTCAAATCTCACAGACTGCAAAAACATCCAAAAAATACTACTGCCACTCAGGTTGGAGATGAAATCCACAGAGAGCCTAAATACTAAGAGGACGCATGTTTAGAAGCTGACTGTTCTCTTACACACAAACAAGCCCAACAGTAGTCTGTCCTCCCATGTAAGAAATGTTGGAGATGGACTTCCAGTGCATCAACCTTTTGCACCAACCATCCTAATGACCACTAGGGGCATTGGGAGTACAAATCATGAGTAAGGGTCTCCCTAGCTGTTCTACCTGTCTCTACTCTATGACTCCTGGTATGACTCTTGTGCTGAGTCAGAATCCTTTCCTTTCCTCTTAGAGAGCAGATGGAAACATCTCCCCCACCCCCCGCACCTATTCATTATGAAGTTGTATAGATTAGGATTAGGTCTTTCCTATTCAAAGTGTACTTCACCAATAAATACTTAGTATTTAGTGCTACAAGAATCTCCATGTGTCTTCTCTAGATAGCTGCAACAACTAAACTCTGCATTCTACTCTGTAACTGGAGTGGGTAGCTTCTTTAGTGCTCTGCTAGTTAACTGGGGGATAAAAATTACAACCCCCAACAAGAAAAGTCACCGCAGAAGCGAAAGACTGGGGGTGGAGAAGTGGTGGGATGGTGTAAAAGCCCTCTGCTAACTAAGCAAAGAGATCAAATTGTTGGCTGTCTTATATTTAGTAAGGGGAGAGCAACTGTCCCTGCTCAACCCAGCATAGTATTTTTCTAATAGGTGTTATTTGTATCTTCCTTGTGTTCCTTTTTCATTTGTGGGCCACTTGGGGACAGGGAACCATTTCCCCATTCCTTTGGCTATGCAAACAGTGTTGACACCTTTTGTTCAAAAGTAGAATATAGATACAATTTTCTAATAATAAATAAAATGGAAGAATGCAGTGGGCCCTTTATAAATATAACTGAGAGGGGAAAGTGATGTGTTAGATACACATGAGAACAGTATTTTAGACCTGAAACTCTTGTAATACTATACTTTTATTAACCCGTTTCCAGCCATAACCCATCCAGAATACAATGGAATGAGCTGGAATATACATTTTATAAATAATTATTGGGCAAAAGCCAAGAGGTATATTGGAGACACATGAGAATATTATGGAAATGAAATCCATGCATGATTAAAATTATATTAACCTCTTCCAAGTAAAATCTCTTACAAAAACTAAATCAGCTTTATACTGTCCTGAAATGGCTAGTAGGGCAGGATTAAAAATCTTTCCCCCTCCTTCTCCACTTGCAGTCACTCCATCAAAGTATTTTTTCTTGGCCAAATTATCTCTTGGGCTACAATTACATACTGTTAGGGCCACACTCCATTACATGTGTATAATGGTACCACAACAGGAATCTTGGTGCAAGAAAGAATATTGTGGTTAAAATAAATGGGGTTAAAATAAATGCAAAATCACTCAGCATGTTAGAACAAAGGCTGTCAGCACAGTGGGCTGGAACCACAGGAATATATTAGATATGGTGTCAACACACAGGTGTGCATCATAAGAACAGCCCTGCTGGATCAGGTCCAAGGCCTAGTCCAGCATCCTCTTTCCCACAGTGGCCCACCTCTGAAAAGTCCACAGGCAGGAAGTGAGGGCATGTCCTCTCTCCTGCTGTTGCTCTTCTGCAACTGGTATTTAGAGGCATCTTGTCTCCAAAGCTGGAGGTGGCCCATAACCATCAGACTAGTAGCCACTGATAGACCTGTCCTCCATGAATTTGTCTAAGCTGCTTTTAAAGCCATCCAAGCTGGTCACCATTACTACATCCTGTGGCAGAGAATTCTATAGTTTAATTATGTGTTGTTATATTATACTTCCTTTTGTTGGTCATACATATGCTAATTCCTAAATATATCATTGAGTATTAAAATTGTATAATACAAAATGTAATACTGTATATAAGTCATGATAAAAGTCATGATAAAAATTGACTATTATGATGTTAACATAATGCAAGATAGATCTGATGGAGCTGTTAGTGGCACATAGCCGACCCGTGACAACAAATCTGACAGATGAGCTCAAAAATAATAAACACATGTGGATTCCATTCTGCAGAAGTGGTTAAGAATGAATAATGCCTTTAATAGGTTCTTTGCAAATAAGATCTCCTGTATTCGGGCCGACTTGGACTCCCCTGTTTCTGCAAGTCTATGGAGGAGGTGTCCAGCGATCCCTCTTGCAGTATTAGATTGGATCAGTTCCAATCTGTGACTCCTGAGGATGTGGACAAGCTGCTTGAGGCGGTGCGGCCTACCACCTGTTCTCTGGATCCTTGCCCAACCTGGCTGCTTCCATCCAGCAGGAAGATTGTTGGAGGTGGCCTAGTTAATATCATAAATGCATCGCTGAGGGAGGGTAGGGTGCCCCCCTGTCTGAAGGAGACAATGGTTAGACCACTTTTAAAGAAGCCTTCCCTGGACCCCTTAGCGATGGACAGTTACAGGCCAATCTCCATTCTCCCTTGGTTGGGCAAGGTGACAGAGAGGGTGGTGGCTGACCAGCTCCAGGCAGTATTGGAGGAAACTGATTATCTAGACCAGGCCTGCTCAACTTAGGCCCCCCAGCTGTTTTTGGACTACAACTCCCATAATTCTCAGCCACAGCAGCCAATAGCCAGGGATTATGGGAATTGTAGGCCAACATCTGCAGGAGGGCCGAAGTTGAGCAGGCCTGATTTAGACCCATTTCAAACTGGCTTTAGAGGTCTATGAGGTTGAGGCAGCCTTGGTCAGCTTGATGGATGACTTTTACCAGGGAATTGACAGAGGGAGTGTGACTGCTGGTTCTTCTGGATCTCACAGAGATATTCGATACCATCAACCATGGTATCCTTCTGGATCGCCTAGGGGAGTTGGGGATAGGGGGCACTACCTTGCAGTGGTTCCACTCCTATCTCTCGGGTAGATTTCAGATGGTGGAGCGTGGTGACAGTTGCTCCTCAAAACAGGAGATGTTATATGGAGTCCCTCAGGGCTCCATTCTGTCACCAATTCTTTTTAACATCTACATGAAACCGCTGGGTGAAGTCATCAGGAGGTTTGGTGCTGGGTGTTATCAGTATGCTGATGACACCCAAATCTACTTCTCCTTTTCATCTTCAGGATATGGTACTCATTCTCTAAATGGCTGCCTACAGGCAGTAATGGGCTGGATGAGGGATAACAAATTGAAGCTGAATCCAAGCAAGATGGAGGTGCTCATTGTGGGGGGCTCAGAATCTGAGGTGTGAGTTAGATCTTCCTGTGCTGGATGGGGTTACACTCCCCCAGAAGGAGCAGGTGCGCAGCTTGGGAGTACTCCTGGACCCAGGCCTCACCCTGGTATCTCAGGTGGAGGCCATGGCCAGGAGTGCTTTCTATCAGCGTCGGCTGATTTGACATCTGCACCCATTCCTTGAAGAGGATGACCTCAAAACAGTGGTGCATCAGCTGGTAACCTCCTGGCTTGACTATTGCAATGCGCTCTACGTGGGGCTGCCTTTGTACGCATTCCGGAAACTTCAATTACTTCAGAATGTGGCAGCCAGATTGGTTTCTGGGGGAACCCGGAGATACCATATTATGCCTGTTTTGAAACAGTTACACTGGCTGCCGATATGTTTCTGGGCAAAATACAAAGTGCTGGTTATTACCCTTAAGGCCCTGAATGGCTTGGGTCCGAGATATCTTCTTTTACATGACCCCCACCACACATTAAGGTCATCTGAGGAGGTCCATCTCCAGTTACCACCGGTTTGTTTGGTGGCGACTCAGAGGTGAGCCTTCTCTGTAGCTGCTCCCGTGCTGTGGAATGCACTCCCAGCAGAAATTCACAATCTTAATTCCTTACTGACCTTCAAGAGAGCCCTTAAAACCCATCTCTTTGGCCTGGCCTTTCAGGGTTTTAATTAGTTTTAATTGTTTTAATGCTAATCTGGTTTTCAGGGTTTTAATTGTTCTGATAGTTTAATTGTTTTTAAAGATGTTTTTAATTGGTGTTCATATTTATATTTCTGTTTTAATTGTTATTGGTTTTAATGGTTTCTGTTTTTAATTGTAACACCCCCGAGCCATTTTGGAAGGGCAGTATAAAAATCGAATAAAACAAACAAACAAACAAACAAACAAACGTGTTTTATTTTAAAACTTCTTTTTATTAACAGGCAACTGATACATTATATGACAAATTTTTAATTGTGAAAGTATAGCAACTTTTTACCAAGTCATTCTTTGATCACATGGCACCATGGTCCTAAATAAATGAATCATGTAATCCATGTTAAGGGGCATAGCTTTTCACTGCTCAGTAAGGACTCATTAAGGCATGCAAATAATCTTGGGCCGTTATAAAACACAGTTTGGTTTTTACTTGTGTCATCTTTGAGAAACTTCTCTCACATGAGCAGCTTGTTACTGGCATAACATAAGAAATTCTCTCTGGTTTCCCCAGTTGAGGCAGTAGCCAGGATTGCTTTTTATCAGCTTTGGCTGATACACCAGATACATCCATTTCTGGAGGTATATGACCTTAAAATAGTGGTAATGTGCTGCTAAACTCTAGGCTTGACTATTGTAATGCACTCTATGTGGGGCTGCCTTTGTACGTTGTCCAGAAACGACAACTGGTGCAGAATGTGGCAGCCAAATTGCCCTCTGGGTCAACCCAAAGTGACCATATAGTACTCATTTTAAAAGAATTGCACGGGCTGCCAATATGTTTCTGAACAAAAAACAAAGTGCTGGTTATTACCTATAATGTTCTCAATGGCTTGGGTCCAGGGTACTTAAGATTGTTGCCTATTAAGATCATCTGGAGTGGTCCGGTTATTGCCGGCTCGTTTGGTGGCGACTCGGGACCGGGTCGGCTGCCCCAAGGCTCTGGAATTTGCTCCCTGTTGAAATAAGAGCATCTCCTTCTCTGCTTGCTTGTAGGAGGACCCTCAAGATGTACCTGTTTTCCCAGGCTTTTAACTGAAATTTTATTTTTTTCCATATGTTTTTATCTATTGAGATAGTTTCACTTTTTTGTGAATTTTAATTGTTTAAACTGTTTTATATTTGTCATCTTTTAACTTTGTACAGCGCATAGAGATGTCTATATCAGGAGGTATAGAAATATGATTAAATAAATATATCAAAATAATAACAGTATAATTGATATTACAGGCAGCTGCCTTGCATGCCAACCAGTTTTGTAATACCAGCTAGGCCTATACCACTACAATACATTAAGGGGAAGGGGAACTAGCCTCAGGCCAGGTGAGGGAAAGTACATAATCATATGACATTAAAGGCCAGGCACTAAAGAAAGTCTAATGTACTTTTTGCGTATCTGGGGTGCATTCCCCCATGACCTCTCCTGTGCACGCCTGTGCTCACTGAGACTCCAGAAGGTTAGGATGCAAGCCAAATCATGGCTGGGGGCAGAGGTGCACTTAGATAATTTTGGAGCCTGGACCTAAAGGCCTTTGGAGGCCCCCCTCCCCCAGCTGGAAGTTAAGCATCATCCCCCTACACACACACACACACACACACACACCGTGATACACACAGTATTTTTAACGTGTTGTCTTGAGGGCACAAACAGCAACTGAACTCATAGGAATGTAAACATATAAAACAGGTATATTTGTGTCAATATACATTAGCAGAAACATTTCAAGACACAATTCAACATATTCCTATCTGATATATTTGGGATTTTGATTTTTTGAGGATTTGAGGGTCCCCAGAGGGTGTGGAGGCCCTGAACTTTGGCCCAGAAATCCAGGGGTAAGAGTGCCTCTGGCTGTGCTAGGGCCCACTGAAAAGTGTTCACCAGTGTTGATACTCCATGCAGTGGGAATAATGTTTTAAAAGCTCTTGCATGTGTGCTGGATGGAAAGCATGTCAACACAGCTGGTGCCTAGGATATGCAACGTCCACTTGCAAATTGTCAGCGGTGGGCCGCTGGCTACTGAACATATATAGGAAGTAAAGCACACTCCCAGGAGAATAGCTTCAGAGCTGGATGGGAGCACTGGCGCCATTCCAAAAGTGGGTCAAATTCAGGATTGTCATATTCTAATTCCCAAAATAGCAGTTATCCCTGATATTGATTGTTTTAACAACTTATTGTTTTATTTCAAGATTATTAAATACCTTGATGGTCTCTTGAATGGGACAGCAAGGTGGGATATAAATAAATTATAAATAAAATCTAGGCAGCTTGCTTCACATATTATGCTAACTGATAATTATGCAAATCAAACATTTAATTGTAATCAATTATATAAACAAATAAAATGTTGGTTCTAATAGCTGTATAAGTTCTTTTTGTTTCTTCTAGGGCTTACTGCCTAGGGCTGTGGTGTTGGTTTTCTTTTTTCTTATTGTTGTGGTTCTTTGTTTTTATGTCCTAAGCAAACCAATCTAGGTAACTGTATTTTTAGAAAAGCAGCGTGGAAATGTCTTCTTTTTTTTAAAAGGACCAACATTGAAAGAGACTGAGGCAAATCAAGCACGCCATGCATATTTAGATTACCAGTATTAATAAAGCCATTTTAACCTCAAGTCATCCTTCATAGATATATATCTATAAATATACTGCTGAAACATAAACACAATCCCCTCAAAATTTCTTTAAGTCCTAATACGTGCACACACATTCCTACGAGTCCCAGTATATCTTTTCTTGACCTGCTGTGTAACATTTTCAAGGGATAAGTGGCACCTGCCGCTGTGGAAGACAGCTTATCACGGGTAAGGCAGACGTCCTTGTTCTCTTTTTAAAAAACTATTTTATGCAGCACCTGTGTCTTTTTAAATCAGCTGCTGATGCTGTGCCTTTGCAGGCAATGGCAAAAGCAGCAAGAAGCACTGCACCAGACCTCTTCCTGGCATTAGCTCTGTCCAGCTGCCTCCCGCTCCCCAGGCCCCATCGGAAATCACCTCAGAATGATGCTCTGTCACAGAGGCATAGCAAGGTTGGATTGGGCCCAGAGACAAGTATATATCTTTGGTGATATATATAGGGAAGATAGGGAAGATATATATATCTCCCCTATGTGCCACAATAGAACATCATCCTAAATTATTCTTTTAAAGGTTTTGTAAATTGTGGATGATGCAAGTCATTTAATGGTACTAGAGAAAGACATGCTGTTCTGGTAGCTCCGGTCTTAAAACACACATCAATTTCAGAGGATGAAGACAACTGAAGGAAGCCCAGGCGGGTGTGTGGCTGGGGGAGCAAGTCATGTGACTTGCCTCTGGGCCCCCCCCCAAGGCAGTGGGCCCCCAGACAACTGTCTCCCCTTGCCCTATTATAGTTACGCCTCTGCTCTGTCACAACATAGCATTATTCCAAGGGCATGCTGGGAGCAAAAATGGCAGTCTGCTAGATGGAGCTGGCCTCTTGCAAGACCACTGGCAAAGGTACAGTACAAAAGGGGAAAGGAGAAGAAAAATGACTCCACCGTTGAAACCACCAATCGGCAGTTCTAAGCCGCCGCCTGCCTCAGGAGTTTGGAATAATTTCTCTAATTTCTCACCTACCCCTGGAAATTTGTTTTGTTTCATTTCTCCCGCCCTACTCCCCTCCGTGGTGTTTCTGATTAATCCATTCCTTGATCCAGGCCAGCTCCTGAACGGTGTTTTAGTTACTTTTTAGTCCAGAGTGGTTGACAAACAACAAGAGCATAAGAAGCAGTCCACTTGCCTTTCTGTAAATACTATCAATTTCATTAAACTGTTAATAATATTGATTCTACTCCATTGCCTGGTCCTTGTGTGCCACAACCTCCTCTGCCCCCCTCTGGATTCTACAACCCCAAACATTAAAATGTCATCAGAATTACTTCTAGGTGGATTTTTGGTTCAATTATTTGTGATGTGCTCTTGAAGGTCATTTCTTCAGTAGTGTCAGCTATATAGAAAACAAAGTCAGCTAAAGGATACTGGGCTCAATACACAATTTTTCTTGTCCAGTAAGGCTTCACTTAGGTTCTTTTATGTGGAAAGCCTTATAAGTATCATATGTAATAAAGTACTCAAAGGGAAAATAATCAGAATGATGGATGCCAGGATTATCAGGAAAATGACGTTATAAAGAAGAGTGTGTGCAGGGGGTGCTATCTTCTTGGGGGGCTTTCTACTGCTCCATCCTAAATATTAAATCACTGGACTGGCACAGGAGAAGTCAACAAGATAAATGTGCTGCCAGAAATATACTTTTCATCCAGTGGTTCAAAGCCCCATATTAAAATGGTCCTCTTATCTGTCCACAGTGAGTTGTGGCAGCAGACAGTGTGGATGGAGCCTCAGCATGACTCTTGGCTGTGTGTGCTGCTACGTTTAGGGAGCATGAATAAAGGTATTTATTCCTCAGGAAAAAAAATATACGAGACCAATTATTTTCTATGGAAACTGGAAAATAAACACCCAAACTGGCAGCAAAACATCTCCCTTCTGTTTAAGAAAAAGACCAAGTGAAAGGTTACTTTGTAATCTTCACTGCTAAAGTGTTTATTCAGTTACATTCCACATTAGTTTTTCTCAGACAAACAGAGTTTGGTACAACTCCCTGTGAAGTCAATGGAAAGAGTCCCTTTGACTTCAGTGGAAGCTAGGTCAGGACCATAGGGACACATTTAATTGTGGATTAGTCAGCCCAGCCCCTAACTCATTTAAGCCAAATGATTGGATTCAAGCCAATATGGTGCCATTAAAGTCAGGAGAACTCAATTTGTTTAAATCCAAGACTTTTGATAGGCTTCTGGATTAGCCTGGGTGAAAACAACATTTTAGTGGTTCTTAGTGAATGCTATGTACCTCTTTCCCTGCAGGTGACTCCCCAACATAACTGATTGCCATCTGAAGTGGGTGAGGGGGGAAAAGGTAAATGACAATATGGCAAACGTCCAGAAAAAACAATCATTTTCTAACGCCTCCAATGAAATGTTAATTTACAGTAACAGTGGCACATGCTCAATTTTTATCCAAAACAGCTAAAAGCCGGGGGGTGGGGGGTGGAATACTGTATTGACATTTTAAAATGTAAAATATGTAGCCATAAGATAAATATAATGGGATTTTTTTGTTTGTTTACTGAAAACTGTAGGTTTGGTTGAATTTTAGAGGTGTATTTGCAGGGGAGCTCTCTGATGTTTACTGAGAAGTAAGCCCTTCTGAATCCCATACTCCCAAATTGGGTGCATTGGATTGCAGCCTTACACTTCACTTCACTTCACTTTATTGCGGCCATAGACCAATACATAGTAAAACATAAATACCTGCAAAAACTCAGCAAGATAGGTCACACAAGTTGCAATGCAAAATTAACAGAATAAACCTAAGACAGTTGTAATAAACTCCAGACGGATCTTGCTGATGACCCAAAAGAACAGAGCACCCTCCATTACAATAATAGAAAAAATTCACAGAAAAAAGAAAGCAAAACATTACTGAAAGCCTAAACGGATGTACCAAACGGTATAACAGTACCTAGCCATTTTATTAATTAGCTCATCGTCAAGACTGGTCAGTAAGTACTTCAAATAAAAGCCATCCAAGTGCCCAGGAAAACGTTGCAACAAAGGGGACACTAATCTTAGCCTTACACATAAACACAAAAGTATTTAGCTTGTCTCTCATTGAGGCTTTTCTCATGGTCAGTGAGGAGAGCCGTAAGGGGGTTTGTGGGGAGAGTGGGCTTAGCCTGCTCTCCCCGCAGATGATCAAAAGGGAGCCCTGGGTGGTCGGATTGGCGACCCACACAACTGCCAGCTCCGTCATGGAGCCGGCGGGGGCTGTGGGGATTGGGGGCCACGTGGCCCCCAGAAATGTGCAGGGCATCCTGAAGAGACCCCCGGCCCCGGGAGGCTACTTGCAGCCTCCCGGTCAGGGGTCTACTCATGTGTCATCATGCACCACAGCAACACACGATCAAAAAAAGATGAGATTAATGGAGCACTTGCTCCGCTAACCTCGTTTTAGTTGAGGGGTGCTTTGGAGGGCTAGCAGCTGGGAGCCACGCGGCTCCCATTGCAGCACATGATCGCCCAAAAGTGGGCTAGGCTCCCTTAGCCCGCTTTTGGGCATTTGTGAGAATTGCCTCATTGTTCCACATATGTATTGTGAAAATCCATATGAAGAAGGCTTGTTTATGTTAAATAGAAATAATATAATTAATATTTCAGTGAAGTTTAGGCTGTAGTCCAATCCACATTCTCTTGGGAGTAAGTTCCACTTAAACATAGTTAGGACTTAGGAGGTATTGTCATGCACAGGCAAAACTGGGCTAACGGAGCTAAGCCCGGTCTTACCTGCGTGGGAGAACTGCCAGGATTGTGCCTGATCCCAGTGGTGCCTTGACGGCAAACCAACTGAGCCAGTCACCCTCTTAAATGGGGTTAAGAGAGTGAGTGTTCTCTTACCCCCTTTTTGCTGATCGTCTGCCAGCCCCAGCTGCTTGCAGCGGGGTGGGAGACTGCGTGGCTCCCAGCTGGCTGGTGTTGGAAGGCTCCCCATAATGCACCACACACTCATGTGGTGCAGTATGGGATGTCTGGGGGCGTCCCGGCCCACAAACCTTCAGCTTCCGGTAGCAGCTGGTGAATGTTTAGGCAAGCAATCTGCTCGCCCATCAAGAAGACCAGCACCATCTATGGGGGAGGTAAGCATTTTAAGGCTTCCTCCCCTGGAGCCCTTTCTCTGTGATCATGAGAAAGGGCTCTAGGACTGGACTAGAAGGCACGCATGCATATCTTTCTTTGCATAGTGCCCATTGAATGACAAGGGACAAATCAAACTGAAACTGAGGGGGTTTGGAAGAGTAACATCCTAAGTGTGGTCTTCATGACTTCTTCATGGTCATGACCCCTTCAGCATTGGGTCAATTCACATGTCATGCAGAACTACAGTTAAATCTGGGTTCTGCATGACATCCCTGAGCCTCTGGAGCATGTGTTCTCCCTTCCTCTGCCCGTGTGAGCATTGAAAGAATTCTACTTCTGAATATGGATAAAAACTGACCATTCTCAGAGCATGGTCTCTAAAGGCACATGATACAGCCACCTTGCAGCTAAGCAGATCTTGATGTGGTCAGTGCATGGATGGGAGACCTGTCTATGCAATCTTTGGATATGGGGCAGTAGCTCAGTAGCAGAGCATCTGCTTTTCATTAAAGGTCCCAGGTTCAATCCATGGCATATGCAGACACAGCTAGGAAAGACTCCTACCTGAAAACTTGGAGAAGCTGCTGCCAGTCAGAGTAGACAATACTAGCTAGATAGACCAATAGTCTGACTCAGTATAAGGTAGCTTCCTATATTTAGGAAAATCTTGGTTTATTGTAACCAATTTCCTTGAAATAACTTGAGATCTCTGAAACTCACTTCAAACTTCAGTTGAAGTCTCAGCTTATTTCATGCAAGTTGGTTAGGATAAATCAAGATTGGTCAGTTAGGACATCATGAGGCGGTTCTCTCACACAGCCTAACCCAGGCTAGGGATGTCCAGCATGGGTTAGGCTGCACATAAGAGCTGCTGGGATTGGGCTCTATCCCAGCAGGCCAGCACCACCTAGTCCAGTTTTTTAGCCCGGCTGCTAGCGGAGGTTAAGGAAGTAAGTGCTCCCTTAACTCAGGCTACTTGCTCATGTGCGAGCTGGGCTGCTTCCAGCCCAGCCACACACAGAGATGGGTGCTCTAGGGGGGAATCCCCCAATGCACCGTGTGTGTCAAAGAATCCTACTCTCTGGAGATTGTGGGATCTCCGTAGGCCAGGACAAGTCCTGGCCTGTGTTTACCCACGTTGCCAGGAGCAGCGCGGAGATTCATCTGTGATGCTCCAGGAAGTGCTGGTCATCTGGGGGAAGGTAGCTTGAGCCTTGCCTTCCTTCCCTGCCACTTGTCCACCCGTGTGTGCGTGTGGTCGTGTGAAAGGCCCCCATGATTGATCTTGATTTGTTTTTAACTGCAATCAGTTAAGTTCTAGAATTCTTCTGAGAGTAGGATTCTTTCGAGGCTTTTAGGGGAAGCGGAAGAGGGAGCATGTGTTCCCGACACTCAGGGGCATCAGCTAGAACCATAATTTAACTATGGTTCTATGTGACATCTGAAGTGGCCCATTGACTCAATTAGAACAAACTTGTTTTGAATGTCAAATCTCCCCAACCACCACTCTCCCAAAAGCCCAATTAGCATAAAGCCATCACACACACACACACACACACACACACACACACACACACACACACACGTACACACACGTACTGAGTGAGACTATTCACACGTGCATGCAAATCCAGGCTAAGGGAGCTCAGCCTGGTTTTGCACACGCATGTGAACCACCAGGATTGGGCTAATCCTGGTGGCTCCACAACGGTAAACCTGCCTATTTAGCCACCCTACTAAATGAGGTTAATGTCATGCCCCCACTTGAAGACAGTGGAGAGGAGTGGGGGGCAGGCAACCTACTAGAAGGTGGAGAGGCACCTGAGGAGGAGCAGTCCAGGGAGATAACTGAGACAGGCCAGGGCGAGTGTTTGGCACAGGAGGAGCCATCAGGACTGGGGGACCTTTGGGGAGAAGAGTCAGGATCTGATTCAGAGTTCGAATGGCCCCTATCTCCTTGAGGATGCAGACAGGAAAAACGTCAGCAACAGGTGAGGGAATTACGGAGGAGTTGTCGCCTTGCGAGGAGGCAACAGGAGCCAGACTGAATCTGTGACAGCTGGCGGGGGTGGAGTGTTGATTGAGTGCACGAGGCCAAGGACTATAGATCAGGCAGCCTGTGCCTTGAAGAACTGCTGGAAACAACATGTCAAATCAGCTTGAGCCTCCATCGTCGGAGAAATTTTGACCTTGAAATTGGGCTTCTCACTCCTCACTCCTGTATCCCTGGTGAGAATGTTGACAAATAAACAAATAAAGCTTCTGAAACCTGATATCTCTGACCAGCATCTTTCATTGGGTGAGCTTGTGACAGTTAAGGGAGCAAGCTCTCCCCTAACCTTGTTTATTTGCTCGTGTGTCAGCCGTGGCTTCTTGCAGCCATGGCTGGCCCACTTGGGGAGGGGAGGGGGGATCCTTATAATGCACTGCACACCCAACCCTCAGGGCTGCTTGGAGCAGCCACTAGGGATTTGCATGGAACCACAGCGGGGAAGCTCGAAAGCGGTAGGGGTGTGGCTTTAAGAGCTGAGGAGGGTGCACTTACCCCTCCTGCCGCTTTCCTCCTGCTGGCTTCTGTTGTATTCCAAGCCCATTGGGGCGGCAGCGTACCTCCCTGGTACCCTGTTGCCCCCGTTGTCCACATATGACCGGAAGTCTCTGATGTGCCTGTGCACGCCGGCATGTGCGCATCCCTGTGCCAGCGTGCGCAGGTGAGTCGGAGACTTCCGATCATATCTGGACAATGGGGGCAACAGGGGAGCAGAGAGGTACGCTGCCACCCTGATGGGCTTGGAATACAACGGACGCTGGTGGACGCTCTTAAATTTAGACACCTCCCTCTGTTGAACCGGCGGAACCACCGGTTCTTTGAACAGGATCCATGCACATCCCTAGCAGCCACTGGTCATCTGGATGGGAGATCTTCCCACCCAGGGAAGGGGAGAAGATTGTCTGCAGGGAAGGTAGGTTTAAGCTGCCTTCCCCGCAGCACACCCACAACCCCTTCTCACTGCTTGTGAGAAGAGGCTCAGTATTTTGTTAATTTATTATTAAATAAGTTATTGTAGAAAAGAAATAAATATTAATTCTCTGTTGGCATGCCACTCTAAAACTAACCTACCATGCTTGTTGCATGAACTTTCGCTTCCCACTCTGGTGAATCAATATAAGATTTAAGGTTATCTTAAACTATACATGATAGTGGCAAACCCATTTGTTTAAATGAAATCTGCCCCAATCACATATAAAGCAGGGGTGAGGTTCCAAGGTTTAGGGCAAAAGGGTACATGGCCCTCTTCACACTTGCCACTTACCTTAATCTCTTCCCCTTTTTTGTCCCAGCTGAGCTCACTTCTAGTTTTGGAATCTGGTAGAAGAGAAAATTGCCTGAGGGACAGACTGCAGGGAGGCAAACAATGGGCTGGTTTAGGAGTGTCCACACCTTATGGCTCAAAAAACTGTGTTCCTCACCCCCTGCTTCATACGTAATTGGGGCAGACCTGGGTTTAAATAAATGGGACTTCCTGCACCATTATCGTAGTTCAAGTCCCAAGGAGATGCTCATGGCAATTGTCATATTTTCAGAATATCTCTGACCATTAATATTTTGGTGTTTTTTTAAAAAAAATTAAGAATTTTTATTTTTTATTGAAAAGTATGAAAGAAAAAGGAAAAAATATAACATAACATTTCTTGAAACATATATCAAGGTAAAAACATTCGGAGTAAGTCAAAAATTCTAAGAGAGTTTGGTAACAATGGTCAACACTTGATTACACCTGATTGGCACTTGATTACACTGATTACATTGGATACAAAAAGCATCATAAATCAAATCCGGATATTGGGAACAAATGCTGTGCTTGCTGAATATTAAAATTTAAATGTCTCAGTAGAAGCACAGTTCGTATAAGCCGAAACTTTAGCAATTGAGGCATAGTCCCATAATTTCAAAAACCAGTCATTTAAAGAAGGGGTCTCAGAGACACTCCAATTGTAGGCATATATAATCTTAGCAGCAGTGATCATATATAAAGATAGCTCATTTAATTTAGAAGAAATATAAGGTTTCATCATACTTAACCATTAATATTTTGAATGTTGAACTAAACTCAGGAAACAGTGGGGCCTATTTTCTACAATGACTGGGGCATTTTCCAGATTACACACTGTTCAGTGGTAGTTTACTTCAGCTTGGCAGGATTGTCTTGAAACCGTAAATAAAGGGTGTTGAGCAAAGTCACTGGCAGGGGGAGCAGTCTTTTCTAGCTTGCGTGAACCTCCTACAATGGGAAAATGCAGCTACTTTTTTACAACATTGTAGTGTTAGAGGTTGTTGATTTTTATCCACAATAGGTAAAACAGCAGAGCACTAAGGAATGAGCACACACTCCAGTTACAGAGTAGGTAGCAGAGGATGGTTCGGATATTGCAGCTATTTAAAGAAAAGACATGGAGATCCTTGTATGACTAAACACTAAATATTTATTGGTTAAATACACTTAGATAGGAAAGACCTATCTCTAATCTAAAGGACTGCATAGTGGATAGGTAAGGAGAGAGAGAGATGTTTCCATCTGCTCTCTAGGAGGAAAGGAAGGATTGTGACTCAGCACAGGAAGTGCTGCAGAGTCAGTTCAGGGGTCATAGAGTAGGGACAGATAGGGAGATCCTGACTCACTGTCTCTACTCCCAATGCCCCTAGTGGTCATTAGGACAGTTGGTGCAAAAGGTCGATGCACTGAGAGTTCATCTCCAACATGTAGTACTGTAATGCAAAGATAAAACCCAGAAGAAGGCATCAGAAATGTGAACAGCACCTTGCTGACAGCACAGGGACCGCGATGTCGAAACACAGGCAGTATGGAAGCACACTTAACAGACCTGTAGTGGCACTGTTGTAGGGGGCAATCTGGAAAGTGCCCTGTTGGGAAGCCATGAATGTACAAAACAAGTGGAAGGCAGATAGGAAAAGGTTGACAGTGCTCCCCATGTTATATTCCATGTTACTTTTAAGTTGCCTGAACCGCTCACACATCATAGCCCCATTCAGACATTAAAAATCCCTCCGCTATAGCTATGTAGAGCAACACAAAGGGGGAGGCAGTCCTGCCCCTGCTGTGTCAGTCACACTTCCCACAAATTATGCAGTCGAGTTTCCCGCATTTGGGGAAATCGCAGGGTCAGCACACCCAGAGTGCAATGGATGAGCCTCACTCTGGGAAAACCACCTTCATGATCATGGTGTCTCCCTGCCAGGTAAGTGGGAATGCTGTGCACTCAGACTTACACCAGGGCTTGTTTGAAGAGGGAAGAGCCCAAAGTGTGATGGTAGGCACTTCTGTGATTGCCTAGCTAAATTGATCTAGCCTCCCAATCACAGACGTGCCTGCCATCATATTTAGGGCTTTTCCCTCTCCAGACAAGCCCCACTGTAAGCATGAGTGGTGGGGAGAAGCACTGGGTGTACAGGTGGGAGAAGGACATCCTCCCCCTTCGTGCCACTGTACATGGTTACAGCAGCCCAATTTTTAACATCTGAATGGGACTCATATGCAAAGTATTTCACATAGCTACGTAGGAACATAGGAAGCTGCCATATACTGAGTCAGACCATTGGTCTATCTAGCTCAATATTGTCTTCATAGACTGGCAGTGGCTTCCCCAAGGTTGCAGGCAGGAATCTCTCTCAGCTCTATCTTGGGGAAGCCAGGGAGAGAACTTGAAACCCAGATGCTCTTCCCAGAGCGGGCTCCATCCCCTAAGGGGAATATCTTACAGTGCTCACACATCAAGTCTCCCATTCATATGCAACCAGGGTGGATCCTGCTTAGCTAAGGGGACAAGTCATGCTTGCTACCACAAGACCAGCTCTCTTCTCCAAACCACTTCACAAACCACTAGCTATCTTTAACATTGAGGCGGGTCTCACAATCAGTGAGACCCACTTTTGCCGGTTTTGCGGGGAGAGTGGGCTAAGCCTGCTCTCCCCACAGATGAGCAGGGTGGGAGCCCTGGGCGGCAGGTTCAGCCACACACACGACTTCTGGCTCCATAATGGAGCTGGTGGGGGCTGGGGAGTTTGGGGACCGTGCGGCCCCCGGGAGCTCCAGTATGCCCTGCGCAAGTGCGCAGGGCATACTGGGGAGACCCCTGAGCCTGGAGGCTGCTTTTCAGCCTCTTGCCGGGGGTCTACTCATGAGTAGCCGTGGCACGGAGCTGCATCACGGCTACTCACGATCCCCAAAACTGGGTTTGTGGAGTGCTCTCTCCGCAAACCCGGTTTAATGGGTGGGCTACTTGAGTGGGTTACCCGCTCAGGAACCACCGGGCTCGCAGCTGAGCCCGGTGGTACACACGATTGTAGGAAATTGGGCTAGTGGAGGCTAGCCCAATTTTCTACAATTGTGTGAATAGCCTCACAGTCTGCACTGTGTAATGATTTGTGAAACACACACACACACCCCAATAATCTGATGGTTTTAAATTAAAACCACTTAGTTTTCTAACCAATGGGCTGAAGCATTGAGCTCAGTTTCTTTACAACTATTAGGAAATGCACTCTAAAATGTGTATTTTCCACACAGGTTCACAGAGCAGCAAGCATTACTGGTGAAGTAATCTGTTTGTATAGTATAGCTTGATGTATCAGTCAAGAGGCCTTTAGCCTAGTCACCAGCACCAGTTCTGCAGTCTAGAGCTCACAGCACCTGTCAAAAGGCTGTTGCTAGAGCAACTGGATTCTCTCATGGGATAGTCTTTTTGTTGGGAGGCAACTGGCCATTAAAGTTTATCTGCAGTGGCTATTTTTCATGAGGCTAACAAGAAAGGTAACTTGGTTTGGAGGCTTCACATTATGAATCTTGGCCAAACATGATCAACAGCTATCTAATAAGATTATCAGTGAGGTAACAGGGAATTAGCTTCTACAGCAAGGCTGTTATGTGACAGTCCTCTTGACTTCCTTTTAGCCTCCAGACAAGAAACTAGGATTTGCTCCTCCTCTTCATGCACATTATATTTCATTTTCCTGTGTGCATGTTGTGAAGTCTACAGACTGATTCTCAGGATGCAGACTAGAATTTGTGACAGTCTCCTATGCTATCGCTCTCTTATATCACTCTAATTGTTAATAAGGTCATCCACACAATAAAAAACTGTGTTCTAGCTGGGTTTGGGAGCTGTGTGTGCTTCCAATTTTTGGTTGTGTGGAAACAAGGTAGGAGGAAAACCTGGGTAGCGTTTCCTCCTACCTTGCTTCCACACAATCTCTTCTACCCAGGTTTTCCTCTAACGTTGCATACACACAACTAAACATTTGGAGTACACACAGTTCCCAAACCCAGCTAGAACACAGTGAGGCTATTCTGACGATCACCAGAAAGCGGGCTAAGGGAGCTTAGCCCGCTTTCCGGTGCTCGTCGGAACCAGCAGGCTCGTGGGCAAGCTTCCGGTGGTCGAACGGCCCCTGATCCCCGCAGCCACCACCAGCTATATGACTGAGCTGGTAATTGTGTGGGCAGCTGATCCGACTGCCCAGGGCTACATGTTTGATCATCTGTGGGGAGATGCAAACCACCGTAAGGCACTTCAGACCACTCATGTGAAGTGCCTCATTTTTTGATTGTGTGAATGACCTCAATTGCACTACAATCCATTTCTGAGCTCCATTCAAAGTGACTTATAAAGTCCTGTATGGCTTGAGACCAGAGTGTCTGAAGTAGTTTCTGCTCTCATATCAATTTACCATGCATTAACGTTGTCCACGGAGGGTCTATTCTGAATATTCCTGCCACCAGAGGTGAAACAGGTGGTGACTGATAATTGTTTACTGTTTGGAGGATGGGGTTTGTTTGTTTTTTGGTGATTTATTGAAGTCATTCACACAGTCAAATACTGTGTTCCACCCAGGTTTGGGAACTGTGTGTGCTCCCAATTTTCAGTTGTATGGAAGCAAGATAGGAGGAAAACCCGAGTGATTGTGTGGAAGCAAGATAACTGGGGTAGCTTTTCCTCCTACCTTGCTTCTACACAATCACTTCTACCTGCGTTTCCCTCTTACATTGCTTCCACACAACCAAAAATTGGGAGCATACACAACTCCCAAACCTGGGTAGAACACAATTATTGATGGTGTGAATGACCTCATTGTGCTAATGTGTTTTCTGCTTTTTGCTATTGTATACCTTTAGCCTAGTGTCACTCTGACAGAAATGTGGTATGCAAAGTAAACGTTACTTGACTTGATTTGACTGAGGAGAAGCCCTCTCTGTGGAACTCCCTCCATAGAGAGGCTTGCCTGGTACCCACTCACCTTGCTGTCTTTTCAGTAAAGCAAATAAACAAAAAAACCAGTCTGTAATCACACAGTCTGAAAACTCCCAATTTGCAGCTACATAAGGTCCTATCAGAGCGAAGGACACTTAGAAGCTCTTCGCATGATCAGTGCAAAGACCTTTGGGGCTAACTGCAGGGAAGGATGGTTAACCTTCCCTTCCCCCGCAGATGATCCTCTGTTGGTCTTTGGGTGGGCAGATCATTTGCCCAGATGAGCGGCGGCTTCCCTGTGGTGCTCCCGCGCCTCGCTCAGGTGCTCCAGGGGTCAGGCGCAGGGAAGCACCGCCATATGGCACCTCGCCCTCCGGAGCCCCAATAATGCACCACGTGAGTGCATGGTGCTTTACTGGGAGCCCCCCTCCACCCCCAATGTGCCTGCCATGGCCATTGACACACGATCACTTAGCCCCATTTTTGGGCGCACTTATGCCCCAAACCCAGGTTGAGCAGCGGGCTACTTAAAAGGTCTTGCTGCTGCACCACCGCTGGTTCTCATGTGCAGAGAAAACCGGGCAGAGCTTCCCTAGCCCAGTGTTCACAGCGCGTGAGAATAGCTTCTCCGTCTCAGATGCATCTAAATACAATTTTTTTTGGACAATGGTGGAAAGATGAATGTCAATAAGGTAATTCACACAACCTGTGAGTGGGTGGGGGGCATGAAGGCAGAGCCGCACTTACCTTCACTCAGATGATCTTAGCAGCGCTGCTTGTACGCCCACATGAGTGATGCTGCTGGGAGAAGTGTGGTGATCTGGAGGCTGTGGAAACTCAGTCTGGACTCCAGAAATCCCACAATGCACTGCACAAGGAGTGATTTCCTCACAATCTGGGCATTCTCAGGCAGTCCAAGCAGACACACACCCTTCTAGCTCAATAATAGCCTGGGACAAAAAACCAGCCTACCCAATGGGGCAGTACTGGGATGGGGCTTGATCCCAGTGCTCTACATGAGCAGCCCTACCTGGGTAGGGTACCTGTTCATGGTACCTGTTCATGTGAACAGCCTTATTGTCTATTTGCAAATCATGCACAGTTTTATAGAGAAACCCATTAGTCCATGAAAGAACTTTGTGCTGAAATTTCCCACCACCAAATGCTACTTAAACCACATGTAGGTGCTCTCATAATGCAGGTCATGTTTTTCTCTCTTCCTATGAAAAAGACCAGATACTTGCTTAATAATTATCATACTGTACTCAAACCCTCACTAGGGGTCCCATCCATCCCATCCATGCTAGGGATGCATATTGGGGCAAACAATCCCAACTGCACTTATACGCTGATGGGTCTGAGCTGTCAGTGACTGACCAGGAGAGAGAGCTTGTGGTTGTGGTGGACAGCTCATTGAAAGTGTCAACTCAATGTGCAGCAGCTGTGAAAAAGGTCAACTCCATGCTAGGGATCATTAGGGCCTTCTCCATTTTAAAAGGGCAATCAAGACGCATTTGTTCACCCAGGCTTCTAATTAGATACTGTTTTAATTGTGTTTTAATTGTTTTAACTTTTTAATTTTAATTGTTGAAATGTTTTAATCTTTTATTGGCTGTTTTTATTGTTTTGTAAACTGCCCAGAGAACTTGCGTTTTGGGCGGTATAGAAATGTATTAAACGAATGAATGAATAAATAAATAAATAAGGAAGGGGATTGAAAATAAAACTGCTAATATTATAATGCCGTTATACAAAACTATAGTGCGGCCACATTTTGAGTACTGCATACAGTTTTAGTCACGGTACCACAGAAAGGACATTATAGGACAAACAAATATTTATATACCACTTTTTGAAATATTTCCCAAAATAGTTTACATAGAAAAAATAATGTAGTAAGATGAATCCCAAAGGGCTCACATCCCCCAAAGGGCTCACATTCTAAAAAGAAACATAAGGCAGATACCAGCAACAGCCACTGGAGGGATGCTGTGCTGGGGTTGGATAGAGCCAGTTGCTTTCCCCCTGCTAAATAATATACTGTAAGAGAATCACCACTTTAAAAGGTGCTTCTTTACTCAGATAGCAGGGGAGAAGGTGAGAAAATTAGAACTGGAGAAGGTGCAGAAGAGGGCAACCAAAATGATCTGGGGCCTAGAGCACCTTCCTTACAAGGTAAGGCTACAACACTTGGCACATTTTAGTTTAGAAAAAAGACAACTGAGGGGAGACTTGATAGAGGTCTATAAAATTATGCATGTCGTGGAGAGAGAGGTTTTTCTCTCCCGCCAAAAAAACAAGACCCAGCGGTCATCTGATGAAACTGATTGTCAAGAAATTTGGGGCCAACAAAAGGAAGTACTTTTCCACACAATGCATAATCAACTGGTGGAATTCTTTGCCACAGGATGTGGTGACTGCCAGCAGCCTGGATGGCTTTAAGAGAGGTTTAGATAAATTCATGGAGGACATGAGGTACTTGGAACAGGACCATTTCCATAGTGCTGCCCTTGCTGTGGAACTACCTCTCATGGGAGGCCGGTATGGCCCCTTCAGTTGTCACCTTTATGGGATCCACTAAAACTACTTTTTTCCACTTGGTCTATGGACATAAGTGAGGCTGGATGGATCTGGTTGTTTTGAATTGTACTGCTGCTCTCTAGTTGTTTGATTATTATTGTTTGTGTTGGGTTATTTTAATTGTGTTCACCATCTTGTGTGGTCTTTCTGAATAGAAAGGCGCTCTCTCTCTCTCAAAAATGGTGTGCTTTAGGAGTTAAGTTATTAGAGCACAGGCTCTCAGGCATAATTAGGACATTACATATAAAATCCAAATTAGAGTGCAACATCTCAGTGTGGACTATTTCTATCTCTTTTATGACTTGAAACAATTTTTCTCTTTTTCTTTCAGCTGAAACTGTGGACAAATGTTTTGCCACGTCTTATATAAATTGACTCCATTGGCCACATGTGGCTTGCAGGCTGCCAGTTGACCATCTTTGTGATTCATGTTTCTGCTTACTTTTGCATCCTGTGTCATTAATGCTACAGTATTTTTAGCTTTTACAAGCTAAGCAGATCAATACTTGGATGAGAATCCTTCAAAGGAAATCCAGCAAAAATTGCAACTGGTTGGAAAAGGTCACCTTGTCATTTGGATTGATAGGAATTAAAAGAAGTTGTTTGAAAGCTAGCACTGTTCATCTGTGTCTACTCTAGTGCATATTTGGAGCTCAAGGATTGGGATGTATGAACTGCACTTCAATTTTCTCCATGAATAATTCATATCTGTTCATTTATCTGCACCATTTTAAAATCATGATTTAGTGTCAGTTTGAGTCATGTGGAATGAACATTTGATCTAAGTGATGTTATGTTCACCCCATCCCAATATTACTGTAATAAAAACTGCAGTGGCTGAAATCCAGACTAATGTTGCATGTGTTGAAAAAAGTGTTGTGCATGCAGTAGAGAATGGTTTTTGTTTGCCCATCTCCTCTTGCACCTCACAGTACCTCCTGAAAATATGTCCCTGAAGTCACAGGACCCTCCGTGACATATTTTCAGGGGACACAGAAGGCTGCAGGAAGAAGGGGAGGTACCAGCATTTCCAGTTTTGATAGTGCCTGAACAAGGTTAGATGGTACATGTAATGGCCAACAATCTGGCAGAATAGCCTGAATGAGGAAATCTCCAGAAGCACTATTTACACAACAGGCATCTTTGTGCAGACTTTGAAGGGCACAGCAGCCCCACAACCATGTTATGGACAGGTAGCTCTTCACTGGATGCTGGCCATTGAACATAATGAGTCAACAACAGGCTAATGAGTCTGCTGCAGCTTAATTAGCAGATAGGGGAAGCACATGCAGCCTGCTGTTATTTTGCTGGTTATTTACTCTTTGTATAAACGTTCTGAAGGTGGGAATACCAAACGATTCCTTCAAGATAAATTTATTTCAGTCTGGATTTATTATCTTTCTCCATTTCATCATGCCAAAGAGTGTACATTTGGCATACATTTTATATGAACATTTTATTAATATTGTAGTGGGCCAAATGCAGTGATAAAGCAAAGTTGTAAATGTAGATTAGACTAGCTGCAGACAGGGCAGAGTTCCAGCAGATATCATGAACAGCTTATATGTCTGTAGAACTTTGAGGTCAGTTCCCACATGGGCAAGCATTAATGCTGTCACTGGATGGATTCTTTCCAGGAATCTACAAAAGTCACTCTCTTACATGTTGGCTCTCAGCCAGCAGCAGACAAGCATAGATGCAGCCAGGACATTCCCATTCTCAGCTGAAGGATGTCTTGCCTTCTAGTTGACAATGGCACCTTGGTTGCATGCTGAGTTTGCTGGATTTGGATCATTGCAATCCTTACCTCTGAGAAATTTGAGAGTCATGTGAATATTTGCTGATACAAATATGCATTCACTCACAGAAAAATTACTCCTTGGCATATAAAATCCTCTCAACTTTCAATGCATTTTATCTCAAATTGGGATCTGGTATCAATTTTGCTCATATGGAATAGCTAATTCTCTTTTTGAGTAATATCTCCTATTGTTTATACTGTATATGAACAACAATATATCTGGCAGTGTAATACATTGTTCCAAGGGAAGTAGTGTCAGGGATGGATTGCAGATAATGTATTGACTCTTACTATTTTCTAGAAGGGACAATGTTGTCACATTCCATTTCTACCAGACTTGAATATCCAAGAACCTTGAATATCCAAGAATCCAAGAACAACAAATGCCTAGAATTAACTATTAGCTCTAAAAATAAACAAATGCTAGTTAACTGTGGCTGCCTGACTCATTTTTTTTATCCTCATGGGCTAGAGGAAAAAAGAGAGTGTGGTAAATGGCTACAGATGAAAATAATCATGCTGTTGAGGATGTCTGTGGAAATCACTGTTCAGTTTAAGGGTATGTTTTTAAAAAAATGTATATGTGTGATACAATTCTCATTCTCTCAATTTTTATACATAAATTAATAAAAAAAAATTCTAGCAAGTTACAAAAATACATGGAACCATTTGAGATGATAGATTGGTCAGTGCTAACTGGGCAAAGAGGCACCTTTTACCGTGGTGATTCTCTTTATTTAGCAGGGGGAGAGTAACTGGCCCTATCCACCCCCAGAACAGTACTTCCAGTGACTGTTGCTGGTGTGTGTCTTATGTTTCTTTTTAGAATGTGAGCCCTTTGGGGACAGGGAGCCATCTTATTTGTTATTTCTCTTTGTAAACCGCCCTGAGCCATTTTTGGAAGGGCGGTATAGAAATCGAATTATTATTATTATTATTATTATTATTATTATTATTATTAATAATAAAACAAAGTACAATTTATCTAATATTCTACATTGGGGCCAAACAAAAACTGCATCACCCAGATATTAAAATGACATGGGAAGTGGGTATCACTTACCACCAGTGATAGGCACTAGCCAGTAGGTAGCCATCTCACTCCTACAGTCATAGTTCATGCTACATTTCAAATGTCTTTGATATGGTAACTATTGTTGGAAGTTAAAGGACTTTGTGCTGTCTCTTTGTCTCAGACAGTGGAGGACAGACTAGTAAGTCAGAGGGCTAGAAGGTCAAGACATTGGTCATGCCTTCTCCACTGCTCTGATACTATCCCTTTGAAATGTAGATTGCTAATCTCAGGGATTAACTTCCTTCCTCTCTCTCTTCCCTACCTGCCCTTCTACCTTGCAACATGGCAAGCCTCTCTCCCTGCACCATGTGTGCAGAGAGGATGCAGCATCCATCTGCATCCAGCTAGATAGATAGATTAGAGATCCTAACTCCTCACTTTCCTATCTAGAATGGAGTTCCTTAATAAATGCCTTTTATATTGATTTGAAACTATGAATTGGTTCCAAGTTACTTTACTCTCAGGATACATGCATTCCTAACTAAATTTCCACTGTGTTGTGCCTCTGTGCACTCTGCTATAATGAGAAAGGGATTCTCTCACCATAGAGAATTTCCAACAACTATTATATAATAAATAGATGAATAATCTGATTGGCTGGGCAGCGGAGGCGCCTAATTGGCTGAGGTGCACCCAGGAGACTTGGTCGACTGGGCGGCCACGGAGGCGAGGCGCAGCAGTGGTTGCAGAAGGTCCGGCCACGGCAGCGAGGCGCAGCAGCGGGCCTGGTCGCAGATGCGAGGTGGTGGATGCGAGGCAGCGGTGGCGGGCCCAGCCACGGTGCCCGGCCGGAGACTGGGGCAGGTGGGGGGGGGAGGGAGCCAGCCCTAAAGAGCGCATAGATGCTCTGTGTGGGGGTCGACTAGTATATATTAATTCCTCTGCAGTGGACATGGGAGGTACATTTATTTATTTATTTATTTATTTAAACATTTTTATACCACCCAAAGCTTATGTCTCTGGACGGTTTACAACAGAATAAAAACAAAGTAAAACATTTGTTAAAACAAAAATGGGAGGAGGAACACACACATTTAAGAATAATATAAGTGATATTACATGGTATGTCATGAATATACAGCCAGAATTGATGCAGATGGTCTCACTGGAGTATATCTATTAGGAACATAGGAACATAGGAAACTGCCATATACTGAGTCAGACCATTGGTCCATCTAGCTCAGTATTGTCTTCACAGACTGGCAGCGGCTTCTCCAAGGTTGCAGACAGGAGTCTCTCTCAGCCCTATCTTGGAGAAGCCAGGGAGGGAACTGGGAACCTGGATGCTCTTCCCAGAGTGGCTTCATCCCCTGAGGGGAAGATCTTCCAGTGCTCACATATCAAGTCTCCCATTCAAATGCAACCAGTGCAGACCCTGCTTAGCTAAGGGGACAAGTCATGCTTGCTACCACAAGACCAGCTCTCCTCTCCATATTATGAAGTTTTAGTGAAAATATCACTGAAATAGATATACTAGATATATTGTTCAATATTTCTGCAACAGTCATGGTATGAATAACAGAAGTGATAGACATGATAAGGCTGTTCTCAATTGCAGCCAAGCCTAAGACCCTGCATCACCAGGACCGAGCCCAATCCCAGTGCTATCTCAGCCTCAAGCCTGGGTATTTACCTTAACCTCAGATTTGGGGTTGTGTGTATGTGTGTGGGCTGCAGGCAGCCCATGCACACACAGAGCCAGCCAGCAAGAGCACCTGGCTGAGGGAAGATTCCTCAATGCACCACGATCCTGGCGCAGTGCACTGATGGATGCTGGAGGACTTCCTCCTCTGGTTCCCTGCTCTGCTGCCTCTCACCATGGCACTGTTTGTATTTCAGGTGAGCAGTAGAGTCTGCAGACCAAGACTGACCATGTGTGGAGAGGCAGATAAGAGCCTGTCTCCCTCTCAGCCCTCCACCTTTCCCACAGTTTTGGTCATGTGTATGACCTTGATATGTCATGAATATAAAGAGTTCATGCAGATAGTCTCGGTTCTAGTGCAGGACTGCACAGCTTCGGCTCTCCAGCTGTTTTTTGGACTACATCTCCCATCATCCCCAGCCACAATGACCAATAGTCAGGAATTATGGAAATTGTAGTCCAACATTTGCTGAAGGGCCAATGTTGTGTTGCCTTGTTCTAGTGCATTGCATTGTTCTCATATCTAGTCTCTAGTGCATGGGAGTTCATTATTTAAAATTTGGTACCCTACCAAAGAAAACCAAAGGGCTCTGTAGGCTCCAGGAGTCGAAATCGACTTGACGGCACACTTTACCTATAGGTAACAGAATTTCTATTTTGCTTTTCATTCTGCCTTTGCTTGGAAATGTCTGCATGACGTATAAAAGTGTTGATATTTGTCTGAGACACTTCATGAGAAGAGGCATACAAAGTGTGTGTGTGTGTGTGTGTGTGTGTGTGTGTGAGAGAGAGAGAGAGAGAGAGAGAGAGAGAGATGGACAGGGTGGGGTGAGGGTTCAATATGATTTTTTCAATATGGCAGGATAGTCAGTTCAAAATTGCCAAGATATCTTGGAATATCTTAAGAGGTGTGAATATACTTGATCAGTGTAATGACTCTGGTCTCTCCACAGCCGTTCTCTTGTTTTACTTCTCCCTCTCACCTCCCCCAGGCAGGGCCTCACAGTTTTTGAGGGGAGGGGGTTTGGTTCACCCAAGTCCTCCTCCTCCAGGCTCCTTGGGGGTCACTGTGGCAGTCTCTCTCCAGAGGCCTCTGCCACTCACACTCCAACTGCCTCTCACCACTGGCCAAGCCTGCCTTAAATCCCTCCCGACAACTGATGCATCCCACGCCCCCACTAATTGGATCTCCGCCCCGCCATATCAGGCTGCTCTCACCTTATCCCCCTCAGCTGTGCCTCTGTCTGCTCCTCCCTCACTCGCCCCCGCCCTTCCCCCGATCCCTCTAGCCCGGCTCCTTGTTCTTGCAGTGTCTCGGCGATCCCCTCATCGGGTTGCTCTCCCTGCCTGCCTGCCCTGCCTGGGGCCTCTCTGACCTTGACTGCTGAGGAACCATCAGAGCCGTTAAGGCTGGCGGGGCCCCCGGACCCCCGCCGGACAATCAGTAACAATTAATTTTGCTCCTCTATTACAACGTGACATCCATCTTACATTACAGAGAAATATGTAAACTATACCAAATGGGCTGGAGGGGCCAGCGTTGACGCCATCTTTAAGTTCAGATTCCAACTATACACCACGTCTGTAAGGGCTTTTCATACATTGTTTCCTCTGAGATAAGTCAGGATGCCCAATTCTGTGGCTGATTCT
This sequence comes from Hemicordylus capensis, assembly GCF_027244095.1. Lineage (NCBI taxonomy): Eukaryota > Metazoa > Chordata > Lepidosauria > Squamata > Cordylidae > Hemicordylus > Hemicordylus capensis. Next base: position 393,219,897 of record NC_069657.1, on the reverse strand, counting down.
CACTTTTTGCGAGGCAATGCTACAAATGTCAAGAATGCTCATTGTTCTGGATAGGGGTCCCTGGAGAAGTGGAGAGCAACAGCGGAAAGTACTAAGGTATGCTGCATGGTTATACTACAGCAGGGCCAGATTTATCTTTAGGCTGCCTGGATGGTTTCAGTTGGAATTGATATTTGGGTTTGGGTTTTCTTGAGAGGTACGATGGAAATCCTCTAGAATTTTCAATGGTTCCCTCACCAACGGTTTCCATTTCTGTTGCAGCGTGCCAAACCTTTTCCTCCATTTCACCCAATGTTATTTCTTGTACATGGAGCTGAAACAAGGGACCTGCTGCAGTGGCCATAAACACCTCACTATTCAGCCTGCTTATTACTTTTCATTCCCATGGGTGTTTTCTGTCTTAAAAATTACTCAGGCAGAGGAGATGTGGACAAAATCATGGACTGGGGCAGCCCTTCTCACAGCAGGTCACCATGCTCCATTTGCTCTTATTACTTATTACCTTCTGGATGCCATTTCATTTTAAAGTACATATGTGCTAGCACTGTAATACTTTCTTTAATTAAAATGCAAAAGGACAAAGGGGTTTCTGTGAAATCTTATAAATTGATTTTCTTGGACAGAGCTGAGCACTTGGCATTAAGCTACGGCAAGGACCTTTCCTTGCAAATTTGAGCTATACTAAAACACAGTGCTTGTGATTTACACTCAGCATATCTTTATTACATTGCGGTATTTTCTGAACAAAACTGAGGGATGTTATCTTTATGTCACCAGGAACACAAAACTACTTTGTTAAAGTCTTGAAATATACATTTATTTTCTTGGTCCCCAAAAATAATAATTCAGGAGATAGATAACCTTTTGCATTGAGCCATTTTTATTAAGACTGTGCCAGATGAGTCAAAGAACAGTATGGCATTTGCCCAGAAAGGAGCTTCTTGACCAAGGCTGCAATCCTGTTATTTGGAAGCAGTTTCCATTGAACTCCATGGAACTTCCTTCTGAATAACTATTCATAGGCTCAAGCTGTAGTGGCATATCCAGAAGGCAGCTTCTCCAGCAATGGTAATTTCAAAGTAGGACAGTGAACTAGTCTAGAAATAGACTAGTTCACCTCATTAAGAAATATGTTACAGAATATGGTTGCAACTCCATTGGTTAATCTGGTGAGAAGCCAGGATCAAACAGTTTTTATAACATCTGAAGAGGGCTTAAGTAGATTCCAAATGTCAAATACGCTGACTTTTACAAATGCTCCATTTTAAGTGGTCCTATGAGTTTCCAGAATGTTCTTTGAGGATAACATGTTTTGGTTTTTCTTTTTTATTGCAGTACATCCTAAGATGGGGACCCAGTTGGTACTCCATAAGCAAAGTCTTATGAATTACTCTTCAGGAGCAGATTTTGGTCTAAGTCAGTGAGATTGTTCTTCTTTCTCCATGTGAGAATATTGCTATTATTTCTGCTTCCTAAAAACAAACTTTCTAGTCCTCAGTAATTATTACAGTGTTGCAGAGCACCAGCCTTGTGGACTTCTATCTGATAACTTACCTTTTACTAGAAGATTAATAGTTTTTAATATTACTATTATTATTAATAATAAGTATTATAATATTATTAATTAGTAATGTTAATAGAATAGTTACAGTGGCATATTAACCAGAACTATCTAGCTGAAAAAGCACAGTTTTGTATCTATGCACATGTATAGTAAGGCTATCTGTAAGATTTATATTCCTACAGTCATAGTGCCTCTGGGTCTGGGATGTGTGTTATGATGAAATGATGGAGAAAGTGAACATGATTTCTGGTAGCCAGGGAATGCCACTCCGAGATTACTTGCAAGCCCTTGAGTCGCACTCAGAAATGGAATTGCCAACTGGTCAGAATAAAAACAGCTTGTTCTCGTGACTTTAACAGTGGTCTGATCTATAGAAATCAGCAGCTGACATTTTTAAAGGCTTTGAGATAAAGATAATCACCTGATAATGTCTACAAGTAAAAAAGTTGATAATTCTAGTCAGAGACCATATTCTACAAATGGAAAATATGTTTCCAGCTGAGCCTACTTCCTGTGCACTAGAGAATCTCTTGTTATGGCTGCAAGAAAGGTCTTAAGTTAAGTATACGGTTATCATTTTAAGAAAATGAGACTTGTAATTTACTTTTTGGTTGTTTATTTTCCCTTGTTTGTGTGACATGTCTTCTAGGCCCAGATCTCTGACTATTTTCCCTTCCCCTAATATGTACAGTTTGACTATGAAGATCAGCAATGTTGATCTCTATCAGGTCCTCTGTAAGAGACCATAACTGGAAAATATGCAATTACACACAGCTGTAATTTCCCTCACCTCTGCTGCCATCAAGGGCAGGCTTTTGCCTGGCTTGTAAGTCCTGTGTTTGTATTATAGGAGCATAGGAGCATAGGAAGCTGCCTTATACAGAGTCAGACCATTGGTCCATCTAGCTCCATATTGTCTGCATAGACTGGCAGCGGCTCCTCCAAAGTTGCAGGCAGGAGCCTGTCTCAGCCCTATCTTGGTGATGCCAGGGAAAGAACTTGGAACCTTCTGCATGAAAGCATACAGGTGCTCTTTCAGAGTGGCCCCATCCCCTGAGGGAAATGTCTTACAGTGCTCACACATGCAGCCTCCCATTCAAAGTCCAGCCAGGGGGATCCTGCTTAGCAAAGGGGAGACTTCATGCTTGCTACCACAAGACCAGCTTTCTCCCCCTCCCCCTATTCAATGGGTGGCATACTGCACCAGTAACTCTTTCCCACTCATTGCTTTCCTGATATCAGGTCTAGTTAGACCTGAATTGGTTTGCCCTTGAATAACATACAGGGACTATTCTCACGAGCAGCAAAAATCAGGCTAGGAGAGCCTAGCCCGATTTTTGCTGCTCATGTAAACCACCGGGCTCGCAAGCCCAGTGGCTTACTAGCGGTTAGCCCGCTTTTGTAGCCCTCCCCTAAAACCAGGTTTGCAGAGCGAGCGCTCCGCAAACCTGGTTTTACAGATCGTGAGTAGCTGCAGTGTGGCTCTGCGCCGTGGTTACTCATTAGTAGACCCCTGAAAGGGAGGCGAAAAGCCACCTCCCGGCTCCGGGGGTCTCCCCAGTATGCCCTGCGTGCTCGCGCATGGCATCCTGGAGCTTCCGGGGGCTGCGCGGCCCCCAAGCTCCCCAGCCCCCACTGGATCCGTCACAGAGCCGGCAATCATGTGGGCAGCTGATCCGGCCACCCAGGGCTCCCTCCCTGCTTGTGTGCGGGGAGAGCGGGCTTAGCCCGCTCTCCCCATGCACCCTCCAGAACAGGGTCTCACTGATCGTGAGACCTGGCTCACAGTATTATGCCATATCATTTCCTCTTCAGCTAAAACCACTTTCTCTTTCAGTTTACTTGAAGGTACTACATCTATTCATCATTCACTATCACTGTGAACTACTGTAGCATAATGAGAGGTGAACCAGGACATTCCCAGGTCAACTCTCACCTCTCCTGTTTGAACTCACTAGGTGGCCTTAGGCACACCTCAGCCTCTGGCCCCCAGGTGCAATATAGGGACAATAACCATCTGCCTTAAAGAGTCGTTGCTATGATGACTGATATAATGTGTGTGAAACCTTTAATGCTCTGCATAAACATATGCTCTAACATTTCAGATGAAAACAGGGACACGTGTACTTATAACTCCCTTAGCACCACTGCTCAGCCCTCCCTCTACATTTCACATACTGGGGAAGGGTTCTTTGGGTCTTTTACGTGCATTCATGTACTCTGTGGTAGACCATCCTTTAATGACTTTTAAAACTATTTACAGAAGTTTACTTTTTTTAAAAAAATATGTAAGCATGTGTAGTAGAATGTGGCCAGGATCAAGTGTAATGCTAAGCCAGGTCTGAACTATGGTTTACTGTACTGAACGATGGTTTACTGTAACAAGCATGAGTGTGTGCTTGCACACCTGCTTTGCATGTGAGAGGATGGAAATTTGCAGCGTCCATTTCTGGTTTAGAACAAATCATGATTTATTGTTGTGTCCAAACTGGGCAAATCCTGCCTTATTCTAATCATAGTATGAACAAGCCAGAACATCAAGCCTCCTGGGCGTTTTCCACAGAGAAGGCTTTACTGTGAGTTCTAAGTTCCCCCCCTGCCCCCATGACACAAAAAGTGGATTTTTAAAATGCTGGATATAGATCAGGCTAACACACAACAAAAACCCAGAATTGTGTGTGAATGAAGTGCTCCCTGATAGCCCAGATTTGGGGTAAATTTGGCTGATATGTGAATGCACACCCTCCATTCTGGAGGAGATGCGAACTAAAAGCCAGGTGTGAAAAACGACTTGGTGGTGGTCTAGACTCTAGATCCAGCCTGCGTGTGTGTGTGTGTGTAGCTAAAATGCAAAGAAGTATAATTTATGGGTAAGTACATGAATCACCCCAAAAGCAAAACAAGGACTAAGTGATGGCAGTGTTTTACCAGGAGCTTTCCCAAACAGCAGGCTTTACCATGGGTTTACTTTAAGACTTTGCTGCAATTTCAAATTTGTCCAAAAACAAAAACAGAACAGTGCAAAAAGTAGATTTTTTTTAAACCCCAGACATAAATTGGGCTAGGCTCTATTGAGCAATGAAAACCCCAAATTGTGTGTGAAGTGATCCCTAATATCTCTCATGGACTTCAGCGTGAATCTGGCCAATATGTGCCCGCGTACCCTCCATTCCGAGGTAAAAGCCCTGTCTAGAAATGCTCCAGGGCAAGCACTAGAAAATAAGGACTGTCCTTGGTAAACAGAAGCAGTGGGTGCATATATGTAAATGGATAGCCATATTACTATCAGGGCAGCTACAAACAATACTCTTGTGTGTGCACCGGTGTTTTGCCATAGCAGTGTGGACAATATGCATAGGTAACTTGCAATTCCCATGTACACCCTGGCTCAATCAGGGTATGCCAGTAGTGGCATTCACATTTATAGTTGAATTTGACACCAATCAAAGTGAGAAGGTTGCCAACTTTTTTCTGGCAGGGCTTCTGTACCATTAACAGCTACATGACAAGGGGAAATTAAACAGTAACACTTTTTCATTGCTACAGCTGCTTCCTGGGAACAGCTTCATCTGCTTAATTTCTGATCCCAAACCGTTGTTAAAAAATATTGTAGCTCTGCCAGAAAGAAAAGTTGGTGACCCTACAGTTGGCCAGGGTCATCAAGAAGAGGGGGTATAGGCCAGGGTCCACAGAGGAATGTGACAGGAAGTGACATGGCTCAGTGATGTTAAAAGAAACAGTCACTCTTATGTCATGATCAGACCACTTTGGAATTGAAACAGGAAAGCCAGTCTGACTATATATATATATATTTATATATATATATATATATATATATATATATATATATATATATATATATATATGAAATAGCAATCCAGTTTGTAGCATGTTTTAATAAATGAAATGTTCTAACCAAGCATGTCTTATTTGCTCAGGTGGTTTGTGGGTGGAGCGAAAGCCCCCAATTTATCGATCTGCATTGAAACTACATGAAGTAATTTTCAAGAAGTCAATGAATTCTAACACTGCTTTCATTCAAGCACAGCAAACAAATATATGTCCAATTAATTGTGCAGAGAGTGGCTGGACATCACTCCCTGCTCTGGGAAACACACTGGATGGCAACTGAGCCTGGATTTCAGGAGGCTGAAAAGCATTGAAATATTCACAAGCTGATAGTTTTATGAACAAAAAGGGACAAAACTAATGATTTCTTACAGAGAGAAAGTATGTGTGTGTGAGATGTTGTGAAATAGACTTATTTGACCGGACAAGTCCTGAAGTGGTAATAAAATGCTAGAGGAAGGAAATGCTTTGAGATCGGATTCTGTAGAAGCCATTACTATTTGAATCTATAGTGTCCTGGCAAATTGATCCAACTAACTTGTGTGGATAGTTCCCAGAGTTCAATGCCACATATCATGACTGATATCATAGGGCATGTAAAGGCATGTCTGATTGTTTGCAGCCCAAGGGCCAAAGATTTAACATACATGGTATTAAACACAGGCCCAACTACAGCCATAGTAGATTCATCCAGTTATAGATCTCTTGGGGGAAACAACCTCAAAAATAATATATGACCTTGGAAAAATGTTCCTAGTGCATAAATAATGTTAGAGGTATTTTTAAACTTTGAAATAACTTTTCCATTGAAGCAGATTTAAAGGCTGTTTAAAGGGAATGCTTGGACTAGATTTAAACTGTAAAATAAATTGCTCGAAAGACAAGACGTTTTACTTTTTCCAAATACCATTTTGATTAATTACATCTATTTACTTCCATCTCATTCACACTGGGATTATTTATGAAAAGCTGCAAGAGAAAAAGATACTTTAAAATCTTAGATGACTCCCAGGTCATTTCCAGTAAAATTCTATGGCACAGATCCAAACAAGGAACATGCAGATGCATGAAAGAATTGTGCACACACCCAGAGTTTTACTTCTCAGTTCCACTGCAGCAGTTCCCCGCTGAACAGAGAGAGTGCAGTGCAGTTTTAAAAGTAACTTGTCTCTTAGCCTATTTGCCCCCTGCCAGAGCAGGGGGAATGCCCATCTGTGTGCTTCAGCTGCTGACATTGCTTTGCAGTTTCAGATGCATGCTAGATCTTGCTGGAGGGAAATTTATCAGATAAGAAAGACAGAACTGTATAAGCCACTAACGAGTCAGGGGTGAATTTGTGGATAGTTATGCATAGAGAAGGTAAGGAAATGCAGAGGATACCTGATACGACATAAAGGTTACAACTATGACCCAATGATTTTTCTGTGTTGAGGACGGAGATCTATCACAACCATCCTAGAATTGAAAACATCCTCAAACATCTAAAATAATGAAACTAGTAAAGTGCCGTGTCCCCTGCCTGAACAGTGGCACAGAACACAACCCTGAGGAAGGGGGAGCATTCAGGCCAGGGGAGCCAGCCCCACAATCAGCCCCAGCCCCAATTATTGAACACAACCCTGCCAGCTGGGAAACCCTGGACCCAGAGACCCTGGACCCAGAGGCTCCAGAACTGTCATTTACTGAGCCCAAACATGGCCTCCACCTCCAAATGAATTGGCCACTTCCACAAATACCTTCATCTGTGCACCAACACCTGCAATGGGCCAGCAGGGAATGAAGAAAGAAGATGTGCTAGATTCCAGGCCAGTGGACTGTCCCTTTAAGCCTTTTGGCTCTCCAGGCAGAGACTGGAGAGCCTAGGAAGGATTATCTGAGCTTAAAGGTATGTGAGCCCTCATTCCACCTCTGGCCCTGGTTGGAGCAAGTTGCTCACTTTGAGCTTTCCAGGGTTCTGAAACCCCACCTTATGGGTTCTTCACTGCAAGTTATGACATAGGATTTTACAGGCATTGCTCAGTCATACTTAAATGAACAAATCTTTCTACATTTATTCTTTATTTATTATTTATTTGTTGCATTTCTATACCACGTAGTATAGAAATCTCTAGGTGGTGTACAGACAAAAACATAATATAAAACAAAACATTTTAATTCATACAAACAAATAAAGATTACAATAGATAAGAACACACATTAAAATTTAAAATTTATATTTCAGTTAAAAGCCTGGGAAAACAGACATGTCTTCAAGGTCCTCCTAAAAGCAAACAGAGAAGGAGATGCTCTTATTTCAGCACTGAGTGCATTCCAAAGCCCTGGGGCAGCCACAGAGAAGTCCCAGTCCCAAGTTGCCACCAAACGAGTTGGTGACAACCATATCTGGACCTCTCCAGATGATCTTAATAGGTGACATGGTTCATGACGGAGAAGGTGCTCTCTTAAGTACCCTGAACCTAAGCCGTTAAGGGCTTTATAGGCAATAACCAGAACTTTGTATTTCATTCAGAAACATATTGGCAGCTAGTGGAATTCTTTTAGAATCTGTGTTATATGGTCCCTTTGGGTAAACCCAGAGACCAATCTGGCTGCTGCATTCTGTACCAATTGTAGTTTCCGAACGACTTACAAAGGTAGTAGATGAGGATGAATTCTCCTCATCTACTACCTTAATGTTTGCAAGCACATGACCAGGGGCATCATTAGGGGGTGGACAAAGGGGCATGAGCCCCCAATTGTTTAGAGTCCCAAGCCTGTCAGATTTTCTTAACTCAATAATGTTTTGTGATGGATAAGAATGTAATTTTCTCTTACCCTGTCAGATTTTCTTACCTGGAAATATATTCTTAGTACATTCTTGTGTATCAGAATGTATTACTGGGTAAGAAAATCTGATGGGACAAGAGAAAATTACAAAAAGGGTAGTGAAACACCGTCAGATTTCAGTACTGAGACAAGCTTTTCTGATGGTTAATCTTTTATGATGTAATGGACCATAATTTATCATTACTCTGTCAGAGTAAGGGCACTGGATGCAAATGGAGAGTCTGAGCATGCTCTTTTTTTGCCAGCTCTCCAGGCACTTCACAGCACTTCACATTTGCCTTAATAAGCACCAATGTAGTCTTTCCCGCTTTGTATTTCAGAATGATTTGGGTGCCAAATAACACAAGCAACAAAATCTGATGCTTTTCAGAAGAATTTGGATTTGTTTTGTTCCTGTTTTGAAGAAGGTAAAAAAAAATATCAGTCAGGGCAGAAAAAGAAAGCAGTTTCCTTTGATCACACTGAGTATGCTCCACTGTAAATGAATATTCTAAATCGCATAGAGTAAGAAAATCTGACTAGCTAAGAAAAATATTTGCTCTACTGGCCCTGCATGAACCACCTCCATGCCCTCTTCTAGAAAAGAAATGCAGCAGTGGAAGCACCTGTACTGGAATATGGTAGAGAGCTTCTAGCCTCACCTAGCGCTCTGCGACTTCCACTTTCATATGTGCTGTGTTATATTAAAGGCTTTTAAAAACACATAATTATTCTTGGGGGGATATTTATTTTTTTATTTATTGTTAAATTTATATACCACCTTTCATTAAAAACAATCCCAAGGCTGTTTACAAAACATTTGCTATACTGGCCCATATACTGGATATGACTTGAATTTAATTATCAAAGGGAGGCTGTGGATCTGGGCCTCAAATCTTTTAAGTATCTAGCAATGCCCATAAAAGTAAAGGTAAAGATCTCCCATGCAGTATGAGATGATGCCTTTCTGCATCTTCCTGTATTGCTGCTGCCTAATATAGGTGTTTCCCATCGGCTGGAAAACATACCAGGGGGGATTTGAACCGGCAACCTCTTGCTCCCTAGGCAAGTAACTTCCCCACTGTGCCATTAGGTGGCAGCAACGCCCATACACAACCAAAATTTGGGAGCATGCCCAATTCTCCTACCCAGGCTGGGCACTTCTCCTACCCTACTGGAAGTTGTGTGAACCAGTCTAATACATACTGGGGCTATTCTCACGACCAGGAGAAATCGGGTTAAGGGAGACTATCCCAATTTCTCCTGGTCGTCTGCTGCCATGGGAGCTGTGCGGCTCCCAGCAGCAAACTACTCAAACTACTCCTCCCCTTAAATGAAGTTAGTGGAGCGAGTGCTCCGCTTACCCCATTTAGTTGATTGTGTGCCACTGTGGGGTTGCTCCGTGCTGCAGCAACATATGATGAGACCCCTGCTGGGAGGCTAAAACAAGCCTCCCAGTCTCAGGGGTCTCTCCAGGATACCCCATGCACTTGCGTGGGGCATCTTGGGACTTCCAGGGATTGGGTGGTCCCCAATCCCCACTGCCCCCACTGGCTCCATGACAGAGCTAGAAGTCATGTGGGCAGCTGATCCAGCCACCCCGGGCTTGGAGGCTGCTCGTGTGCAGGGAGAGCGGGCTAAGTCAGCCCCTGGTGGCGCAGTGGTAAAACTGCCGCCCTGTAACCAGAAGGTTACAAGTTCGATCCTGACCAGGGGCTCAAGGTTGACTCAGCCTTCCATCCTTCCGAGGTCGGTAAAATGAGTACCCAGAATGTTGGGGGCAATATGCTAAATCATTGTAAACTGCTTAGAGAGCTCCGGCTATAGAGCGGTATATAAATGTAAGTGCTATTGCTATTGCTAAGTGCTAAGTCCACTCCCCCCACACAAACCCTCTTGGCGCTTCACACGGGTTGTATGAAGCACCTCATTGTGTGCCCTTTCCTTGATTAGTGAAGAACAAAACCTCTGAAGTGACTTTCTGAGGTGGTTCAGGTTCTACCACCCAGAGATGAAAGTTTGGGCAGCATAGCAGTTTAATAAATAAATAAATAAATAAATAAATGTTTGATTTATGGAATGAGCATTGCTAATGCTACCAAGATGTGACAACTTCAGCACCCAACGCCCTTATTCTAAATCCAGATGTCTGGGGTGAGTTGAGATAACAGAGACACACAGGAGGGAAAAGCACCATGTCAACAAATTGGAAGGAAGGAAGGAAGCAGGAACAGTGCACTAGCAGTTTATTAAAGAGTACATCCCGACATGTTTCAAGTACAGATTTCTCTTCAGGGGAAGTGAATTACAAAGCAGAAGAGTCTGAAGAAGAATCTCTACTTTAATCGCGTTGGGACCTACTCTTTAATAAGCGGCTTCCTTCCGTTTCTTCTTTCTTCCTTGAGATTACAGAGAGAAAGGTACTTAAATAATTATTTAGATATTTTAATGTCTTAAGCATTGTTTTCAGGAGCTATCAACTCTAAGGAGCCTTAGCAACCTGTATTCCACAAATTAAGCATTTAGAACTGTAACCACAGCAGAGAGTCACTTAGACTTTAACTGTTCTTCAGTGAACACAGGACACATTCATCCATGTCCACAGGCCCACTGACCTGGCTGTGAGCAAGCCTTCTCTGTCCCACACATCACGGAATGGAAAGAGAGCTTTGAGGACCATGTAGGGAGCCTCCTGCTCTGCCTTGCCAACATAGTTGCCCATTGCATCCTGTTTGTGACTAATTCAAAGCTGTGGATTGGCAGTGACTCACTCATCAAAGTCAGGTCAGTATTTCCTTCGGCTAGTTCAGCACCGAAATCTGCAATGATTTATATGTTTATTAGCTGATTACTGATTATATCTAAAAAAAGTAACTGCAGCTGTCTGGAACAGTTATTACCTTAGGTTTATAGCAAATCTTTTTACTAGTGGTGGGAGAGTTCTCGCTAGCTCACTTCAAATTGGCTCAGCATTTACAAGTTTTCTCTACTAGCATTCAAAAAAGTACCTCTATTTCCAAGAGTTCTGTCCCAGCTTGTAATGTCTATGCATATGTGCTGATGGTGCCATGTGCATGCACCTTATCATCTTGCCCTTTGGAAATAGGTTCCATGCTCCAGCAATGGTGGAGATATGCTTATTAAATTAATCCCCACCAAAAGCAACACATCTGGCAGCTTTGCTGGATTATGCAAGTATATATGTGGCTTCTACAAAGAAAGTTAAGATTGATCCCATTCTCACCTGCTAGATGAATGTCAGGAAAAGGACCGTTTTGTCTCATTGCTTCTCTGAGTAACTAATAACCATTGCATTATAAAGCCAGAGATCTAACATTAAAGTATGGAATATCTATTAAAGTATGGAATATCTACTACTACTTTTGTCTGAGAACAAAAGTTCTAATGTGGTTTACATAGAAAGACAAACAGACAAGATGGTTCCCTGTCCCCAACGGGCTAACAATCTAAAAAAGAAACATAAGGGAGACACCAGCAAAAACTTCTGGAGGGATGCTGTGCTACAGCTGGATAGGGACAATTGCTCTCCCCATGTTAAATATAAAATAATCACCACGTTTAAAAGTGGCTCTTTGTTCATTTAGTAGGGATATAACCATATCTCTAGATTTCATTTATTTTGAAAGCAATTTTCTTTTCCTTATGAGAGAGACTGGGCTAAATTTTTATCCTTCCTTCAGTAAAGTTTTTCAGGGCTGCCAGAAGGCTAACATTGCTTCATTTGTTGGATCGGGTCCACAGGCTGCCAGTTGACCATTCCTGCCTGAAATCTAAAACATCTGTACAAGTTTGTGTAGGTCATACATTACCAATTACAAGAAAGCATATTGAGCACAAACCATATGCATTTGTTTCTCCAGTTAAACGGGTATTAATGTGATTTGAAAACATCTGCCTATGTGTGAAAAAACTGGTCCCTCTTAGAGCTAGTGTACCATAATGATCAAGCAAATGAGCTGTGATCTGGAAAGTCCTCACTTCATATCTCACCTGAGCCACAAATTCCCTAGATGGACTTAGAGGAGAAACTACACATCACAAAGAAATTCAGATTTACTGCTGAAAATTGCAGCCCTGTGTTAAGGGGGCTACAGTTTCCCCTCTCCCTCCATAACATATGCCACAGCTTTTCTCATGGCCTGAAGTCTGTCTCTGCCACCACTTTGTGTCATTTGCTGGTGGTGGTTCTGCCCACAGATAAGACGCTACTATTACAATCCTAGACACGCATATTAGGAAGTGAATCCCACTGGACACCAAAGGACTTCTGAACAAACAAGCATAGGATTGTACTATCAGCCACTCATCTGTAGTAAGGGGATACTAGCTGAACCGGCACACAGCATCTGTGTGGCTAGTCTCTCCTCGCCGCTTCCGCCCCAATCTATTCCCCATCATTTTTGCCCAGTGGCCATCACTCTCCCCCCTCCCAGTCCCCATGCCCACCACAACAGCCCCAGTTGTTGTGCCAGCCTCCGCCTGGCCATTTTTGGGAGCCCGCCACCTCCAGCCGGGCTCCACTCGGTGGCGCGGCTCAACCTCCCACCGCCTCTTCTCCTCACCCCCTCGGCTTCCTCCTCCGGGCTCCTCCAACCCCAAACCAACATTTCCCTCAGTCCCAAACTCTTGCAGCGTGTTGCAAGAGTTCCGTCGCCAAATCCTGGGCACACATGGTCCCAAGAGAATTAAATATATAGATTGGCCTGACCTAAAGAGTTGGTGTGAGCTTTATGGTGCAAAAGATAACTTGGGGAAAACATAGATTATTTTTGCTTATACTATATGCACTCACAAGCATACACACACGTGTGTGTAAGAGAGAAAGAGAGAGAGAGAGAGAGAGAGAGAGAGAGCGCAAGGGCAATGTATGAAGCAACCCTAAAACTGAGAGGCAAACATCTTGTGTCTTTATTGTAACATCTATGGAATTCTTTATTAATTTATGGGATTCTCTCCCACAGGGTATGGTGATGGCCACCAGCTTGGATGGCTTTAAGTGGAGCTTAGACAAATTCATAGAGAGCAAGTCTATCAATGGCTACTAATCCTGATGGCTATAGGCGACCTCCATATTCAAACACAGGATGCCGCCAAATACCAGTTGCAGGGGAGCAATGGCAGGAGAGGGGCATGCCTTCATCTTCTGCTTGTGGGTTCCCCAAGCCATCTGGTGGTCCACTGTGTGGAACAGGGCGCTGGACTAGATAGGCCTGATTCAACATGGCTCTTCTTATAAAAGATTACTCTTGTTTTTCTGATAGAAAGTAAGGCTGTTCTCATCTCAAAGCTTGCTTGTGTGGAGTGTTGAGATCTGCATGGATCCAGGTGGAGTGCTGGGATCTGCATGGATCCAGGTGCTTCTGCCCACCCAAACTTAACTTGTATGTCTGGCCTTTAGCCAAGGTTAAAGGTGTAAGCGCACCCTTAACCCGACTGCTGGGATTGTGTGTTTGATCAGGCAGCTTGCAGCCTGAGCAGACACAGAGACAGACACCTAGAGTACCCCTCTGACAAGAGAATCCCCCAAGGCACAGTGTCTTGTGAGATATCTGGAGGCCAAGAAAATGAGTCCCAACTCTGTTGATCTGCGCTGCCGGGAGGAGCATGGATAGTGATTGGCTCGCTCCGTGTAGTGCAAATCATGTGGGTGCATGACAGCATGCTAGTCATCATAGATGATCATTTGGGGGAAGGTAAGCTGGATCATGTCTTCGTCCGCCCTGCCCCACTATTCATGCATGCCCATGTGAATAGCCTTAATGTATCCCAAAATATTTGGGATAGTTAAAAACATAATAATGGTAAATGTATCTAGTCATCTGGGACATTTTAAATCCTGACAGAAGTTCCATATTGAATGATGTTAAACCCCTGCCCTGAAAATCTACATCCAAAATTACTATATACAGTTGGACACCTGTTGCTTGCATGCTGCTGCATAAAATATTGAATCCTAAGTGAAAATAGTGCTTCGTCAGCCAAAGGTACTCACAAGAATTCCCAAAGAGGCTTAGCAACATACCAGCTAATGGGAGATTAATCTTTAAGAACTGGAAGTTGACATATGCAGTCAGCATGTAGCGTATGTATGGGCCTATAAGCATTCAAAGGCGGAAGGAATTTCTGCAGAGCTTTGCACTTTGGTTTTAAAAGAGCTGTTTCTTTCACAGGGAGACTCTGCAGCTCAGCCATTCAAACAAGCCAATAAAATATAATACAGTTGACCTCTCAGAGCAAATTAATTGTTGATCACTCCCTATACAACAGAGTCTGAAAATGCCATTATTCAAAGTATGAATGCCACAGTTTTTGATCAGCAGTGTAAAACGCTTAACATCCAGGCTATATTTTACAATAAGGCTCTTATTTCTTCAAATGTTTGGAGAGATCCCTTTCAGTGGTATCCTTACCAACTTTATTTCTGATACTGAAAGGCTTAGAAATATGACAGATTTAAATGAATTTGATCTTGGTTTTATTTGTTATGTTAGCTGTTCTGGGAGGCAGCCACCAGTGTGTTTTCCGGACTATGAGATTTGAGCTGGTTAAAGTGTTGCAAAGTACAATGGTATGAGGCAGTGGCTTGAAACAACGAGTACAGTGTTTCTCAATTCGCTTTTCAATGCATTGTGACAGGGTTGTGGCCGTTCATATTGCCCACCACAGCAGCGGGTTTTGCAGGCAGGGGGTGTCCATATTTCACTTGAATCACATTCACTGCCCCCTCCTCTTCCTCCATTTCCGGCCAATCGGGTCACTGGGGGTGGGGTGGGGAACCACTGATGCAATGAACTCTTAAAAAAAAAAAAAATCTCTTGGCACCTTTGCACAAAGCAGCCAGCAGGGGGAAAGCAGCTCCATCTGCTCTGCTTTGCGCTAGCAAGAGCATAAGCTAAGGGCAAAAGTAGATATGAAACGGTGCAGATTATATATATATATATATATATATATATATATATATATATATATATATGAGACAAATGTGACCAAAAGCTAGGGCTGAAAGCTGAAATGAGAGCGAGAGGAGATTGTGCCCTTGCACCAGAAATGGAGCAATTATCTAGCTATCTACCTAGCTATCTACCTATCTAATCGCTCCTTTTCTTATTTCATATATATATCTATCTATCTATATCTATCTATCTATATCTATCTATCTATCTATCTATCTATATATATCTCCTTACATATCAACAGATTCATGATCTGCTCTGCTGAATGAGCCAGCCAATCCACATACTGCACAAAAAAGGAGGGAACATAAATGTGTCCGAAAAATAAGTCTAATGAAAAACAAAAACAAATGTGATTGAAATCAAAAGCCGAGAGCAGATGAAAACCGGGTTGCACCTTTGTGCAAGAACCCGGCTCTGATGGAAAGGGGCTGTAAAAATCAGCAAATCATTGCACCGTGATTTGAACCATCCACACCACACCACACTGCAATGCATAAATGATGGGGCAAGCCTCCTACAATGGAAAAATACAGCTACTATCCTGCAACATATATACAATGTTATAGGGCTACAACACATCAATAAAATCCAAAACAAGACATCGGAAATATGAACGGCACCCTACTGACAGTTCAGTGGCCGTGATGTTGAAACACAGACAATACGGAGGGGAACTTAGTGGACACATTGCGTAACTGTTCCAACACGTAATGTTCCAACATGTGGAAAACACTCTTAAGAGTGGATATAAATCCTCTTAATAATACATAAATACATTATAAATACACAGATACATTGTCTAGACTAGGGATGTGCCCTGAACTGTTCCAGAGGCTGCAGGAGTGTTCACTTAAGGGCAGGGGAGGGTGTACTCACCCCTCCCACCACATTTCCCCCACCGGTGCTCCATTGTTTTTAACCCCCTTGGGGCGGCAGCATTCTTCATCGGTCAGAAGTGGCCGGAAGTACCGGGCATGCATGTGCCCATTGCGTGTGTGCATGCCTGTCTGCTGTGCACACATGTGCATGTGATGGGCACATGTGTGCCTGGTACTTCTGGACACTTCTGGCCGATGAGGGCAATGGGATGGCAGGGAGGAATGCTGCTGCCCTGAGCAGCTTTAAAACAATGGAGCGCCGGCAGGGGAAATGCTGCAGGAGGGGTGAGTGTACCCTCCCCCACCCTTAAGGGAACACCCTCGCCACCTCCAGAACACCAAAATGGCCCCAATAGCTGAAACATTTTCGAGGCCTCTATAATGGCCTCCAAAACGTTTTGGGCTATGCCTTGGTCAGCCTGATGGATGATCTCCAATTGTGAATTGACAAAGGAAGTGTGACTCTGTTGGTCCTTTTGGACCTCTTGGTGGCTTTTGGAACTATCGATCATAGTATCCTTCTAGAAAATCTGAGGGAGTTTGGGGTGGGAGGCACTGCTTTGCAGTGGTTCTACTCCTACCTCTTGGACAGATTCCAGATGGTGTCTCTTGGGGACTATTGTTCTTCAAAATCTGAACTTCAGTATGGTGTCCCTCAGGGCTCCATATTGTGTCCGATGTTGTTTCTACATGAAACTGCTGGGAGAGATCATCTGGAGATTTGGTGCAGGGTGCTATCAGTATGCTGATGACACCCAAATCTTTTTCTCCATGTCAACATCATCAGGAAGAGGCATAACCTCCCTAAATGCATGCCTGGAAGTGGTGAAGGGCCGGATGAGGGATAACAAACTGAGACTGAATCCAGATAAGATGGAGGTACATATTGTGTGGGGTTAGAACTCAGGAGATGATTTTGATCTGCCTGTTCTGGATGGGGTCACACTTCCCCAGAAGGAACAGGTATGCAGTCTGGGGGTGCTTTTGGACACAAACCTCTCCCTGGTGTCTTTTATCAGCTTCGGTTGATACACCAGGTGCACCCATTTCTTGAGATAAATGACTTCAGAACAGTAGTACATCTGCTGGTCGCCTCCAGACTTGATTACTGCAATGTGCTCTATGTGGGGCTGCCTTTGTACATAGTCTGGAAACTGCAGTTGGTCCAGAATGTGTCAGCTAGCTTAGTCCCTGGGTCATCTCAGAGAGACCATATCACTCCTAACTTAAAAGAGCTACACTGGTTGCTGGTACATTTCCAGGCAAAATACAAGGTCTTGGTTATAACCTATAAAGCACTAAACAGCTTAGGCCAAGGGTATTTAAGAGAACACCTTCTTTGCTATGAACACCACTCACCTATCAGGAGAGGTTCGATTGCTATTGCCACTGTTTCGTCTGGTGGCTACTCAGGGGCGGGCCTTCTCCATTGCTGCCCCGAGGCTTTGGAACACACTTCCTGCTGAAATACGAGCCTCCCCATCTCTTACAACTTAAAAAAAGGCAGTCAATACACATTTGTTCACCCAGGCTTTTAAATTAGATACTGTTTTAATAGTTTGATGGTTTTAAATAGTTTTAACGTTGTTTTAAGTTGTAAATTGTTGTACTGTTTTAACTTTTTCATTTGTTTGTTTTATTTTGTTGTAAACCGCTCAGAGACTTGCATTTTGGGTGTTTTAAAAATAAGATAGATAGATAGATAGATGATAGATAGATAGATAGATAGATAGATAGATAGATAGATAGATAGATAGATAGATAGATCACTCAATCATTTATTTGTTTGTTTGAAACATTTAATATACCGCCCACTCCGAAGACTTTGGGCAGCGTACAAAAACATGCAAAGCAAGACAGCATTAAAATTAGATTCTAAATTAAAAATGAAAGTAACTAACAAAAAAGAAAAAACCAAATAGGTAAACTACAGGGCAAAAGCCTGGCGAAAAAGAAAATTCTTCAATAAAGATTTAAAAATCAATAAGGAACTAGCTAAACGAATCTGAAGGGGAAAGGAGTTCCAGAGAAGTGGGGCAGCAACCGAAAAGGCTCTTTCACGGGCCCTAGCACCCCGAACCTCTCGGAAATCAGGGACCGACAGAAGGACCATCTGAGAAGATCTGACCGGACGGGATGTAACTGGATGGGAGAATAATAAATAATAATTAAAATAGTTTAACAATTATTTATTCACCTCAGGGAACTTTTTCAGATGGTGACTGGAAAAAGACATGACTTTACCTTGGGAAGGTGGGTGTGCATTCACATATCCCTGCTAACTGAGCTGAGAAGAGGTGATTCTCTTTATTTAGCAGGGGAGAGCAACTGGCCCTATCAATCCCTAGCACAGTATCCCTCCAGTGGCTGTTGCTGCTGTCTATCTTATGTTTCTTTCTTAGATTGTGAGCTCTTTGGGGACAGGGAGCCCTTTTATTTATTTGTTTGTTTATATCTATGTAAACAGCTTTGGGATATTCAGTTGAAGCGCGATATATAAATATTCGTTCTATTGTTTTATTGTATATTGTCCAGAGTTATCCTGAAGTCTGTGTGATATTTTAGAGAACATTTCACACTTGCTCTCTACACAATTCAGGTTTCTCCCTCTGTATTGGAACCTTGACCAATTTATGTCAGGGGTAAGAAAATCCGTTTTTTCCATTGGAGTATCTGTTATGCCCCAAACTTGCAGTAAAGCCTCATGGTAAACCCATGGTAAAGTATCCTGTCTGAAAAGCCTCAGGGAATCCTCTAATTCTGTCTTGGAGACTTTGGCAGAGCATCCTCATCACTCTCACCAAATTAAAATTACCAGGATTCATTGAGGGAAGCCATGACAGTTAAACTGATATAAAACCAATACAAGTGAGTAGTGTGGATATAACTTTAAAATGTTCTGCTATTTTCCTTGAAAATAATAACATAATAATTATTTTCTTGGGAAGCATCCAGACTAAGTTGTTTGTTTGTTTGTTTGATTGATTGATTGATTAAGTGCTGTCAAATCGGTGTCGACCCTTAGCGACCATATAGATAGATTCTCTCCAGGATGATCTGTCTTCAACTTGGCCTTTATGGTTTTTATAGTGGTGCATTCATTGCTGTCCTAATCGAGTCCATCCACCTTGCTGCTGGTTGTCTACTTCTCTTTCCTTCAACTTTTGCCAACATGATGGACTTCTCAAGGGAGCTGGATCTTTGCATAATGTGTCCAAAGTATGATAGTCTGAGCCTGGTCATTTGTGCCTTGAGTGAAAATTCTGGATGGATTTGTTCTATGATCCATTTGTTTGTTTTCCTGGCTGTCCATAGTGTCCTCAAAAGTCTTCTCCAGCACCAAAGCTCAAAAGTGTCAATGATTTTTCTATCCTGTTTCTTAGTCCAGCTTTCGCATCCATAGAGTGTCATGGGAAAAAACTTTGTCCAAACGATTCTAATCTTTTTAGGTATAGACATGTCACAGCATCTAAATATCCTTTCCAAGGCCTTCATTGCAACCCTACCAAGTGCTAGTCTGTGGCGTATTTCTTGACTGCTGGATCCTTTACTGTTGATGGTTGATCCTAAAAGGCAGAAGCTACCCACCACTTCAGTGTCTTCATTATCAGTTCTTAGGCTGGTTGCTGTACCTGTTGTCATTAGTTTAGTCTTCTTGACATTTAGTCGTAGCTCCATTTTTTCACTGCAAATGAGTAAGACAAGTTAGTCATCACTAACTTATGCCCCATTAATTACAATAGGACTTAGTCATAACTAACACAACTAAGCCTAAGTTAGTTATGACTAAGTCCCATTGAAAGTAATAGGGCATAAGTTAGTCATGACTAACATGTCTTACTCATTTCAATAGTACGTAGTCATGACTAATAGTCTAGATCAGTGGTTCCTAACCTGTGGTACTCCATAGGTTGCTGAAATACAACTCCCATCATCCCCAGCCACAATCAATTATAGCTGGAGATTATGGGAGTTGAAGTTCAGCAACATCTGGAGGTACTACAGGTTGGGAACCCCTGGTCTAGATAGTAGCTGATATACTGTGCAGTGAGCTGTGGATCCAAACAGGATCCAAGCTTACTGCTTCTAAGCCACTTAAGAGTCTGTCAGCACTGCTAGTGATGGCTGTGGCTCCTCTGTGCTACTGACTCATAGCACAGTTGCAGCTTTGCAGTATATCAGCTGCTGCCCCTTATCTTTTTGTAACCCCATTATCCCAACAGTTGTAACTGTTGGGGTTACACAACTGTCGGAGTAAGAGTGGATTCAGTCTTTGACAGCTTGATTCCCTCAAGTGAGAAGATGGATCATTATAACAATGGCTGGAATGCTGCATGGCCTTACAAGAGCAGAGCAGAAGCTCCATCCTCACAAGGGGCAACTAAACTAACAGCATGTGAGGCTTCCCTTGCAGCACTGGGCAGGCGGAGCTGGAGGGAGACGTGATTTTTGCCTCTCTGTCCTCTCCACAAAAGGACTTTTCATATCTAGGAATATGTCGATGTGGGCTGCATGACCCTCACAAACATATTCCTGGACCTCGTACCCTGTTAGTTTACTTGCTCCTTATGAGGACAGGACAGAACTCTTGCTCAGCCCTCATAAGGTTGTAAAGCATGTCAGTCAATGCAAACAAATACAGTTAGTGTAGTTTACTGCCAATTAAAACACGGTGACCAATATTTAATTATTAATATTAATAATCAGGCTGTACAGCTTTTCAGGATGTGAATCAGGAATGCTAAGGCTCCAAAAATATCATATTGCTGAGAGGTTTTGGTGATTTACAATTAAATGTTTGTAGAACAACATATAGAGGTTGTTCACATGACTGGGCGGGTGGAGAGGTGGGTGGGTGGGAGGAAGGCTGCTCTTCAGTCACCTTCCCCTCAGATGATTGCAGGAATGTTGCTGGGAATGTGGACCGCACTCCCAGATGAGTGATCACTGGAGAGCCGGGACGACGCGCCCTGGCCTCTTTGTGCACCAAGTGCAGTGCATGTTGGGAATTCTCTCTGGTAAGAGATACCCTTCTAATATAGCAGAGTGCACAGAGGCACAACACAGCAGAGTCTGCCCAGGCAAGCGTGTATGCTAAAAGTAAAATAACTTGGAACCAGTTCATAGTTTCAAATAAATATAAGGAGTCTTTATTAGTGAACTCCATTCTAGATAGTAAAGTGGAGAGATGGGATCTCTAATCTATCTAGTTAGCTGGATGCAGATGGATTCATCTCTGCACAAATGGTGCAGGGAGAGAGGAGCTTGCATGTTGCAAAGGAGAAGGAAGGGAAAAGAAAAGGAGGAAGAGGAAGTGGCAGGCAGGCAGGAAGGACGTTAGTCCCTAAGAGTAGCAATCTACATACCAAAGGGATAGTGTCAGAGCAGTAGAGGAAGGATGACCAATGTCTTGACCTTTCTAGCCCTCTGACTCACTAGTCTGTCCCCCTCTGTCATTGAGACATGAGACAGCGCAAAGTTCTTCACTTCCAACAGTGCATTGGAGGATTCCCTCAAGAGATGGGTGCTCTAGGCACCTGTCTCTGAGACTGTGTGGGCTGCAAGTAGCCTGCATGGTCAAAAGACCATGGAGCCAGGTTTAAGGGAGTGCTCATGCCATAAAAACAGGCTAAAAGTTCAGCTACAAAGCCAGGCTAGGTGGTGCTGCCTTTCCAGGATCGGGCCCAATCCTGGTGGCTCTCATGCATGCATAACCTAACCCAGGCTGGGCTTCCCTAGCCTGGGTTAGGCTGTGTGTGTGAACAACCTCATAAAGAAAACAATTGGCTTTCCAGATGGTGCTGCACTTGTTGATGCTAATTTTTAGTCTTCCTTGGTAGAGAAAAGGGAGATAGAAAACAAATCCTATACAATCAAATTCTGATAAAGCCCTGCTGGACTCTAAGGGACTTCTGCTGCTTTCCTTAGCTGACTGGATTCAGAATTCCACCTTTTCTTCCATATATAGTAATTCCACATAATTCTATGGAGTGCCTAGCCATCTAGTGGAGAAATTTGAACTTCTAGCTATTTTGCACCAAGGATTGTTTTTAAAGTGGGAGTTAAAACAAAGCATCATTTTTCATATCAGTGCTGATGACAGGCAAGTCTATCCTGCTTCTAATTGGCCTTCAATCCATGCAGAAAATCCTCAGTCCAGATCCCAGCCTCCCTTTACTGCTCTCCTCATTGATGCTTTGAAATCAGGTTCATGCCAAACTCTGATCTCTTCCATACATTTGGCCTGTATCTCTAAGAAAGGGGAAAAATTGTTGGCAGGCCTCTTTAGTTAAAACATTTAGGAACCACTGACATAATGCTAATTCTTTTGTTGTATGTCTCAGACATACTTCCAGAAGTGATTTCCATTTCAAGACACACAAGTGAGCATATCATCTGAGTGCACTACATAACATGACTTCCTCACCAATAATCCAAATCCAGAACTACCATCATATGGATACATGTGAATTTCACACTCACAGAATACAATTATCTGTAAATGCAGGTGATGTATAGAACATATCTGAATGATATAAGGATATGTTCAAATGTCTATTCCCCAGCCTCTTCGTTGGGTGCCTTTGGATGCTAAATTGAAAATAGAAGTTTCCCAGAAATAGCACGTGTTTTTTTCCAGTGGACATCCTGCCCTGAACCCCAAATCTGCATGGGCTGTGTAACATCACAGTGGCCATATGGATTGGCAGAGGAGAGTGGTGCAGAGTGAAGCCTCAGTTGTCTGAACAGAAGATAAACAACAGTTGGTCTCAGATGTATATCCAGAGACGCCTCTTGATTGTTATGGGATGCACGCTAATTAGTGAGTTTGCCTTTATAAATTCAGTAATGCCATACAGTTCTCCTTCCTTCTAAAATACTTTACTGTGTTATCCAGCCTACTTCACAACCCATTGAAAATAAAGAAGAGCCATTAAAATTAATATTGTTGTGAGTCAGTTCCAATGGCTTTTGTTTAATTTTCTGAAGAACTAGGAGTGATGGCATGTTATCCATAGAAGGTTAAAAAATGTACTTCAATAGCCGGTTGGATTTCAGAGAACTGGTTCTTGGCATCTCTCATCACTGATTAATGATGCTAAGAACAAAGTAACCGGAGAAGCCAAGAGTCATGCAACTGTGAACAAATGAAATAGGCCAGAAAATGTTTCTGATTTCCAACAACTTTTGTTTACTTCTTTTCCTTATTATCATAATCAGTCAGCTACTTGTGGTGTATGCAAATAATAATCTGTCTGTGATGTAAACCAAATCTGAATTAAAAATATTTTAGTCCCAGTGGGGAGAGTGATCTTTATTTAGATAAGGAAGTGCATGCATTAACAACGAAAAGTCACCATCTCTGTAAACATTGGTCTTCTTGTTGGATGAATTACATATATGGAAAAAGATGTCAAGAAGAGGAAACTCTAAATCTGTGATTCCTAGGACAAGGAAGCTTGTCCTAGTTCTGTCAGGGAAAGGATGGTGTGAATTTTCTCACTCTCCTGAATCTGTCATAGCATTAACAGGAATCTCTTCTATTAGGGAATGCTGACTGTAATGAAAAGGTGTGTTTTAAAACTGCTAAAGAAAGGCAAGTGATGCTTATGTTTCTGGAAAAAGACATGCCAGAGCTGAAACAAAACCCTCGGATCCGAAAGTCCTTCTTTCTAATCCCTGATGGGTGAGCATTTCCTGTGGTGGTGAAGTGATGACAGGAATGCACTCTGCATGGGCACCACTCATTATTCTTCTAGTGGGGAGCCCTGGCAAAGAAAGAAAACAGATGCAATGGCTGGGTCTAGTGACACAAATTAAGCCCTGAAAGTGTGGCTATTTCCACTGTGGTGTGTCTGGCCCTCTGCAGGATTCTGTCCTCTCTAGGATTTTATCCCAGACTCTAGAGCAGTGATTCTCAAACTTGGGTCCTCAGGTGTTATTGGACTTCAACTCCCATAATCCTCAAGCAAAGGCCACTGAGGCTGGGGATTATGGGAGTTGAAGTCCAATAACACCTGAGGACCCAAGTTTGAGAATCCCTGCTCTAGAGCAACTTTTAAAAAGACAGTTTGTTCGCATTTGTTCACCCAGGCTATTAATTAGATACTGAGGCTATTCACACGTGCGTGAAAAACCGGGCTAAGGGAGCCCAGCCCGGTTTTGCACACATGTGTGAACCACCAGGATTGGGCCGATCTCAGTGGTTCCACAGTGGCAAACCCACTTAAATAGCCACCCTACTAGCAAGCGCGCCCTTAACCTCGTTTTTTGGATCATGTGGCTGCTACACTGTGGGGAGCCCAGGGAGGGAAGGGGGATCCCCATGATGCACCACACATTTTTGTGGTGCATCTTGGGAGTTCCAGGGGCCGGGGCAACACATCCCAGCCCCTGACACTTGCTGTTGCCTCGGCGTGTGGGGAATCGTCTGGGTGCCCGGGGAGCACGCCCAGCAATGCAAGCGGTATCGTTTGCAAGGAGGGTAAGTTTAACCTGTTCTCCCCACATCCCACTCTGGAGCCCTTCTCTGTAATTGTGAGAAGAGGCTCACTGTTTTAATAGGTTTTTTTTTAAATAGTTTTAACATTTTTCTAAATTTTAAATTATTGTAATGTTTTAGCCTTTTTATTTGTTATTTGTATTGTTTTGTTGTAAACTGCCCAGAGACTTGTGTTTTGGGCAGTATACAAATATGACAGATAGATAGATAGATAGACAGATAGATAGATAGATAGATAGATAGATAGATAGATAGATAGATAGATAGATAGAGTAGACAGACAGACCGATAGATAGATCAGGAAGTGGAATAACAGCTGCTTTTTACTTTTACTTTTTTTTTGCTAGGAGGCCATTGCAAAGGAGGGAAGTGCTCCTGTGCATTCAATAAGTGTGTCGCTGAAGGAATACAGTGGTTGCAGTTTCCCCCACACTTCAGTGACAAGTCAGGATGTACTCAAAGATTCAGAAATTCACTTGTCCTTTGCATCCGGGAACTCTATTCCTCTTCCCTACCCAGAGGTTAGGATACAATATTCAAGAGCTATTGTCCATACTGGGATCCAACTGGAGATCATTCTTCCAAGGACAAGGTCACCATCAACCATGTTATCCTTCTGGATCGCCTGGGGGAGTTCGGGATAGGGGGCACCGCTTTACAGTGGTTCCGCTTCTATCTCTCGGGTAGATTCCAGATGGTGGAGCTTGGTGACAGTTGCTCCTCAAAGCAGGAGCTGTGCCCCAGGGCTCCATTCTGTCACCAGTGCTTTTCAATATCTACATAAAACCTCTGGGTGAGGTCACCAGGAGTTTTGGTGCTGGGTGTTATCAGTATGCTGATGACACCCAAATCTACTCCTCCTTTCCATCTTCAGGAAATGGCACTCATTCTCTAAATGCCTGCCTACAGTCAGTAATGGGCTGGATGAGCGATAACAGATTGAAGCTGAATCCAAGCAAGATGGAGGTGTTCATTGTGGGGGCTCGGAATCTGAGGGGTGAGTTAGATCTTCCTGTGCTGTATGAGGTTACCCTTCCCTGGAAGGAGCAGGTGTGCAGCTTGGGAGTACAACTGGACTAGGGATGTGCGAATCAGTTTGAATTCAAACCAGGGTGGTTCGATGGTTCGAATTCGAACCAAACCAGCCATCAGGTTCAAGCTGCAGGTTCGGATTCGAACCAAACTGGGGGTGGTTTGATTCGAACCGGTTCAAACAGGTTTGAACCACTTCAGACCTCCAAAGGTGGGTGAGTTGGTAGCTGGCACCCATGGGTACCTACCTTCCAAACCCCAAAGCATTCGGACACTCGTACGATTTTTTAAATGAATTTTTGAAAATTATTTTTTCCTCATAGGGTATAATGGGACTCGAAACAACAAACCCAGTACCCCATGGGTTAGCAACCTATGGGGGTGGTTATCACCCTCTGTGCACTGCACCACCACTCACTCTGGGCCATCCCTGCACCCCACAAGTGGCTTTAAGGTTTTTCTCCATAGGGAAGAATGGAGGTTTCAGCAGCCCCATAACTGCACTTGGGGGGTGCTGGGGTGGCCCAGACCAAGGGTGCCAACCACCCCCATGGGTTGCTAACCCATGGGGTACTGGGTTTTGTTGTTTCTGAAGTGTTCTGAGTGTAGATTCTTTGGTAGCATATAAGATTTTCAATGACAAACCATGAATCCACTCTCATTGCTAATCTTAAAGACACATAAACTTCAAAAATCACTTGAAAATCAGCCCTTTGCCCAATTCCTTTCAAATAATTCTGATAGCTTCCTTGCCCTCCTTGGGCACTACCACCCACTACACTCTGCTCTAGGCCACCCCTTTGCCCCCTATGTGAAGCTCTACATTTGCTGACACCTCCATGCTTATTTATGGAGAAAAACCTTAAAGTCGCATAAACTTCAAAAATCACTTAAAAATCAGCCCTTTGCCCAATTCCTTTCAAATAATTCTGATAGCTTCCTTGCCCACCTTAGGAACTACCACCCACCACACTTAGGACACCCCTTTCCCCCCGATGTGAAGCTATACATTTGCTGCAATCTTCATTATTCCCTATCCATCCATCCATCCATCCATCCATCCATTGATTGATTGATTGATTGTTAAATTTATATACTGCCTTTCATTAAAGCAATCCCAAGGCAGTTTACAGCAAAATTAAGTGAAAAAAATATTAAACAAATCTGATTAAAAATTTAAAACAAAAGCATAAAAGCAATACAGACTATTCCTATGAGGAATTCCAAAATAATTTTAAAATCCACCAATAATTGGAGGAGTGTCCGATTGCCTTGGGGCTTTGTGGGTGGTAGGCACCCCTGGGTGTCTACCACCCACCCCACTTTTGTGCCCCAAGGTGCTCCACAATAGGGGATATGGGCTGGTCCGGGTCCCATTATACCCTATGAGAAAAATAATTGAAAATATTTCAAATATTCATAAAAAATCATAGAGGTGTCCAATTGCTTCAGGGTCGGGTAGTTGTTGGCACCCATGGGTGCTCCACAATAGGGAATAATAGGCTGGTTCGAGTCCCATTATACCCTATGAGAAAAAAAATTAATTTCAAAAATTCATAAAAAATCATACGAATGTCCGATTGCTTTGGGGTTTGGGTGGCAGTACCCATGGGTGCCAGTTACCAGCCCACCCACTTTTGGAGATCAAACCATTCCAACCAGTCCTAACTGGTTCAAATTCAAACCGAACCAGGGGGAGGTTTAAGCAAAACCAAAACCGAACCACCCCCTCCTAGTTTGAACCCAGTTTGAATTAAAACTGAACCGGGCAAACCAGTTTTGTGCACATCCCTATCCTGGACCCAGGCCTCACCCTGGTATCTAAGGTGGAGGCCATAGCTCAGAGTGCTTTCTATCAGCTCCAGCTGATTCGACAGCTGCGCCCATTCCTTGAAGAGGATGACTTCAAAACAGTGGTGCATCAGCTGGTAACCTCCCGGCTTAACTATTGCAATGCACTCTATGTGGGGCTGCCTTTGTACGTAGTTCGGAAACTTCAGTTAGTTCAAAATGCGGCAGCCAGATTGGTCTCTGGGGCAACCCGGAGAGACCATATTATGCCTATTTTGAAACAAATACACTGGCTGCCAATATGTTTCCAGGCAAAATGCAAAGTGCTGTTCATTACCTTTAAAGCCCTCAATGGCTTAGGTCTGAGTTATCTTAGAGAGCGCCTTCTTCTGCATGATCCCCACCACACATTAAGGTCATCTGAGGAGGTCCATCTTCAGTTACCACTGGTTCGTCTGGTGGCGACTCAGAGGCGGGCCTTCTCTATAGCTGCTCCTGGGCTGGGCTCAAGAGAGCCCTTAAAACCTATCTGTTTGGCCTGGCCTTCCAGGGTTTTTAAATAGTTGTAATTGGTTTTAATGCTGTAACCTGTTTTTCAGGGTTGTTTTTTTAAATGGTGTGATTGTTTTATAATGTTTTAATTGTTAATTGTTTTGTACTGTTTATAATTTTTGTTTTAATTGTTAACTGATTTTAATGGTTTTGTTTTAATTGTAAACCACCCCAAGCCATTTTGGAAGGGTGGTATAAAAATCCGATAGATAGATAGATAGATAGATAGATAGATAGATAGATAGATAGATAGTGCTCCGCGTCTCATGCAGTTGTGAATGTCTTCAAAATGATGTAATGTCTCAAGTGTTTTGTAGTAGCAGATGATGCATACCTGAAAAACATAAGTATAGTGGAGAGAATCGCAGTCTTATAGCCTGAGCCTAACAATTTTGAGGAGTTCCAAGAAACTTCCAGCCTTGGGATGCTTTGAGATGGATAATTTTGTATGTGTCAGATGCATTGGTTTGGAAATCTTGGAGATTGCCTCATACAACAATTATGTCCAGTGCAGACAGTGGGATGTGTCTGAAAACAACTGCTGCTCACTGTATAGTGGCTAGGACCATGTGAGATAGCCTACCAGTGAGGCCTGGGAAGTTCCTAGGATGCTTACAGAGACGCCTTGCATGCCCGGTGTTCAGTAGATCATGAGAACACCACCATTTTCTTACCAAGCCAAAGACTTGGAGCATGAGACACAATATCCTATAAGAGAGTTCAATACTCTTTAGCCTTCCTCATAAAGAAAGTGCCCCAGCCTTCTGGTTATTTTTGTTGCCCTTTTCTGTTCCTTTTTCAGCTCTTCAGTATTCCCTTTGTGATGCAGTGATGTCATAGCAATGTACACCCTTCAAGTAAATGTGGGTCAACATGGTGTCCAGGCTCTTTGTTATCTCCGCAATTTTCTTGTTATAGTGCCTTTAAATGCCTCTGTGCAACTTACATTATCTCCCTGTATCCTAGTCAATCCCTCGGTGATGTTTCACTGTAAAGCTGAGAAAGCCATTTTCAGTGCATTTGGTATATGAAGGCAGTTAGGTTTCCTTGCTGGCCTCATAAGCACAATTCCACACTATATGAGAATTCCTAACTCATCCCTTTCCTATTGCTTGGCTTTGACAATATATTAATCATCTTTCTTCTAGGCTTTATAAGGTCTGCTGAGCCCAGATTCTGTTCTTTGTTCCTGTATGCACACACACACACACACCCTGAGGAAGATGTCACTTTTTCTATTATTTTGTCTTTTCTAACATTCTTGATGCATGAGGCATGATACTCACCTAATACTTTCCCAGAAGAATCAGAATGCTAGCAAGTTCTTATAAACGTATGGTCAGTTCAAGACGTTTTGCTGCTCTGGGTGGGGTGGGATGAATTTGCTGCTCTGGGTGGGGTGAGCATGCCCCAGACCCCTTTGAGGGGCCTGAGCAAATTCCTGGTTTGTACTGGAAGCCAGCCATCCTGGAAGCCGTGTGCAACCTCAAACTGATGTCCTTCCTTTCCAATGGACAGCTTCTTGTCAGTTGAGAATGGAGAATGTTTTGTTAGAACTCATTAGAACACCACGAAAATTATGTTGTCCACTCCCAAATTATAAAATGAGTTGGCCCTACCAGAAGCAGTATAAAATCACAGCTTCCTGAATGGCTGTCACTCCTTGAGTTGGCTGCATTGTCCATCTGCATGGTAGAACCAGCCCTGTGAACAGAGAAAGGTATGAATGAATATTTTATTGCATGGTCACAAACCTCCAAATTAGCCAAAAAAGAAAAATACATTGGCTATTCTTCCACTTCCTTTGTGGCGCGTGTGCATTGCCTAAATCTTGATCACAGGGGGCAATTCATTCAGCCCTAAGAGTAGAAAAGATATCCTTTTGCATTAAGACTCAATTTGATGCCAACCATCTATATTATATGGCAATACTAGATTGTTTTTCTACTTGTAGGAAATGCATTTTGCTGCATTTAGATAGATAGATAGATAGATAGATAGATAGATAGATAGATAGATAGATAGATAGACAGATAGATTGATAGATAGATAGATAGATAGATAGAAGAGTGAGTGAGAGAGAGAGCACATATTTCATAGTTTAACCCTATGCTGCCTTCATGCTGTATAAGTTGAGTTTCAGCTATCTTTATCTGAAAGCAACACAAACTCAGAAGCAAAGGGATCTGCATTAAAAGCCAAACTGTGCAACCAAAATCAAGGTGTACACAATAAACACATTTATACAAAATTATTTGCATATTTGATTTGAAAGTTATTTTATTTGTATTTATTGTATGATTTCATGTTGTATTTATTCCAAATACAAAACTTAGAGGTTCTAGTTAGTGATTTTGGAATTCTGTGCAAAATTCAACAACCCTTACCTATAATTCTAGAATAGGTCAATAGGTCATGCTTTTATAGAGGGTGTAGGGAGGGCATAGGTGGCCTGTGTCCTCATGGGCAGACCCCCTCCCACTGCGCTCCCTACCTCTCCTGATAGTGGAAGCAGCGACCTCCCCCCAGCAGCAACGGCCTCTACCAGCTGTACAGCACACCACTGGGGTTGGGCCGGAAGTGGTGATGGACATCTGGAGTGTGCCCCTGGGGAGCACCACTGGGGCTGGGCAGCACAGCACACCATGTGGCAGGGAAGAGAAGGGGTGAGTGAGGCAGAGATGAGCGAGGTGGCCCCAGGCAGGGCCACACAGGTTCTTGGGACTCGGGCGCCCTGTTATAGCTCTACCTCTGCTTTTATAGATAAGGAAGTGAGTAGTGGCAAGTTGTGTAGATGAGGCAGAGGGGGAACCTGCTGCCACTACTACTGGCCGCTGGGCTTCACCCTATCTGACATAGTGTTGAGAGAGATTGTCACCACTAATGTGCATCCTCCTCCTTGCCACCATTCATAGTTCTAGGCAGAATGGAGTGGCAGGAAGTGTGGACTCTCTAGGCAAGCATTGAAATTGTGAAGGGCCAGGGGGTTGGCCAGTGAGTGCATCAGCACAGCAAGGCAGCATGCTTCTGCTGTCTGCCATTCCTTGGACTCAGGGACATAATGTATGAAGACAGCTTATGTGCATATGACATGGGAGCCCTCTATCTTCTCCCATTGCTGGGTTAAGAGTTATTCATTGGACATTGCATTATAGTTCACCATTTGACCTGAAGCTATGTTGTAATACAAAGAGAGAACCTGATGTGGCACAGACAAATAGGTTAGCAATTTGTCTGCATAGCCTATTTTGACATTATGGCTCTAATGTGATTATCTGTACAAAAAACAAAGAATAAGGGCGGTGGGGAACCAGTGGGATGGGAGAGTTGAAATCAGAGTTACATTTTAAAAGTAACCATGACTGAATATGTCCACATACAGTTCATAAACATTTCCACAGGTCCATTTAACTCTACAGTAATATTTATTTTACTATATGAAGTACAGTGAAAGGGAAATAATTGTTATGGCTCCATTTTGCTATCAGGCACTACTGGGAGTAATTAGAGGTATAATGAACACATTAAAACTGCAAAATGGGATTTGGGTAGACACCAAAGCAAATAATACATTAACACATTACAGGTTACAAGCATCTTTTAAAAACCTTTGGCCTTACTGGGCGGATGACATTACACAGACAAAATGTCTGAATAATGTTGCCTGTCCCTTGTTAATATTGGGGGATTTAGGTCCTTATTCCGCATTTAAAAACATAAGGATTAAAATGCTTGAATTAACTCTGAACTGTTACTTCTTCTTTTTGCGTCAAGTGATACAAAGGGTGCAACAGGACCAAGGAAATATAATTCTATGAGACGGAGGCAGCTCAGTGTCTTCCCATAGTCTTTCCATGCAACAGCTATTAGGTATGAAGCAGTTACCATCTCATGAAGAGGCTCCTTGGCTCATCAGAAGGAGCAGCTCTAGAACTCTGAAAAGATACATGTGGAAACAGCAGCTAAGCAATCTAGTGAAGTAATGCTGCTAACACAAATGACCCAATGCATGACCCAAAAGAACATACATTCTTTTTTTGTTTGACTTTATATTTGTGATGTCATTTCCCATTACAAATCCCATAGTCTCTTTACCAGAATAAGTTATTCAAATTTGTATCAAATTCAGATTTGTAGAATTTAATATTTCTTAGCAGGCTAAGCATTTTACTGCCTCCTGATCAGTGAAAATAATCTCCCCCCCCCTACAATTTTACAATTGAGCTATATGGGCAGCTGACCCACAGGAGAATAATGTGGTAAGTTTGGGGTATGGCACTAGATAAGGGATGGGGCTGTAGCTCAGGGGATAGAGTATCTGCTTTACATTCAGAAGGACCCAGGTTCAATCCCTGACATCTCCCAGTAGAGCTGGGAAAGACTCCCATCTGAAACCTTGGGGAGGGTGTTGCCAGTCAGCATAGATAATAATGAGGTATATGGATCAATGGTCTTACTTGGTATAAGGAATCTTCCTGTGTTCCTATGAATATAAAAAAGAGAAATTCTTCTGTGAATGTTCTTGGGCGAGGATGGTATTCTAGTCTGACTGCTGGACTCATGAAAACTTCAGTCAGGATAGGAGGGAAACACCAGTGTGCTAGGAAGCTTGGTTTCAATACGTTTACTGCACATATGGTGAATAAGGAGGGGCAAAGCTTTATTTATTTTTTATTTATTGAAATTGGCCAAAATTCAGAGTAATGAAACACTGTTTCAGCTATGCTTCATGTATCCTACAGTGGAGGGGTAATGTCCCCTTTCCTCTGTGACCGCCCCCCAAATATATTCCTCTGTGGCCGCAAATATATCCTTGAGGGTTGCACAGTCCTCAGGGATATATTTTCTGCAATCACAAAGGGAAGGGGAGATCAACAAAATTGCCTCTCCAATGTAGCACATGCACCCCATTAGCTGCAACAATGCTTCATTAGACAGGATGTTGACCATTATGTATACTCCACTTTTAGCCACAAGACAACAACAAACAGCTTATAATAAACAAACACAATACTAAGTTTAATAGGCATGTCAAATAAATAAAATTTAAGCCCAAAATTAAAACAGCAGCAATTAAAATCCAACAAAAACACAGCTACCTCACAAAGCCAAAGGCCTTTCAGAGTAAAAACTTCAGTCAGGATAGGAGGGAGATACCAGTGTGTCTTGCATGGTTTCTTAAAACAGCCAGAGAGCTTTAAATGACCTTTCCTGAGTGTAACAGATATATATTTTTCTATGTCTGTTTTCAAATTAAAAACAATTTTTTCATAGTTTCTTTGGTAGAAACACAGAAAATTATCCATAAATAACACTGGCTGGTACACTGAAAATTCCCACTGGGGAACTTTTGGTTCATCACTGGAGCTGCAGGAGAGATTTTTGTGGGGTGAGGGATGTGAAACCAGAAACCATTTTGGGGAGCCTAAGAAATTCTTCAGTTGTTTTAGGGAGTGGGAGAACAACTTTCCTTTGTGGCATCTATGAAGAACTTGTGCAGCTATGAATTTCTATAGTCTTCTCCTTCAGTTCAGTTAGCTTAGGTTACAAATAATTTTTGCTGTTATGCACTGAGATGCAGCGTAAACAAATACAGGCCTGAACAACTAATTTTTGTCGCATTTCTAAAAGCTGATTCTGTGGAATATCTCTTGTAGAATTCTTTCATGAAAGGATTTTTATGACTGTTTATAAATAATGGATTTTTGAATAAAACCTTTTGTTCCCTGGTGAAAAATAAAATAAGAATGTGAAAAATTATGTGAGGAATGCATTCCTAGCATATATCAGAATTATTTATTATAGGACTTTGAACAAGCCTTCCTAATCTGCTAGATTGTGACAGAGAACCTTAAAATCTATGAAGCAACACAAGTGTGTACTTTAATGATATTATCGCTACAGTGATTAGAAAGTTTATGGGATAGGAAATAAGAACATTCTTTGGCTTTTCAGATAAATCACATTTAGCACTTGCTCCTCTTTATTGTGGTACTAGAACTGAACAAGATTATTCTGTTTAATATGCCAAATAAATCTAAACTGGAGCAGCTATGTACTCTTGAGTCTATATTTGATTTGTTAGAGTTTGCCAAAAAATCATTAATCAAGCTGTTTTGATATGAGTACAGAAGATCAATGAGAAAAATGAATATTGGACATACATAGCTGCATAATAATAATAATTATTATTTTTACATTTATATCCCGCTCTTCCTCCAAGGAGCCCAGAGTGGTGTACTACATACTTGAGTTTCTCTTTCACAACAACCCTGTGAAGTTAGTTAGGCTGAGAGAGAAGTGACTGGCCCAGAGTCACCCAGCAAGTATCATGGCTGAATGGGGATTTGAACTTGGGTTTCCCCAGTACTAGTCCAGCACTCTAACCACTACACCACGCTGGCTCTCATAATGTCACTTATGGGATTTTGCCAAGCAATGAAAATATGCAAACACAATAGACAGTCAGTCTGTAGATGTGACATGCACAGACAAAAAACCTGTTTGTGTCTATGGAACGGAAGGTTGCAATGGCAGAAGGAACTATAGCAAACTAATCCACAAAATGAGCAGTAAGCCTTAATGCTGGCCTGGTCAATGTACAGGTGGCTGTCCAGGGGCATAGCAAGGTTGGAGTGGGTCCAGAGACAAGATTTTAAAATGCACCCCCACACTGAAGCTCAGACATGCTGTTCTGGTAGCTGCAGGACTTTCAGAGGATGAATACAACTGAAGGAAGCCCGGGCAGGTGCGTGGCTGGGGGAGTCAGTCATGTGACTTGCCTCTGGGGGGGGGGCAAGGCAGCGGGCCCCCAGACAACTTTCTCCCCTTGTCCTATTATAGTTATGCCCCTGTGGCTGTTGTTTCCCGCAGTTTCGGCAATTGCAGTTTCGTGTATCTGCGGATGGGTCTTAGAGACCTAGTTTCATTATCCGGGGTATTAAAAACAGGCAATTTTTGCCTATCTGCAGTTCCTGGGCAAACTAATTCCAGTGTCACACTAATTCCGGTGAACACACTTCCGGTGTCACTTCTGGTGGCATTTCCTGTCTGGAGGCAGGATGGAGCCATTTTGTGGCTCATGTTTACAACACCTTCCACCCCAAAACCTGTGAGAATAAGCAAAATATCGGCCAGTTTGAAGGTTTGTTTGTGGGTGCTCAGCATTGCTGGAGAGCTGGGAAGTATGGTACTATGCTGTACGACTTCTATTTCTGCTTCCCTCCCACATTTTTTGTGATTTGGGGAAAATTTTTGTGTGCAGGAACCTAATCCCCAGATTCCCATAGAATTAAGGTTTCATTATTCGTGGTTTCTGTAATTGCGATTGTAGGTGTGAACGGAACCCCTGTGAACAACGAGAGCCTCCTATATTACCATTGCATCCATATCTACCACCACTACCACTGCCAGAGACCTTGTTCTGGTGCTAGACCATTAAACAGGTGACCCGTTCCACAGGGGTGTAGCTATGATTGAGCAAGGGGGAACAAATGCCCCAGGCCCCTGAGGGAAGTGGGCCCAAAGGCTGAATAGCAGCTTGCTCTTAGCTCTCCCCTTCCCACCTTCCTGACTCATTGGTACACTCTTGGCTCCTGATCAGAAGATTCACCTCAGCTTCGAGTAAGATGAACTCTCTCAGGTAGTAGGTATATATGTTTTAAAAGTATATCTCTGAGGCAGGGGAGTGTGTGTGTATGTGTGTGTGTGTGTGTGCATGTGTGTAAGTGTCTCTGTGCATGGGGAATGTGTAATATTATTTGCGTAGGAGTGCAAGATAGGGTGTACTGAGAATGTTTTGTTTTTATTTTTTTAGCTAAATACTTTTAATTCATTTTTATTATGTGTTTTAACTTTTGTAAACTGCCTTGGGGTTGTTTTTAGCAAAAGGCGGTATATAAATCTAACAATAATAAAAATAAACAAATCCTTATATTCCTTCTGCAGCAAAGACAGCGGGGGGAGAAGAAGGGAGGGGCATGGAGGCCAGGGATCTACCTTCACTTTCCTCCCATGGCCTAGTCCAACCTTGCTATGCCCCTGTTGTTCCATATGACTACAATTGCACAAAAGCAGCAAGATTCTCTGATGGCTCTCCTGGTTAACCAGAAGTTCAGCTGTAATCATTTTCTCTCAAAGTAAACAAGATCTATATTTTGGTTCTCTTTTCTTCAGTGTCAGAAGACTGTATTTGATAGAAAAGGCAATATATTAATGAATATGAGATTTTATTCATGGTGTTAATCTGTAGAGTTCTAAATAGTTTGGGTGTCAAATAATAAAAACACTGGCTGATAGCCAGACTAAGTTGCTCATGAGTTTAAGTAACTCATAAGTTATCCATTAGTTTCAGTGTGAACTGCTCATGAGTAACTCAGTCTGGATATCATCCTTTGCCTCCTTAACTACCTTCTCCCATCAGTGGATCCATTTCCTCCTCCCATCACTTCTGTACTTGAAACTGCACTTTCCCCGTTCCACAGCATTGGTACTGTTTGATGGTGATGAACATCTGAAGGACAGAAGCACTGCCATCATGTCCAGTTAGCCTTAACAATACATCTAAGTTTCATACTTAATCACTTTTTCTATTAAAGATTTTTTTTTTTGCCTCTAACTGTTGCATGGCAGTAGATATTCAACAGGCATAGTTTTCCCCAGCATGGAAATAACTGAGTCTGTTAATTTGCCACCTGCTGTGTGTGTTTGTTAGGGCAAGCAGTCTGTTAGCGGGGGAAAGATGACAACATTGGCCAAGTTTGGACAGAATGAGTGCAAAGAGTGTATTATTTGGTGGTTGACTCACAGTTATGGATCATCTTTTCCTTGGAAACTGAGCAATAACCTAGCCTGAAGGGCTGATTCAGACACACCTCCTTCATTGTGATAAAGTACACTGGATTGTATCAACTACAGACTTCATATGGAGGTGGTTACTTGGCTGAATTGTACCTCATGTTAAAACCTAGTGATTTCAAACAAGAAGACTATCCATTCCTTTTCTCTGAGGTGGTATGTTTTGATGTGGGAATTCAGTGTTAATAAAGTCCCCCCATTGCCAGGAAATCTAATGTGGTACTGCCCCAGAGGAGGACTGTAATAGAGAATGCTGCTTACACTGACCTAGATTATCCATCCTTATGAAAACTTTATATTTAGGCGGCTGGCATTAAAGGGTAGGTTTGTGGGTTTTTACATTTCTGTGGTTCATGCATTGCAAAGCTGTAGTGATAGTTAAGCTTGAGGAAGGATTAGGCCTCAATTAGAGTAACTGTTTGGAGGGTGGGCCTCCCCAAATAAGGAAGGAAGCCCAGGGACCTTTAAACACACTCTAGAATGGAGGGTGCGAGTCCATATATCAGCTGGATTTACCCCGAAATCACAGTGGGCTATCAGGGACCAGTTCACTCACGATTCTGCTTTTCCCCGAATTACTGCTGTGCATTCCAGCGTAGCCCGAATTATGTCCAGGGTAAAAATATGCTCTATTTGTGGTGGCTTTTTTAACACACACACACACACACACACCAAGCTTTCTGGTATGCCCTGATGCTTCTCCTGTGATGTGTGGATATGTGTGTGTGTGTGTCAATAATGGCGATGTGTGTGCCAATAATTCAGCTTTTTTCAAAACACTTACTTTTGTGGGTTTAAAAAAAAAAACTTCAAGTGGTGCTGATCAGCTTTAGAAAGTTTGTTTATGGACTGAAAATGGAGGCAGGCTTGGTTTGGGGACAGCTTGGGAGGGGCTTTCACTGGGGATCAGAAGAGGAGGTGTTAAGCCTTGCCTGCCTGCCCCCAAACTGAAACTCCCTCCATTTTCAGTCCATAAACAAACTTCAGCAGCACAAATCCTGTCACAAGTGTTTAAATTCAGGTTAAAAAACTGTCCTTGGTTACTGTTTGGTTATCAGTAAACCTTGAGGCTATTCCCACAATCAGGCGAAATCAGGCTAGAGGAGCCTAGCCCGATTTCACCTGACCATGAGAACCACCAGGCTCACAAGCGAGCCTGGTGGCCTCCAAGTGGTTAACCCACTTAAGTAACCCTCCCCTAAGCCCAGGTTAGCGGAGCGAGCACTCCACTAACCCAGGCTGTATGATCGTGAGTTGCTGCGCCACGGCTCTGCTCCATGGCAACTCACAAGTAGACCCCCAACCGGGAGGCTTAAAAGCAGCCTCCTGGCTCGGGGGTCTTTCCAGGATGGCCCCCGATCGCACAGCCCCCGATCCCCCCAGCTCCCGCCGGCTCCGTAATGGATTCGGCAGTCGTGTGGGCGACCGGTTTGGCAGTCTTAGCCCGCTCTCCCCGCAAACCCCATCCAGGCTCTTCTCACTGATCATGAGAAGAGCCTCCCTTATTGTGTTGGAGAGGGGGATGTGCTACTCATTTCAGTGGAGAATTCCATGGATACAGATGCAAGGAAAGCCAACCTTGCTCTGCACACCTGTTTCTTGATGTAAGAAATGTTTGTTTTGGAAACATTCACTCCACTTTACCAGGCTTTACACATGCAGATGTTGCTGGAGGATGCTTGGAAGCTTAACAATGGAGACTACAGGTTCTATGTAACCTGAGCCCTTTGTGTCTGAGCTGATTCCATGAGACTGCATTTTTCTTGATTAAGGCAA
The DNA here is from genome assembly GCF_027244095.1 of Hemicordylus capensis. Classification (NCBI taxonomy): domain Eukaryota; kingdom Metazoa; phylum Chordata; class Lepidosauria; order Squamata; family Cordylidae; genus Hemicordylus; species Hemicordylus capensis. The sequence continues at coordinate 393,181,314 of NC_069657.1, read as the reverse complement.
ACTCATAAAAATCAGCAAAGACTTGGGCCAGATTCGGCAAGTTCGAGTTAAGCATTCTGTTATTTTGACTAGTCAATCTTGTGGAACGCCGGCCAAACTACTACTACTACTACTAATAAAAACCCAGAGCAAGCTGTGGGAACACACACAGGAAAAAGAATGCAGAGAGAGGAACCGACCCTATGTAAACAGCCCATCTAATCAACTGAATTAAACAGATACAAATCTGTTGCGAAGCAGATTCGTTCTTTGGATACCCCACAGCATGAAGCCATGTCTGGATGACTCCCTGGAGACTCAAATCCCTGTGGCCCGATCCAGAGTGAGGGGTAGGGTTTACTGGACAACAGCTTATAGAGGAGTAGAGGAGGTATGTGTTAGAGTTCAGTTCCTCCCTAGAGGCCTCTGAATGAAGTCTGATTAGCAACTATTGTAAGAAAAGGGGAGACTAATAGCCATGGGAGGGAATCAACTGGAAGTTCTTTACCTGGAAGTAAGTAGGAAGGATAGGGAACAGTTTAGCTAGATGCATCAGGGAATTTAAGTGCTTGGATCTGACTGCATGGTTCTGCGGTTCCTGGGGAAGGGATTCACTTGAATGGAAGAAGTGATAGATGATTTCTCTATAGTTGTCCTTATCATCCAATGCTTAATGAATCCTTATTGTTGTTATAGACTGTCATTCCTTATTGGTTCCTGCACTAGTCACACACTCCTGAAGGCCTAAAACTATTCAAGCCTTTCTTGTAGGGAGGGGTTTTCTACTTTACTGTCCCAGAATATTCCCTTAGAAAGGTGAATTTGCTCATATTAAAAAGTGGATGTTGGCAGCCTACTCGGGGTTCCTCACAGCTAGAGGAGGGATTCTGGTGTCGTCCCCCCCAAACTTTGATCATTTCAAAAGCCAATACATGTTTACTCAGATGTCCCATTGTGTTCAGTTGGGCTTACTTCCAAATAAGTGTGTATAGGATTGCATCCTAAGTTATGTAATTAGATTTTAATGGGATATTTTATATTTATCTTTTAATTCTGCTAGCCATCCAATTCACATTAAAATATATGTATTCATCAAGAGTGTGTGTGTGTATGTGTGCTGTTCAATGAAAGATCTTGAGATAGGTAATAATAAAATCCAGAATAAAGCACAGCAACTAAACTGTGTTTTTTAAAATTGTAAATACTCTGCAGTAACAGTTGTAGAAACAGGTCAAGAATTCTTTCAGTAGCCATTAAAACAGGTTCTCCAAGAGGGCAACATCCTCCAGAACAGGACTGTTGTGACCAGTCTTCTGAAGATTCACAACGAATGGGCCAGGCAATTTAATTTTGCACTGTGTAATGATAGCAAACCAAATTAGTAACTTAAACAAAAAGATAATACAGTGAACTGCCTTGGAAGTAATAATGAATGGGGGGCAGGAATCAATATCAACCCCATGTATGTCAGGAAATGAACACTTGATAAGTGTATTTGTATTTCAATTATGGTAGTGGCAAAGAAAAAAAAAAGATTTATCTTAGCAAAAGAGCAAATATGAGCATGAAAAACTAATTCTTTAGTCCAAAAGAAACATATTTTAAAGAAAAGCAATGCATTTTTGATCACCACTATTAAATACCACAGGGTTAAATTAGCCTGAAGTTAAAGTTCACCTGGAAGCAATATGGATGGCTTCACCCTTTGCCAAATTCAGTTTTGCTGCTTCAGAAACCTGCTGGCCAGCCAACTGCACATTTCTCAACAACACTCAAACAGTACCTAAGGGAAACATTTCAAATAGCAAGCCGAGTGTTTTTGGCACTCTACTGGGAACTTGCACTGTGCAGGCAAATCTCCATCCAAGAGGCAGCAGGCAGGATCAAGAGACACAATTAAAAAGAAATAGGCACCGGAGAAAAGCTGCTCAAGGCCACATGCTGGCAGGATCCCAGCAAAGAAGAAGAACTGGAACTATAATTCATACAAAAATGTGTACTAAAGTTTGCATTCTGCAAAGCAGTCAAAAAGCTGTTTTAAATTGCATATCACCAGCATATCCAGTGCTGTCTTTTAGTAAGGAATTAGTTAGGAAGGAATTAGTGTCTTTTAGAAAGCAATCTGTTAAATAAAAATATGCCCACTTTGTTAGATATGTTTAAATTGCATAGTAAATGTGCAGATGGGTTTTACTCTACTGGAGTACACTGAATCTGCCAAGCTGTTGTATCTGCTATCTTTATTTAGTGTGTGAGATGCTCAATGAAAATGCTTTATGAAGAGCTCTGTGTCTGCTTTGGTGTGAATACTACATAAGTTACATGGCTATGATTTATGGGACCAGAAAGATTATGCAGGTGCTTCTGGTACCTGTGATCCATATGTGGAAGGTACATCAGCTGACACTAGTCTCCCACTAGCCCACATGATTAATTTAAACCAGTCCAGTGCAGTCTATGTGGTAGGGCACCTTCTTCCCAGTTTGGAAAGGTTACTCTCTGAACAAGTGCTTTGATTTGTATGGACAATTCAACTACAGTGTTCTGATCTAACTGTTTAGAATAGTGCCATGCTCCAACAAACATGCATAGGGTCAATGCTATTAAGACATTTTCAATAGCTTTTTAAAACAAAACCTTGCAAATGAAATATTTTATTCCAAACATTTCCTCTCCCTCTGTATTTGTATATTACCTGATTGAGCAATATACTTATCATGAGACAGAGTTTCCATTCTGCATCTGAACATGGTTTTTATTCCTTTAAGAGCTCTGAGGCAGGGAGAAGTTCAACAGGTAGGTTGTTACACTTCGTTTAAAGGCAAAAAGTCTTGTTTTGGATGGAATCTGGCAACCCTAGTTGCATTTTGAATCCTTCCTTATTTTTGATAATCACTTTTTAAAAGCCAATTTTTAGGATCATAAGCCCGCCCACTGCCCTTATCCTCAGCAGGCTTGGAATAATGGAGATCTGCCAAAGCACTGCAGAATTCAAACTAGCAGACTGCTATTAAGTTATACTAATAGTAAGACAAATATTAATAGTATTAATATTTGTCTTACTCTGCAAACGAGTAAGACAAGGCTGTATACTTTCTCCTTATTTATTCAATGTATATGCTGAACATATACTGAGAGAAGCTGGATTGGAAGAAGATGAGCGTGGTTTTAAAGCTGGAGGAAGAAACATCAATAACCTGCACTATGCTGATGACACCACTCTGATAGCTGAGAATGCAGATGATCTGCAAGCTCTAGCAATGAAAGTCAAGGAGCACAGTGAAAAAAATGGGACTATGACGAAATGTAAAGAAGACTAAACTAATGACAATGGGTACAGCAACCAGCCTCAGAATTGATAATAAGACATTGAAAACTAAAATGATTTTAATTGTTTAATTTATTTAATTTTGATTTAACTCTTAATTGATTTTAATTGTTTTTATTTGTTGTAAACTACCCTGAGCCATTTTTGGAGGGGCTGTATATAAATCAAATTAGATAGATAGATAGATAGATAGATAGATAGATAGATAGATACGTTTATTTTGTTCATTGACCAGTAAATAAAACTGATTACAGCACATCCACACGCATTTTACAAATAATATAACAAAACTTTGCCGTTCCAAAGGTGATCTCAACATTGGCGTTAGTTAAAAGAAAGTTAAGATAATCATCATTGGTATGACCAGAGAAATTTTCCAACGAAGGACAAATTAATCTTTGGCATATATCTCTATAAAAACCACAATATAATATAACATGAGAAGTAGTCTCGATAGCTCTGGAGCCACATGGACAAAACCTCAAAGAAAGGGGTATGCCTTTGAATCTACCCTCTAAGACTGCCGTGGGGCGTGCATTAACCTGCACTAGTGTAAGTGCGCATCTAAATTTAGGGACAAGAACCTCACCGAGGTTATTTGCTGGTGTGCAGTTGATAAATTGATTCCCTATATAGATACCATGTTTCCCCGAAAATAAGACAGTGTCTTATATTAATTTTAGCCCCAAAAAATGCACTAGGGCAATTAGCGGTACATCAGAAATTACTGCTAGGTCTTACTTTCGGGGAAACAGTTCTACTTCTAATGCTCACCTCTTCCTCTTGAAGTTCCATATCCAGGATACGTTGCTTTACCACCTTCTTGGCCTGATCCAATCCTAAACTGAAAAGTCCCTCTGGAGAAAGCCCATAATGGGATAATTTATTAGACACCAAAGACTTCCATTTAAATTTAAAACTATCTGCCAGAATTAAGGAGGCCAAACCCACTTCTGCAAAGACCAATTTTAGCCAAAACATAAGAATGCAGCGCCAGTAGCACGTCTCTAGCCTAATAAGCCCAACCTCCCATCTAATTAAAGCGTTGGGCATACAGCACGGGACTTGCAATATATTTCTGATAAATTTAGATTGTATGGCTTCTAATGGAGCAAAGTTATTATTAATAGGTCCTAACTGAGCTCCATATAAAAATAAGAGCTCCATATAAAAGTAACACTTTAGCAACAAAAAGCCTAATTGATGCTGGTATAAAGACTGCCCCATGCGTAAAATGATATGATTTAATTTTATTTGTAACGAGTTGGGCAGACTGCCTGATGGAATTGAGATTGGCATTCCTGAAACCAGCTGAGTGAAAGATTACACCCAGGTATTTGAAGGAGTTAACCTGATCAATTTTATGGATAAATCAAATAGATAGATAGATAGATAGAGAGATAGAGAGATAGATAGATAGATAGATAACTGCTGCCTTTTAGGATCAACCATCAACAGTAAAGGATTCAGCAGTCAAGAAATACGCCACAGACTAGCACTTGGTAGGGTTGCAATGAAGGCCTTGGAAAAGATATTTAGATGCTGTGATGTGTCTATACCTACAAAGATTAGAATCATTTGGACAATGTTTTTCCCCATGACACTCTATGGATGCGAAAGCTGGACTTTGAAGACACAAGATAGAAAAGGCATTGATGCTTTTGAACTTTGGTGCTGGAGAAGACTTTTGAGGATACTATGGACAGCCAGGAAAACAAACAAATGGATCATAGAACAAATCCATCCAGAATTTTCACTCAAGGCACAAATGACCAGGCTCAAACTATCATACTTCGGAAACATTATGCAAAAACCCAGCTCCCTTGAGAAGTCCATCATGCTGGCAAAAGTTGAAGGAAAGAGAAGAGGATGACAAGCAGCAAGGTGGACGGACTTGATTACGACAACAGTGAATGCACCACTGAAAGACCTTAAAGGCCAAGTTGAAGACAGATCATCCTGGAGAGAAACTATCTATGTGGTCACTAAGAGTCGACACCGACTTGACGGCAATCAATCAGTCAATCAATCAATAGTATTAACATTGGGCAGCATCTATAGTGGTGCTCATGGAAGGATTTTTGTGGTTTCTGTGCTCTGCAAAGTTGCACTGCTGCTAGCAAAAGAGGAACTATTAAAAAACACATTGCACAAACAGTTCCCCAATTGCACATATATGGACTTGTGCAAGAGGTTGTGCAGGAAGTTGTGCAGGACATTGCGCTGGCACAAGAACTAGTCTGTAACAGAGGTGAATTTCTTTGTGCAATGACCATGTGCTATATCCATACATGAGAACAGCATTCATGCTACATTTGTGAAACAGCATTACGCTAGTCTGGATGCTACCCATCCAGCACATCACTGGATGGAGGACAGTGTTGTATTTGCCCTCTGTTGTATTCCGTATGGATGGTGTATGGATCTTGTATGCTGCTGGATGGAGGACAAGCATTTGATTAATACAGACAACCAGTCATCAAGTGGTAATTTATCACAGTGGGCATGCAGCTGCATGAAAAATTATCTGACTGAGCCCATGCAGATGACCAAAAGTGAGTTCTCTCACCCAGGACAGCTGGGCGATTCAGACCTTCAGATGGAGATCTGAATCATCCAACTAAATGCAGTGCTGTCCCTAGGAGGGTGAGGGGCTGAAGGCAAGCAGCAATCCCCCTCAGCCACACTCCTTCGCCACCGCTCCTCGCACCCCCCACCGCTGAGTATGCAGTAATGCAGCGCTAAGGAGTTTGATCACCACATCTAAAAAATGACATTGTAGAACTGGAAAAAATGCAGAAGAGGGCAACCAAGATGATCAGGGGCCTAGAACAAGGCTACAGCACCTGGGGCTATTTAGTTTAGAAAAAAGATGACTGCGGGGAGACATGATAGAGGTCTATAAAATCATGCATGGTGTGGAGAAAGTCGATAGAGAGAAATTCTTCTTCTTCTTACATAACACTAGAACCAGGGGTCATCCCATGAAATGGATTGCCATGAAATTTAGGACCAGCAAATGGAAGTATTTTTTTCACACAACGCATAATCAACTTGTGGAATTCTCTACCACGAGATGTGGTGACAGCCAACAACCTGGATAGCTTTAAGAGGGGCTTGGATAACTTCATGGAGGAGAGGTCTATCAACGGCTACTAGTCGGAGGGCTATAGGCCACCTCCAGCCTCAAAGGCAGGATGCCTCTGAGTACCATTTGCAGGGGAGTAACAGCAGGAGAGAGGGCACGCCCTCAACTCCTGCCTGTAGGCTTCCAGTGGCATCTGATGGGCCACTGTGTGAAACAGGATGCTGGACTAGATGGGCGTTGGGCCTGGTCCAGTAGGGCTGTTCTTATGTTCTTATGCTGATTGCCTCCCTCCTCATTCCAGCAAGGAGAGCAGCAACCAAACTTCCCAGTGCAGTGCAAGCTGGATATTAAATGAGAGGTATGTCTGCATTCTGATGCCTAATCAGGGTGCACGTGGGCCTCTCATTTAGTATCCAGCTTGTGAGGTACTGGGAAGTTCACCCCTTTCCTGCGAGGTGAGAGGCAAACTTCCCAGTGCCACATGAGCTGGTTACTAAGAGTTGAACAGTGCTGGGAAGTTCAATCGCCTCTCTCTTTGCTCGAACGATGAGAGAGCGAATGGAACTCTTTAGCGCTAAGTGTGTTGGATACTGAGCAGGGAGAGAGTAAGGCGTGGTAGCTGATGGTGAGTATAGGAGTGGTTAGAGCCAGCCATGGGGCCTGGGAGAGCACAGGGCTAGGGGTGATCACCCCACTTGCCCCGCCAAAGGACAGGCCTGAAGGACTCTTGTAAACACAAACAGCAGCCTACCGGTGGGTTATATAAACACTGTGGTAAGTTACTACTAAATGGTCATTTGTACAGACTTGTGACTGGCTTACCAGGGTCATTCCCAGATGACAGGCATAATCATGGGATTATGTGACTAATTATTAGTCGCATAGAAGCCGCAGCCTGAAGTCGAAATAATTACGATTCTGGGGGCATTTGAATAGGTCTTCTTTGAACGGTCCCTCCATTTCTTTTGAATTTTTTCTGTGGACCGTTCATACTGCTTGCTCGCAGGTCTTTTCCAGGTCCTTGCTGGCCAATGGCTTTCTAGTGTCAGCAGGATGCCGCCCCACCTGCCCCCTGCCACCTCACATGCATGGTGTGCATTTCTAAAAACTTTCATATTAATGAATCAAAACACACACACAATTGTTTTTACTTGTTTTTAGTGGGTCTTCCACAAGACTGCTGACTTGCAACATCAGTGGCAACATGGAAACCCACCCCTCTTACATAAAGCCTGCATTTAAAATGGCACTCTTCCCCCAGGTCTTTTGACTCTGAAATTTGCATTGGTGTCAATGGATCTTTTTAAATTTATTTATTTTGGTTTCAACTTCCATAAAACCACTGACTCGGCAGATTGGGTGGTCTTGCTGGGTGTTTCTCAAATCACCCAGCTCCGAGAGCCTACCCCACCCCTTGGCAGCACTCACTCAGCCAGCACCTCGCTGCTTCCCTGCCCATGCCCAGGCACTCGTAGTGGCCTGGCTCAGAGGGAGGGCTCCACCTCCACAGCCTGGCTGGTACCTGCTGCCAAAGCAGGCAGAGTTGGAGGAAGGCCAGGAGTTGGCCCTGCCCCAACTAAGGAAGAAGGCCTTCATCCCTCCCTGTCCCACCCACCCTCCTGGCCAGAAAGCCAGGAGGGCAGCTCTTGCCTGCAGAGGAAGTGAGGAGGGCATGCCAAACCAGCCAGGTGGGCAGAGAAGCAGAGAGGTGGGTGGGCTGATCCTTTTTTTAATTTCTCTTTCTTTTTTCTCTTCCCCCCCATCTCAACTTCCACAAATCCACCAATTCAGCAAAGTCAGTTGTCTTGCTTGGTGTGTTCTGCAAGATCACCCTGCAATTTTTGATTTTTTAAAGCAAAAAACCCCTGAGGCTTTAAGATGGCAATGGATATTTATATACCTCGTCTCAACAAAAGTTTGCAAAGTGGTTTAGGAAAAGTCGCTCTATCACTATGGCCTCCAACACTCCTGGGGTACTTGGAAGTAATCTTGCCGTCTGGGAATGGGCAGGTGATTACAAACACTGTTATTAAGTTATTAATTGGTAAATGACATCAGTATGCACTCAAAGAGTTTTGAATGATGACTAGGAGGTTGAATAGCAAAGGTTCTACTCTGCTTGCATCTTTGAGTAAGTGTGCTTGTGTACGAACAATCTTGGAATTTGGGAATAAGCTTGGTATTAGGGAACACTCTGAAATTTGAATAATTTGCCCTTTTCAATAAAAACCATTCCACATTCTTGCAAGAGAAGGGAGTCATTTGTAGAACATAAAGTATCTTTGGCATGACTGTGATCTTGATGACAGCTGACCTCCCCATATGCGAGAAGGAGAGTGCATTTCATTGCTTGGAATCTTCCCACATATTTTGAAGTTTGTATGTTTTATATCAGTAGTTTTGGAGCTCATTTTAATACTCCTAGATACTCAGATCCAGTCTTTGATCACTGGACAATATTATCGTTTCCTCAGTCTAATAATATGATTTGATGAAAAACATCTTGACTTTTTAAAAATTTATAATAATAAAGGACTAAAACAACTGTTTATATCAGAAGTAGGTTATATTGGTAACATCTTTATCTGTATATATCCCCAGTTAAACCTGCTTCAGGTTTACTTACCAAGCCATCTAAATGATTTCAAAGTGGTTTCAGTTATCCGGTTAAAGAAAGGCACATGTTATATAATGACAATCTTATTTATCAGAAAGATCTGGGAGACCTTTAATCCATTCTGGTGAGAAGATTGGAATATAGTTTACATAAGGTTATTTGGACATGGAGCTTTTAAAAAAAGCAGTGAATCTGGATATGTGGAGTTTATTATAACCAAAATCCACATAAGGCAGGTCTAGTTGCATTATATAATTGGTGCAGTTTATATCTTTGTGGAATCACTGTAGTATTTCTCCTAGCCATAGCCTTTAACCACTGTTCTTATGTAACCTATTAACTTGCTCGTGGATTTATTTTAACTTTGTCTCTGTGAAATTGGTATATTCCTGCCTCTGCAGATCTGTGCAGGCTGAGCATGGCTTTCAAAGTTTAGCTACATATTCATACTCTCTTTCTGAACTTATAAGGTTGGTTCAGACATAACATGAAACCATAGTTTGTGCCAGCTGTACCCATACTGTGGTCTGAGAACCCATACTATGGTCTGAGCTTCAGATATTATTATTATTATTATTATTACATTTATATCCCGCTCTTCCTCCAAGGAGCCCAGAGCGGTGAACTACATACTTGAGTTTCTCTTTCACAACAACCCTGTGAAGTAGGTTAGGCTGAGAGAGAAGTGACTGGCCCAGAGTCACCCAGCTAGTTTTATGGCTGAATGGGGATTTGAACTCGGGTCTCCCCGGTCCTAGTCCAGCACTCTAACCACTACACCACACTGGCTCTCCAATATGCAACATGCAAATGATAGTACAAACTGCTTGTCTGTTTTTGTTTCCCATCTGCGCATGTCCCATCCCAAGCTTGTAAGACTGTCAAATGGAAAAGTCACGTGAGGGCATGCCCCCTTGCCACTATTTCTTGTTTCCCTCCTACTGGCAATCAGGAGAGAAAGGAGCCGGGATGGCAAGTCAGGCACTTTGTGCTTTGCTCTCCGAAAATGAAGTGATCCAAGAATTAGGTTCATAAGCACATGCAGAGCTTGTGGTGGCACCATCAACCAAGCAACCCGATTAGATTGCAGGAAAGATAATATATGGCAGGGCGGCAATACCCGGAGTCAGGTTTTAAAAGCAGCTCCATTCAGGAATTGCTGAATTCTACTTTTTGTACAATAAAGTTGGGGAAGGGGGGCTCAGCCCCTTCCCCTTGGGTTAATGTGTGCAGTCCTTGGGCTTACTCATGAGAAGAGCCGTGCAGCAGAAACAGCATCTCCTCCAGTGAAAAGAGATATTTTCCCTCATATGGGAAGGTAGGATGCCTCCTTGTCTTAAGGAGGCAATTATTAGACCACTTCTGAAGAAGCCTACCTTGGATCCCTCAGAGTCGAGCAACTACAGGCTTGTCCCCAACCTTCCATGGCTGGGCAAGGTAATTGAGAGGGTGGTGGCCTCCCAGCTCCAGACAGTCTTGGAGGAAACTGATTATCTTGACCCATTTCAAACTGGCTTTTGGGCTGGCTATGGGGTGGAGACTGCCTTGGTCGGCCTGATGGATGATCTCCAATTGGGAATGGACAGAGGAAGTGTGACTCTGTTGGTCCTTTTGGACCTCTCGGCAGCTTTCAATACTATTGACCATAGTATCCTTCTGGAGCATCTGAGGGGGGTGGGAGTTGGAGGCACTCTTTGCGGTGCTTCCACTCCTACATTTCAGGCAGGTTCCAGATGGTGTCCCTTGGAGACTGCTGTTCTTCAAAATCTGGATTTGTATGGTGTGCCTCAGGGCTCCATATTGTCTCTGATGTTGTTTAACATCTACATGAAACCGCTGGGAGAGATCATCTGGAGATTTGGTGCAGGGTGCTATCAGTATGTTGAAGACACACCATCTTTTTCTCCATGTCATCATCATCAGGGAAAAGGCATAACCTTCATAAACGCCTGCCTGGAGTCAGTAATGGGCTGGATGAGGGATAACCAACTGAGACTGAATCTAGATAAGATGGATGTACTCATTGTGCAGGGTTGGAACTCGAGAGATGATTTTGATCTGCCTGTTCTGGATGGGGTCACACTTCCCCAGAAGGAACAGGTACGTAGTCTAGGGGTGCTTCTGGATCCGAGCCTCTCCCTGGTCTCCCAGGTTGAGGCAGTGGCCAGAAGTGCCTTCTATCAACTTCGGCTGATGCACCAACTGCTACCGTTTCTTGAGATGAATGGCCTCAAAACAGTGGTACATCTGCTGGTAACCTCCAGACTGGATTACAGCAATGTGCTCTATGTGGGGCTGCCCTTTTATGTAGTCCGGAAACTACAGTTGGTCCAGTCATGCAGCAGCCAGTTTGGTCTCTGGGTCATCTCAGAGAGACCATATAACTTCTGTACTGAAGGAGCTACACTGGCTGCCGATATGTTTCCGGGCAAAATACAAGGTGCTGGTTATAACCTATAAAGCCCTAAACAGCTTGGGCCCTGGGTATTTAAGAGAACGTCTTCTTCGTTATGAACCCCAACACCCACTGAGATCATCTGGAGAAGTCTGTCTGCATTTGCCACCAGCTCATCTGGTGGCCACTCCGGGACAGGCCTTCTCCACTGTAGCCCCGAGGCTTTGGAATGTGCTCCCTAGTGAAATAAGAGCGTCCCCATCTCTGACAGCTTTTTAAAAGGCTTTTAAGATGCATCTGTTCACCCAGACTTTTAATTAATATTGTTTTAATGGGTTTAATGCTGTTTTAAAATATTGCTTTAAAATTTTTAAATTGTTTTAATATTTTTAAACTTTTTGTTTTTGATTTAACTAAAGCTTTAACTTTCTGTTTTTATTGTTGTAAACCACCCAGAGACGTAAGTTTGGGGCGGTATAAAAATATGTTAAATAAATAAATAAATAAATAAATGTGATGAGGATGGATGCTGCTCCTGAGCTCTCTCATGAGAGTGAAAGGCCATGAGGGTACCCCTTCACAACTCATGAGAAGAACTATTTCGGGGATCGGGAAGAATTGCTAATAATGTGTGATGACAGCCCTTCTCCCACAGATTGCTCCATCATGAGAGTGTTAGGCCATGGAGACACACATGCGGGCCGGACAGCAGATGCCACCCAGCCTGGTTGCTCCACACAAGAAGGTCACGGGGATGGGTACCCCAGCAAGTCCTCTCTCTGTCTTGGTGACTGCCGCAAAGAAGCAGTCAAAATGGGCCCTCTGCCAGCCCGTACGCCCATTTGAACATATCCATCTGTATTGTTGCCCAGAATGGTGATCCCATTCTCCTGGGCTCAAAGATAACTTGGGCTCCCCTCTCTTGCGATCCCATGCAGTGGCAGATCTGCATACACTGCAACTCCAGTCCAAACCCAGGAAATTTGAATGAGAGTTGAAATGTTTGCCTGGTCCCAATGTTTCCCCAGTCTGCCCACCCAGCATTTCCCTGATGCCAGGACACATGGAACATCAAATTCTCCTCTGGGTGCATCAAAGACTCTCCTGGAGAGGAGGGGGTCACTGTGCAAAAGTTCTATCATTAACCATAGAGAACGGGGGTCCCACACAAGCGGGGCCCCTCTTTTTTGATGGCTCAACTCATGAGCATGCAGTCCAATGGAAGACCGAAGGTTTTTGAGCCTAAGGTTCTCCCCACTAGACTGGCCCCCTCATGAATAAGCTAATCCCTGGGTGGCAAGCTGACACAGGGACGGGAGTGTGACTTGGTCTCCATGGACTGCTCTGCTGGGGGAAGAGCATTCTTGGTCACAGCGGGCCAGACCCCAGGATCCTTTGCTCTCCCTCACATACATATCCCCTCCTAGGAAGTCATCATGTTCCTTTTCCTTCCCTGAGTAACAGAAAAATAGTGCACCTCAGCATCCCCCTCCTGCCAGAAATGGTGCTTGTGCAAGACTGGGGTTTTTTTTTGCGGGGCTTTAATGAGGGTGGTGGTGTGATCACGTGGCCAGTACTAAATCATGTTTCAGCTTTAAAAGGCCATAATTTCATGTTTAGTGCCTTGGAGTATGTAATCCTATATACACTTACTTAGGAGTAAGCCTCATTTGAAAACAGTCTTACGTAAACATGCATAGATTATAAAAGTCAGCAACAAGAGGAAAGACCATAGATTAGGCCTCGAATACTACACTTATTCAGTAAGATTCAAACATTTCACTAATTAATGCCAGAAATAGTAAGCAATTATATTATATCTCATGTGGGTTTAAGAAAAACTGAAAGACTTGCTTTGGACCAACTGAGTGTGAAGAGCATACCACAGAAATATTGATATTGGTTTTGGTCAATTTAATGGTCTAGTAACATTGTAAACTCAAAAGGTTCATGGGTCAGTAAAATACTAGCCAATATGAAGATGAAACTGAGGGCTCCTGATTATATTGAATTATCTGTGAATTTTAAAGATGGAAAACTCCTTGGTGCCTTCTTGAGTGGAGGAATTGATTTCCCTAGTATTTCCGTAGGATAGTCATTAGCTTTGTGCATTTGAGGGAGAACTGAATCAATATGAAAAGGCTTTTTAGGTAGATGGAGGAGACTTTCTAGAGAGGAAGGCATTGCCGGGTTTAAGTTATTGGTTTCCTGCAAAAGGGTTGAGAAATTCTGTTCAGTTCTTAAATGGAAGTGTATGTTTGCATAATTCACTGATAACCATCAAACCATAATAAACTGAAGAGATGTTCTGTATAGTTGCTAAGACACAGCCAAGTTTATTACATTTGATGATTCCAATTACTTCTCTCTCTCTCGTTTTTAGAGTAATAAGCTTTACTTTCTTTCTTTCTTTCTTTCTTTCTTTCTTTCTTTCTTTCTTTCTTTCTTTCTTTCTTTTTTCATATGCACTTGCTGAGCTAACTGCAGCAAACTGCATCTGTGAAAATTAGAACTGGGAAAAGAAACTTCATATTTCAAATGGAAAATGAACTTTTGGCCTTAGCAGCATGAGGTTCTCGGCCTAGTATGGAGCCAGAAACCTGCCAAGCTAATGAACTGGGCATTGTCAATTGGCACATATGGCAAGCTGAAAGAATGAGGGAAGTGGCCAGCATATAGAAATAATGACATTGAGTGTCAAGTGGCATTACATCCCATATAGCACCAACATTTCTCTTTTGCTTTGTAAAAACATTTGTACTTTACTCAACTACTTCTATAAACATGGTTTTTTGAAATACATTTTTTTCAGCTGCTGAGAGAACTCCAGCTGCAGGTAATTATTAAATGTAATCCATTCCCACTTAATTTGTATGCACTTAATTGGGCCATATGTTTATCTAAGACAGCAGCTCCTATAATAATGAATGGTAATGACTCCTATATCGTTGGTAAAGAGGGAGCAACATTTAATGTTTTAAGAAAACAAGAAGAGTCCTGTTTGATCAGTCCAAAGGTCATCAGATCCAGCATTCTGTTTCTCACAGTGACCAACCAGGTGCCTTTAGTTTCTTTCTTCCTATGCGCAAAACTAAGAATGCAAAAATTACATAGGAAAAAGGAAGTCATAGACTTGAGAGATAAAATACAGTTATAGTATGTTTTCCCCACCCCATATAGGCCTCCCTCATAAATTATTAGGAGCCAGCGTGGTATAGTGGTTAGAGTGCTGAACTAGGACCAGGGAGCCCCGAGTTCAAATCCCCATTCAGCCATAATACTAGCTGGGTGACTCTGGGCCAGTCACTTTTCTCTCAGCCTAACCTACTTCACAGGGTTGTTGTGAGGAGAAACGTAAGTATGTAGTACACCGCTCTGGGCTCCTTGGAGGAAGAGCGGGATATAAATGCAATTTATATCCTCAATTTCTTCTTGAGCACACATTTGTACTAGAGTTTGGACTATTACATCTATGTGCAGCACAATCCTATGCATGTTTCAGAAGAAAGGTCTATTGTGTTCAAAGTATGCAGAACAGGACTGAAGTTTTAAATACCACCTTTTTGTTTCTTTTCCCAAGGAAAAAACCCAAGGCAGTTCAAACAATCTGCAATCAACATAATTATCATTTCACATCAAAGATCAACTTAAACCATAACAAGCTCCTCTGCCAGCATCTCCCTGAGAACAAGCACTTTCCTCATTTTGATACATCCTCAAAATTGTAGATGGAAGGTCCAGCTTTCTAAATACAGATGTCTTCTCTCTCCTTCAGCCGGAAGAGCTCATAAAGGGACAGTACCGTAACAGAGTAGCACCTGCCCCGTACCTCCTCTAACAAAACATCAGTTCCTTTCACATTTGCAAAGCAAAAAATCAAACAGAAATTCAGCAGATGAAGCTTTTGCCAGAATGAAAATGGGGAAATCTTTACTTACTGTTTTTGGCTTGTTTGTTGGACATGAAACTGTTGCAGGCATCGGAGTCTGGCCAGAAAAAGGTTGGCAGCCATAACAATAGATGTAATGTCACTGGGTATAGTTGTTTGGGTTTAGTTGTTTGTTTTTTTAAACTAAGATTGCCACATTTCCCCCTTGACAGTAGCATGACTATCAAAAATAGTCAGTGACACTTTCTGCATTACTCCATTTTCTTCCAGAGAAAATCTGTACCTGTTGAATTGCTGAACATCACAAAGCTGCTAAAGCAAAGGGAAGGTGGTAACCTGATACCATTCTGTTCTGAAAGCTCAAAGTTCAAAGATGTTTTGACAAACTCACACTTTGGGAGGCTGAGAATTAAGCTGAATGCTTTTGTAGAGGAAATACATGGTGAATCATTTTATTGTATTTGGAATCCAACATTTATTTTGAACTATGCTGTTATTGCTTGTGAATGCTATTTACTTGTGACTGACATGAAAATGTTTCTGTAGTGTTATTTTATGCAGCAATGATAGTGCTTGAAATCTAAAATTGTTGTAAGACACCCCAAGCAGTAGTGCACTGGAGGGGCAGGGATTTTAAACAAAACAAAACAAAACAAAACAAAACACTCTCTGGACATTTCTGCTTTGATGTGATTTGAACTGGCATGATCCATAGTTTTTTGTGACTGCATTATTTATTTAGGAACATAGGAAACTGCCATATACTGAGTCAGACCATTGGTCTATCTAGCTCAGTATTGTCTTCACAGACTGGCAGCAGCTTCTCCAAGGTTGCAGGCAGGAATCTCTCTCAGCCCTATCTTGGAGAAGCCAGGGAGGGAACTTGAAACCTTCTACTCTTCCCAGAGCAGCTTCATCCCCTGAGGGGAATATCTTGCAGTGCTCACACATCAAGTCTCCCTTTCATATGCAACCAGGGCAGAGCCTGCTTAGCTATGGGGACAAGTCATGCTTGCTACCACAAGACCAGCTCTCCTCTCCTAAATGTAATTTATTTATTACATTTATATACCGCTCCATCCAAATTACTCTGGGCGGTGCACAACAACAAAAATAAAACCCACAAATCAGACCTTTAAAAACAATCCTTACAGAATAATATAAAAAGAGCATTAACAATTAAAACATGTAAAACAGTTTAAAAACCCTGGAAGGCCAGGCCAAACAGATAGGTTTTGAGGGCTCTCTTGAAAGCCAACAATGAACTCAAACTACAGATTTCTGCGGGGAGTGCATTCCACAGCCCAGGAGCAGCTATAGAGAAGGCCTGCTTCTGAGTCGCCCCCAGAGGTACTGGTGGTAACTGGAAACGGACCTCCTCAGATGACCTTAACGTGTGGTGGGAATCATGCAGAAGAAGGCGCTCACCAAGGTAACCAGGACCCAAGCCAGTACTTCGTATTTTACCCGGAAACATATTGGCAGCCAGTGCAACTGTTTTAAAACAGGCATGATATGGTCTCTCTGGGTTACCTCAGAGACCAGTCTGGCTGCTGCATTTTGAACAAACTGACATTTCTGAACTACGTACAAGGCAGCCCCACATACAGCGCATTGCAATAGTCAAGCCTTGAGGTTACCAGCAGATGCACCACTGTTTTGAGGTCATCCCCTTCAAGGAATGGATGCAGCTGTCGAATCAGCCAAAGCTTGTAGAAAGCACTCCTGGCAGTAGCCTCCACATGAGATACCAGAGTGAGGCTATTGTGAACAACACCCCAATCCACACCTGGCAGTGGTGGAAACAAGGCTTGATCACGAGCCAACAGTGGCTAACTCAGTTCTTTTTGTGGTGGCCATGTATGATTTGGAATTGAAAGGAGACACAACGACTTTCTATAATTCAATGGACTTTATTAAGGCAATTGGTTACATAGGCATGAATGCCAATCAATCAAGGCAAGCAAAGCAATCAATCAATTTCCCAAGTGTAGTGTAGTTAGATTGGTTCACAACTTAAATCATTTCTCGACTAACTTAGATGTTGTGTGTGTGTTTCCTCGGTGGCTATTCTCGCTAATGCAAAACAATAATGCAAGCACAGAGAGACAGACACCGGAATGGAAGGGAGGAGGGGGAGGGGGAGGGGGTGGAGAAGGAAGACAGACGGAGCAGGGTGGCAGATTGCCAGTTAATAGGAAAGGCTGGGACAAAAGCACGATTTGCTGTTGGAGAGTCATATTACCGGATCTTGTCGTGGATATTTGGACTTGCACGTTACTGGAGTGCAAAGTTAGTGTTCGACACTCATTTGCATTCCCTCAGTTAGTCCAGGTGGAGCTGTCTATCATGAACAGAAGTCACTGCGATCCCTCACCACACAGGAGGGATTGCCAGTGACTTCTTGCCCATTTCAAAAGCTGAACTCTTACACAGGCTCAGCAGCCATGGCAACAGGTTCCCGTGTTTGCTTCGCACTGCCCTGTTCAAAGGGGCTTCCCTTCTTATACCTTTTTCAGGTCTCTAATCTGGATCTCCTATCAGAGAGACACACTACCATCTTCCTCATGTCTCCAGGAAGTGTCAACAAACTCCCATCACAGGATCTCTTTTGTGCCATATAAGGGTCGAGGATTCAGGGTTTGAGGGTCATATCTGACATTGTTTACAGGTGCAAATGGAACTGTTTCTCTCTCAATGTACTCAAAATATTCCTGCCTCCTCAAGGGTGAGTTCTGTGGTCAGCTGTTTAAGCAGACTTGAGGTGCCTTTCTGGTCCCAATAAATTGTTTGTAAGCTAAATTGTATAACATTCAGCAATTACTTTCATATGTGTATATGATGTACCACTAAACTATGTAGGTACCATTATCTATGTACTTACTTCCTAAGGCCTTCTAAATGTGATTATTTTCAGCATATGCAGTTTTAAAGCGGATATCATGATTACACTTGGCATAGCAGAAATGCATAAACAAAGTCAGAGCAGGGATGGACAAGTTTCTCCCCCTTGGTCAAGGCTTGAACAGAGAATAATGATGTAAACCGCTCTAAGCCATTTTTTGGAAGGGCGGTATATAAATAAATAAATCAACTAAAGAAACATACAATTTCATTCAGTTTCTCATGCTTAGCTTAGTTAAATTCACATTTCTGTTACTAATTGCTCTTTTCAATATGGCAGACACCGGCCTAAGCTTTGCCTTTTGAGCTTGCAATGCTGGACCAAGTTCAGCAAGGGTGCTCACAACAAGGCCTGGGTCCAAGAGTATCCCCAAACTGTGTATCTGTTCCTTCCAGGGGAGTGTAACCCCATCCAGCACAGGACGATCACTCAAATTCTGAGCCCTTAAAACCATCCCTCAAATTCTGAGCCCCTACAATGAGCACCTCCGTCTTGCCTGGTTTCAGTTTCAATTTGCTATCCCTCATCCAGCCCATTACTGTCTGTAAGCAGACATTTAGGGAATGAAGACAATCCAGAAGGATACCATGGTTGATGGTACTGAATGCCATTGAGAGATCCAAAATAAACAGCAGAGTCACACTCCCTCTGTTGATTCCCTGGTAAAGGTCATCCATCAGGCCAACCAAGGCTCTCTCAATCCCATTGCCAGCTCTAAAGCCAGTTTGAAATAGGTCTAGATAATCAGTTTCCTCCAAAACTTCCTGGAGCTGGTCAGCCACCACCCTCTCAATTACGTTGCCCAAGCAAGGGAGATTGGCCTATAACTATCCATCACTAAGGGATCCAGGGACGGCTTCTTAAGAAGCGGTCTAACCATTGCCTCCTTCAAACAAGGAGGCACCCTCCCCTCCCTCAGTGATGCATTTATGATATTAACTAGGCCACATCCAACAAACTCCTTGCTAGATAGAAGCTGCCAAGTCGGGCAAGGATCCAGAGAACAAGTGGTAGGCTGCACTGCCACCCCCACCCCCGCCGCAAGCAACTTGTCCACATCCTCAGAAATCAGAGATTGAAACTGATCCAACCTAATCCTGCAAGAGGGATTGTTGGACACCCCCTTTATAGACTTTGCAGAAATAGTAAAGTCCAAGTCAGCCTGAATACAGGAGATTTTGTCTGCAAATAATCCATTAAAAGTGTCACAGCAGAACGTTTCTGGGGACTGATTTAAGACAGAAGGAGCAGAATTAAGCTCCTCACAACCTGAGATAGCTCTGCTGAACGCGAACCTGCAGATGCAATGCATGCAGACCAAAATCTTTTTTTTGCTGCACACACTGCCACCGCATAAACCTTCAAATGGGTCCTATGCTGCATCCTGTCAAATGCGAGCTGAGTTCTCCTCCACTTGCATTCCAGTTGCCTACCCTGATGTTTCAGCCCCCGAAACTCCTCTGAATACCAAAGGGCCATTTTTGAAGGAGGTAGGAAGGGACACTTAGGAGCAATCATGTCTACCTCCCATATGAGTTCCCTATTCCAGGTTCCCACCAGGATATCAACAGAATCACTGGCAGAACCAACATTAAAACCCTCCAAGGCTTTTTGGAAGCCTACAGGATGCAGCAGCCTTTTTGAGTGGACCATCTTAGTAGGTCCACCACCCATGCAGGGGTAGATTGTGGCTGTGAAACCAACCTCAACCAGGTAGTTGTCCATCCACGACAATGGGGAAACCACTGGATTCCCCACCCATGGAACACCCCCCACCCCCAATCTGAACAAAAGACCAAATTTCTCATAAGGCTTCACTACTGTGCTCCCATGGGTCAAATCTAGACTTTCCACTTTTTTTTTTACTGACAGAGCTCTTATGCCTTCATCAGCTACATCGTAGGGAGACATTCAGTAGGTGAAGTCTTCCATCATGAAGTACAGGTAAAACTCGGAAAATTAGAATATCATGCAAAAGTCCATTAATTTCAGTAATGCAAATTAAAAGGTGAAACTGATATATGAGACAGACGCATTACATGCAAAGCGAGATAAGTCAAGCCTTAATTTGTTACAATTGTGATGATCATGGCGTACAAGCTCATGAAAACCCCAAATCCACAATCCCAGAAAATAAGAATATTACATGGAACCAAGAAGACAAGTATTGTAGAATAGAACAGTATCGGACCTCTGAAAAGTATAAGCATGCACATGTATTCAGTACTTGGTTTGGGCCCCTTTTGCAGCAATTACTGCCTCAATGTGGCGTGGCATGGATGCTATCAGCCTGTGGCACTGATGAGGTATTATGGAAGACCAGGATGCTTCATTAGTGGCCTTCAGCAATTCTGCATTGTTTGGTCTCATGTCTCTCATCCTTCTCTTGGCAATGCCCCATAGATTCTCTATGGGGTCAGGTCAGGCGGGTTTGCTGGCCAATCAAGCATAGTACACTGTATACTTTTCAGAGGTCCGATATTGTTCTTTTCTTCAATCCTTCTCTTCTTGGTTCCATGTAATATTCTAATTTTCTGAGATTGTGGATTTGGGGTTTTCATGAGCTGTACGCCATGATCATCACAATTATAACAAATTAAGGCTTGACTTATCTCACTTTGCATGTAATGCGTCTGTCTCATATATCAGTTCACCTTTTAATTTGCATTACTGAAATTAATGGACTTTTGCACGATATTCTAATTTTCCGAGTTTCACCTGTATCCACAGTATGAAATTTCTTGAATTTTTGCCTGTCACAGCTAAAAACACAGTTAACACAGTGTTAAATAACACTAAAAGCCTGCCAAGAGAATGAAGGAAAAATGTTATTCAAACATTATCTCACCCTTGAATATATTGAATAAGTCACTATCTCCTAACTTCATTTCTTCATCTGTAAAATGGGAATCATGGGCTATTGGGAATGAGATAATAACTTACAAATGAGCCCTGCCTAACCTTTTTGGATTGTAGCATGTATCTAGAAGAGGTCTGTAGCCAAAAATACCATAGAGTTGAGGGAGACTAGAGTTACACTGTGAGTGGTCATCATAAGTCAGTGTGGAACAACAAAACCTAACTGCAAATATAAGAGTTCTGCTAGATCAAACTAAAGGCCTATCTACCCCAGCACCCTCTTTCCCACAGTGGCCCATAGCAGGAGATGGACGTGTGTCCCCTCTCCATTTTTTGCTTCCCCCACAAGTCGTATTCATAGGCATACTGCCTCTTAAACTGGAGGCAGTATAAGGCCACTGTGACTAGTAACAACAGATAAGACTTGTCTTCCATGAATTTATCTTTAAAGCCATCAAAGCAAGTGGCTATCATCACATTTTGTGACAGCAAATTGTATAAATTAATTATGTGCTATGTGAAGAAGTACTTCTGTCTATCCTAAATTTGCCACTCAGTTTCATTGGATGACCCTGGTTCTTGTGTTGTGAGGAACCCTCTCCAGATATGCCATAGAATTGGCGGTGGGGTGGGGTGGGGGAATGTCCTACTTGTGTTAAGTGTTTCGAGAGCATGCTGGCAATCCCTGCCCTAATACTGACACCCCAGCCTTCCAAACACAGAAACAACTACCATCATGTTTATGGCATTTGCCTCTTCAGACATAAATATTGTTCTAGATGCTTAATAGTTCTATCTTTCCACAAATTTACCTGGGATAGATATTAAGCTAACCGTACTAAATTTCCTGGATCCCCTGGATCCCTTTTTAAAAATTGGTATTACATTGACTACCTTTGTTCTCTGGCACAGAGACTGATTTTAGAAAACAGTTACACGTTTTTGCCAGTGTTTCAGGAATTTCACATCTGCTTTCTTTTAGAACACTTGAATGGATGTTTTCTAGACCCAATGGGTTTTTAAAAAACTTTTGATTTTTCAATATGCTCTAGATGAACATCCATCTCTTTTTACCATTATTTGACTCCATTCTGCAGTCTACTTCCCTGAGAAGTTCAGTTCAGGTATGGGTATCTGTCCTGTATTCTCTGTAGTGAAGACAGATGTGAAAAATGGATTTGGCTTCTCTGAAATCTCCATATCCTCCTTAAGCACCCATTTCAGTCCCACACAATTTAGCAGCCGAAGTGCCTTCCTGGCAGGTTTCCTGCTTCTGATGCATTTAAACAAGTTTTTATTGTTCACCTTGATGTGTTTAGCCACATGCTCCTTACATTCATTTTTCATATCTTTTATTATAACCTTACACTTCTTGCCAGAGTTAATCTAACTTTTTTGTTCTCCCCATATAGGCAGGACTTTTATTTTCTGAAGGAAGCCTTTTTGACTTTTATAGCTTCTTTGATTCCCCTCATTAGCCATGCTTGGAGTTGATGCAACCTTTTCTCCCTTGTGGTATGTATTTTCAGTTTCTATTACTGTGGCTTTAAACAACTTTCATACATTTTGTAACCTCCTGACTTTCACCAGTCCCCTCACCATTGAGAAATTACCGCTTATCAAATCAAATGGCAATTTTTAACTTAAATTTCAATCAATCAATCCTTTAATATGGCCAGAGACCAGCATAAAATGAATACAGGTTAAAAATTACATGTTATATGATGATATCATGACAAGGCTAAAATTAATGATGTTTGCAATTTTAAGATGCAAGTTAGAATACATATTAATACATATCAAAAGGCTAAAACTAAGAATAATTGTAGTTTAAAAAGTAAAATAGATAGAATATAAACGTTAATACTAAAAAAAGCTAAAAACCTAAAATTACTAAAGCTAGAAGAGATAAAATATAATAATACAGTTTCTATTAAATATGCACAGAAACGATGAAAAGGGGAATATAAAATTATAAAACTCCAGATTTAAAATTATAAAAAGCAATAGAAAGACAATGAAATGCAGTAAAATGCAATAAAATGTAGTACAATGCAATAAAACAATGGATATGGAGGCATGGGCAAGTTAGAGGTCAATCCAGAGTCATCAAGAATCAGATTAAGGGGGCTCACAGCCTATCATGCTTTGATGGATGCCGATCGCAGCCACACAGAACTTGGCAACGCTATGTGTAATGGCAGGGTTAGAGAATTTTTAACTTGGCATATATGTTGAATTTGAAGTTGATAGCATTATGGTCACTGTTCCCTATTGATTCATCAACCCTTACTTCCTGCACCAGCTTCTGGGCACCATTTAGGATTATGCCCAATAAAAAGCTTTTATTTGAGGGTGCAAAAATTCATGAATAAGGCCCTACATTTTTTAAACTAAGCTTCTTCAATATATTTGGCTAACAGCACTTTGGGCATTCAAAGTGAGTGTATCCTATTAATTGGAATTAGAGCTGTTCTACAGTACAACACTCTACACGCGAGCTCTTTCAAATGAAAATACACTCAGCAGGCTTTTGTTTGACATGGATCAGAAATATAGGAATACTGTTATTATAAAACTTTATAGAAACATTTCCTGTACTTAAAAATAACAATGCACATGTCCAATAGAATAAAACTCTTCTGTATTTGCACAGGATGTTGTACTAACGGAGAGCTTCAATATCCTGTTGTGGTGGTTGTGGGAAAGAAGTTGGATTCTTGCTCATTTGAATTCCTTTATATGAACCTGGAACATGCACTGAATTTCAAAAGCTAATCCTCAAAAATGTCATCGATCTCAAATTACAGATAAAGGTTAATGTTAGATTTTGCCATTTATATTACTCAGAGAAGTCTGGAGGGGAAAAAAAGAAAATATTAACTGGATCTGTAGCATTAACATTCTCACAAGGATTCCCTGAATAAAGTCCTTGGTAAGCAAATGCTAAGAAAACCTATGAAAATTAATTGCCTCATACTTTTAGATTGGTATAAAATGTGGATGCATGAAACATTATCCAGACATGCCTCTTCCATGTCTCCCACTAGAGAATGATGTTTCACAGTGCCGGGTATATTTGAAAAACGAAATAGCTTCTAGGAAATTAGCCCTTGACCTACCAAAAGTTCATACGAGTGCCTCCATCCACTACACTAGGTAATCTTTCTGTAATGTGGAAAAACAAGGGCGGGGGGAGCTGGAGTTGGTCTTTTTCCTTTCTTAAAGTCTTCTTCCTTCTCCAGTTTCCTACTCTGCTTTTATATGTACCCGTGCAAAAGCACAGGTAAACCTGCTGTCACAACCATACTGGGGCCTATGTGATAGCAGTGTGGCTCGGACCCGAAATCACTTGAAGTGAAATTCAAGAGAGGATTTCAGGGCTCCTTTAAGGAGAACTGAAACTTAAATAAGAAGGTTCCTCCCAAGGAGAAACTGAAACTGAAAGAATTCCAGAGTTCCTCCCAAGGGGAAACATCAGAGAATTTTCTCAGATGGTTTCTACAAACCCATGTCAGACAGTAGATGCCAGAATATTTATTTATATTCATCCATCCATCCCATCCATCCATCCATTTGATTTATATACTGCCCTTCCTAAAGTGGCTCAGGGCAGTTTACATTAAAATAAAACACACATAATAAAACAATTAAATAATTCAAAAAACCCATTTAAACCAGATTAAAATTAAAATTAAAACTAGATATTATTAAAAAGGCTAAAAAGATGGGTCTTTATGGTTCTCTTGAAGGCCTCCAAGGAAGATAATCTTCTCATGTCCTCGGGGAGCATGTTCCACAACCTAGGGGCGACAACTGAGAAGGCCCAATCCCAGGCCACCACCAGATAAACCGGTGGCACCTGAAGGCAGCCCCCTCCTGATTATCTCAATGAGCAGTGGGGATCTTATAGAGAAAGGCGCTCTCTTGGGTAACCATGACTTAAGCCATTCAGGGCTTTAAAGGTAATAACCAGCACTTTGTACTTTGCTTGGAAACATATATGCCGCCAGTTTAAGAACAGGCATAATGTGGTCTCTGGGACACCTCAAAAACCAATCTGGCTGCCACATTTTGGACTAAGGGAGGTTTCTGAACTACATACAAAGGCAGCCCTATATAGACTGCATTTCAGAAGTGCAACCTGGAGGTTACCAGCCAGTGTACAACTGTTTTCATGTCATTCTCCTCAAAGAATGGGTGGAGTGGTTGAATCAATCGTAACTGGTAAAAAACCCTCCTGGCCAAAGCCTCACCCTGAGGCACCAGGGTGAGACCAGTGTCCAAGAACACTCCCAGGCTACAGACCTGTTCTTTCTGGGGGAGTGTAACCTCATTCAGTACAGGGAATTCTGTCCCATCTTGCAGATTACAACCCCCAACAATGAGCACCTCCATCTTGCTTGAATTCAGCTTCAGTTTATTATCCTTCATCCAATTCATTACTGCCTGTAGGCAGGCATATAAGGGGCTAATGCCATTTCCCGAGTTTGATGACAAGAAGAAATAGATTTTGGTGTGATCATCATATTGATAACACCGGGCACCAAATCCCCTGATAACCTCACTCAGTGGTTTCATGTTGATGTTAAAAAGCATTGGTGACAGAATGGAGCCCTGAGGGACTCCATATAGTAGCTACCATTAGAAGAGCAACTATCACCAAGCACCATCATCAGAAATCTACCCGAGACATTGGAATGGAATCACTTTCAAACAGTTACTCCTTTCCCCAAATCCCTCAGGTGCTCCAGAAGGATACCATGGTCAATGGTATCGAAAGCCTCTGAGAGATCCAAAAGAACTACAGAGTCACACTCCTTCTGTCAATTCCCTAGTGAAGATAATCTATCAGGCTGACCAAGGCCCTTCAGGCTGACCAACCACATAGCCTGCCCTAAACCCAGTTTGAAATGGGTCTAGATAATCTGTTTCCTCCAAGACTGCTTAGAGCTGGTCATCTACCACCCTCTCAATCATCTTACCCAACCATGGGAGGTTGGAGACTGGCCCACTATGAAATGGAGGCACAGCCAATATGCCTTCCTGAGGATAATAATATCTGTGGATAACAAAATTTGCGAGCACCATAGCACTGCTGGTTTTCATCTCCTTGCTAGATTATGTGACCTAATACAAATACCTAATACAAAGATTAGGCAGAATGACTTCCTGACTTCCATGACTTCTGCCAGGCAGAAGTCAGATATCTTGTGGGAAATGATTCCATCATCATGGGAAATGATTCCATCATCAACACAAATTCTAATGGGAGATTTTACAGGGCACCTACATGACATTTAAACACATTATATAATTTCTTAGGGCATCTGCTGACAATCTGTGAACAAGCCATGTCTTGTGAATAAGTCAGAATAAAAGCAGCATTAGCACATGAGCCAAATGGGGTGCCTAATACCATCTGGGGGGATGGATATTTATTGTGAACTATGACAAGATCTACACCCCTTGAGATGAAAAATAGGTGATAGCATTGCAATACCTCCAGTATTTAGTGAGTTATCATACCTTTATTGTCCTGGCCATCAGGCCTGCAGTGACAAAATTTGCAGTAGTGTTTTAAAAGATTTAAGAAGTTTTAAAAACACAAAGAATTGTACTGCTATAACATATAATATGCAGATAGAGAGGAGGAGACTGTGATGGTAAAGGTTGGTTGGAATGCAACTGTTACTGGCTGGAAGATGTTCTTAATTGTAGAGAAGAGGAATATATTATATTATATTATATTATATTATATTATATTATATTATATTATATTATATTATATTATATTATATTATATCCCTGCTCCTCCAGTGCACTACTGCTCAGGGCGGCTGACAACAACAAGATACAATAGAAGTGATAAAATTAACTACATTAAACCAAAAAGTTGTCAGATTAAAAACCACAATCATTATTAGTTTCAAATTAAAGGTTATTTTAAAAGCTAAAAACTGAAAATTACAAAAAGTTAAAGAACCTACCAGACATAACCCCAAAATGGAGCATTAAAAAGCCTCCTTAAAAAGGTGTGTTTTAAGATGTTTTTTTAAAAACACTGAGAGAGGAAGAATGGCGAAGCTCTTCAGGGAGGGTGTTCTAAAGCCGAGGAGCCACAACCAAAAAGGCCCTATCTCTAGTCCCTGCCAACCAGATCTCTGTTGGTGGTGGGGCCATGAGCAGGGCCTGAGATGATGAGTGGAGGGCCCTGGCAGATTCATATGGGCAAATGCAGTCTGACAGGTACCCCAGACCCAAGCCGTGTAGGGCTTTAAAGGCCAATACCAGCACCTTGAATCTAGCCCAGAAGTGGACCGGTAACCAATGAAGCTGATGCAGGATGGGTGTAATACTCGTGAAGTGACATGCACCCATGAGCATCCTTGCGGCAGCATTCTGAACTAGCTGAAGCTTCCAAACAGTCTTCAAGGGCAGCCCCATGTAGACCGCATTGCAGTAGTCCAATCTGGATGCTACCAACACATGAGTGATTGAGGTCAGGTCTGACTTCTTCAAGTAGGGTCGCAGCTGGTGTACTAGCCGTAGTTGGTAAAAGGCACTTGTGCATACAGCCACCACCTGCACCTCCAAGGACAGCACCACCAGAAGCACCCCCAGGCTGCGGACTTTGTCTTTCAGAAGGAGCGTGACCCCATCCAAGATCAAATTTACCTCACTACTCGGATGATCAGTTCTACCAACCCAGAGCACTTCCATCTTCTCTGGATTAAGTTTCAGCTTGTTTGCCCCCATCCAGTCCAGAACCACCTTCAAACCCCGTTTCAGAGCATCCACTGCCTCCCTGGTGTCTGCTGACTTAAAAGATAGGTAGAGCTGGGTGTCATCAGAATAATGATGGCACCACAGCCCACACCTACGGATGACCTCTCTCAAGGGCTTCATGTAGATGTTAAACAGCATGGGGGACAGAATAGATCCTTGTGGCACCCCATAGGCCAAAGGCCAAGAGGTGGAGCAGGCATCCCCCAGCACCACCTTCTGAGTACGACCCTCCAGGTAGGAGCAAAGCCACCGTATAACCATGCCTCAAAGTCCCAGCCCAGAGAGACATCCCAGAAGGATACCATGGTCGATGGTATCGAAAGCAGCTGAGAGGTCCAGGAGGATCTACAGAGTCACATTCCCTCTGTCTATCTTCCGGCGTAGGTCATCCCCCAGGACAACCAAGGCAGTTTCAGTCCCATATCCAGGTCAGAAGCCAGACTGGAAAGGATCTAAGTAATCAGATTCATCCAGGAAAGCCTGGAGCTGAAATGCCACAATGCTCTCCAACATCTTGCCCAATTAGGGGAGGTTTGAAACTGGTTGAAAGTTATTTAAGTCATCTGGGTCCAATGGGGGCTTTTTAAGGAGGGGCCTAATGACTGCCTCCTTCAGGCAAGGGGGGGACCACCCCCTGCTCTAGAGAGACATTCACCACCCCCGCCACCCATGGACCCAGTCCCTCCCTAGAAGCCATCACCAACCATGAAGGGCAAGGGTCAAGGCCTCAACCTTCCAAGCAGCCTACCCATCTCGTCAGGCAACACAGTCTTAAAACAATCCAATATAACAAGACCAGATGGTGCATTGGCAACATCCGGTCCTGGTGCCGCAAAAATCTTGGCATCCAAGTCAGAACGGATATGAGCGATTTTATCTGCAAAATGTATACATTGGCAATATACCAACAGAACTCCAACTTTGTCTCGCAATCCAATCACTACGTGCAGGCACTCGAACTGGTCAGAAAGGTGGACAGTGCATCTGGTGAGGGGGATGGTCTCCCAATGAACCAGGGCAACCCCACCTCCCCGCCCACTCCACCTTGGATGATGCTGCACCCTGTGAAAACCAGTGGGCACAACTGGGAGAGATTTACATCTGCCCCCTCATCCAACCTGGTTTCTGTAATGCATGCCAAGTCTGCGTGCTCATCCAGAATAATCTCCTGGATGGCTGTAGTCTTTGCATTTATGGACCTGGCATTCAGTAGCACCAGCTTCAGGCAGGTTGGGCTGCTTCCTCCTTCAGTTGAGTAGGCAAGTAGGAAGGGAGGCCCCAGGTGACCAAGTAGCCACTTCAGTGGTTCCAGAGTTTGGCCCTGACTCATTGCATGTTCTAGGGGTGATGGGGGGGGGTTTCCAGAACTGCAGCAGAGGTCTAGACTGAGGGTCTGGATCACCCCTGCAGAAAGGGCAAGCTCACAGTGGCTGTGCTACCATGGCATCCCCGTGAGTGTCAGAAGGCCGCGCAGGGGCAGATCCTATTTCAAGAGATAAGGAGGTCTCAGTGTTCAAATCTGGATATGGGTGAATCCTGTCACCTATGTGTGTTCACTCACTATGTTCTTCTAAGTTTAATAGATTTAGTCCCAAGTAAGTGTGCATCAGATTTTAGCATTTCAGTGTTGGCCTTTTCACTTTCACAGCATAAATCAAATAATCATTTCTTATGTTGTCTTTTTGGTCACACAAAGTGAGGCCCTAGTTTGGCCTTTCCCGCTTGCTTGCTTGCTTGTCTAGTTTCCTTGTTTACTTGTAATCCATCATCTCCCTTGAACAGGGAAAGCTGTATGGATGTGCACATTCAAGACATAATTCTGTATTTCATGTTAAAAAACTACTCTCACCACACAGCTGGTTTTAAGGTAGGTAGGAAAGATATAAAATGCATTTATTGTAATCACTCTAAAACTGTTCAGCTTGTAGAAAAAGACTGGAAGACAGACATAACAACACTGGTCTTTGGGAAAGCAGAAAGTCTACAACTGTGTTGTTCTGAAGTGAGACCTCTAAAACAAATACTGGTAGAAATACCCATTATATGCTAAAGTACACTTATATAGAACACCACAGTTAAGGGACAAGAAACTTTTGTTTGGGAGACCACAAAGGACACTTGGCCAAACCGCAGATGGGTCTTCACAACATAAGTGGAAAGTAGGCTGTCAGTCTGAAGCTGTTTGCTGTGGAGAATCCTTGACTGGTTGAAGTCAACCCTGGTGGATGTTTTGTTTTTAAAACCTGTTTGTTTTTTAAATAAACTGATGCAACCCTCTTTCCCAGTGAGGTTTTATAGCAAGTTATGACATTAGATGTGAAAATGAACCAAAGTGGGATTTTTTTAAAAAGTGACATTTACAAGTTTAATTTTCTTTTTTAAAGAACAAAAGTTTCTTGTAAATCCTAAAATCTACATACAACTATTTACAGGTTTTTAAACAAGTGGTGTTCTTAATCCTGTCTTAATTACAGATGTTTAGTGACTATAATACTGAGAGGCGATTCTCATGATCGCCAAAAAATGGGCTAAGGGAGCCTTAGGTAACCCGCTTAACTATCCCTCCCCTTAGATGAGGTTAGCAGAGCGAGTTCTCCACTATCTCCGTCTTTTCGATAATGTGTTGCCGTGGTGCGGCTCCACGCCATGGCAACACATGAGGAGAACTCCACCGGGAGGCTGAAACAAGCCTCCTGGCCCTGGGGGTCTCTCCAGGATGTCCTGTGCACTCGCGTAGGGCATACTGGAACTTCCAGAGGCCACGCAGCTCCCAATCCCCACAGCCCCCGCCAACTCCATGGTGGAGCCAGCAGTTGTGTGGGTGGCCTGTACGGCCGCCCAGGGCTACAGCCTGGATCGTCTGTGGGGAGAGCGGGCCAAGCCCGCTCTCCCTGCAGAACCCCCTCCAGCGAGTCTCCCCAGTCGTGAGACTCACGTCTGAATGTTGTTGTTTCACTCTCTCAGCATGAAATATAAACTTTTCAAGTTCTTCAATGCTGTCACATTTTCTGCAGTAGACTATAGATGGGTGTTATATTCGATCTATCTAGCACATTGTGTTTTGTTGTTTCAAAGTTTGTCCCAGTGGGGATTCTGTAGTTGAGTCTGAAAGAAAAGGGAGGGAATTGTCATGGATGGACCACTACTTGGTTAAGGTTGGTCTCACAGCCACAATCCACCCCTGCAGGGTTGCTGGACCTATTAGGATGGTCCGCCCAAAAAGGCTGCTGGACTCATAAAAGCCTTGGAGGGCTTTGAAGTTGGTGTGGCCAGTTCCCTGGTGGGAACCTGGAATAGGGAACACACCAGGGCAGTAGACATGATTGCTCCTAAGAGTTCTCCCAACCTGCTTCAAAAATGGCCCCTTGGTATAATGAGGAGCTGCAAGTGGCTGGGTAGGCGAATGGAATGCAAGTGGAGGAGAACTCAGCTCAAATTTGACAGGATGCAGCATAAGACCCATTTGAGGCTTATGCAGTAGTGGTGCGTGCAGAAAAAAAGGAATTTCAGTCTGCACACATTGCGTTTGCGAGTTTGTGTTCAGCAGAGCTATCCCAGGTTGTGAGGAGTTTAATTTCTGCTCCTTCTGCTTTAAATCAGTTCCTGGAGACGTTCTGCTGCGATGCTTGTTAATGGTTTCTTTGCGGACAAAATCTCCTGTATTCGGGCTGACTTGGACTCCACTATTCCTGCAGGGTTTATGAAGGAGGTGTCCAGCAATCCCTCTTGCAGGATTAGGTTGGATCAGTTTCAATCTGTGACTCGTGAGGATGTGGACAAGCTGCTTGGGGTGGTGCAGCCGACCACTTGTTCTCTGGATCCTTGCCAACTTGGCAGCATCTGTCTAGCAGGGAGATTGTTGGCGGTGGCCTAGTTAATATCATAAATGCACCACTGAGGAAAGGTAGGGTGCCTCCTTGTTTGAAGGAGGCAATGGTTAGACTGCTTCTTAAGAAGCCTTCCCTGGATCCCTTAGTGATGGATAGTTATAGGCCAATCTCCCTTGGTTGGGCAAGGTGATTGAGAGGGTGGTGACCAACCAGCTCCAGGCAGTTTTGGAGGAAACTGATTATCTAGACCCATTTCAAACTGGCTTTAGAGCTGGCAATGGGAGTGAGAGAGCCTTGGTTGGCCTGATGGATGATCTTTACTGGGGAACTGACAGAGGGAGTGTGACTCTGCTGGTTCTTGTGGATTTTTCGGTGGCATTCAATACCATTGACCATGGTATCCTTCTGGACCGCCTGGGAGAGTTGGGGATAGGGGACACTGCTTTGCAGTGGTTCTGCTCCTATTTCTTGGGTAGATTCCAGATGGTAGAGCTTGGTGACAGTTGCTCCTCAAAGCAGGAGCTGTTATATGGAGTCCCTCAGGGCTCCATTCTGTCACCAATGCTTTTTAATATCTACATGAAACCTCTGGGTGAGGTCATCAGGAGATTTGGTGCTGGGTGTTATCAGTATGCTGATGAAACGCAAATCTACTTCTCCTTTTCATCTGCATCATCAGGAAATGGCACTCATTCCCTAAATGCCTGCCTACAGGCAGTAATTGGCTGCATGAGGGATAACAAATTGAAACTGAATCCAAGCAAGATGGAGGTGTTCATTGTAGGGGTTCAGAATCTGAGGGATGAGTTAGATCTTCCTGTTCTGTATGAGGTTACACTCCCCTGGAAGGAGCAGGTATACAGCTTGGGAGCACAGGCAAAACCTGGGGGGGGGGCAGCCAGGGCACGTGCCCTAGGGTCCACTGGGGAGGAGCCAGTGCCATGCTGCCCCCCACCCCCTCCTCAATTCACAGATTTATTTTATTTTTAAAAATTTTTTACCTGTAGCCCCTTTGGGGGGCTTCCTAAGGGGGTGGGGTCTGCAAAGGTTCCCTCTCCCCCTGCTGTCCTCTTAGATCACTGCCGCAGCCCGTCTTGGGCTAATTTTCAGGCCTGTTTGGGCCTACAAAGATCAGTGCAGTGGCCATTTTGGAGGTCACCACACATTCTCAAAAGGCCTCTGTGAGGCCTGCCAAGGCATAGGACCTCGCAGGGACCATTTAAGCATGTATGGTGGCTATTTAAAAAAAATTTTTTTAAAGGCTGTTGAAAACAAAAATGGCCACCGCACATGCTCAAATGGCCTCCGCAAGACCCAAGTCTAGATTTTCCCCTGATCTAGGGAGTCAGAAGAATGTAAAGTTGTTGGCAAGGGACCTGAGCATTTAAAAAACAGATATAAATGGCACAAAAGTAAGTGGACAAAACGTCCTTTAAAAAGACAATGTTGGTTTAATACCTTGTTAGCTGGCAAAACTGAAGTTGGGCGGGGGGAGAGGCAAAGAATAAAATAGAAATATTCACTCGCATTCTGTTTAATTCTCTATACAGAGCTCTATCTCTGTCTGCATATTTGTCAAGCCATCTGATTATAAGGTTTGTGGGATTTCAAACTTGGAAAGTGCCTGCCTTTAACTTGTGTGGTGCTTTAAAAACAAAACAAAACTGAATATCACACTGTTTTGCTGTTCTGTAGCTAGTTGCAACTTCCACCTTCTTCCTGATCAGTCTGCTAGATCCAAGCCTATTGTAAGCTGCTGGATATTTTCAGATTGTTTGGGGCCCCTAGGGTTTCCCATTGCAACCATCTCTTTAAGGCAAAAGCTATTTAGACAAAAGAAACCCATCCCTGAATTTCTTGGAGGCAGCAACCTGTAATGAGGTGTGCTGAGGTGGCAGAGCATTTTCTAAAGAGAGTTTTCACTGCTTAGCTCTGTGGAGGCATGCCCAGCACATGGATGTGCTGCGTTTCTTTGGGAAGGCGACTGGCACATATGTGCCACATGTGTGGTTGTATGTGTGTGTGTTTATGTATGCATGTGTGTGTTGCTTACAACCTGTTTCTCCTGAAAGTGGCTGAACTTGTATTTTTGAGCTGATATTATGGTAAAGTTATCTGAAAGATGGGTGTCAGATGTTTGGACAGGGGCACAATTTCAGTGCTTGCTCTAGGCGCTATTTTCCCTAGATACGTCTCTGCTTGGGAGTACTCCTGGACCCAGGCCTCACCCTGGTATCTCAGGTGGAGGCTATGGCCAGGAGTGTTTTCCATCAGTTTCAGCTGATTTGGCAGCTGCGTCCATTCCCTGAAGATGACGACTTCAAAACAGTGGTGCATCAGCTGGTAACCTCCAGGCTGTTAACTCCTGCAATGCACTCTACATGGGGCTGCCTTTGTACGTAGTTCAGAAAATTCAGTTAGTTCAAAATGCCGCAGCCAGTCCGGTCTCTGGGGTGACCCAGAGAGACCATATTATGCCTGTTTTGAAACAGTTGTACTGGCTGCCGATATGTTTCCGGGCAAAATACAAAATGCTGGTCATTACCTTTAAAGTCCTGAAGTCCTTACCTATAGGTCCAGGTTACCCCAGAGAGCGCCTTCTTCTGCATGATCCCCACCGCACGTTAAGGTCATCTGAGGAGGTCCGTCTCCAGTTACCACTGGTTCGTCTGGTGGCGACTCAGAGGTCGGCCTTCTCTGTAGTTGCTCCTGGGCTGTGGAATGCACTCCCAGTAGAAATCCGTAATTTGAACTCATTATTGTCATTCAGGAGGGGCCTGGCCCTCCAGGGTTTTTAAATTGTTGTAAATGGTTTTAAGTTGTAGCCTGGTTTTCCAGGGTTTTTTTAAACTGTTTTGAATGGTTTAACTGTTAATGGTTTTATGGCTTTTTATTATAGGTTTTTAACTACTAATTGCTTTTAATCATTTTGTTATTAATTGTAAACCGCCCTGGGCCATTTTTGGAAGGGCAGTATAGAAATTGAATAAATAATAATAATAGTAAAAGAAATAATAATGTTTTGCCCCAGCGGACACAGATATGTGTGCCTAGAGCGCCCATCTCCTGAGGAATCCTCCAATGCATAGTGCGTGTTGCACAGTGCATTGTGACATCTGCAGTGGTCGGGATGCATTGTCCTGGCTTCTGGAGCTCCACGCCGTAGTATGCAGCACAGATCATCTGGGAGTGTTGGGTCCATGCTTCCAGCAACAAAATAGTACTTGTCTGCGGGGGAGGTGGGTTTAGCCAGCTCTCCACCCCGCCTGGCACCCCATCATATGAAAGACCTCAGGATCTTCCTAACAAACATCAACAATTATATTAACCCATAGTTTACCATATCTCCACAGTTTCCAACTCATGTTACATGGTCCTCCTTTGTGCCTTTAACAGAGGTCTGTCATGAAGAAAGTTGCTGCCATGCAGATTAAATAATGGGTCTTCAGCCATTTGATTTCTGTGTGTCAGGCTGTTGCACAGATATGGGCCAGAGCAACAGAAAAGCCTGTAATTCTAATCTGAATGTGTAGGTGCAACTAAATTAGTAGTACAGCTGAAACTGCTTTTTCAGGAGTGCCATAACCTGCCTCCCCTTTATGGTGAGTTTTTTGCACTCATTTACTTACATTAGGGGTGTGTACAAAACCACCTGGCCCAGTTCGGTTCGAGTCCGAATCAAACTGAGCCACACTGGGCCAATTTGGTTTTGGCCCCCTTCGAACCCACCCCCCTCGGTTCAGTTCGGGGGGGGGTTCAGCGAACATTTTTTGAATTTCTTTTCTTTTTTCTTTTAACTTACCCCCTCTGGGGGGCTTCTCCAAGGTGGCAGGGGTGGTGGAGTCTGCAGAGGTTTCCCCTCCTCCCGCCGCCGGCCTTCTTTTTTGTAAAAATCATCCATCTAGAGCATCTTTGGCCCTTTTGGGGCCTATTCCCTGGCAATCTTTGAGGCCGCTGCACCTGCGCAGTGGGACCCAATAAAAATTAAAGCAGAATTACCACAGAGAAACGTATCTCTCCTTTCACTTGTGAGATGCTTTTTATCATCGTTTGGGGAGCAGTCTAGCAAAAAGAGCTTTGCTAGATGGGGGAAACTGACCCTGGGACTATGGATCCTAGCTAATGGCTCAGAAAAGCTCTTGGCAGGGGAGAGGAAGATAGTAGGCAGAGGCCAGAGTTGGCACAGGACACAGTGCCACCACCAGCACCTTCAGCAGAAAAGATAACAAGCCATGTAATGGGTTGGACGAGCAGCTTTAAAAACAAGCAGACTTGTATAGTATTGGTTTGTTGCAGCAACTATGATACAGTGGAACCCTGGGCTTCTATAAACAAAAAGCTTGTGAATTTGCGCTGTGCATACCATGTCTAATCTCATCCAGCGCTGGAACTGTCACAAGTCACGTTGACAGCACAGAGTCTGACCTTAAATAGCTTATAATTAAAAGGTTGTCTGCCCACAAGCTTACATTACTTCATAGCATAGGACCCTGTCATTTAGGCAGTCAGAGATGTCAGACAGCATCCGCTTGACACATTTCTGACTAATATGTAATCCAAGCCTTCTTTAAGAAAGAGAATGGTGAGCAAATTGCTGAAATAACTGAAATCATTGAGCATAGGCTCAACTGCTGTTCTAACAGCAAGCATCTATATGATTAAGCACTTTCTAGCCACCTAATGGCACAGCGGGGAAGTAACTTGCCTAGGGAGCAAGAGGTTGCTGGTTCTAATCTCCGCTAGTATGTTCATCTATATCGGGCAGCATCAATATAGGAAGGTGCTGAAAGGCATCATCTCATACTGCACAGGAGATGACAGTGGTAAGCCCCGCCCCACCATATTCAGCCAAAGAAAACCACACCACCCTGCTTAGCAAAGGGGACAATTCTTGCCCGCTACTGCAAGACCAACTTACCTCCCTGAAGACTAATCTCCAGCCTCTCTGAGGAGGCAGAGTCCTTTTTCCACCCTGATATTGCTGTGCAACATGTGGGCCAGTGGGTTTTACTTCAGAGTGAACCTGCATCGGATTGGGCTGCATGGGTCAATCCTCACGAGACTTTCAGTATGTGGCAAAAGCAGTTCTTAGCAAACCCATGCTGACTTTTAGCTGTGCTTCCAGGTGCTGAGTGGTCCATTGTGCAAATACTGCCACCACGTGCAGAACTCTCAGCACAGATCAACCCTGGGAAAGCTGCTTGCAGAATACGGTTTGTAGTGCAATGCAAAAAGTCATTTCACACGAGTTCTTAGCATGGAGTCCATGTCCAAATGACCACCAGAGAGCATGGCTGGCCTAGCTACAGCACAACTAAAAGCACGCATGGATTGAATACAAAAAGTGTGACTACCATATATCCAGTCCATAAGAGGTGGATATATGTATGGATAGAGTTGTACTGTACAGCCTCTGTTTCTGGGGTGATCTTCAGGTCGCCACTTTATGGGAGATATGCTCACAAAAGAAACATCCATTGGAGAGCCAGTCTGCTGTAGTCAGGACTCAGGACACAAGATTCAAATCCACACGCAGCCTGATGCTCACTGAGTGCTTTTGGACCTGTCACATTGCTTGCCCAAAGCTATCTTACAGATTGTAAGGGGGAAAATTGGGCAGGGGACAAGGTATGCCACCCTGGGCTTGTTGGGAAAAGGACATGATCAATATATTTAAAATATGCCTCAAACTTGTGAACCGGTTCGCCTGTTTTGCGCTCTCTCCTGTTTTCTGTTGCTGCTCTGTATTTGAGCCTAACCAGCTGCATGGTCTTGGGGCAGTGGGTAATGGTGCAAATCCATTAATAAGAAGAGGTTCCAAGGGGATCTGCAAGACAGCAATTTTTAATCATAAGCTGCTTTATTGTGGAAAGGACCTGCTTTCTCTTGAGATGTCTAGTATCTTTGGAGGCATTGCATAAATAGTAGTCTAGAAAGAAGAAAGCTGTTATCTGAAATGAGCTGCACATAAATAGATAAGGAAAAGAGAAAATTCATTTTAATTGCATGTTATTATTTTGTATTAGCCACTTTGGTTTCTTCCTGGATTGAAAGGTGAGGTGCACATTAAAGGCCAAGGCTTAAGATGCTCTTCCTCTTGTGGAAAGTGTCTTCCATTCATAGCAGGGCTGTTTTATACCTGGCCCTAGGGAACTGTGGGGAGAGAGAGAGAGAGAGCCTTCATCCCAAAATGCTCCTTTGCTATGCATTTTTGTTTTATTTTGCCGTAAACTGTCCAGAGATGGAGGTTTGGGGCAGTCTTACATACATACATTTATGTGTATTTACATAAAAGTGCGCATACAGCAGTACTCCACCCATGTAACATTAGACTGTATGTCATCCACTGTAAAAGTTGCATATTCAAGCAGAATGTTTTACCCTCTCAGATGCTGTATCCCTTGAGGCAGAAGTAATAGTAAAAGGAGGCTAATTCTATTAAGACACACACCCTAGTAAGGTTTTGCATCCTCTGAGCAGCATAGGACGCACATGAAAGGCTGGAGATTGTGTCAGATCTGGCTCTACCAGATTTTATCCTTGGATCATGTGCAGCCTTGGACAGAGGATGTTACTTTAATAGGGATGCTGAAGGAGTTGATGTTCATGCTTCATCAGATTTTGCTCATGGTTATGAAATCTGCCAGGGATGTGCTTCTTAGCATATTACTGACCATTTGAACTAGTCTGCAGTCACAGACTTTCTATGGCCTTTGTTACAAATAGGGCCGTGCACTTTGTGGAGACCAAGGTAGAACCCTAATTATTGTGGTAATTAAAATTGGATTCATCTGCCCAGTGATGAAGACTCACCTGCAACTAATTATAATTGTTAAACATCCAGAGAGTGACATAAATATTGCATGACAATGTTTATTTTATAGCTTTAAGAGAAACCAAACCAAGTATATTCACTATTCCCTAATTGCTCCTCGACAGGATGACATTTCAAAGTAGACTGCAGGTTTTCTTTATTTAATCTAGGAAACTACAAACAGGAAATTCCTTAGTTTTCCTTGGTGCAATTTTAATCTGGATTACTAATTGCATTTATATATGCATCCTTTTTATATCCAACTTTCTTCCAAAGAGCCCATGGTAGCACTCACAGTTAGGGGTGTGCACAGACTGTTTGGCACAATCCAGTTCGAATTTGGACTGAACTGCAGCTGTGCAAACTGGTTCTGTCAAACTGATTGGCTGGGCCAGCTTGAACCAGTTTGAAGTGATTCGCGATTCAACTGCTCGAACTGTGAACTGCTGTTCACGATCGAACCAGTTCTGCATATCCCTACTCACAGTCCATTTTCTTTTATCATCACAACAACGTTTTAAGGTAGGTTAGGCTAAGAGGTGATGACTTGTCCAAGGTCATCTAGTAAACTGTATGTGGCTGGACTGGGGTTTGAACCCAAGTTTAAGTCCAACACTTAACCACTACACCATAATGGCTTTTAGTTCTCCCATTTATGTTTGCTGAGGTAAAGTCATAAGGTTATCATAGTTGTCCATTATTTTCTCCTGGACAGTTTTTTTCAGAACTCATAACTGAATGTTGAGCTATAAGAATTTGACCCTATGCAGAAGAATTTCAGTTTTTTTCAGGCCACATTTTGAATCAGACCTTGCATTTACGGGTATAATCAGAAGAAATATTCCCCATGTCCAAAGACCAGGTATCCTATGGGAACTTTAAAACTGAAAGTGAAAATCTGGCCAAGACATTGACTGCCATCAGCATACTAACGTCAACATATGCATCCTGGTATAGTGGAGGTACTGCTGATCACAAGAATTTAAGGTGAGGTGGGAAAAGTCTTTGACTAATAGTTCAGAACAAAGGTTTTGGCCACTGTGAGGAAAAGGATGCTTGACTAGATGAACTTTGCTCTAATCCAGCAGAGATCTTCTTATGTTAGACTGGGGAAAACAAATCTATTGACATTCCACCACCTGGAAGTTGGAAGTTGGGCCTCTCAAGCTGGAGTGTGGGCCTTTCATTTTATGGTTGTATTTGGAAGCCATTTGAATGTTAGACCCATCATTTTTGAATAGGCAATGCTAAGTGGTAGAGCAGATGCAACTGATTTGACTGTCACTGAGAGCACTCATTGTTATGATCCGTCAGAAGAGCTTTTAAAGAACTGACACCTGCATGAAATCTTGACAAGTGTTTAATCCCATTATCAGCTGCTTCCTATGGCTGGCAGTGGAGTATGCAGTTGTGATTTTTATTTCTGCCCCAAGGTCTGCCAGCAAGAATTGGTCATGGGGATGATCTTACACACATGAAAGAAAAATACAAGAAGTTCTTTGCAAAAAATCAATATAAAGTGCACGTGTGCGCAAGATTACTTAGCAGGCCGAAAGCACTCAAATCCATACTCTGGCGTCGGTGCTGTGCCTTTCGGTTGACAAGGCTTGCAACTTTCCAGATTCTTCCACCTTATAACTGCTCATTAATTACCTCCATTTGTCAGCTGGCAGTACAAACAGGGTACAAATGTTTAGTCTGCATCTTGGGTTAATATCTGGGAGCAGCAACAGCAGCAGTGGATGGACGGTTTCCAGAACTCTGCTACATAATCGCCTTCTGCTCAAATTGCTTAGCTCAAAAACCAACCAACCATCTCAGCAATATGTTCCCTTTCCTAATAATGCATCAGCTGAGCTTTCTTTGAAACTGTCGTGGTATAATTCCTGTTAGCATTCATATATATATTCTCATTGAGGTTAAAAACCTACTCATTGATTCTGTTTTTTTAATTCATAAAGTCTTTCTAACAATTTTTTGTTACATTTTCATACTTGTCAAATCAATGGTCTGTGGGTGATTTATAATCTTAAAAACCAACAATTTAAAATAAGCAAAAACAGATTAAACAATTAAGCAAAGTTAAATAGAAGTGCCATAATTGCCACGGGTTATGGTAATGGCCATCAGCATGGATGACTTTAAGCAGGGCATAGACAAATTCATAGAGAACAAGTCTTATCAATGGCTACTGGTCTTGATGGCTATAGGCTACCTCCAGATTCAGAGGTAGGATGCCTCCAAATGCCAGTTGCAGAGAAGCAATAGCAGGAAAGTGGTCATGCCTTCATCTCCTGTTTATGGGCTTCCCAGAAGCATCTGATAGGCCACTTTTGGGAAACAGGATGCTGGATTAGATAGGTCCTGGGTCTGATCCAGCAAGGTACTTCTTATGTTCTTATGTATTTAAAGGCATGATTTAAAACATGAATTTTTAAGGCCTTCTTGAAGGCCAATGACGGGGTCAACCCATGCATCTTAGGAGAGAGTGCATTTCAAAGCCCAAGGGCATCTATAGAGAAGGCCCAATCCTAAATCATCACCAAACAGGTTGGTGGTAACTGGAAGCCAATCTCCCCAAATGACCTTAGCAAATGGTGGGGATTTTATAGTAGTACTTAAAATTGTTGAGCAAGACTGCAGGATGGATAATGCCTGGGCCCATAGGATGGCCTTCTCTGTGGCCTCTCTTCTTTTTTGGAACACCCTTACCCCGCAGGTTCATTTAGCCCCCTCCTTAGTGGCTTTTAAGACCTACCTTTTTTGCCAGGCTTTTACCCTTTAAATATATATAGAGAGAGAGGGGGGGGGAGAGAGAGAGCGAGCGCACTATTGTTATTGTTCACCACCTAGAGTCTTTGGAGGCGGCGGTATACAATAAATCTTTGATAAATAAATAAATAACCAGTGCAAAACGTATGCTCTCACATCTCTTTTCAGGTCCCTTGAATTGTCAGCAGCAATAAGAAAAGGGAGATTCCCTGGACTGTTTATTTCTTCTCTGCATCCAGAACTGGCCCAAGATTGGCCAGCAAGTAAAGTGGGGTTTCTAAGTTCTGTTGCCCCCACCCCTTACTCAGTGGCACACAAAGCACTGGATCTTTACCTGACTTTGGTGCCTCTGGTGTCTGCAGCACTGCTCCTTCTCCTCCCACACTCCCTGGATTTAAAAAGGCAGAGAGGAATGGAGCAGAAGAGGATGTGTGGAGGAGAGGAAGGGTGGGCTAGAATGTCTCTCTTTCATATTTTATGTGTTTACCATGGGAAGCCACAATGGACCCAAGTTTCCACATAGAGTCGACATGAGCTTCATGGCTGAATAAGAGCTTCAACCTGGGTTTCCTGGATTTAACTCAGCATTCTTGCCACTACTGACACTATTAAATTCTCTGATGCATGACACAGCATGGAAAGGGTGGAGGAAGAGCCCAAAAGGCCAAGTGTGCACAGTTTGTGTCACTGAATTAAACCCCAGTCATGAGTTTAATTGTCTCTCTATCGCATTAAATAGGGCTTGACAATTTGCTGTTTTTGTTGTCCTAGACAAGCAACACCAATAGGAGGTTTATCAAGCCCCCTGGTCATGACCAGAGGGCTGACTTGAGGGGTTACAGCTTGTGCAAGATGCCACTTGTGAGTTAAATGCATCATTTAAATATGCTGTGTCCAGTAGAATTATCTGTAGGACAGCATAATGCATTTTGCCAGTATGAACTAGCACTAATTCTCTCCTCAAGTTACCTTTCCTATTTCAGTCAGCAGGCTCCATCCTTATGCCAAAAAAGGATATGTCTTCAGGAGGACTCCATATTTCCCATAGGAGATAACAATGGCAGTTCTAAGATTCTAATGCTAAAATTACCTTCTGTATTCAGCATCATATTGTCAATAACTAACCATGAAAAGTTCTTGGCAGAAGATACCTAGATCAACTGCAGGGATCCAGTTCTTATCCTGAAAGTTTGGCTTAGAGGGAGACCAGTTGCTGCTGGCTATCCCTTTAACCTTTGTTTTGTTTTGTTTTGCTTTAATTCAGATTTCGTTTTTAGATGAGTTTGGTCATATTTACCAAATGGCTTAAGCTATTTAGATTTTTAGTATCATTCAGACAAGTGTAAGGTGCCAGAAGTCTTGAGCCAGGGACTCTTAATTCCCTGCACTAGGGCAGTTCTGAGACTAAGGGAGTCATCAGTCGGATCTCTGCTGCACTGCAGCGCCAACCATATAATAGCCAGAAATGGTACTGCCGTTCTTCAACCCAGGTGACCTAAGGAACCAATAGGGGGTTGGCTGCCTATATTTAACCATTGCACCATACTTGATTAGTTCATGTAGTGCCCGTCTAGCTAGTATACAAAACAGGAAGTCTCATGGAAATACAGATCTAATCCAATGAGTTTATAGCTGGGACTTCACATTGCACAGAGCAGAATTTCCTTGTCTAAGTTTCTGTTATCTGAAACCAGCCGTGAAGACAGAGGAAAAGATTGAGGAGCTACTCCTCAAACATTTTTTGGAGGAGAGAGGAAAGACACTTTCAGGGTGGGGCAGGGGAGAAAAACATGTACTGGACAGAGTTCAGTAAA
Source organism: Hemicordylus capensis (assembly GCF_027244095.1). Lineage (NCBI taxonomy): Eukaryota > Metazoa > Chordata > Lepidosauria > Squamata > Cordylidae > Hemicordylus > Hemicordylus capensis. The sequence goes on along the minus strand of NC_069657.1, from coordinate 393,138,235 downwards.
ATGAGGGGGAACTCCTCAAGTGCTTAGGGGGGGATGTGCACCCCTGTCTGAAACTCCAGATACTTGATGTAACAGCCCAGATGGAACTGAAAGAGGCAGGAATTAATGTTCTTTCTTATGAAAATTGGCTTAAAGGTGTACAAATAAATAAAAAATCTAATATCCTCCTTTTACAAATCCCCCATCCCCCCTTAACTATGCCAGTGCTGGGTAAAAAGGAAAATGCGTCAAGTGTAAGCAGTTCAACATGGAGGTGCAGGACAGCTTCACACAAGTAATGAGTAAAGGTATCTACTACATTGAAAAGCAGGTATCATGTACTATTTCCTAAATTAGTAAAAATCAAATGATCTAAAAATCCCATGAAGTACAACCTCCTAGGTGTTGTAACTGTTCTATTGAGTTGTAAAACAACATGTTTCAGTGATTGGGTTTGTACCATTATTTAAGAAATATGTGAAGTATCAGTGGGAAACTTGATATAAATCAGTGATTTAATTTGAGCTGTTTTGCTAGATGATTTAAATCAGTGATTTAGATAGCCTTGATTTAAATCACCCCATCCTGGTATGTGGATGGCTCACAGTCTAAGAAGAAACACAAAGAAGCTCTTCTCACGGATCATGAGGAGTCTGTGGGGTCTGTGGGGAAAGCAGGTTTAACTCGCTCTCCCCGCAGGCAATCAAAGGGCAGCCCTGGGGCAGCTGGGGAGGCCACCCACACGACTGCTGACTCCATCACGGAGCCAGCTGGGGCTGCAGGGATTGGGGGCCACATGGCCCCCAGAGGTCCCAGGATGCCCTGCACGAGGATGCCTGCAGCGTCCCGGTTGGGGGTCTACTCGTGTGTCTCCACGTGCCGTGGCAACACATGAGCAAAGAAATGAGGTTAATGGAGTGCTCACTCATAGGAACATAGGAAGCTGCCATATACTGAGTCAGACCATTGGCCTATCTAGCTCAGTACTGTCTTCACAGACAGGCAGCGGCTTCTCCAAGGTTGCAGGCAGGAATCTTTCTCAGCCCTATCCTGGAGAAGCCAGGGAGAGAAATTGAAACCTTCTGCTCTTCCCAGAGCGGCTCCATCCCCTGAGGGGAATATCTTACAGTGCTCACACTTCTAGTCTCCCATTCTTATGCAACCAGGGCAGACCCTGCTTAGCTAAGGGGACAAGTCATGCTTGCTACCACAAGACCAGCTCTCCTCTCCATTAAACTCATTTAGGGTGTTCTAGGCAGGCTAGCCGCCTTGGGAGCTCCGGGCTCGCCCGTGAGCGCAGTGGTCCCCACGATCGACAGAAAGCTGGCTAAGCTCCGCTTTCCGTCAATTGTGGGAATAGCCTCAAGCAAACACACCAACAACAGCCACTAGAGGGATACTGTGCTGGGGCTGAACAGTAAAAGGTTACTACTTTTGATGGTGCCTCTTAGCAGGGGTGTCTATTTGGTCCTTGTTTTGAAAAGGCTGCATGTGAGTACAGCTATCCTATAGCACACTGGAGTTTCCGCTCTGGCACGTTCCTTAAATAATCTACCAGCGATTCAAGAAAGACGGCTTCATTCTGTAACGCCCACTGAGACAGACAGCAAAGCCACAGCCCGATTCTCTATTTAGTTTTTATTTCCTTCACAGAAAGGATACCATTTTTTAAAAAATTGTCTAGTATGAATAATGTCCTGCAAGATATGGTATATTTGTGGTGCTCTATATTCCACAAAATTGCCGCCTCTCGTTCAGCTAGGGAGGAAATAGTGAAATATAATTATACTGTCACTCAGCACCATCTCTAATGAATGCTGGTTTGTTCTCACTCCATTACTCAACTTACAATGAAGTATTTACATTAATTCTTAAAAACCCCTCCTGTCGTTTAAAGAATATACTAATGAATCTATTAGGCAGTGCAATACCATGGCCCAGTGGTTTAAAAAGGTCACGTAATATAGGGCATAATGATCCTCAGAACACTGGGGCAAGCAGGGTCAGATCTAGCATCTTTGCCTAAGATTACTCAACTGTCTGGGAAGGGGGAGGCCTGGCTGTTGAGGAGCGAAGAGGAATGGGCCGCGTGAATCAATTGATGGCACTCCAGAATCCCTGTGGTGTCACAGGAGACTCTCTAGAGCATGTTTCCTTGGCAAGAGGCCCAACCAGCTAAGAGACAGCATGCACAACTTCCTATCTAGCTGGACCCCATTCCAATCAAGAGCCAAAACAGAACTATATTTTTCACTGGTGGTGACATTAAAGCAGTCCCGTAAAACTTCAATTAGTATAGCAACCCAAGCCACTTAAACAATGATTAATTTCAAAACTTTTATTTTGAAGCAATGCAGAGCCACAACATACCTTCTTGAAGACCACATGAAGAGTGAAAGGGAGATTCGCTTAGGCCTTTAGCTTCTTTGTTCCATACACCATTTTAATGTTACTGGAACAGATAGAGAAGATATTCCCAAATGCAGCTAGTATGCCTAGTCCAGGCAGGGATTTCATGGTGGTCTTAAGACACCTGTTCACACTTAATTGAATTGCCCTAAATTTGACCTTCCCTTGACATCTGTTTTTGTGTAACAGCCAAGTAAAGTATGACACAGTTTCAAATAGACCAGTATCTGGCACCTGTTCTTTTATTATTTATTATTGCGATTGCATCAGCATTTACTTCCATGTCCTCACTGCTGTCCAAACATGGAAAGATGATCTGGTCTTTCCTTCAAAATGTCTAAAAAAAGATGAAACATAAATAGCTTGGAAGACTCGTGCTTAGCAATAGTTTAAGAAAATAGCCCCTTTCTCCCATCTCAGCACACTCACCTCTTCTGAAAGGATTTCAAATTAAAATATCAGCAAAAAGAGAGACTGTATAGTGGCTATGATCCAGCAAACCCTTAACCTGAAAGGAAGAACAGCCTCTCCAACCTGACTGTACACTGGATTTTAAGCTTAGGGAGATTTCTAGAGAGGAAAAAAACAGAAATGGCACATCTCAACCCTATTATTAGAACTGGACATACACTAATGCAAAGGGTTAAGGAGTATAAGAAGTTGGCTAGAAGGAGTTGTAGTAAGTGCAGTGGTAGCTATAGAGATTTATTGGAACTGCAAATGTTCACTGCAAGTCTTCTGAGGAGTTTGCACAGTGCTGTCTCCTCTATTTCCTCACTTCCTGCCTTAGACTGTACAGGAATTGGGCGAAGTTGTAAAGTGTATTAAACCAAGTTACTAAAATTAATAAACTTTACACTGAAACATTCAAGTTAAATTCAGTTCATAGGAAGCTGCACTATCTCAAGTGAGACCATTGATCCATCTAGCTCAGTATTATCTACACTGACTGGCAGTGGCTCGTCAGGGTATCAGGCAGGATTCTTTCCCAGTCCTACCAAGAGATGCCAGGGAGTGAACCTGGCACCTTCTGCATGTAAGCAGATGCTCTACCTCTGAGCTACAGCCCTATCCCCAAAGGGGGATATCTTACAGCAGTGCTAATATGTAGTCACCCATGCATATGTAAATCAGGGCAGACCCTGGGCTCACAACCATATAGGGGTGGGCTGAAGTGAAGGCCTGCTTCTACCTCATGCCTCCCAGATGAGATGACCAGAACCTCCTTTGGGCTCTGCAACTCATGCGCCCTCACAGTGACATCCCCATTGTGGAAATCAGGCACTGAGGCCTCAACATATATCACAATGCATGGTGGGAGCAGCAGAGAGGCAGCCCTCAGTACTTCAGAAGCTCTCCTCTCCCTGGCCCTGCAAACCACAGAGGACTCTTCCCAGAAGCTGGCTGCCCAGGAGCAGTTTAATGCCATGTAGCAGCACAGATTACCAAAGAAGGCGCTAAGACGGACTCCATTTTCCTCCTATCTAATTTCCTCCTATCAAGGTAGCGGAACTAGGCTATCCAGGTTCGGAGCTGCTGGTCAGGAGGCCTCCAAGCTCCCCAACTGACCATGGATTCCTGCGTTAACCCTGTCCCACCCAGGAATCTGTGGTGAGAATGGGCTACCTGCTTAGATAGGGATGTGCAATTCATGCTTGCTACCCCAAGATAGGGATGTGCAATTCAATTTGCACATGAATTGATTCATGCTGAATTTGGGGTGATTCACATATTAGACAATGAATCAAATCATCCCTTGAATGAAGAGGCTGTTTCAAGGTCAAATCAAATCAGACCTGATTTGGCATGAATGAATTTGCACAATTCAAGCAGCCATTTTGGTGGGCTTTCCCCCTTTGCTGATTTCTGACACTGGCTTCCAATTGGCTTGAGATTTTCTTGCTCCTTGGTTGGCTTATCATATAAATAAAATGTTGGCATGGGCAATTGTATCCCCTTTGGCTGGGGGGAGGGAGGAGGGACACTTTTGGAGGGAATTTCAAAATGTATATTCAAAGAGACTGGGAGGCAGAGAAAGAGAGCCCTTATGAAGAAGAGGATACATCAGGATAGGAGGAAGGAAGGTTTGATTTTGTGGTTTTATTTTCTCAGCACTGAGTATATGCTGTGCTATTGCTGCTATAACTGTTTTGCTGGATCTCAGATTGAAAAAGGGAGAACAAAGAAGGAGGGGACTTCAAAATGTCTCCAAAGGGACTGGGAGGCAGAGAGAGGAGAGCTCTTACATCTGAAAGGAAAGACTCAAGGAGGCAGGTCTCACAATCAGTGAGACAGCAGGGGCTGTGGGGATCGGGGGCAGCGCAGCCCCCGGAAGTTCCAGCATGCTCTGAGCTAGTGTGCAGAGCATGCTGGAGAGACCCCCGAGCCGGGAGGCTGCCCCCGGTCGGAGGTCTTCTCATGAGTTGCTGCGGCGCAGAGCTGTGGCGTGGCAACACACAATTGTAGAGCCCAGGTTAGCGGAGCCAGCGTGGTGTAGTGGTTAGAGTGCTGGACTAGGACCGGGGAGACCCGAGTTCAAATCCCCATTCAGCCATGAAACTAGCTGGGTGACTCTGGGCCAGTGACTTCTCTCTCAGCCTAACCTACTTCACAGGGTTGTTGTGAAAGATAAACTCAAGTATGTAGTACACCGCTCTGGGCTCCATGGAGGAAGAGCGGGATATAAATGTAATAATAATAACAATATATAACTGTTCTGCTCTGCAGTCTGCAGTCTGCATTTCAAGGTGTACTCACTCAGTCAAAATGTGGCTGAATACATTGCCGTAGTTGAACTTATGGCTATGCTTGCTGGCTGCTAAAGGGTGCTGCAGTAGCTGTTGGAAGTAGGACAGAGTCATAATTGTGTGTGAGAGAACTACTTGTACTTGTGTCAATGATGTTACTGCAGTGCAGGCACTGTAGTGGTAGTGGATTCTGGGTCAGTGATTCTTGTTTGGCCATCTTTGGATTGTGTGTTTGACAAAATGTGTTCTGTGTTGGGAGGAACTGTGTGTACTTCTGTTCTGCAGTGTTTTTCAAGGCAGGGTTACACAATGTGTGCACTCTGTTTGTTTCATCCACAGGGAACAATTGGGAACCCAAATCACCCCATTGTTCCCCATGGGTAGGTCCTAGAGACAGCAAAGTGGGTTGGGTGCTAAAGCATGATGGGTGCCACCCAATGCACAAAAGAAACAGGCAAGTGGGTGATTATATATTTTTTAACCTAACCCACCCACCCCCCATAGGGTTCTATGGGTTTTATTTATTTATTTATTTGATTTCTATACTGCCCTTCCAAAAATGGCTCAGGGTGGTGTACACAGATAAATAATAAACAAATAAGATGGATCCCTGTCTCCAAAGGGCTCACAATCTAAAAAGAAACATAAGATAGACACCAGCAACAGTCACTGGAAGTACTGTGCTGGGGGTGGATAGAGCCAGTTACTCACCCCCTGCTAAATAAAGAGACTCACCACGTTAAAAGGTGCCTCTTTGCCAAGTTAGCAGGGGTTAGAGGTTCCTAACTTTTATGAAAGTTATTTTAAAAAATTAAAAATTGCTTGCCTGTTTCTTTTGTGGATTTGATGGTAGGTAGTGCCTATCATGCCCTATCACCCAACCCACTTTGGTGTTCCCAGGACCTACCCCTGTGGAACAATGGGGAGATTTGAGTCCCCCATTGTTCCCTATGTGTAAATCACAATTTGGGGTGGGGGGCGGCGGGTTTTCTATTCAATTTGTCAGACCAGCCGTCAGTGGCCGGCCAGTTCAATGAATCAATTCAAATTTTTGCAATTCAATTTGAGGTCAAATTGAATTGCAAAAATCAATTTGTACACACCCCTACCACAAGACCAGTTCTCCTCCCCTATAAGGTTAATTCATAGCATTAATTACTAAAAGCAGATCATGCCTGCCTAACACTGACCTGCCCCTAGGACCTCATTTCAACAACACCCTGGCAAAATACTTACCTATGTAAGCACTCTGTGCCAGCCATTTAGACAAATGGGATGCACTGTACATGAATCTGACTCATTCATTAGAAAATACCAATTTCAGTAGAACTCTACAGCTAGTTTTAGAGAGCTGTCTCATTGGGATCTTTGCTAACACTTGCTCCCCTCACTGTTAACAGCTGCAGACTATTTTATAAATGTTTGGATTTGATCAACACTAATGATCCCACTGTTGACATCACCAGTCGAGCTGCTGCAACACAGGGCGATGCTCCTTAAATTGGTGAAAGAAGAGTGTGTATTTGAGACATTTTATATTTCAGCAAAGTATAAAGACTGTGAAAAATGGCAGGGCTTTCTCATAGTGGCACTGCTGCTCTAGAACAGTCTTCCTAAAGAGGCCCATCAGGTCACTTGGTTGCTTAGTGTTTAGGCATGTTCAAACCTTTTAAATGTCCTCAGATATTTTAATGTTCCTGGGGTAATTGCACTCTTATTTCTCTATTGTTGTTCATTCTTATCCTTAGAATTGTTTTATGCTGTTTCAGTTTTTATGGCATTTTTGTAAATCCCTCCGATGTCCTTTGACAGAAGATTGGTAAATAAATAGGCAACATACAACATATAGTTTTGCAGAACTTGCAGTCAAAGCATACATTTGTTTTATTTCAGATTGGGCTGGTTCAGACAATATATCTATCCTAATCATGTGATGGAGGAACATGCATGCACGTAAGAAGCCAAAAACATCAGACCCAGGACTTTTCTAGTCCAGCACCCTGTTTTCCACAGTGGCCCACCAGATTCCTTTGGGAAGCCCACAAGCAGTAGATGAAGACATGCTCTCTCTCCTGCTGTTGATCCCCTGCAAATAATATTCAGAGGCATCCTGCCTCTGAGCCTGGAGGTAGCCTATATCCATCAAGACTAGTAGCTATGGATAGACTTGTCCTCCATGAATTTGTCTAAGCCCCCTTTTAAGCCACCCAAGCTAATGGCCATCACATGTTCTTCCTCCATCTGGTGTGCTGTCTTGCTGCCACATAACCACACAGGGGGGTACATCTGAACTGCTCCTCATGAGCAGATGACAAACTTCTGTAGATTTTTGCATGTAGGGTGGTTTGAATGAAATCCCACCCACCCATGATTATTCACCAGTGGGATGGTATGCTGGGTGGGGGAAGATGTGCATATACATTTCCTCCCCATGTAATTAGCAGGAGCGCAACTAGGTAATTTTGACGCCCGGACTTGAAGCTCATTGGAGCCCCCCCTGCCATGAGGTCCCCCCTAAAAAATTTTTAAGCAAACCTCCATCCTTGGGGGGAGGGCTCCTGGGGACCCTCTGTCCTGGGGTCCTCCTGCTGCCCCACTGCTGCCCACGCCCGCTGCTGTGCTGCTTCTTGTCATTTTTACCTCCACCATGCTTCACAGCTGGGGGCTGGGTGGGAAGTGGGGAGTATGCTGAGCAGGCTCAGTCTCCCCCATAGTGGTTGTGGGTGGTGATGGGTGACAGCTGGCACAGTGGCTGGTGGACCCATCTGTCTGGGCCTTGAATGTGCCAGCGCAGTGGGAGTATCGACTGTTGCAAACCCAAGACAAGCCCTGCTCGGCTCACTCCACCCACCCACCCACCGGCTGCGCACATGGCGGCAGTGAAAATGACAAGGAGCAGCGCAGTGGGGCAGCGGCAGGCACGGGCAGCAGCAGGTTGACAGAAGGTGCCCCAGGACATTTGGAGCCCCCTCCCCGGCTCAGGAGGCCACAGACCGCGACCTCAAGGTCCGGGGGTAATAGCACCTCCGGTATATGTATATGTTTTTAACTTGTTTTGTGCTATTGTTAACTGCCCAGAGATGAAAGTTTGAGGCAGTGTACAAATTTGATAAATATATAAATAAGGAAGGAAGGAAAGGAAGGAAGGGTCAGCAGACATATCATCCAAACTGGCCCATTATCTGATTTTCCTCTGATCAGTGGGCCCATCATCTAGCTAATACTGAGCCAGAGTTGTGTCACAACCAGAACTGTTGTAAAGATAACATGAGATAATCTCCACATTAAAAACTTCCATTACTACGTGCATTAGTCCAGGAATTGTCAAACTGTGGGGCCAGCCCACTGACCCTCTCCAGACTGAAGGGGTCTGGGGCACCTTGACTCTTTGGAGGGGTCTGGGGCACCCTGAGCCCTTTGGAGGAAGATGCAAGTGTGAGACATAAATACAAAATAGAGACCCTTTGCTAAACTGTATTTTGGACTAGCATGCGTCCATGATCCAAACTCACATAAACAAATAGAGGCAGGCACCCTTCCTTTGTACTGATTTCTTAACAAGGCCATTATGTGATTTAAGAAGTACTGCTTAAAGCAGGGATTCTCAAACATTTTGAACTTTAGCTTCTCCTTCTAAACCTTTTCTCTTTCTCTCTTTCTTTCTTGCAATAAAATTACAGTGCATAAATGCAATCGAGGCTAGCAATAATATACATGAATATAAATTCTAAACTGATGCTACCTTCCCCAACCCAACACCAATAATCTGTTTCATGCAGAGATCCTTTGCTTGCAGTCATGTGTATAGAGTCTGCTGTTGCATGTGAAGAGTCTTGCACTGAGTTACTATTCATGCACCAGCAATACAAGTGGATCTGTCTTATGGTTTTCTAAAACCACGCACAGGAAAACAGAACAACAAAGCAGTAACTGTTTTGAATTCAAATCATATTGGAATGATGGTACAGTGAGGGTTCAGTTACCCCAACAAATCAATGAGGGTCTTCAACCTTGGAGCATTAAAGCCATCTAGGTATTGCTGGAGGAGGAGGAGGAAGAAGAAGAAGAAGAAGAGGAAGGAGGAGGAAGGCTTCACCTTCACAGGATCCTATTCCTGCCAGAATCTGTGACCCTCTCCAGATACCCCAGACCCTTTCAGTGATCTGGCCCCACAGTTTGACAATTCCTGGACTAATGCATGTAATAATGAAAGATTTTAAAGGAAAGCATTCATAGCAAATGACTATTTAAACACAATTAAGTACCAAAAGCAAGCAAGCAAGCAAGCAAGTTAAACAAAGAGCATTGTTAATTCAGAAGTATCAATTTAACTTATGCTTTTGTTGAGATTGATAACAAATTATTACTAATGTTAGCTTTGCTTGAATCATACCTGCATATTTTATTCTGTTACCAGCTACCACCATTCTCTGTTATTTATTTATTATTATATTTTTACCCTGCCCTTTCCTCAAGTTCAGGATAGGATATACTGTGCATGGATTTCCCCTTCCTCATTTTCCCCTTCAACCTTGTGAAGTAATTTAGACTGAGACATAGGTAGGAGCTGTTCAGACGTCATGCAGAACCATGGTTAAAACTTGGTACCATATAATGTCTCCGAGCCTCATCAGGAGGGTGCTCTTCCCACCACCCCCTCACTCTGGCCATGTACAAGTCTGAAGAATTCTGCTTCCAACTGGGGTTTTCTTTTGTGGGCAGGGATGGAAAGGACTATAGCTCAGTAGAAGAGTATCTGCTTTCCATGCAGGAAGTGCCACGTTCAATCCCAGGCTTCTCCAGATATCCCTCTTGAGAAAATATCCATCTAAAACACTGCCAAGCTTTTGCCCGTCAGGGAAGACATTACTGAGCCACCCGGATCAATATCTGATTGTATATAAGGCAGCTTCTTATGTAAGATCGTGACTGGTCACTCAGTGAGCAAGTCGTTCTAGTCTAACATTCTGTTTTTTTCTGTTGAATTTTCCAGAAGTGAGTCCCAGAGAATGAGGCCTACTTGGTAATGTCTTTCATTTGATTTATTGGCACATTGGATCAGAGGTTGGGTTTTAATGGGATGGTATCAAGTGGCACCTGCACTTTTCAACCGAAGTTTCTGAACCTTAAATCTTTTTCTTCTCTGCAATCCCATCACTTCCTTCCAAGCCTTCCCATAGATGAGATAAATTAGCAAGGTTACTGTCCATCATAAAATATCAGAGAATTCTCTATAGCAACACCGTGATGGAAAGTGGTGTCACGCAAAGTGTCCCATTAATTGTCTAATGAAAACCATGCACCTTCTCTAGCTTAGTGTGCCAGCTTAACTATATTTTGTTTAGCTGCATGTAGCACAACTGTCTCTTTGTTATTCTTCCAGTGGGATTATTTATGCAATACACCAAAGGACTACTTCCTATCTTGGTGATCTTCTACTTACTCTGAAAAATAACCCGCTTATTAAAGCTCTGTCTTCACTAAATATTTACTAGAGGATATGCTTTCAGGAATCAGTTCACACTCCAGCAGAGGAAACTTTTTTCATAGCCAAAATTAGCCTGAGATCTGCTGTATGATTTCTTAAGGAGGCAGTACTGTGATTTCTGCCCTGAATCAGTTGAGAAGGAAGGGATAGTAATTAAAATAAATAAAACAAATTCATGTATTCACCAATATGGTGATTCAGAGTTTATTATCTATCTATATTATAATTTACTTAGACATACCCGTTGTTAATCCCATGTGTGGCAGCTCTTGAGAGAGTTTGTGAGCAAGAGGAGGGGGAGAGGACAGCGAAGGCAGTGGGGAGCATAAGGCCAATGGATAGGCCAGCGAATGGGCAGATGGGGAGAGAAAGCAGCAGCAGCGGAGGGCTGGAAAAAGCGGCAGAAAAAAAAACATTGGAGGGGGAAAGAGGGAAGAGGAGGGGGAGGTCTGAGGGCTGAGAAGAAGGGCACAAGAATGAGGGAGAACTAGAGCCGCAGACTGACCACTGTCCTCAAAGCAATATACAAAAGGAACGTTTAAAAACAAAATCTGAAATAACAACATAAATAAAAATAAACACACAATTCTAAAGCAATTAAAACATCCAGTAAGCTGATATAGAGCTAGCAGAAGTCAAGAGAAGCAGCAATTATAAATTAAAAGTATGCCATAAGCAGGAAGGCTTTTGCCTGGTACCTAAACACATACAAAGAAGTTGCCAGGAGCACCTCCCTTCCATAGAGAGCTACCCATCACACCATTGTGGGCAGTGGAACCCAGGGTAAAGATTTTCTTGAACAGGCAGGAGCATTTTGGAGAAGATGCTCCTTCAGTAAACTGGTCGTAAGCACTTTAAGATTATTTATAAGGAATATCTGTTTATTTATCACACCTCTATATGATCTTCTTAAGATAAAATGGTGGCTGAAGTGCAGGTACAAGTTGAAACTTGCTCCTCAAAAAATAATACAAGCTCTAGAATCCAAATGACATTTTTACATAGATTGTTTATTACCTGCATATCTTGACATTTTTCAAAAGAATTCAAGCTGCCATACATAGACTTACCAGGAGGTCTCTCAAATGGGTAATGACTAGATCAGATGCACTTAGCCTCAGTAAGGTTGCTGCATCATATGCCTTCAGACTGTCCTGGCCCAACATTGTAAACCACCCTGAGCCATTTTGGAAGGGCAGTATACAAATCAAATCAAATCAAATCAAATCAATCAATCAAATAAATAAATATGCAAGACTGTACAAGGTATGAACATTGGTGCTACAGCAACTCTGGATTGAGTTGATTGAACAATGTTAGCTATGGGAAAGTACTCCAAGTTAGCCATGTGAAAATGCCCACAGTACCCTGCACTGGAAGTGTGTGGTACTGCACAGGAATAGCTATGCTGGAAGCAGCTGCAGCCACATGGCTCATTCATGTGACATCTATGTTGTTTGAGAAACAAGCTTTGTCTTTCTTGGTGTTTTGTTTTGTTTTATTTATTTATTTATTTATTTATTTATTTATTTATTTATTTATTTATTTATTTATTTATTTATATTTATATACCGCCCTTCCAAAATGGCTCAGGGCGGTAATTTAATGTTTATTATGGCATTTTTAGCCTACTTTCCAGTAGGCTTATGAGATCACCTGGCATTCAATGTGTGTGTCCCCCGCTATCAACTTCACAATGTCTGGACCAATATTAACCAAATCAGGTACAGTTTTAGGGACACCTCAATGGTGTAGTTTCAAGATGGCAGATGCATGAACATTTGAGGCTCAAGAGGGCTAACTTGTGAACCACCTAACCACTTTGAACAAAATTTGCTACAGGTGTAGGGGCACAAAGGGACACCTCAAAGGTGTAGTTTTTGATGATGTCATCCATCCCAATTCAAGATGGCAGACATTTCAGGCACAAGAGGGCTAACTTGTGGACTGCCTAACCATTTTGAACCAAATTTGGTACAGTTGTAGTGAAGGACACACAGGGACACCTCAACCGTGTGGTTTGCAATGATGTTATCCAACCCAGTACAAAATGGTGGATGCATAAACATATGAGGTGCAAATGGGCTCACTTATGAACCACCTAACCAATTTGAACCAAATTTGCTACAGGTGCAGGGACACATAGGTTCAGCTCAACGGCATAGATTATAATGATGTCATTCACTCTGATTCAAGCTAGCGGACACATGAACGTTTGTGGTGCAAGTGGGAACCAATTTGGACCAAATTTATCCCCACAGTTGTAGGGACACATAGGGACACCCCAAACACATATTTTGTGATGATGTCATCCACCCCAGTTCAAGTGGGTTCAACTTGTGAACTGCCTAAATGATTTGGACCAAATTTAGTCCAGTTGTAGGGATAATGAAAAGAAAGTAGGCAGATTAGTTCTTACTAGAACAACGTTATTTATGCAATAACATAAAACAGACATTTAAAATATCCTAATCTGGGGCAGGTCCAAACATATGGACTGAAGTTCTTCCAGGGTCAGCACATTTCTAGCAACATTTTTCTATTTATAGATTAGAGTTGATGAAATCTGTCCAGGGTCCAACAAGCCTGTAAGACCATTTTCCACTGAATGTAATCTAAATGTAGTCTAAAAGGGACTGTTTGATAGTCTTAAATAGTTCCATATATTTCTTCCTCGGTATTCAATTTAAGCCAACATTCATCTAGAGAAGCCCCTAGTTTAGCACAGAGGAAGGAGGATAATAATCTGTGTGCTTGTGTGAGTTTCTCTGTTGATTTAAGTAAGTGGAAAACATCAGGAATTTCACATGCACCTAAAAACAAAGGCCAAATTTAATATTGAGACAATACTGCATTTGCAAGCACTGCCAAAAGACTGAGGTAGATAATTTAGACTGCAGTTCTAAATACACTCATTGTTCCCTACTCAGTTTGTTTAGGATTACAGTTTAAGTTATCTACCTCACTATTTTGGCTCATTGGACTGAATAGAACTTAATCCTGAGTAAACATGTATAGGACTATGCCATTAACTTCTAATTTAAGATTTTCAAAAGATTCAAAGTGGGCCGGTATGTTCGACACCAGCCCTGCTCACACAGTTGGGAAGGGGATGTACCAAGGGCATGCCCATTAGGATGTTCTCTGCAGACATCCAATATACATATGTCACACATGGCTGGGGGGAGGCTTTCATCTGACACCCACAAGAGCCTATCTACATGCACCCCAAATATTTGTTTAATGTAGTAGTTTGGATCATGTGTACAGAGGCCATTCAGATAAAGGGGTGCCTTTGCACGGCTTCGGCTAGTGCGCCAGCTGCATCCCTTTCTCGAGAAGGCAGATCTGGCCACGGTTACCCACGCCTTAGTCACGTCACGGCTGGATTACTGTAACGCGCTCTACGTGGGGCTGCCCTTGAAGAATATCCGGAAACTGCAGCTAGTGCAAAACGCGGCAGCTAGGGTTTTATCCAGAGCTGCCGGGTGGGAGCACATCACACCCATCCTGAAAGAGCTGCACTGGCTGCCAGTTCATTTCCGGGTCCAATTCAAGGTGCTGGTTTTGACCTTTAAAGCCCTTAACGGTTTGGGCCCGGGGTATCTGAGGGACCGCCTGCTCCCAAGGGTTGCTGCCCACTTGACAAGGTCATCTAAGGGGGCTCTGCTCCGGGTGCCTACAATGAAGGAGGCTCGGCTGTCGTGCACTCGGGACAGGGCCTTCTCTGTTGATGCCCCCAGACTTTGGAATGCTCTCCCAGTGGCCATTCACATCTCAGACTCCATCACAGTTTTTAGAAAGCTTCTTAAATCTTGGCTTTCCCGCCAGGCTTTTACATGACTGTTTCTATTGCTTCTTCTATGTGTTTTTACTCATTTATAGTTTTTATACTTGTATTTTATAGTTGTTAAATCAGATTTGTTTTATATTTTTAGCTTAATATTTTAATTGTCATTTTTATTGTATGTTTTTTAACTTTTGTAAACTACCTTGTAGGGATGTGCACGGTCCGGAGAAGTCCGGACCGGCACCGAAGGGGGGCCTTGTTTTTAGGGCGGGGAGGGCTTGCTTAGCCCTCCCGCCTCCTTGCCCCCGCCAGCGCCCGTATTGTACTGTATAGGGGCGCTGGAAACCAGCCGCCCCCCCCCGCTGCCGCGGCCGCGGCGAAATAACCCCTAAAACCAACCAGCCCTCCCTCCCTCCCAGCTACCTGCCCGCCCGCCCGCCCACCCACTCACCCAGTCGCTCACCCCGGTGAGTCACCCGGTCGCTGGATAAAAAGCGAGAGGAGCTCCGGCACAGAGCTCCTCTCGCTTGGAAGGCCTCCAGCAGAATGGTGGCTTGCGCGCGCCGCAAACCACGCCGTTCTCCGGAGGCCCGGTCTACCCGCCGGGAAAGGGCCGGGTAGACCGGGCCTCCGATCGCTGGGTAGACCGGGCCTCCGATCGCCGGAGGCCCGGTCTACCCAGCGATCGGAGCCCCGGTCTACCCGGCCCTTTCCCGGCGGGTAGACCGGGCCTCCGATCGCTGGGTAGACCGGGCCTCCGATCGCCGGAGGCCCGGTCTACCCAGCGATCGGAGCCCCGGTCTACCCGGCCCTTTCCCGGCGGGTAGACCGGGCCTCCGATTGCTGGGTAGACTGGGCCTCCGGCGATCGGAGGCCCGGTCTACCCGCCGGGAAAGGGCCGGGTAGACCGGGGCTCCGATCGCTGGGTAGACCGGGCCTCCGGCGATCGGAGGCCCGGTCTACCCAGCGATTGGAGGCCCGGTCTACCCGGCCCTTTCCCGGCAGGTAGACCGGGCCTCCGGAGAACGGCGTGGTTTGCGGCGCGCGCATGCGCGCGCGCGCAAGCCACCATTCTGCTGGAGGCCTTCCAAGCGAGAGGAGCTCTGTGCCGGAGCTCCTCTCGCTTTTTATCCAGCGACCGGGTGACTCACCGGGGTGAGCGACTGGGTGAGTGGGTGGGCGGGGGCGGGCGGGCAGGTAGCTGGGAGGGAGGGAGGGCTGGCTGGTTTTAAGGGTTATTTCGCCGTGGCGGCGGCGGCGGCGGGGGGGGGCGGCTGGTTTCCAGCGCCCCTATACAGTACAATACGGGCGCTGGCGGGGGCAAGGAGGCGGGAGGGCTAAGCAAGCCCTCCCCGCCCTTAAAGACATACCCCCCACCCGGACCCGAACCAGGCAGGGCCGGACCGGTCTGGCAGTTCGGCCATTCTTTGGAATGGCTGCCGGACCGGTTCGGACACACCACTACTACCTTGGGGTTGTTTTTAATGAAAGGCAGTATATAAATTCAACAATAAATAAAATAAATAAACAGCCCCTCCACCAACATCATAAAGGGCTGAGATGGGAGATGTCAAAACTTCTGTGGTCTCAGCTAATTTCATGACGGGAGGGGGGTGGAATGGAACCAGACCAGCCCTAATATTTATTTATTTATTTATTTATTTTGAACATATTTTTATACTGCCCAAAACCTACGTCTCTGGGTGGTTTACAACAAGATAAAAACAAAAGTAGAACATTAGTTAAAAACAAAAACAAGAAATTTAAAACACAACAATTTTTAAAAACAATATTCTAAAAATATTAAAAACAATCAAAACAGTATCAGTAAAAAGCCTGGGTGAACAGATACATCTTTAAAGTCTTTTCTAAAGTTGTCAGAGATGGGGAGGCTCTTATTTCACTAGGGAGCGCATTCCAGACAAGCCGGTGGCAAATGCAGACAGACCTCTCCTGATGAGCTCAATGGGTGGTGGGGTTCATAACGAAGAAGACGTTCTCTTAAATACCCAGGGCCCAAGCTGTTTAGGACTTTATAGGTTATAACTAACACCTTGTATTTTGCCTGGAAACATATCGGCAGCCAGTGTAACTTCTTCAATACAGGGGTGATATGGTCTCTCCTAGATGACCCAGAAACCAGCCTGGCTGCCGCATTCTGAACCAACTGTAGTTTCCAGACTACATACAAGGGCAGCCTCACATAGAGCACATTACAGTAATCGAGTCTGGAAGTTACCAGCAGATGTACCACTGTTTTGAGGTCATCTATCTCAAGGAACGGACGCAGCTGGCATATCAGCCGAAGCTGATAGAAGGCACCTCTGGCCACTGCCTCAATCTGGGACATCAGGGAGAGACTTGGATCCAGAAGCACCCCCAGACTGCTTACCTGTTCCTTCTGGGGAAGTGTGACCCCATCCAGAACAGACAGATCAAACTCATCTCCTGAGTTTCGACCCTGCACAATGAGTACCTCCGTCTTATCTGGATTCAGTCTCAGTTTGTTATCCCTTATCCAGCCCATTACCGACTCCAGGCAGGCATTTAGGGAGGCTATGACCTCTCCCAATGAGGCTGACATGGAGAAATAGATTTGGGTGACATCAGCATACTGATAACACCCTGCACCAAATCTCCAGATGATCTCTCCAAGTGGTTTCATGTATATGTTAAACAACATTGGAGACAATATGGAGCCCTGAGAGACACCATACAAAAGTTCAGATTTTGAAGAACAACAGTCTCCAAGTGACACTATCTGGAATCTGCCCAAGAGGTAGGAGCGGAACTACTTCAGAGCAGTGCCTCTCACTCCCAACCCCCTCAGACGCTCCAGAAAGATACTATGGTCGATAGTATCAAAAGCCACCAAGAGGTCCAAAAGGACCAACAGAGTCACACTTCCTCTGTCCATTCCCAATTGGAGTTCATCCATCAGGCCGACCAAGGCAGTCTCCACCCCATAGTCAGCCTGAAAGCCAGTTTGAAATGGGTCAAGATAATCAGTTTCCTCCAAGACTGTCTGGAGCTGGGAGGCCACCACCCTCTCAATTACCTTGCCCAGACACAGAAGGTTGGAGACAGGCCTGTAGTTACTCAGCTCTGAGGGATCCAAGGTAGGCTTCTTCAGAAGTGGTCTAATAATTGCCTCCTTAAGACTAGGAAGCATCCTACCTTCCCTCAGAGGCGTATTTTTAATCTCTACCAATCCTTCTACAACAACCACCCTGCCAGATAGTATAAGCCATGTTGGGCAAAGGTCAAGAGGACAGGTGGTGGGCTGCACTGTTCCAATCAGCTTGTCCACATCCTCAGGAGTCACAAACTGGAAATGATCCAACCTAACTGAGGAGTTGCTGGACACCTCCACATCAGACACTGAAGTAATTGTGGAGATGGAATCTAAGTCTAATGGAATCTAACTGATGAACAATTGGGACAGACACACAATACTCAGCTGGACCCAGATACCCCAAATGATAATCCTTTGATAATATTTTGACCTATATTAATTTCTGGGTTAACCTACACTATGAATCTCCATGTGAATAGAGATCAATAGCCAGAGTGGATCACAGTTTTCCCCACACACAATTTCTAGTGGCTGCAGTTATAGGGGAATATTGGCTGGGTCGTATAGATTCTGTGAGTCTGTTGGCTGTATGAGAACACCAACACACACCAGGCCACTTCTATTTATTGTGTACTACTCAGTGGAAGAATGCAGTGCATGAAACTTAGATTGGTGTCGAAAAAGAAAGTACAACAAAAGGAAGCAAAACCTTATCCAAGAACAATTGTTTGTTTCTAGTCCAGGCATTGACAACCTTTGAGAAGTGGTGTGCCAAGTCTTCAGGAGCTGCTCAAAGAGGGTTGCCACTCAAAGCAAACCTGGCATCCCTGCCTTACTAGCCTTGCCCTCTGCATCAGTCAGGACATAACACTGTCCTCTCCCACATCAGTGGCCATGCCCCCAGCCGCTGGACTCACCGTCAAGCTGGAGGCCCCATACTGATCATTGCCTCTTTTCTACCTAGCGGTGTTCAGTGGCTGTCCAGCCGGCATTAAACAGTGCCGATTGGTCTGTCTCTCTATCCTTTAGCAAACCTTTGTGCTTTGTCTCCTCCATTTTGGGGACAACGCACAGAAATTAGTTGCTGGAGGTGAGAAACAGCACACACGCAAGGAAGACCAGCCACGACAATGCCCATTGTCTGCCTCTGGCTGGCATGTCCCTCTTTGTTGTAGCAGGAAGCAGTCATCCAGGATTGGTGGTGGTAGTCTCTCCAACAGTGCCAGCTGGCTGGCTCTCTATCATATGCAAGAATTTATTTTTTCAGAGGGCACATATTCAAGAGAGAGAGCCAGCCAGCTGGCACAGACCTCTACCACTGATCCTGGATGACAGCTGCCTGATACAGCAAGTAGCAACATGCCATACAAAAGCAGGCAGTGAGCATCATAGTGACTGATCATCCTAGCAATGTGAATGCCACATAAAACCATTTTGCGTGCCACATTTGGCATGTATGCTGACCCCTGCTCTAGTCCAGCTGGATCTAAGAATGTTAAGTCCCTGAAGATACCATATAGGCCTAACCACTCACATAGGGTTCTGCTACAAAACTGGAAATATTTTTCTAGTTCTTGTTGGAGATGAACTTCCAGTGCATCGACCTTTTGCACCAACTGTCCTAATGACCACTAGGGGCATTGGGAGTAGAGACAGTGAGTCAGGGTCTCCCTATCTGTCCCTACTCTATGACCCCTGAACTGACTCTGCAGCACTTCCTGTGCTGAGTCAAAAATGCTTCCTTTCCTCCTAGAGAGCAGATGGAAACATCTCTCTCTCTCTCCTTACCTATCCATTATGTAGTCCTTTAGATTAGGTATAGGTCTTTCCTATCTATGTGTATTTAACCAATAAATATTTAGTGTTTAGTTATACAAGGATCTCCATGTGATTTCTCTAAATAGCTGTAATATCCAAACCATCCTCTGCTACCTACTCTGTAACTGGAGTGTGTTTCAAACACCATTTTAGAGGCCTGTTTTTCCTTTGCTAATAGGTTTTCTGGCACTGGCTTATGATCCTATGGGGGTTTGGGGAAAAGGTGAAAAAATTGCTTAAAATTGCCTGCTTGCCCATTTATTTTGTGGGTTAAGTAGTAGGTAGCACCCATCATGCCCTACCACCCAACCCATTTGATGTCCTAGGAGCTACCCATTTGGAACAATGGGGTGCTTCGAGTTTCCCCACTGTTCCTTTGAAATGTTTTGAGGGTTTTTTTTCTGTTGAAACAACCAGGCCAACCGCTGTTTCGACGATGTCTGCATTTTGTTTTGAGCTTGAAACAAAATGCAAAATCCATTTTTGCACATTCCTAGTACATAGCAAGCAATCTGGGTAGGTTGGGCTGCGATGATGGAGCAGAGGGTCTGGCAGTCTTAGAAGGGGTCCTAAGACTGCGCACATTGGGAGGGGCAATTTACAGGGTTAAAAGACACTGAATCAGTTCTCAGTTACTAATTACCTGGAAGTGTTTCTCATGTAAAACAATAGAAAAATGGGAACAGAAAGGAGCTAGATGAGATAGGCTTATCTTAATAATGAAATACTAGTTTCGGGAAGTTGTTGTTTTAGCCTTTGGGCTTAGAAGAATCCAGAAAAGATTATTTAATGGCCTTAACACAAGGAACGTGAAAAATCTGTCAGGAAAGGAAGGGCTATGGAGAACTGGACTTTGTGTCTTGGGAATGCCTTAGGGTGACAATCCTGGAAGTCTATTTTCCAGGGAGTCCTTTGCACACACCATCAAGAAAGGGAGTGGTAGCTATGTAGCTTCTGTAGACTCTCTATGTAGCTTCTGTAGACTATGTAGACTCTCTCAGCTAGTCGTTAGCTTCAGTGTTGAATACTGTTCCTTTTCTGGATTCTGTTGCACTTAAACCCAGGTGAAGCCATGCCAGCCACCTCTTGTAGAGGTGCCAAGGGGGTGTACAGACAGTCCCAAATCTAGATCCCATAAAAGGTCAATGGGCTACTATTTATGTATTATATTTCTTTACCACCCAAGTTTAATATAGGAGGATTGTCTTTCTTAGAGGCCTTCAGGAGAGCCTTAAAGACCCATCTTTTTAGCTCGGCTTTTAATGATATCTAGTTTTAATTTTAACCTGGTTTACGAGTTATTTTATTTTATTTTATTTTAATCTAAACCACCCTGAGCCACTTTAGGAAGGGAGGTATATAAATTGATTGATTGATTGAATGAATGAATGAATGGCTCTAGGTGGTTTACATTAGCATTCTGTGGACCATAATTTTGGCAATGCCAGTTCCAAAGACCACACAAGGACAAGGGTGGAGAAGAGTTTACACTTTTCATTCAAATGTGACTTTTTTTTAAAAAAGCATCACAACAACCATACCAAACAGAATGTCCACAAATATCAGGAGTGTGTATCACACACACACACACAGAAAAATGTAAGGATGTTTTGAAAAACATAAGGAGCATTTTCCAAACTTATGAATTTTAAGTTTTGTTGAATTCATTAAGAATGAAGCACATGCTAGACTGTGCCCAAAATATCACGCAAATATTAAATAAACATAAGCCCTGGAATTTAATATAAAGAACTCCTTGTACTGAAAGAGCGAGGCTCAAATTATGGTGGCAAAATAGAATATTCTGTTTGTTCTTTACATTGTGTCTCTTACACAATGTAAAGAAAATTATGTAAAAATAGAAACTGTATGTTGGGATTAATGTAGTCATTTGGCACTCTAGACTTAAATATTTGAATGGACATATTTCTTGCTCTGTTACTGATGAAAAGAGTTTAATCACATATGTAACTATTCCATTGAAACCAATGGAATAAAAGTGCTTAACTTTGCTTGGATCATGCCCAAAATCTCATGCCAGAAAGCCTTGAAAAATATATTTATATTAGCACATTTGCTTTATTAGTAATTTTGTCTTCATCTTGTGGTTTCAGAACAATGTTATCTGCTTTCTATTGCTGATTTTCCCTAGAGTAGCCTACTGCTGTGAAAATGGCCAAGATCTCATAAAGTCAGCATTCTGATTTGATGAGCTCAGGTAGAAGAGATCACTATTTAAACAAAAGGCTTCGCTGTCCAGCAAAGTGGCAAGGGGAATAATCAAAGAACACAAAACACAAAAGGATATTATCTTAATTGTAAGATTAGCTGATATATTTCCCTGGTGGGAGATCCCTTTCCAAAGAATAGCATTTTCTTAAGGGGAACATAAGAGACTGACTTAAGCTTAGAAAGCTTCATTCAGCCAAAAATATCAGACTTCTGGTCAGTGCAGGTCCTGGAAAACGGCACATCCTGATTCCACTAAAGCTACCCTAACGAAAGAGTGAGTGGCCCTGCCAAAGATGAAACCATTTCCCCATACCACCCAACACCTTCCAAACACATTATTGCTGACTTGATGAAAAGGTGGAATGTTCATGCTTATTGAATTCATCTGTGCTTTCTGAATGCTTGCTCCATGTTTTTGTGCCTGAGAGATCACACCCACTAGTACAACAAAGCAGCAAAAAGCACAACTCCCCTTTATTTGGGAATGCTTTCTCAACGGCAGCATAAGAAAGTAAGGCTCAATTCCAGACTGACACCATATTGATAATGCAATCCAAGTGATGGAGCGACAGGTATATATGCCCTTCTGCTGCCATACAGTTAACAAATATGGTTTGGAGAGGGGGGGAATAGCTCAGTGGTAAAGCACCTGTGTTGCACAGAGAAGGTCCTAAGTTCCATCACTGGCATCTCTAAGTAGGACTGGGAAAGACCCCTGAAACCCTGGAGAGCCACTGTCAATCAGTATAGTACACACAAGCACAGTACATACCTGCGACACAGGTACTCTCAATAAGTGTCTGAAGCAAGGCTATGAGATGCAAAATAGTACCAGAACATCTCCTAGTGGAGCACAAATTGAACATGTGAGCTAACAGTGTGATGCAGCTGCTAAAAAACAAAACTGAACTAAAACATTCTTAGGCTACATTAACAGAAGCTTAGTGTCCAGATCAGGAGAACTAATTCCACTCCACTTTGTGCTAGCCAGACCTCACCTGGAATACTGCGTCCAATTCTGGGCCTGCATTTTAAGAAGGATGTTGATAAACTGGAATAGGTTTAGAGGACAATGAAGTTGGTATGGGGTCTGGAAACCAAGTCATATGAGGAATGGTTGAAGGAGCTGGATGTTTAGCCTGGAAAAGAGAAGAGTAAGGGGAGACATGATCACTGTCTTGAAATATCTGAAGGGCCACCACACTGGAGGAGTGAACTTGTTCTCTGTTGCTCCTGAGGCCAGGACTAGAAACAAAATTATTTTAGTTATTTATTTATTAAAATTTATTGTATACTGCCTCCTCCAAAGACTCTAGGCAGTAGAAAATAAAACAGCAATATATTTTTTAAAAAAATTAAAGGGCAAAAGCCTGGCAAAAAAGGTAGGTCTTAAGAAGGGCCTTAAAAGCCACTAAGGGGACTGAACGAATTTGGGGAGGACCCTTGCCACCCAAATTCATTCAGCCCCCTCCTTAGTGGCTTTTAACTAAAGAAGAGGGGCAGCCACAGAGAAGGCCCTCCTACGGGGCCCAGGCACCACGCACTACACCAGGGCCCAGGACACTAAAGAGGGCCAACAGAGAAGACCTCACAGGATGGGATACAACTGGCCAAGAGAGGCGATTCCGGAGATATACAGGTGCTAAAGCCCATAAGGGTTTTGTAGGTGAGAACCAGCATTATAAATTAGACCCGGAAGTGAACAGGCAACCAGTGCAGCGACCATAAAAGAGGTGTAACACTATCAAATCTATGGCCATCCATAAGGAGGCAGGCAGCTGCATTCTGGACTAGTTGAAGCTTCCAGATAGTTTTCAAAGGCAACCTTAGGTACGGTGCATTACAGTAATCCAAGCGAGAGGCAACAAAGGCATGAGTTACGGTTGCCAGGACTTGCCAGTCGAGAAAAAGCTGTAACTGGCGAACCAGCCAAAGCTGGTCAAAGGCACCCCTGGCCACGGCCTTCACATGCTGTTCAAGCAGGAGCAAGTCCAGAAGGACCCCCAGATAATGAACTGTCTCTCTCAAGGGAAGCACAACCCGGTCAAGAGATAAACTCACACATGGCAAATGGCCAGATTCCAAACTGAACAAGAACTCAGTCTTGGAGGGATTAAGCCTGAGCTTGTTTTGGCCCATCCAGGACCTGACAACTTCTAGGCACTGAGCCAGCACATGGATGGCATCACCTGTTTGGCCAGGGGTAAAGATATAAAGCTGAGTATCATCAGCATATTGATGAAAACGTAACCCAAACCAATGGATGAACAGGGCCAGCGGCTTCATGTAGATGTTAAAGAGAACGGGAGCAAAGACCGAACCCACAAGAAAGGGGCCAGGGCACAGAACACTTACCCCCAGCTGATACCAATTGGAATTGTACGGTGAGATAGGTTCGGAACCGCTGAAGAACAGTGCCCCCAAGGCCCAGCCCACTTGGGCATTCCAGAATAGCATGGTCAATGGTATCAAAAGCCACTGAGAAATCAAGAACCAAGAGAGGTGCGCTTCCCACATCAAACTTACAATAAAGGTCATCCAGCAGAGCGACCAATGCCATTTCAGTGCTGTGCTGCGGCCTGAAACCTGACTGGCAAGGGTCCAAATTAGACTTAACATTAGGAAATTCTTCCTAACTTTGAAAGCTGTTTAACAGTGGAATGGTCTGCCTTGTGAAGTGGTGAGCTCTCTTTCACTGCAGGTTTTCAAAAGAGCCAGGGCAGCCGTCGGAGATGCTGTAGGAGTTTCCTTTATTGAGCAGGGAGCTGCACTAGAAGACCTCCAAGGTCCTTTCCAATTTTATAATTCTATGTTTCTATTATCTATTGCAGGCCTGCTCAACTTTGGCTCCCCAGCTGTTTTTGGACTACACCTCCGATAATCCCAGCCACAGTGGGGATTGACCACAGTGGTCAATGGCCAGGGATTATGGGAGTTGTAGGCCAACATCTGCAAGAGGGCTGAAGTTGAGCCACCCTGAATTCTATTGGTATAGTAGTATGGATACTGTAGAGTTACAAAGTATATTTTTCATGGAATACAAAAGAAAGGAAACCTACTAAATGATGACTTTTGTATTCTCTGAAGCATTCATACTCTTTTGTCAACAATTAAAACAAAATATGTTGCCTTAACCTACCTGTTTTGCTATTTTCACCTTATTGAATCAGCACAACAACAATTGGTAACAAAATACCCCCGTTAACTGGGCAAAGATGTGCCTATTAAAGTTATATTTATTTGGGGGAGAACAACTGATAGAATTCAGCTCCAGCACAACATCCCTCCAATAGCCGTTGCTGGTTTCTACTTTGTGTTTCTTTGTAGATTCTGAGTTTAAGGACAGATAATCATATTCTTTTTTCTAGGTAAACCACTTTGAGAACTTCTTTCTCGAAAAGCAGTATATAATGATTGACATCCAAACTTATGTTGCGCACACCCAATAACATTTTAAACATGTATTGGGTAGGGGCAATGTACATTTACTGGTTTTATATAGGTTTTTAAACTATTAAATAGAGATATATTATTTTTATATTAAATAACTGTGCTTTTTGTATTTTAATTGTGCATTGTTTTAATTATACTGTAAACCACTATGGGATTGTTTTAATGAAAAGTGGTATAGAAATCAAATAAATAAATACATTTCTCTAATCTCCCCTTTGTTCTGCATCCCCCTGTACTTCATGAAGATTATCTAACAAATGTCTCAGCCAAACTACAGAAGATGTACATTTGAACTGTGGGTCTCCTGCTTAATTTATTCTTGTCTTTCAGACCATACCGGTACAGTCATTAAAGACCTGTACAGTCAGTATAGCTTGCTTTGAACTTTATATTACAAATAAGCATCTGGCATATTAATTACTATTTCCATTATGGCTCCCAGTATTTTAGACCATGCCCTTCAGCTACTGTAGTGTATGTATTCTATCTTCTTAAAAGGGGGGAGGGGAGGTTGATATTCAGTTGTAGTGAAATAAGGCAAGCAATTGTTTTTATAGGGTACAGTAAGAAAGCTTTCCTGTACTATTTCCCAGGGGTGTTTTTTAGAGAGGGCGGAGCCAGAGTGGCTTGGGGGAAACAGAATGGCACAAGTGATAAAATGGAAAAGCTCCACTAAAGCCCTTGATTTGGTGCCCAACATAATAATGTTGACACATCACATGAATTTATTAGCATATTCATGGATCAGAAATTATATAAGTGAATGGTTGTTAGATTAGGATTTTGCACCTGATCACAAACCATCCAGATGTGGCAGCTGTTGCAGGGAAAGTAGGCAATTAGATACTATTATCTAATTGCACTAAAGAGAGGTTTATAACATGTATTGTTGCAAATATTATACTGATGTACTGTATATTTTTCTTGAAGTCCAAAAGTTCAGTCAATTGAAGCAACTCAAATCACAAGGTCTTTGATGGGAGTTGGAAGCTCTGATGGAGGGGTAGGCAACCTTTGGCACCCCAGCTCTTGTTAAACTACCACTCCCAACATCCCCCAGCCACCATGCATACACAAAGCTCATCTAGCTAGAAATGTTGCATTCATTTCAATAGAGGAAACATATTTATCAGCCTTCTCCCATGTGGACTGATCCGCTCACTCCATTGAAATAGGAAAACCAATTCACACAAGAGCTCATAGCTTGGGAGTGTCCTTGGACCTGGGTCTCTCCCTGGTACCTCAGGTTGAGGCTGTGGCCAGGAGTGCTTTTTACCAGATGCGACTGATTCGACAACTCCCTATTTCGACAATGAGGTTACACTCCCCCAGAAAGAAGAGCTTTTAACTGTAGCCTGGGAGTGTTCTTGGACACTGGTCTCACCCTGGTGCCTCAGGGTGAGGCTTTGGCCAGGAGGGTTTTTTACCAGTTACGATTGATTCAACCACTCCACCCATTCTTTGAGGAGAATGACCTGAAAACAGTTGTGTACCAGCTGGTAACCTCCAGGTTGGACTACTGCAATGCGCTCTATGTAGGGCTGCCTTTGTATGTAGTTCAGAAACTTCCGTTAGTTCAAACTGCAGCAGCCAGATTGGTCTCTGGGGCATCCTGGAGGGACCACATTATATCTGTTGTCAAATAGTTGCACTTGCTGCCGATATATTTCTGGGCAAGTACAAAGTGCTGGTTATTACCTTTAAAGCTGTGGATGGCTTAGGCCCGGGTTACTGGAGGGAATGCCTTACTCTACAAGATCCCCCCTGTTCACTGAGAAAATCAGGAGCGGTCTGTCTTTGAGTGCCACCGGTTCATCTAGTGGCAACCTGGGATAGGGACTTCTCTGTTGTCACCCCTAGGTTGTGGAATGCACTCCCTGTGGATATAACAGGATCGTTTTCCTTGGAGGCCTTCAGGAGATCTTTTTAGCCTGGCTTTTAAAGATATTTAGTTTTAATGTTACCTAGTTTTAATTGTAATTTGTTTTTAACTGGTTTTTGTTTTTGTTAATTTTAATGTGAACTGCCCTGAACCACTTTTGGAAGGGTGTTATATAAACCAAATTAAAAAATAAATAAATAAATAACTATGCTCAGTGGAATGATACAGAATTCTGCCTCAGGATGAATGAATTTTGCAAAATGTTTGTGTGTTTTTCATATTACAGTATGTTACTTGTGACTCAAACCAATAATCTTAATTAAAGTGCAAAGGTTACTATCCTCTTGGTAAAACTGAAACAGTGAAATTTAACGCAAGTTATGTGGTGAATGGATTTCTACTACATCTTTAAATAAGCTCTTCCTTTATGATGTATAATTCAGTCACAAAAAACAGGATTTTCCACATTTATTCTTTATTGTATTGCACAAAGTATCTACGCAAAGCAGGGACATCTCTATATCCCCTGGAGTATTATTTATTTATTATTATTATTAATTCGATTTCTATACCGCCCTTCCAAAAATGGCTCAGGGCGGTTTACAAAGAGATAAACAAATAAGATGGTTCCCTGTCCCGAAAGGGCTCACATTCTAAAAACAAACATAATACACACACCAGCAACAGTCACTGGAAGTACTGTGCTGGGTGTGGATAGGGCCAGTTACTCTCCCCCTGCTAAATAAAGAGAATCACCACGGTAAAAGGTGCCTCTTTGCCCAGTTAGCAGGAGTACCATCTGCTACAGCACAATCTCCTTTGAGCGTTGCGAGTAGCCAGTGCTTCTCTAAAAACATAAAATAAACCATTCCAAAGTTTTAAACATTTGTGTGTCAATGTCAATAACTGAAGGAACAAAGCTAAAGGATCAAATACCTATTTTCTGCACACACGCACAAATATACATTTTATACAAAGGTTCTCCGAGAATGTGCCAAGCAACAGCTTTCTGGTGCAATCCGCGTGTGTGTCTGTGTAGAGCTTGCTGTAGAAAGTTTGATGTACATAAAAATAGAGTTCAACTCCTATAATAACTTAAATGCC
Source organism: Hemicordylus capensis (assembly GCF_027244095.1). NCBI lineage: Eukaryota > Metazoa > Chordata > Lepidosauria > Squamata > Cordylidae > Hemicordylus > Hemicordylus capensis. The sequence goes on along the minus strand of NC_069657.1, from coordinate 393,110,257 downwards.
ACTACAGTTCATCTTTTTAGACTGGATTGTCTTATGTTGAATATATATTGGGGTAGGAGCTCACACAGGAGGCTCTAGTAACTTCAATGGCACCAGTTTGCATTGGCTACATATACATCCCATAATAACTGAACAGGGAAAAAAGCCATTCCCATTTGAGCACAGAACTATGCAATAACACTGAATGATAACCGTGCAGCCAGAATGAAAAACAATGCTAATACTTAAAAGAAATCCCTATCATTCTGAGAAGAGGAGGAGTTACATATTAAGTAAGTTAATTAACATTTAACCTTCATTTCATAAATTTTCTGCCTGGTATACACAAGATCCTTTACAGAAAAGTTCCTGAAAATGAATTAAGATAATGGTCCTAACATACAGAATCCACCCAAGTATTACGTTGACAAGTCTTGGTTCTTTGAATACATTTTAATTCTGCCAAAAACTGTGTTGTTAAAATATGCCTTCTTGTTTTGAGACATTTGCCATGTTAAAAAAAATCATGGAAATTATGTAAAAAAATAATTTCAAGTCCTTTGTATTTTTAGAAAAAGTATCAACTACAAAGAGAACTGATATTGTATATATACACAGAGAGGGCACAATCCAAACAAGCACTTTTCAATCCCGCTGATTTTCAACAGGTGAAATACAAACATGTGCTTAACTCGCATATTGAAATAAATGGATATGCAGCCTGATGCTATGTGTATTTACTCAGAAATAAGGCCCACTGAATTCAATGAGGCTTACTCACAAATTATGTAGACGACTGCAGTCTTAAATGTAATTTTGGCTGGATGATGCCCATACATTTCAACTGTGTTCATATGAAAAATGGAGGTCAAAAGCACAAGTAGTTCTATGATTTGTTTTTGTCCATTACATTAAGCACTTCATCCAAAAGTGAGGGCCCGAGGTCAAGTTGCAAAGAAAAGAGAGGCTCGGCAAGATCTGAAAGGGGGTCTTCTGATTTAGTCTGTGTCTTGCTTAGATCACATGAAAGATGGTCGCTGTCAAATAACTCCTCCGTTTGCCATTCACTGTATTGTTCCGAAAGGCTGGATGAATGACTGTCTCTCCCATTAGCATAATGTGATGCCGGGATGCTCCGCTCCCATGTGATGTCATCTTTGTATATTTTCCCATTCTCCAACTGTTTGCTCTTCTCCTGCAACTTTTCTTCCATTACGGGCTCACAGCTATGCCTGGGATTCCTTAATGGCCCCAAAGAGTCCTGCTTTGAATTAAATGTCACCGGTGACAACAAGGGCAGCATGAGGGCTTGAGAACCACCGATGGCAGGAAGTGATATGGCATTTTTGAGCACCGGGGAAGGCGTTTCAGTAAACACGGAGTCAGAGGTGCTGTTTGCCCTTAAGAACTCATTGTGCCCTTCACATTGGCTGGCTGTTTCTCCCTCATTCCCAGGTAAAAGCTCATAATTGCCTTTCAGAAAGGAGATGTCTCCAAACACATCATGCTGTCCTTCTTTCCCAATATGAATTGTGTGGCGAAAATCACCGAGAGGTGGGCTGATCATATCAGGAGACAAAATGTCTCTCAGCTTGAATTTTTTTCCTTTCTTAGTATTGCCGGCTTTCAGGTAGATGGGCGTCTTGGCTGGCATCTTCTGGAAGTATTTGTGGGGCAGGGGAATCTCTCTGACAAAGGAAAGATTTAAAAACAGTCCACACTTCTTTCTTCTCCAGCTGATTCTTTTATGTTACTGATGTCACGTTATTGACTTCAGTGGCACGATTCCTTCTGAGAAACAGAGTTTTGGAACTCAAAATAATTTAAATTCAGGTTTCTTCCTCAAGATTAAGTGGTTGGCACCTGCCAGACTGTGAAGTGGACGTCCTTACTTCCAGGCCCTCAGAAACCTGCATGAGAAACATAGATTATTTTTAACAGGCTCTTCATGGTTCACTCAATCTTATATTTGCAAAAACAATTAGTAGTGTTAGTAGTGCTCTTGACAGTTCCAGCCTAGAGATTAGCTGTATGATGTTGCTTCCCTTCATTAAGCAAGATAAAAGGATTCATCTAACAAGAGCTAACTAACCTTTTCCCTGACTTGGTACATTTTTGAAGCCAGAGCTCCTTAGACACGCTTGCCAGACACAATTCATTTATAAGCTCACTATCTTGGCTTTCTCAGTCTCGAAGTCATCTTCTCCCTCATTAGAAGGCACAGCCCACACCTTTGGACATTCCAAAAGCACTTCTAAAACAACTATACTAAAAAGTCACTTCAACAACAAGAAGGGTTTATAAAAACACATCTGTAGGCCTTTGAAACTTGAAGCTGGAATATTTTCTGTATATATACTTAAAAACATAAGACCATAAGAACAGCCCTGCTGGATTAGGCCCAAGGCCTATCTAGTCCAGCATCCTGTTTCACATATTTTTGAAGCTCAAAGCTAAAATTGTTTTAACACTGCACATTTAGGATGTATCTGGGCAATTGGTTCAAAGCATGCCTTTACCCACCCTTCAATCTCTGTTATATAATCTGACAAGCTCAGAAAAAACAGGAGGGCAGCAACAAAAACTGAGCCAAAAGAGACTGGTGCAGGAATATATGCATCCATTACAGATCCCAACATGTTTCGAGTTATGTGCTCTTCATCAAGGCAAAAAAAAATTAAGAAATAGGTTTTCCAGAAGATACCTCTTGCACTAGTACCTATATATTTAAAAGCCTTAGGACGTTTGTAGCAAATCCCATGGTACATAGCACATCTTGTGAGAGCTAAGAGAGTTGTCCAGAGAAGAAGCCATGGAGTAGGGGTGAATGGTGGTTGGAGGGGCAGCTGCTGCCGAGGAGGGAGGGTCAAGGAGGAGAAAGAAAAAGAGACATTGAGCACTCATCTGTCACCCCGCCAAGTCTTCTTGTGAGGAGGACAGCTGAGCTGGGGCAGAAGAATGCACCGAGGGCCATCTGTGCAGGCTAGAACAGAAGTTCTGGCTCGGCCATTCTCCTCGCAAAGAGACTTGGCAGGCCAATGGAGGCTCTCCTGAGGTGCACTCTCCCGCCCCAATCGACCTCGTGAGGATACTCGGCAGGGAGACGCAACTGAGGCTGGTGGTGAGAGCCAGTCTAGGCCACGGTGATGCTGCTCTGGCTGAATGAGTTGCGGGGGGGGGACTTGCTGAGGGGGAGGCTGGCTGTGGGGGCATGGCTGAGTGAGCAATAAAGTTCTAGAGTGCAGATGCTCTGCATGGGATAAGCTAGTAATTATGAACAGCAGGAGAGCAGAGTGATCTTGAACTGTTTCTGCTAAAAGTCTCCAGATGCTAAAGGAAAGATAAGTCCAGAGGGAGATTTTGTTTCTAGGTAAAGACTGGACAGATAAGCAGCTGCTAGGCAGACTAGGGAAGGTTTTGTGTTGGCACCAGTGAGACAACCCTTGCAGCCTGGAGTTGATGTGTTTTTATGGCTAGTCTAAGCTAGTGTTTCTGTGTGCAGCAGCCTTTTGAGAGAGCAATCAAAGACACACATGATGGCTGTATGTTCAGATGTAAAACAGAACTAAGGTTAGACTTAACCCTAACACATGCCAAATTCAAATTTAGGCAGAACCTAAGATCTTGGTAGTGCCATAGTGCAAGGTTTCTTTTGGATGACAAAAGAAACCTAGCTTACATTAAATAAACCATGGTTCCTTGTGATGTCTAAACCAGTCCTACAATATCCCATCTACACATGCTGGATTGGGAGCAGGAGTAGTCTTGCTGCAGGGTTGTACATGAAACTGATTTAGTGTTCTGTTCCAAGCTTGGAATGGAACATTAAATCTGCAGAATGTTCTATTGGAATAACGTGTTGAGCCAGTTGTGCCAATGGAACAACCCCATTCCGAGGGCCACTTTGGAATCCCAAATGGCGTGCTTCTGGACTCTGCACACACGGCACAGCCATTTTCATGGTGGTTCTGACAACACAAATGGTTGTGTCGTGTGTGTGCAGAGGCCAGAAGAGCACCATTTTGGATTCCAAAATGGAGCATGGAATGCTCCTACTTGAAATGGGCCATTCCTAGTCATTCTGACTGCAGAACGTTCTGCACATCACTATCTGGTAGGCTTGTGCATTTCGATTCAGGTGCAAAATGTTTTGTGCCTGAAAATGGCAATTTCTGAGGTTTTGTAACCGAAACAAAATCAAGAATTAATAAAACAGATTTTTGTTTCCAAATCAAAATGACTGTGTTTCGGACAGAATGCTTTGTTCTTTGGAAAAGCATTGCAATTCAAATTGTCTTCTCTGACTCTCTCCACTCCAGCTGAGGCACTGAGTGATTAGCAGAAGATAAGAGATGAAAAAAGCTGTGCAGCATGAATGGTTTAGTTAAGTATGTATTGTATTCAGTGTGATTGAAATGCAAACTGACCTTGCAAAGGGATTTGGAAGACAGCATTCTGAGACAGAAATACCCAAATATCTTTGGGAGCACAATGCAATTCCAAAGCTCTTGCTAAAAGCCATGGTATAAATGGTGTGGAGAAGCTTTTCAATAAGCTAGTTAGGAAAGTTCTAAAATTACACAGGTTTTTCTTTCCAAAGTTTTAGAAAGAATCTCTTGACTTGTTCAGGGAACTTTTGAAGAGCTATTTTGTTTTTCTTCTGATTTTTATGAGTTATAGTGGTGTCTAAGTGGAGTTATGGGACTGCAGAAACCTCCATTATACCCTGCGAGGAAAATCTGAAAGATGTGTAACTTCATTAATACTTTAAAAACCAGCCCTTTGCAAAATTCCTCTGAAAAAATTGTGATAGCTTCCTTGTACCAACTGGGCACTACCACCAACCACATTCCACTCTGGGCCCCCCCTCGCCCCCCCCCCACATGAAGCTATACTTTTCCTGAAATCTCCATCATACTCTATGGGGAAAATCTGAAAGACGTGCAAACTTCAAGAATTCACCAAAAATCAGCAGTTTGCCCAATTCCTTTGAAATTTTTGTGGTAGCTTCCACTCATTGGGCACTATAACCCCCACCCACTCTTTTGACCATGTGACCCATTTTTAAATCTGAATTAATTCAGATTTGGATTAATTCGGATACAAAACAAAACTGGGGTGATTCGGAAGGCTTAATTTTGGACAAAATACACAATGGGGTTGATTCGGATTTGGTACAAATCGAAACAAAAAAACAACAACAAAATGTGCAACCCTAATTCCTGGGTCTATTGTCTTGGAAATTCAAGCATGTCTGTCTTGGTTGTAGGTGAACTAATAGTAGGTGAAACTGGTCATGGTGTTTAATCCTGGGTCCTGACTCAGATTCAGTCAAGAGCTGCAGGTCTCCCACACTAATTCAATCAATGAGAGGAAATCTTGTTAACACCAAAGAGGAGACCGCTTTGCCTGGGGGTCAGGTGTGGCTGTCTTTAATTTTCTCTAGGTAATTGATTCCCCAAAGACCTTTTCCAGCCCATTGTTAGCAGGTGAGAGAGAGGAGCAAGGGTGCTGATTTGATCTCAACCTCATTTTAAAATGTCTATTTCTCTTTGGTCTCTGGTAGCACAACACTGGACCCAAAGGTCCTGTGTACAAAAGGGACAGCAGGCTGCGATTCATTTGTATTGGCCCATGTTGAAGCAAAACTATCATTTTAGGTGTATCACCATTTTCATGACAAAGGTTCTCTCTCTACTTTTAACAGCTCCATGGGGAAAACTACACCTTTTGAATTTGTGCATAATAATATGTTAAAAGCAGTTTTTCAGTGGAGGAGGAAAGTGGGAGGCTCTTTTCTGCTAGCTGTCTTCGGTCTTATCCTATGTATATCAGGACAAAAAGGTAATTGAGCTATTTGGGGTTTCAGGTTTCATGTGAGGGTGAGAAAGAAAGAGACACACATGGTAACATATGCCAAATATGTTTGGCAACCACCATGAGCCATTTTGGAAGGAATAGAAATCTAATAAATCAATAATAAATAAATAATAAATACATATGCTGAGATATCAAAATGGTAGCCAGTCAAAACACATGTAGGTAGCCTCTCATGATAAGGAGTTTTGTGGGTATCTACCCTCATAGTTACGTTTGTTTTAACACAACATGTCAAAAACCTTTCCAGACGGAGCTATGTCTGTGTATGACTGATTTCTGAAAGCTATATGGGCCAGGTCTTAAACGTTTAAGACAAAACTCGCACTCTGCTGCTAGTATTTTTAAGAGAGTTAGGACACATATTGAGGAAGGAAAGTGGACAGAAGGTTGGGAAGAAAGAGTGGGGGGTGGGGAGAGAAGAAAGCTGGGCTGAAACCACACTTTGTGATCTTTCAACCAAGAGGCATACCTTTCCGAAGAGATCCTGGTGGAAGCAGCACGGAGATGAAGGACAGAGACCTGGCACAGTCACAAGCCTCTGGGAGACAACCCTTGCTTTATCTGGGTCTTCTGGGGTAGTTGCGCTCAAAGTGCAAGATCTGAGCTGGGGTTCTTATACCTCAAACTAATTGGCTATAACAAAAGAATTGAATAGATTCTAGCTCTGATCCATTCAGAAGGGTGGGAGTGAAAGAGCATGTAAAGAAAGGTTCCTTGATCTATTGTTATGCAAAAGGTGGAGGAGAAGCTAGTTCTTTTGTTGACTCTTAGTCATTCCATAGATCAAAGGTTCCTTGATCTACTGTTATGCAAAAGGTGGAGGAGAAGCTAGTTCTTTTGTTGACTCTTAGTCATTCCTGGTAGGCTTGTGCATTTCGACTCGGGTACAAAACTTTTGTGTCTGAAAATGGCAATTTCGGAGGTTTTGTAACCAAAACAAAATCAAGAATTAAAAAAACCCCTTTGAAATTACAGGAGGGGTATATTGGCTAAAGAGTTAACCTTGTTGTACATATCCAATTTGTCACTGTAGCCTTGTATATTAGAATTTCTAAGAATAAGAATACTCCAACAGGAATTCAAACCCATATGGCTAGAAGATTATCAGTGGGAACGATTCCCCAAGTGGAAAGGTCCACTGGTGAAATTTGGGAGCTGCTTCAAGTCATTAATAGTAAATTAAATACAAATAATGAAGTAGTACAGTCTATGGTTAATGATATGCAAACTCTTAAAGAGGATATACAACAGATAAAAGCAGATTCACAGGTCTTAAAGCAAGATATGTGGCAGTTGAATAAGGAGGTACAAGTGATGAAACAAGGGATTATAGACAATTCAACAAATGTAACAATTTGGAAGAAATAAGTAAGAGAACGGTGGAGGATACTAAGCTAACTTCTAAAAAAGTAGAAGCTGTAAGTCAGGAGATAAAAGACTTGGAAAAGGAAAAGGAAGAGTTAGCTGACCAACTTGCATTGTTGCAAATGGTGCAAAGGGAAAGAATGCTCAGAATCAGGGGAATTCCAGAAAGTACAACTCAAAACTTACTAGATGTTCTGACAAATGAATTAGCTAAACTTTTGCAGGTGGACATACTTAATATAGAAGGACTGGTTGAAGATGCCTACAGAATAAACAGCACTTTTGCAATTGCTCATAAAATGTCTAGAGATTGCATAATTCAACTCAACTGCAAATCTACGAGATCGAATTATACAAGCCCATTTTCAAGATAAATGGGAAATTAACGGTCAAAATATAATGGTCATGAAAGAAATACCAAGGAGATTTCTTATGAAACGAAAAGAATACAAAGATTTGACTGATATTCTAAAACAAAATGAAATCCCCTTCAGATGGGAGTTCCCTCAAGGGGTTGCCTTTACCTTTAAAAATAAGAAATATAGACTAACCGAAGACTTAAAAGTAAAACAATTTCTTTGTAGGTATAGGAACGATCTTCAGATCTCAGAGGACGTCCAAAACAGTGTTTCTCACCATTTTTGGAGTCAAGGACCGCTAAATTCGTCATGCAGCGTTTCAAGGACCGCTACATTTTTTGTGTGCCGTTTCTAGTCCCAGACCAGCAGTTAGCAAAGGGGTTTCAAGTTTATCTATTAGTACAGGCGTTCACAGGTGTTCACCACTCAAATGTCCTGATGGGCCAAAACTGACCGTGACTTGGCTCATGGGGGCCAAGGTCAATTTCTAGGGTGCTGATTATTAAACTAACACTTAATCAATCAATTAAATCAAAGTGAAATTAATGAAAATGAATTTAATCAATATTTAACTTTTGAAGTTCTGGCTCAAAAGGGGGAGGGAGGAAAGGATGAGACATCATGGCTCCCTGGCACCTGAGATTTGTCCAGTCCCGATTTAACATTGCCATGTTTTAAAAACAGGTTGCAACCTTACACTCCATTCTTCCAATTCTGTCTTTTCTTACTCCTCATCTATCTATTTTGCATATAAACATGCAGGCAGGAACTTGTGTCAAGTTCCTGTATACATAATATCTTGCTTCTTAAATGCATAAAAATAGTAATTTAATATTGCTTTTAAAATAGTACTCTCTCTTACACACACAGTACTCCCCCTCCAGCTTTCCTCCTCTCTTCATTTGGTAATCACTGCCCTTGCTCTCCTTAGCAAATGGGACAACGCATGTTTGCTACCATAAAACCAGCTTATCAACTTAATTGATAGGAAGCTTAAAACATGACATCTCATATCATACTGGAAGTCTGTAACCAAACATCATCCAAAAAACCTCCAAGCAGTACACTCAGAACTAAAACACTCATTACCTTGAAAAGGTAATGTTATGGTAATGAACTTTACACATCAATATGGCATCCACATTAGGAAAGTAAACCACAAAGAATGGGGTGGGAGATTTAACCCTCCATACCACACATTCATATATATCCAGGTTTTTACAACTGTAATGATTTTTAGGCAGAGGTTTAAGGGAGGGGGGGAGTACTATGTACTCACACATGAGTGGGAAGACTTTTAGTGGGTCTCTTCTTCATCCTTCTTTCCTTCCTTCTCTCTCCTCTATTCACCATTTCATACCTTGCTACACCCAGCCCCCACTCCATCCCCTTTCTCGTGATCTCTTTTTTCCACTGGTTTTCTCAGTTCACACACATTGCACTAGTTCTCTCTCCTGCCTGCATGTTTGCTTTTAAAAATCCCAGTTTATGTTAGCTTCATCCCCTTTTTGGTAAGTCAGTAGCTCACCCTAGCCACCCCTTTCTTCCTCTCCCTCATTCCCCCCCCCACATTTTATTTCTCAGTTCACACAGATTGTACTTGTTCTCTCTTGTATGCTTGCTTTTAAAAATCCCATTTTATTTGATCTTCATCCCCTTTTGTTGAGTCAGTACATGATCAGCCTGCCCCTCACCCCCACCCCTTTCATTCTTCTTATCTTTCCCTTCTTTTTTCATTTGATCAGCACTGTTGCTTACTTTTGTTTGTTTTCTTATCTTTTGCCTGCCTGCCTTCCTCTGTTCCTCCTCTGTAGTAGTTCAGAACAGAGTTTATGCATGCAGAAGTTCAGAACAGAGTTTATGCATGCAGAAGTTCAGAACAGAGTTTATGCATGCAGCACTCCAGCCAAGCCAAGCACTCCCTCTCTCTCGCCCTGCTACCTGCCTCGTGTGTTTCACCGGCTGCATACCAGTGACGTCAGTTGCTCTCGCTATCTCCTCTCATCAAAGAGACTGGAGAGATTAGCTGGGAGTGAGAAAAGGCTGTCTGGGACTCTGGAGGAAGACAGAGCCCTGCAGCGAAGGCTGCCTGGTTAAAGATTAGCTCCAGGGAGCTAATCTCCAGGGTGTTAAAGGACTGGCATGCTTGAAAAGGAGGGGGTGTTAAAGGACTTGCACAGACCGGCACTCAACCCCCTGGGGACCGGCAGCGGTCCGGGGACCGGCGGTTGAGAAACTGTGGTCCAAAAGACATGAGGTGCTAAATAAGGGAGGAATCAGCAATACAAACAAATAGTCAGTATGGAAATAAAACTCTTTTCTTTAAATGTAAATGGCTTAAACATAAAAACAAAACGCCAAAAAATATTTCATGATTTGAGAAAAAGAAAACTGGATTTGATTTGCCTACAGGAAGTGCATATAAGAAGGAGAGATAGAAAGTATTTACAAAACAAAGCACTAGGTCAGCAATTCGAAACCCTAGATATTAAGAAAAAAGGGGGCGTAGCTTTTTATATAAAAGACATTTTAGAGCCAAAATTGATATATAAAGATGATTATGGAAGAGTATTGGTGGTAGAGATAAAGGTTGGAGATTTAAAATACATAGTAGTGGGCATATATGCCCCCAATGAGGCAAAAGCAGAATTCTATAGAAAATTGGAAAAACAACTAACAGAGATAGATAGGCAACGGATTACATTAATGGGAGACTTTAATGGAATTGTCTCAACGCAGGCTGACAGAGATACAACAGACTTGAGGAAAAATGATGGGAAATTACCAAGAGCTTTTTTCAATATGGTTGAGCATTTTGGCTTACACGACACATGGAGAATTAAAAACTCAGATGCGAGGGAGTATACTTTCTTTTCAGATAGACACAAGACGCATACGAGAATAGACATGATTTGGGCCAATGTAGATGTGTTGATAACAATTAAAGATATCGATATATTGCCAAGAATATTTTCTGGCCATAATCCCATAGAATTAAAGTGGAAAATTGGAATAAAGAAAAATTATCAATGGAAATTAAATGAGTCCCTTTTGAATCAATCTAAAATTGTGAAAGTAGGTTTACAAAAACTTACGAGAATATTTTGAGATAAATTTAAAGGACAAATGAAGACGATATGGGACAAATGAAGACGATATGGGACGCAAGTAAGGCGGTGATGAGGGTTTTTTTAATTCAACAAAATGTATATTGGGGGGAAAAGAAACAAGAGAATAAGGATTTAATCCAGATCCAAATTAAAGATTTGGAAGGGAAACTGATTGGGAAAAAAGGTGATCAAACTTTAATTCAACACCTAAAGGTATTAAAACTGAATTAATTTGGATTCGTATTCGGATTAATTAGGATACAAAACAAAACTGGGGTGATTCAGAAGGCTTAATTTTGGACCAAATACAAAATGTGGTTGATTCGGATTCGGTACAAATAAAAACAAAAAAAATACAAAACGCCCAACCCTACTATGTGGCTGGAAGAAGAAATACAGCCTTGCTGCTGCCCCCCTTATTATTTTTTAAGACGGCTAGATGTATATGCCATCACAGAGGGGAAATGAACAAGAATGTTCTCACTGTCTTGAAAATGACAGGGCAAAACTACATATTATGATAAGCCCATTACTGGCTATCTTGTGCTCAATTTCCCCAGTATGTGGGAGCCACGAAAAAGCCTGTTCAGGCATTATGTAAACTGGGGATGCTGTACTCAAATGCATGAATGCACTTGAAAACCCGGCCTCCACCACAACATGTGCAAAAACCCTGCCCTCCCCCTGCTCTCCACACTTACAGTGTTTATGTGCAAAAACAAGCACAGCACTCATGGAGAGATCCTTCCTGCAATGTGAAACTCTGGGACACCCCAACATTCCAATTACAGAGAGCTTCTCTCCATGAGTACAGCATTTCTCTTTGCAGACAAATGCTGTAAGCATGGTGAGTGGGAGGGTTGCACACACCACAGTGAGGATGAGGCATTCAAGTGGGAACTATGTACACAAGTACAGCGCCCCCAGTTTGCGTAGTGCCTGAAGAGGGCTAAGGGGTGTGTGTGTGTGTGTGTGTGATTTGGACCATGGTACAGTGGGGGAGAGGTACCTCTAACCCTTCCCCTGCCACCATCCTGATCCAGATTCCCCCATCCCCACCATGGCTGTTTTGGCAGAACGAAACAAGCACACAAGGGCCAATCATGCACTTAACGTAATATGTCGTTTGGCTCTCAGTGCCAACTCTTGTGTTAAGTCTGTTCTTTGCAAGCTGAGCTGTGGTTTCAGGGCATGGTGAATTGATTTAAATGATGGATTTAAGCCATGATTGAAATCACACAGGCACAAAGAAGACCAATTTAAATAGTTACTTTAAATCAGCATTCCCATTTTGAAATGCAAATATTTCTGGAACAAGGATATATACCAGCTGGTTGCTATGACAGTTAATACAAGCAGAAAAAAATAAAATTTCCCCTAACCACTGAGCAAATAAACACGTAAATATAAAAGTCAGGGTAAAAAAAAAATATTAAAATGATCTTAATGTTATACTACAAATATACAAACATTTATTCAAGCCGTATAATCACAGCAATGTACAAACAGAGCCAACATATTGCCCTAAGCCATTAAAATCAAAAGCTGAAATATCAATACACCAAGTATTTTACTAAGCATATTGCTAACAAACAAATAAATGTCTACATACCAAAATATTTGTTTTGCAATTCTAAACATTATCTGTGAATAAATTTTTGTATATTTGTAATGTAAAGTCCTTTTAAACATTATTTTACCATGACTATTATAACAAATAAATCAATTGCAAACCAATGCTAACAGAGTGTTTATGCAACCTAAGAGTTGCATAGCCCACATGCCTTTTGCACTGTTTAGAGACAACACACTTTTCTGTACACGTGCAAGGATAAGAAGCAACGTTACTTAAAATCAAGTGTGCCGTCAAGTCAATTTTGACTCCTGGCACCCACTGAGCCCTGTGGTTGTCTTTGGCAGAATAAACAGGAGGGGTTTACCATTGCCATCTCCCACACAGTATGAGATGATGCCTTTCAGCATCTTCCTGTATTGCTGCTGCCCAATATAGGTGTTTCCCATAGTCTGGGAAGCATAGCAGCGGGGATTTGAACTGGCAACCTTCTGCTTGTTAGTCAAGCATTTCCCTGCTGCCCCATTAGGTGGCTCAACTTTACTTACTTGAAGGCTAAGAGCGGATTCAGACATCATGCAGAACCTCAGTTTATTTAATGTAACCTGGACTAGTTTTATCATCTGAATGCATGCCATGCCACTAAACATAGTTAATTATGGCCACCAAACCTAGATATGAACCCGAGTTCTGAAACTGCCTTGTGTACCTATATTTCTCATAATCTTTGTTCCGTGTTACATCTGAGCACACAAATGGAATTTGTTTGACTGCTCCCTCAAAGGGCTGCCACTCAAAGAGATGCTAGCACAGACCAGCTGCAAAACATGGCCACTCTAAACTGCAAACAGTCTTCCCTAGTCTGCTTAGCAGCTCTGTGAGTCATCCCTCCAGTCTTTGCCTTGAGAGAAAGTTGCTGACAGGACTCACCTTTCCTTTTAAATCCAGGGGCTTCCATCCAAGACAATTACAAACCACTCTGCCAACAAAGATCACTGATTCATAGCTAATTCTTTCCTTTCATTACTTCACTCTCCATTCTGGCTCCTTTCAACTTCCCCAATAGGCATTAACGTTACTTCCTGTTAATCTAGGAGTGGGTAGCAATTAGCAAATGGTTAATGATGCTTGGTGCAAGACTGCAGTCGGGGGATGAGAGGAACGGGGAATCAGAGGATGACCTCTGCCTTCTGCAGGGAGCCAAGAGTGTCCAGAGAACTCCAAAAGTGGGTGGGAAAAGGTGAAAGAGTTCATTCCAAGTGAGCCTGCCCCTTTGTAAATGGAACCAATGGTTGGGAAGTAGGTGACGAGGTAAAGACTTGCCAGTAGCAGTGCAGAGCAAAGCAGCCTGGGATTGCATATGGGCCTTCATGGGAAGGGAAGATGGAGGGGCACTTCTTACAAAATGTGGTTAAGAGAAAGTAGCTGAGATGGCTGATCTTCTGCAGCACCATTCTCAGTTTACTCCTGTACAGTTTACTCCTGCTAACCGAGCAAAAAGGCACCCTTTAAAGTGGTGTTTCTCTTATATTTAGCAGGGGGAGAGCAACTGTCCTTATCCAACCCCAGCACAGCATCCCTCCAGCGGCTGTTGCTGGTATCTACCTGACGTTTCTTTTTAGATTGTGAGCCCTTTGGGGACAGGGAACCACCTTATTTTTATAATATTTATTTTTCTATGGAAACCTCCTTGAGAACTTTGATTGAAGAATGGTATGGAAATATTCTTCATTGCAGTAATTTGTTTTGCAAACCTAAGTTAAATTGTGCGGAGATGGCGCTTGAAGTCTAAACTAGCCCCGCGTATCTACAGTCCTATGTACTGTACAATGATTTGGAAGGAAGTTCCGTTGAACAAAATGGGACTTACTTCTGAGTAAGTACAACTAAAACTGGATTCTAGCAAGTGTCCAGAACTTTCTAGAAGCAAGGGGAAAGCTACTGGGCACAATGGGCCTTTTATTAATTATTGGAGCCAAATATACAATGTTGGTATTGCATGTATATGGATATTATTGCAATACTGTGAAGTGGCATGTGGACTGGGAATGGGGCAGGCTGTCCTCCTCTTGCTGTCACAGTACAGCAGCTAGGCCTGGAGGAGGCGCTGCAGACGCAGAAAAGGTGGGGTGAGCTGCTTGGATAGGTGAATCCGCCAGCCCCTCCACAGCCTCAGATGCAGCAGCAGCTGCCACCAAGACTGCCAGTCTCAATGATCATGTGAGTTTGAGCCGCCAGTGTGCCACCCCCTTCTCTAGCCCATGCACATCTTCTAGTGGCCAGTTGGAACAAGGTGGCAATTTATAAACATCTTAAGTTTGCCATTTGTCTTACCTAAGAGCATCAACAAAACAAGATAAAGAGCAACAGCAGCACCAATGGCAAAATCCCTTACAATAATGTAAGTTGTAGGCTTTAACATGCTTGTTGCTATTCAATCAAGACTCCCTTTTATGATGTATACTGTATTTTATGGAGTATAAGACGCACTTTTTTTCTTGAAAAACAACCCCCCAAATTCAGGTGCGTCTTGTACTCCGGGGAGAAGTTGGACTTGTCGGGAAAGGGGGGGGAGGAGGAGGAAGGGCAAGCAGGGAGGATTCGCTTCCCACCTCCCTTCCTCTCTTGCTGGGGCCTGCCAGGAGCGTCCTAGTCAGCCAGCCCGCCGCCCCCTTCCCCAGGCTCCCTCCGGTTGCCGCTCTGATGCTTCTGCAGTGAGGGAGGCTGCTGCCTGCCGGCGGCCGCGATGAACAACAACCAGCGGCTGCCGCCGCCGCGGGTCACCAACGTGGGCTCACTGCTGCTCACCCCACAAGAGAACGAAAGCAAGAGGACAGAGTGGGGCGCGGTGGAAGGGCTTGGAGGGGAGATGTTATGAGCACCCCAAAATACTAATACCTATATAGAATATAGGCCTGTGTCTGATTTCATTTATATTAAGAGTTCAATTCAATGTCTGAACTGGAGGTGAATCTCATGACTGCCTGGTCAATGATTTGTAGAGGCAGGAGGAATCCTGCATTGTTTTGTAAATTGGGTGAACTGCCTGCTTTGCCTCTGGGTGAGACATTCCAGCATTGCATTGTGAAACTGGATACTTAACAAAACACAAAGGGCTGGGCCTGAGCTAATCAATATGCTAAAATGTAACTCACTATCAGATAATGTCTGTGGAAGAGGCCAGGGGCTGAACTCCCCCGTCCTGGCAAGAAATCTATGCTAATCATTGTCAATAATTGGCTCTGCCATGCCCCAAGGGGGCATGGCAGTTGCTGTCTATAGAAATTCCATCCTGGGAGAACACCTGTAGATTTAGTCTTTCCACTAACACTTGCTTCCCCCCTCCTCCCTTCCTGAGTGCACAAGTTGCAGAAGATGAGATTCAGAGATTTCTCTGAACTGACCAATATCCTGAGTAATTAAAAGACATTGTCCTGAAAGTAACAGCTTTGTCACCCCTTCTGGGGAACCCAGGAAAAGATGAGATTTGTATAGATCAAAGAGAAAATACACTATAAAGAATGAGGCTTTTTAGACAGAGAGTTCAGCAATCTTTGCCTACAGCAAAGCTGCTCACAGGATCCCAGAGTTTGATGCCAAAGCCGCGGGGCCAAGCAGGAACTCTGGCCATGAACAGAAACTACAGCAATGCCCGAGTTTTGCTGCCCAAGCTGCCTGATCTGAGCAACTGCAACAACTCCTGTCTCAGCCAAGCGCCTCACTCCTTCAACTGAAGTGATCCTCCGCTTTCAAGCCTCTGATCCGGGGTAAATATGCTGCTTGGAATCCCCTCATGCCTTCTCCTCCCCCCCTTTCCCCCCCACTAATCACCCCAAAACCATGCCAGCCAGCCTCTCTCAAACCCACCCACCCCCTCTTTCCTGCCTGTATCTGAAATGTATTCGAATCTAGGAAGATTTAAATACCCACACATATGTAGTTAGGCACACGGGTGAATACTGGTGCTGGTTAGGAAATACTGTTGCTGATATTAATAGAGTATTCTGCTTTCTGCTTTGCTAGATTATGTTGTTAGTTTTTATACTCAATAAAGCCCATTGAACCTCTTTGAGGACTGGTTTGACCTCCTTCCTTCTTCGCAATCCAGATCACACATGGTCACTAATATAAAAGAACAAGGTCATGTTGGTGACATTATGGTCCAGACCTATTTTATATACTGGCTAATGAGCATGTTTAGTATATAGATCAGGCCTGGTCTGTAAAAGAGATGGAGGCGAGGCGAGATGGAGGCGAAAGGAGAAGGAAAGCTCAGAAGGAAAGCTCAGAAGGAAAGCTCAGAGAAGGAAAACTCTCAAAAACTGGATTAAATTTAAGGTGCGTCATATAGTCCGTAGCGTCTCATAGTCCGTAAAATACGGTAATTGAAAAAGAAGATATCCTTATTGATGCAAATGGATTTTTTTTTTAAATACAAATTTTCAATTCTGGTTTTTCTTTTAATTAAATTTATATCCAGCCTGTGTTAAGGCCACAAAGTACAAGTATAGAGTGGTAAGTGTTGAAACATGTATTGTTAAGATTATTAATTGTTAAGGTTATTAATTAAGAACGTTACTTATGAATGTTATAGGAGTAGGATTCATCTACAAAATAAGCCATGAAGATATATTTAGGCAGAAACTTACCATCCATTATCTGTGTAACCTCTTCATAGTTTCTGTAGCTCTAGCAAAGTACAGTCTCTGGAAGAGAGAGCAGGACCGAATGAGTATGACCTGGAAAAGCCTCTCTTTTATAGTTGCCCAACCCTTTCTTGATTAGAATGGCCTGGTTCCTGTCATTGGCTTATTTAAAATTATCCCACGTGGGAATCCTGATACCATCCTTGAAGAGCTATCTATCAACATCACCTAATTTAATTTGATTAAAGGGCTTCTTCTGAGTATTGTTCCTTTGTGATTGCAAAATCCACCAGTTCACACCTCAGTTTAGTTCAGCTGATCACAAATTGCTCAGGGGGATCTTCAAAGCTGACCTTTTGCTCTCAGTGTCATTCTATTCAGGCAACTGTTTTCATATTAAATCTGATGCCCCAAGTTTCAGAGGATGCAATTTTACTCCTATTCTGCTTCTTCTGAGGCCATCAGTGGGGATGAGCAGGGGTGAAGAAGTGTTGGCTCAGTTTATCAGCCAGACAAAATATTTTACTCGTCAAGCTATTTTGGTACATTGCTTATCAGGACTTTTTTTTCACTCATCACAGACGAGTGGATTTCTCCAGCCCTGGGGATGAGATATTTAGGGTAGTTAGAAGTTATCATGAAAACATTTCCTTGGGTAGGCTTGCTGGAAGAGTTCAAATGTTATACTGTCAGGCCAACTCACAAGGGGCCAGTTCAAATGATGCATTAGCTGGCCTATCCTAAACACAAATGTGTGAGGTGTAGGCCTGCGGTCTTCCTCCCACCCACCCAGCACACCACCTCCTAATTACACAGAAGGCGATTCACTCAAATTGCCACTACACAAGCAAATTAGATACTACATTAATGCAGCATTTAACTTGTGTGTTTAGGGGAGGTTCAGAACAGTTGTCCCCTGCATAATCTGGAGGTGGTGCACTGAAATACGGGCCGATGCATCTCCTCGTCTCCTCCATATGCTTGAGTTGGGAGTATTGTCTGAAACAGCCCACAGTCAACCAAATGAGGCCACTGTGCGGGAATGTCATCAAGAGTTGACTATTTCTGGAGACTTTAATTGTATTTGACTTTTTAACATCTGTATCCCAATCAAAGCGACAAATTACATGTCATGTTTGTAAGGGAAACAAGATGCAAAACTAGGTTTGTAAACAGGAACTCAGCAGGTCAACCACAACAAGCAACCACCCTAAGCAATCAGTTGCTGAAAGTAGGGGGAACCTTTGTAAGTCAGAACAGATTTGTCTCATTTCCTTTTCCTTTTAGGGAATATGCCACAAATGACTAACAGATATGTATGGTCAGACAGGTGTTTTATTTTTTGCAGATTAGAATGATTTTGCTTCCAAGGAGATAGATTTAGGATTCATGGCTAACATCTAGACTAACTCTGCACTGGTACAATGAACAAAGATGCAAACATGCAAAGTCATATAGCTGAGCAGATGTTCAAAGTTGCTCAATCCACTTGCACAAGCAACAGCAGACCACTTTGCATCATTCCCTCCAACATATATGGACTGAGGAAGTTTCAAAGCAGGAGGCAAGTGCCTATCCTGCTCTTAATGTGCTTCTGACATACACAAGGGCATTTAGGTAAAAGCTATGGGAAGCAAATAGCTTGACTATTTTTACCCTGTTTGGTGGATACAGCAATGACTTCTTAATTAATGAAGTGTGTGTTCTACATGTACGCTACAGGCAAGGGGCAGTTTTCGTCAATCTTCCTTTCCCTCTACAACCGAGTATGGATCCCAAAAATATATCCCCAAGGATCACAGAGCCCTCAGGTCATATTTTTGGGCATCACAGTTGGCTACAGAGCAAAAATAAGATAGATGAAAACCACCCCTCTCCTGTAGCGTATGATGCATGTTTGCTGCACCAGTACTTTGTTAGTCTGGATGTCAGCCATTGAAATTATTGCCACCAAATGTTCAAACAGAAGCTTCACTGCAATCAAGCATTCAAGAGTCAGCGTGGTATAGCGGTTAAGAGTGTCAGACTAGGATCAAATCTCCATTCCGCAGTGAAGCTCACTGGGTTACATTGAGCCAGTCACTCTATGATTCACCCTAATCTACTTCTCTGGATTACTGTGAACATAATCCGTCTTTGTCATTAACCCTGTCGCCTTTTGAGATCATCTGGAGAGGTCCGGTTAAAGTTGCCGCTGGCTCGTTTGGTGGTGACTTGGGACCAAACCTTTTTGCTGTGGTTGCCCCGGGGCTTTGCAATATGCTTCCTGTCAAAATAAGAGCATCTCAATTTGCTTGTAGGAAGACCCTCAAAACACACCTGTTCTCTCAGGCTTCTAACTGAAATTAATTTTAAACTGTTTAATTGTTCTTATCCCATGAAATTGCTTCAACTTTTTTATTCAGTGAAATTGGTTTTTACTCGGTTTTATATTTGTTGTTTTAAATTGTGTACACCATCTAGAGATTCACATATCAAGTGGTATATAAATATGATAAATAAACAAACATAAGGGATGGGAGAAGCATGTATGCCCCCCCTGAAGGAAGGATGGCATGTAAACAAACTTCAGTTGTTTCACTGATCTATCAGGACTATTCTGGCATGCATGGCTTGAGGATGGCAGCTAGAGATCTTCATTTTGACCCTCCTAAGAGTAACAATAAAAGGTGCTTTGACTGAGTTAAACTATTTCCGCCCCTGCAGATTACATAAATCACATCAACATTTCAGAGTTTCCCAAGATTTTCCCTTTAACTAATGCCACACACAATTCTTTCCAGTCACATTTTTGCAGTTAAATTAGTCAGGATCCAAGCAAATAGGATAAAATATATGGCACTCAGCAATGACCTCAGTGAGGGTTAAATGTGAAGGAAGACTTTAGAAGGGAGGTTGTTGAAGCCATTCTTGGCATCTCTCTCTGCCTCTCTAGTCAAAGGTGAAAAGCTACACATAAGTCTCTGCAGAATGTCACTGCCACCTAGAACTTGTCTTCAATTGACTGATAGGAAAATACCACACTAGAAAATAAAGCAGTTCTTATTACATCATGGAGGATATCATTGGATGACAGTAAACATGACTGTAGAAAAGGTCAGCCATTTGAGCTTAACTTACCATGCCTGAAACATATTTGAGGTTCGTGCATTTAGGCTGAAACTCTCAAAATTTTCCTGTGCAAAGCTTTGTTCTGGAGTGGACTTCCCAAAAACCAGGAAGATCACTCAAAGCACACATGGAGAAAAGTATTAAGAAACTACTGGGGGGGCATTTTGCAAAAGTATTGCAATATCAGTAACAGTGCATGCTGCACAGTTGCTGGAGACCAGAAGAAGGGCTACACCTTTGCAAAGAGGCTGCAGCATACGTGCAGGGAAGGCATGTTCTGCAGCTAAGCACAAGTGTTTGGGGTTTTGCGGGGTGGGGTGGGGAGTGATTTTCACTTCTCTCCCAACTCCCAGTTTTTTTCTTCTTGCAGAAATTTGTTCCTAAGGGGTGCACAGCCCTGGCATCTGTCCAAGTCCTCACAAAACCTTACCGCTTCAGAATTCATTTCAGGAATCATTTGCCTGAAAAATTTCCCACACAGAAATCTCTCTACATGGGGAATGTTAACCACTCACAAAGACCAGACTAGATGTCTTCTTCATGACCTACAAATTTTCTACAGATAGGAGATTCTAATGTTGGGGAACTTCAGTCACAGATGGACAATTACATGTAAGTCCACACCACATCAGAAAGCATGTGTTTGATTTGATTGAAATATCAAAGGATCAATTAAATCTACAATTGTGGTACAGTGCAAAAAGGAGACACCATATTGCTTTCCCTAACATGTACTATATACGAGGTAGTCCATGCTGATGCTAACATTTGGTTTTTCAGCTCTTAGCATAGGTCAGTGCTATGACTAATGCAGTTGCCACATGGCTTGCAGAAATTAGCACATCCAAGACCCAACAAAACCCTGTGTGGACATCTCCTAATTCAAAGGGTCACCACAACTTCATGCCAAATGAGAACAATTCTTATGCACTCGGTTCCCTCTCTCTTCTGAAACATCACACGCACCAGCATTACTCCAACTGTTAAGGTACACAATGTTTTACACTCTCCCACAAAAAATGGCAGCTACTAAAATCCAGTACTTAGGACAGGTTCATGCATTCATCATAGGAACATAGGAAACTGCCATATACTGAGTCAGACCACTGGTCTATCTAGCTCAGTATTGTCTTCACAGACTGGCAGCGGCTTCTCTAAGGTTGCAGGCAGGAATCTCTCTCAGCCCTATCTTGGAGAAGCCAGGGAGGGAACTTGAAACCTTCTGCTCTTCCCAGAGCGGCATCATCCCCTGAGGGGAATATCTTGCAGTGCTCACACATCAAGTCTCCCATTCATATGCAACCAGGGCAGACCCTGCTTAGCTATGGGGACAAGTCATGCTTGCTACCACAAGACCAGCTCTCCTCCCATCCATCTAGTGATAACTTGCACACGTGAACAGACCATTGTACAACTTTCATAGAATGGCAATGTTTTTCAAGGGAGGCAGTTCACACATCCTCTGCCAGTCATCAAGTGCAGAGAAATCAAATGAGGCACATGCATATTAACTAGCCCTTACTCTTTTCCCTACATACAAAAAACTGTATAGTGAATCTATCCAATTTTTATTCCTTCTCTTTGAGCATGGAATGAAGACTGGTTTAATGCTATATTTGAGCATCCACTGTGGCCTTTTCCACACAGATTCTGGGAAATTACATCCAAACAGATTTACACAATACTCTTACAGAATTAGACTCCTGTCCATCTTCTAAGAGGTTGCCAGTAAATATTATGCAAACATTTACAGGGCTTTTAGTGAAGAAACAAATATTGCTGTTGGATCAGAATACACTACAAAGCCCAATTTTCCAGGTTCAATCCAAGACTGTGTATGAACTTGAATTAATGAAAAATATATCCACTGTGAGAGCTCAATTCTCCTTCCAAAATATTTATAGTAGATTTTGTTGACATTCCCTATATGTCAATCACATTTTAAAATATTCCTCAGCAGTTCCATTAATTGCATACAAATCTTTGCTTCACTGATGAAACGTTTCTAACTTTTCCTGATCATTTAGCCTAGGTCTACTAGTAATTCAAATCTATTGCTTCTTATATCATTCTTGGTGGATCCAAAAGCCAAAGTAGGGTAATACCTTCATTAGGACCAACAAAATATCACAAAGCAGTAAGCAAGCTTTTGGTTCTTCTGAACTCTTCTTCAGACTGGATGTTAAGCAGAGAAATGGGCTGGAGGGACATAAGATGTAAACCTGAGTATGATAGAACTCAAAAATCTGCCGCTTGCAACTCAAGATAGAGTGCAGGAAGTTTTATGCACACTTAATTAGATTAGCTTCTGCCAACTATGAGATTCAGTTTGCACTGAAGGCTACTGGGAAAAGGAAACAAACATGATTCCACCCTCCCCGCCCCTTGATAATAAAAAATCTAGCAGTTATTCAGATTTGTTGGAAGATCCAGTAAACAATAATTCTCTCTCTTCTTCCTGGCAACATTTTAAAGATGGCTATCCTGACAAAGTTAATGGCTGACATCCAGCGCAGATTAATGATGCAGTGCCAATCCACCTGTGCTGCAGTGGACTTGCAATGAAGCATCAGCTGTCTTGCACTTTTGTGCAAGACTGCAAACACTTTGAGTAATACACCCATACTCCAGAAGCACTAGTTGATCAGAAACACGTTGCTTGATCACCAGCAACAGGTTTCCGATCTAACAAGCACTTCCAGAGTATGGGCACACTACTCAAATAATCTGTGTTCTTGTGCAAAAACACAAGACCACTAGCTCTTTATTGTGAGTCTGCAGCAGTGTGGGTGGATTAGCACCACCTGCACTATGCTGTATTGGATGTTGGCCAATGTTTTTTAAGCTTCATACAATGGGAGAGATTGTGATAAAGGCTATTCTAAGCATGCTTACCTAGACATCCTGCTGAAATAATCTGAACTTCCCAGGGGTATCCTGTAATCAATATTTAATGATGGCCAACATGACCTCTTTTAGACTTTTAAAAATTTATTTTAGGATTAACATACCCATTCCTTAAAGCTTTCCCTTATATTCCTTGTGTTCTATATAGCTTATTAAACTCCCTAATGCTCCTCTGAATCAATATTTAATGATGGCCAACATGACCTCTTTTAGACTTTTAAAAATTTATTTTAGGATTAACATACCCATTCCTTAAAGCTTTCCCTTATATTCCTTGTGTTCTATATAGCTTATTAAACTCCCTAATGCTCCTCTGAATTAATCTCAACATTCTTCTTCAATTGTAACAGACAAAACTGATCTCAGTATTTCACATGAAATCTTTCTTCAGTGTTTATCCAATTGCTCACAGATAATCTGTGCATCAGACCCTTTCATGTTCACACCCTCTTATTCTGAAGATCTTGAATGCACTCAACCAAAATAAAATTATCTCTGCGAGAACTGATTAAAGCATCTCATACTTCTCAATTAGTCACATTAGTCACATCTGGAAAAAACACAATTGCAGACTAAATTAACACTTAATTTTCTAATTCAGGAAAACATGAAATGCTCAGAATATTATGTCCAAGATACTAGTCACATACTGTATCTATTTCTCTTATCCTGACAACTTATGAAATAAGCTGTATCAAAGAGCTATCATGCTGAAATAAAACCAATTCAAAACAAATATTCTATTAAAAGTACATTCAGATTTCCAATTGTCTAAACCTAGGCAAAAAAACAGGAGGAGGAAAGGGAGAGGGCTATGTTTGTAAAGAATAAGGATAAGAATGGACATCTATTTAAAAACAGAGTTTAAAGGTCACATCCCATATGACTTTTCAACTGAATAAAATGAACAGTTCAGAACTGTGCAACCTGACCCCACGCATTTGCTCAAAAATAAATCTCACTGTGTTAAATGAGGCTTATTCCCAGGTAAGGGTACAGTAGGATTGCTGATGTAGCAATATTATTTTGCATTCAAAACCACAGATACATTGCACACATACAGGTTTCTTAAACTGTGTCATCGTACTGAAATAAAAAATAGTTTAATACTGTGCTCCCAAACATCCTTTCACCAGACTAAAGACTTTGATTCAGAAAACTATGTTGAACAATCTATGTATAGACAGATGATGGCTTTTTATCCTCCTCCTCAAACAGCAGGCTTTCCTGGATACCCTGCCCTGCAACTTAGGATCTAGGAGACTGAGGATGAAAGCAGAAAGACTTGCAATCCTTGAGCACCTCTATGCATAAAGGAACCCAGCTTCACATGCTGGTTTTATACCAACAAACCAAGGGGTTTTCCACAAAGAGTCAGTCACATTTTATAAATATGATGAAATGTCTGTATTACACATCACCTGGTCTACTCACACAGCTACAGTTTCTGGTTTTCTTTGGGAACAAGGGTAGTTAAATGGCTTTAGATATAACCTGTGGTAAACTTGGGGCCTGTTCAGATGAACTTCAGCCCATCACCCCTTTTACAAGTGATAAGGCTGGAGCTTGCCATGAATGTGCCTGCTCCTACATCACTTAAGGACATTGCTGATGTGTTCTTGGCATGTCCTTTACTTGCATGTAAAAGGTTATCATCCTAATCACCCCTTTACATGCACTGCAAAATCTTGTTTAGACAGAGCATCTAGAGAGCCATTCGGACAATCCCCCCCCATACATGAGTAACGGATGTGCCAAGAACTCGTAGGCATGTCCTTGAGTGATGTGGGGCAGACGCGTTTGTGACAAGGACGCTCCATCCTTATTGTGTGCAAAAGGGACAGCAGGCTGCGATTCATTTGTATTGGCCCATGTTGAAGCAAAACTATCATTGTAGGTGTATCACCATTTTCATGACAAAGGTTCTCTCTCTACTTTTAACAGCTCCATGGGGAAAGCTACACCTTTTGAATTTGTGCATAATAATATGTTAAAAGCAGTTTTTCAGTGGAGGAGGAAAGTGGGAGGCTCTTTTCTGATAGCTGCCTTCAGTCTTATCCTATGTATATCAGGACAAAAAGGTAATTGAGCTATTTGGGGTTTCAGGTTTCATGTGAGGGTGAGAAAGAAAGAGACACACATGGTAACATATGCCAAATATATGTTACAGAGATGAAGGACAGAGACCTGGCACAGTCACAAGCCTCTAGGAGACAACCCTTGCTTTATCTGGGTCTTCTGGGGTAGTTGCGCTCAAAGTGCAAGCTCTGAGCTGGGGTTCTTATACCTCAAACTAATTGGCTATAACAAAAGAATTGAATAAATTCTAGCTCTGATCCATTCCATAGGCGTAACTATAGGGGGGGCAGGGGGTGCACGCGCCCCGGGCGCCACTTGGCAGGGGGCGCCAAAAAGTGCCCCCACTGATTTGCCGGAAATTTCTTTTTCTTTTTTTTCTTTTTTGCAGAGCAGTCCCCCGGTCCCGGCGCCCCCCCCCCCATTGGCATTGCTCATCCAGCACTGGGCGCCGCGGCATCTTCGTAGTCCAAGTCTCTGACTCTCACTCCCCGGCGCACCCCGCCGCCCCGCCAACAGTCGTGCATGCATCGAGAGGAGGACACGCACCAGAGCAAACTTCCTGAACAACTCCCTCTTCTGAACAACTTCCTGAACGCCCGAACCAGTTCCCCTTTTTGCTCATTCAAGTCCTTCCTCCCCTATAATCTAACCACGTTTTAACTGAAAAGGTTCAGGGAGGGGGAGATGGGGGGATGTGGAACCTTGGGTTCCACATCCCCCCATCTCTCCCTTCCTGGCCTTTTTCACTATGTAATGCAAGCTAATTTAATTATATGTCATCATCAAAATGGATTAGCTGTTTCAGCCCATCAGGAAAGTCTAAACCTCCACCGATTTAATTAACCAGACTGAAAATCAGATGAACAGAGAATGTTTTAATGAAAGGTGGTATATAAATTTAACAATAAGTAAAACTATCATTAGGATCAATTAGCGATGACTTAAACATTGGTGCTGCCAAGCAATTTGTAAATAAAACTTGAAGCCCTTTGAAAATAAGCTGGAATTAATTGTAGGTTGGGCAGGGGGTGAAAGTATATACTTCTAAACATTTATTGTTAAATTTATATACCACCTTTCATTAAAAACAACCCCAAAGTGGTTTGGTTTTAGTCATGGATTTTAATTTTAATTGCTCTTTTTGTCAATGTGATGAAGATAAGTTAAATCTGAGTGGTCTTAGGCAACCAATGTTGCATCTGAAATGCCATTTCATATTTTATTGTCATAAATACTCTCCAACCAATTTAAATAGCAAAGGTGTATATTATCGCTTTATTCAATTGCAGGGAATCTCAAAAAAGCAGGATTTGCAACTAAGGCAGTGCATATCTTCTCTAAAATGGCCCTTTTATAGTTTTTCTAACTTTGAAATCGTAACATAAAAAAACAAAGCATAAATGCATAAATGCTTCCCCCTCCATTTGAAACCTTTTCTGGTGTAAATAGCGCGGTTTTGGAAAAGGGGAGTCTTTCTTTAACAGCGGGAGAATAAGGAGTCTTTAGCACTATCACCCTAGTCCCTCGAATTACTTTGGAGTCCTTGGTTTTCGTTTTGTTAAAATACAGTCACTCACAAGAGAAAGTCAGGAACAGAACCAGGGCGTGAGGGAGGGGCATCATAATCATAATAATCATCTTTGCATCATAATTCTGATGTTTGAGATACAAGCCAACTTCACAGGGTTGTTGTGAGGAAAAACCTAAGTATGTAGTGCATTTTGAAATTTTTGGTAATTTTTGTAATTTTTTAATGTTTTTAAATAAAAGTTTTCTGAAACATGTGTGTCAGTCAGATGTATATTGGGGGGGCGGCGGGGGGTGCAATTTCAGTGCTTGCCCCAGGCGCCGTTTTCCCTAGTTACGCCTCTGATCCATTCAGAAGGGTGGGAGTGAAAGAGCATGTAAAGAAAGGTTCCTTGATCTATTGTTATGCAAAAGGTGGAGGAGAAGCTAGTTCTTTTGTTGACTCTTAGTCATTCCTGGTAGGCTTGTGCATTTCGAAATGGCAATTCCGGAGGTTTTGTAACCAAAACCAAATCAAGAATTAAAAAAAAAAGATTTTTGTTTCCAAATCAAAATGACTGTGTTTCGGACAGAATGCTTTGTTCTTTGGAAAAGCATTGCAATTCAAATTGACTTCTCTGACTCTCTCCACTCCATCTGAGGCACTGAGTGATTAGCAGAAGATAAGAGATGAAAAAAGCTGTTGAATGGTTTAGTTAAGTATGTGTTGTATTCAGTGTGATTGAAATGCAAACTGACCTTGCAAAGGGATTTGGAAGACAGCATTTTGAGACAGAAATACCCAAATATCTTTGGGAGCTCAATGCAATTCCAAAGCTCTTGCTAAAAGCCATGGTATAAATTGTGTGGAGAAGCTTTTCTTCTGATTTTTATAAGTTATAGTGGTGTCTAAGTTTTGTTGCCCAAGTTGAGCAGTCTAATGTAATTTAGGCCTCAATGTTATTTGGTGGGACATGATGTCTAAGCCAGTGGTTCACAACTTTTGCCATTGCAGGGCCAGGTCATCCACATGGGACTACAGGAGACAAAACGAGGGGGGTGGGGAATACCCCTGTCAATCTATTGACATCCCCAGGAATCTTAGTTGCTTCTCTCTTTCTTGTAACCATGATCCATGGTTTTGCACTTTCTTAAATGCAGTGATGATAAATCTCAACAATTTTGAACAGTAGGTTGATTTGTTTGAGCTACGGCTCACTCCACTTCAGTTAAAAATATTTGAAGCTGTTCCATAGTACCAAGGCAGTTCATTGGTCTATCTTGCTATCTCAAATGACCTGTGGTCACAGTTCCATAGGGAGGGAGCATTTTTATTGAAAGATTGCTTGAATCCACAAATGGGTTGTGCTGCTGTGCTAGTGCCACAGGGACAGGCTCACACCCACTGCAAAATTCTCAAGTAACTGTGCCAAAAAATTAAGTGCCGTTGTTGTTCATCATTCTCTTCACTCTTTCAACTTGTTTATGTGGGGCTTCAGGGGCAAAACAGTGGGTTGGGTGGCAGTGCCCCAATGGTGGTGCACTCAGATTCCAAATAGGGCAAAGGGCTGGTTTCTTAGGAATTTTTGAGGTTTACGTGTCTTTAAGATTTCCCCCCATAGGGAATAATGGAGGTTTCAGCAAGCCCATAGCTCCACCTGAAGGGCACTGGGATGGCCTGAAGTGAGTGGTGGTGTAGTGCACAGAGGGTGCCAACCATGCCCCTGGATTGCTAACCCTTTAGGGTAATGGGCTTTGTTGTTTCTGAGGTGTTGAGTTTAGATTTTCTGGTAGCAAATGAGATTTTTAATGAAAAACCATGAATCCACACTCATATGCTACTGGAGAATCTACACTCAGAACACTTCTAGAACAACAAAACCCTGTACTTCATGGGTTGGCAACCCATGTGGGTGGTTGGCACCCTATGTGCACTACACCACCACTTGCTCTCGGCCACCCCAGTGCCCCTCAAGTGGAGTTATGGGAATGCAGAAACCTCCATTATACCCTGCGAGGAAAATCTGAAAGACGCGTAACTTCATTAATTGTTTAAAAACCAGCCCTTTGCCAAATTCCTCTGAAAAAATTGTGGTAGCTTCCTTGTACCAACTGGGCACTACCACCAACCACACTCCACTCTGGGCCACCACTACCCGCTTCCCCAGTGAAGCTATACTTTTCCCGAAATCTCCATCATGCCCTATGGGGAAAATCTGAAAGACGTGCAAAATTCAAGAATTCACCAAAAATCAGCAGTTTGCCCAATTCCTTTGAAATTTTTGTGGTAGCTTCCACTCATTGGGCACTATAACCCCCACCCACTCTTTTGACCATGTGACCCATTTTAAAATCTGAATTAATTCAGATTCTGATTAATTCGGATACAAAACAAAACTGGGGTGATTCGGAAGGCTTAATTTTGGACAAAATACACAATGGGATTGATTCGGATTTGGTACAAATCGGGGGGGGAGTGCAACCCTAATTCCTGGGTCTATTGTCTTGGAAATTCAAGCAGGTCTGTCTTGATTGTAGGTGAACTGATAGTAGGTGAAACTGGTCATGTTGTTTAATCCTGGGTCCTGACTCTGATTCAGTCAAGAGCTGCAGGTTTCCCTCACTAATTCAATCAATGAGAGGAAATCTTGTTAACACCAAAGAGGAGACTGCTTTGCCTGGGGGTCAGGTGTGGCTGTCTTTAGCTTTCTCTAGGTAATTGATTCCTCAAAGACCTTTTCCAGCCCATTGTTAGCAGGTGAGAGAGAGGAGCAAGGGTGCTGATTTGATCTCAACCTCATTTTAAAATGTCTATTTCTCTTTGGTCTCTGGTAGCACAACACTGGACCCAAAGGTCCTGGTTCTGTCTGGAAGTCCCTCAAGTGGATTTGGGCTGAGAATCAGGTCTAATCTAACAAGAGCAATATTGCAATTAAGTCTCCTTAGCTAAGCAACATCTGTCCTGGTTGCATATGAATGGGAGACTTGATGTGTGAGCACTGTAAGAGATTCTCCTTAGGTGATGGAGCTGCTCTGGGGAGAATATAAGGTTCCAAGTTCTCTCCCTGGCATCTCTGAGATAGGGCTGAGATTGATTCCTGCCTGCAACCTTGGAAAAGCTGCTACCAGTCTATGTAGACAATACAGAGCTAAATGGACCTATGGTCTGACTCAGTATATGGCAGCTTCCCATGTTTCTAGGTGGGACTACTAGAATAATTATGATTTTCAAGTACAGTGCCCTCGTTGTATGCAAAGGGCCTTAAGAATCTTAATTTTCATTCTAGAAGAGTATTCAGGTGGTTGGAACAAACAATGGTTGGCTGATCTTGTGGTAGCAAGCATGAATTACCCACTTTGCTAAGCAGGGTCTGCCTTGGTTTGCATTTGAATGGGAGACTGTGAGCACTGTAAGATATTCCCCTGAGGGGATGGGGCCACTCTGGGAAGAGCATCTGCATGCAAAATGATTCGTGCACATCCCTATAAAGAAATCTATGGCTGACTAAACAAATGAAATCTTGACAGGTATGAATGTTCCTATTCATTTTAAGGGGGTGGTAATGCAGATAAATGGAGGAATTTTTTTCAGGGTTACCTGAGTAGAAGGAATGCTCTTCGTTCTCTTTTCCAATGTCCTATTAATATTATTTTCTTTTTAACTAGCCTTAGGTAAGGACCCTTTACGTAATATGATGCAAGCAGAAGAACATACAGTTTCAAGCACTGAGCACATCATTAATTTCAAGCAGGCAAGAAGGTGTTTCCAATCAAATATTAAATCTTGGGTGTGTCAGGTTAGAGATTTCATGGCAAACAGATATAACTGCCTAATTTTGGTAGACTCCCAAATGTGAAATGTTTTCCTTTAGTCTCAAGCCAAAATGAACAAAGGAGTAAAAGGCACTGCAGGTTTTAAGGCTCAGACACTATCAACTGACAAAGCACCAAATTGATTTGGCATGTAATTCCCATAGCTAATGTCTCAGGACTGGATTTATGCTGGTTAACTGAGTCGATTTACCATGGTAAATTAAGAAAAGGTTCCTCCCAAATTTTTTGTCTGTGGGCTACATGCAAGTCCTGTTGCAAAAAGACTGAGTGAAAGCATATGATTTAAGCATACTTAATGTATTTTAAATTAGCTGAGGTTAAGTGAGTTGAAATTAAAGCTATTCCAGTGACCCCTATGGAAATGCTATTCATCTTGGTGCCAAGATTCCCATATATTTCTCTAGCTCAAGAAATCATACTTCAGTTTTAAAAATATTGGAGACTCATTATTTTCATCAGATCTTAACCCAACTGTTAGCCCTGAGAAAGTATAAACTGACAAAGGACTATAGGGCACAATCCATCAAAAAGTTATCCTATATCATCCTTGTTGAAAATAACTGCAGCAAAATGTGAGTATTACTGTTGGGTTGGCACTGTTGAGCAGTTGCCAAGGGCCCAGGGCTGATCCAAGAAGGGCCCACTGGTGATCCCCAAGACCACTTCTGTACTCACAGCCTTCATGTGGTGATTGCAGAGTGACTCTCTTGGGGCCCCACCAGGTCAGAGGAGACTCTTGCCCAAGGCTCCCAGAAACCTGGAGCCATGCAGAACTTTCTGGTAGACTGTACTCTAGTAAAGGTAAAGTGAGCCGTTCAGTTGGTGTCAACTCCTGGTGACCACAGAGCCCTGTGGTTGTCTTTGGGAGAATACAGGAAGGGTTTACCATTGCCATCTCCCATGCAGTATGAGATGATGCCTTTCAGCATCTTCCTATATTGCTGCTGCCCGATATAGGTGTTTCCCATAGTTTGGGAAACATACCAGCAGGGATTCGAACCGGCAACCTCTGGCTTGCTAGTCAAGTCATTTCCCGCTGCACCTAGTACTGTATGGTAAAAGCACATTTATGTCTATCAACCTACCCACCATTGTTT
Source organism: Hemicordylus capensis (assembly GCF_027244095.1). NCBI lineage: Eukaryota > Metazoa > Chordata > Lepidosauria > Squamata > Cordylidae > Hemicordylus > Hemicordylus capensis. The sequence continues at coordinate 393,078,811 of NC_069657.1, read as the reverse complement.
CAGGAAGCTCAGAGTAGTGTTAATAGAGTTATGCCATGTGATTGGCTCAATTTTCAGGCATAAGATGTGTAAACATTTTATAAACATTTGCCACTTTTATGAGCAAATGTAACCCATATGTCTGAAAAGCCCACTCACATATGACATGCAGTGTGCACACTCCTCTCTGCATCACCGTAACTGCTACCAGAAGGATTATAATGTAATTTTACACAACATCAGTTTTTGTTTCTACAATGGTAATATATAGTACTACACATTGGCAGTATAAATATGGTCCAGTGAAAAGAACCTCCTGGAGGACTAGGCATCTGACAACACCTCGATCCACGGGAGACATTTTGCCCTCCAGCAGCCTTGGTACAGAAATGACCGACTTCCTTTGCACGTGTTGTTCTTGTCACAGCAGATTCCACAACTGCCATATCAGACTCTATATCAATAATCCCCCTGTAGCCCTTGAGAGAAAAACGGTGATAGGCCCAGTTTAGCTTGCACACTTCTCTAAATTGCATTTCTTCCCCTAAAAGCAAAGCTGAAATAGGATTATCTCTAATTCAATTAATTATTCAGATATAATAAAGTGGAAGTGCTCAAACCTATACATTTTTGCACAGCCAAGATAGCAGAAAGAAAGAAAAATAGCTGTCGTTACTGTATTGCCATTTTTATATTTGACACTAAAAAGTTTACTCTTTTAGTTTTGTTACCTAATAAACATCTCAGCTATTATATTACAGAGTCACCATAAACATTATTAAATTCTGCAATTGTAGAAATCCCAAGACAAGCTGAGAAAATGCAATGCTCTAGTCAATAAAGCAAGCTAATTTTGTTTTCTATTGCACAAAATGATAAAACATTGTTACCCTCTCCAATAAGAAGTTGTAGTATTAATCCCTTTTTCCTGTTCTATTGTCTATATATCACTTCTTAGTGTTCCAAGTGCCATAAAAGTGCTTGGTTTCAAGACAAACATGGGAGGCAGGATAATTTACAGACTGGGAGCTATGACTGAGAATAGAAAAGGAATTCTCAAAAGGAAAAAGTCACATCAGCCTGTGGTGAATTAGCTGTGGTTACCAGCGCACAGCAAATTTAATTTAGCTGTGGATTTTGTCACTACAAATTCTCAGTCCCCTAATTCATAAGAATGGATTTACAGCTCATTCCCCTTCCTCTCATAACAAAAACCAACCAAACAATACTGTCAGAGAGGCTCACTTTGCTTGAGGAAACTCATTGTGACAATCTGAGAAGCATCACTTTACAAGAACCAAACCACTTTCCTTTCAGTGTTCTAAACATTGGCCAACATGACAGGTAGCCCCATGTCAATGACAGGGACCCGCCAAGGCTGCTGTGGAACTTGAAAGGCGGCCGAAAAGGTGTAGTGCAACAGAGCTGCTGTGAAATGACTTAAAACTGCTTCTGGGCAGTTGTGCCACAGGCTGCACTGTTGTAAACCACCCAGAGATGTGAGTTTTGGGCAGTATAGAAGTGTGTTAAATAAATAAATAAATAAATAAATAAATAAATAAGATTGCCTCTCAGTTCTGCAGCAGGCCTGGCAGATTATTAATAAACACATTTTCAGCATTTATTAATAAATGCATAATTAAAAGTTTAAAATACAGATACAAACTCTAAAACTTAAAACTATAAACTAAAAGCCTGACTAAACAGGTATGTTTGCAGGTCTTTCTTAAAAACATCTAGGGAAGGGGAGGCTATAATTTTGTTAGGAAACACATTCCAAAGTCCCAGGGCAACCCTAAAAAAGGCCTGGTTTTGAGTTTCTTTTGAGTGTGTTTTGTATATCCCTGATAAAGGTAAAAAGTTGTGCCATCGAGTCGGTGTCGACTCCTAGTGACCACAGAGCCATGTGGTTTTCTTTGGGAGAATTCAGGAGGGGTTTACCATTGCCATCTCCCACTCAATATGAGATGATGCCTTTCAGCATCTTCCTATATTACTGCTGCCCGATAGAGTTTCCCATTGTCTGGGAAACGTACCAGTGGGGATTTGAACCAGCAACCTCTTGCTCCCTAGGCAAGTTACTTTCCCGCTGCACCATTAGGTGGCTTATATCTCTGATACTGGTCTGTTATTGTTTACCTTTAATGTAACTAAACTAATAAACACTAGCCTTCACCCATCCACCCAGGGTGTTTCAAAGGACTCTAAGTTTTAACTGAGCGTTTGCATTTTCCTACATACCTGTTCTTTGCAACTGGGTGACCACAATTTTTAAAGCATGCTGCCCCAGCATCATTCGGGGTGCTTGTAATCTACTGAGTATTTTTACCTGTAACTGAGAAAGATGGAAGCCGTCTGCAGCATTTGAATAAAGCTGTTTTCCTTTTTGTTCTTTTCTTTTACAAGCCTCTTCAAGTGGGGATTTTAACTCGGGAGAAAGGCTGAAAGGGGTTTTTGCTCTCATGCAAACACGTCCTCAGACGTTCTGCAACTACCAGTTTTCTCACCACATGTAGGCTTGCAAGTGGAGGATTTTTGTGTACTTTTCCAAATAGCAAAAGAAAGAGTTTCCCTTGGGATTCCACCCCAAGTCCAGGGAGGTTCAAGCTCTTTAATAAAGAGGGGGTGGTGGTGGTGGCAGCCTTTAGAACCTACCAAAAATTACAGGGAAGTTTTAGGAAAAGCCTTGCCAGAAAGCTCAGCCAGGATGATTCAGCAATTTTCTTCCCCTCACATGAGCTTGCTCTGAGACAAAGGCTTTAATTTGCTACATGGGCATAATATGATATCTTTGGGTAACCTTGGAGACCAACCTGGCTGCTGCATTCTGCACCAACTGCAGTTTCTGGACTACATACAAAGGCATACCAACATAGAGCACATTACAGTAGTCAAGTCTGGATGTTACCAGCATATGCACCACTGTTTTAAGCAGTTTATCTCCAGAAATGGATGTAGCTGGCGTATCAGGCAAAGCTGATAGAAAGCCACGCTGGCCACTGCCTCAACCTGAGAAACCAGGGAGAGATTTGGGTCCAGAAGCACTCCCAGACTACATACCTGCTCTTTCTGAGAGGGTATAACCACATCTAATACAGGCAGATCTAAACCACTTCCTAAGTTCCAATCTCCCACAATGAAGCTATTCCCACGATCAGTATAAAGCAGGCTAAGGGAGCCTAACCCGCTTTCTACTAATCGTAGGAACCACTGGGCTGGCAGGTGAGCCAGGTGGTTCCAAGGTGGCTAGCCCACCTAATCTCCCCTCCCTTTAAATGAGGTTAACGGAGCAAGCACTCTGTTAACCTAATTTTTTTGCTCATGTGCCACCACAGTACACGGCAACACACGACTAGACCCCCGACCGGGAGGCTGCAGCCAGCCTCCTTGCCTCGGGGGTCTCTCCAGAATGGAACTTCTGGGGGCTGTGGAACTGGAACTTCCTGGGGCCATGCAGCCCCCGAACCCTGCAGCCCCCACCGGCTCCATGACGGAGCCAGTAGTTGTGTGGGCGGCCGATCCGGCCGCCCGCCCTGAGCTGCAGGCAAGATCATCTGTGGGGAGAGTGGGCTAAGCCCAGTCTCCCCACAAACCCACCAGAAGCTCTTCTCATTGATTGTGAGAAGAGCTTCAATGAGTACCTTCGTTTTGCTTGGATTCAGCCTCTGAATGTTCTCCTTCATCCTGGTGATTACCGCCTCCAGGCAGTCATTTAGGGAAGTTAGTAAGTTAGACCAATCTCCATCTGGAACCTACCCAAGAGGTAGGAGTAGAACCACTGCAAAGCACTGCCTCCCACTCCCAACCACTTCAGGAGGAAACCATGGTCAATGGTATCGAAAGCCGCCAAGAGATTCAAAAGGATCAACTGAGTCATACTCCCGCTCTGCTCTGTGCCTTTAAGTGGTTTAGAAGTATAAGCCAGCTGAAAGGAGTAAATAGATTAAAAAAGGCAGAAAGCATCAGAAGAGATCTTGTTCAGGTCTGACTGTGTGTGTTATGTCATGTGGAAACTGCTCTTAATAAAAGTATTGTATGTACACACCAGCTTTTAGAATACTACTGAAAAAGCCTCTCTAGTATTAGGACGTCAATGTTAAAAGGAAAAAGTTCTGTGTTTGTGCCACTGATCTTCACATGGGCACATCTATATGTGTCATAGCTCAATATCAGATGGTGTAATGCTACCATGCTAGAGGTGGCTGTGAGAATGAACCAAAATGAGAGCTGATCATCATCATCAACAATACATAAACTGAACTAAGTGGCATTTTAAAAGGGTAAAATATTCTGATCAAAATTCCACAGTGGAGTGTTTCCCCGAAGGATAGCTTATTATCAGAAATTGAAAACATAGCTGGTAAACTTACACTAAAGACTCTCCACTGGGAATTTATCAATGGAGACACTGCATAAGATGCATTCTGATCATCCTACAGTTACTACATTCCTGCATTAATAACTAACTGAAGACAGATACTTCACAGTGTCTATGAAATGTGCATCTAGAGAAGTATAAACAAAATAATAATGTAGTATATGTCTCTGCCTTTCACAAAAGGGATGCTTAAAACCCACAGAACTATAGAGCAATTAGTCTTTTGGAAATTGCCTCTAAACTGTATAGTCATATTCTCATTTTCTGTTTCTAAAATTAGACCAGTGGGCGGAGAACAAAGATTTTTGCGATAAATTAGCAGGTTTCAGCGTGAGGTTTAGTGCCATCAATCAATGTTTCTTCTGCATCATGTTATACAGAAATGTATACTGGGCCTCTCAAAGAAATTTGTTACTTCTGTAGAGCTTACACATCCTTTTGATTTAAATGGTCTAGGGAGGACAGCTGGTCTTGTGGTAGCAAGTATGACTTGTCCCTTTAGCTAAGCAGGGTCTGCTATGGTTACATAGGAATGGGAGACTTGGAATCTATTCCCACGATCAGCAAAAATTGGGCTAGGGAAGGCTAGCCTGACTTCTCCCAGTCGTGGGAAGCAACGGGAGCCATGTGGCTCTGAGTGGCAAACCCACTCATGGAGCTCGCTGTTTAACCCGGGTTTCAGGTGCAAGAGCAGCCGAAAACCGAGTCAAAGGATCATGTGTCACTGTGGCATGACTCCGCGCCACAGCAACTCATGAGCTGTGACCCCCAACGAGGAGGCTACAACAGGCCTCCTGGCATGGGGAAGCTCTCCAGAATGCCCTGTGCACTCACACGGGTCATTCTGGGACTACAGGAGGCCGGGAGGCCCCCAAACCGTCTGCATGACAAAGCCAGTAATCATCTGGGTGGCCGATCCAGCCAACCAGGGAGGGCTCCCTGCTCATCTGTGGGGAGAGCGGGTCCCCGCAAATCCCCTTTAGGCTCTCCACACTGCTCATGTGGAGAGCCTTTTGATGTGTGAGCACTGTAAGATATTCCCCTCAGGGGATGGAGCCACTCTGGGAAGAGCATCTAAGTTCCATGTTCCCTCCCTGGCATCTCCAAGATAGGGTCGAGAAAGATTCCTGCCTGCAACCTTCGAGAAGTCGCTGCTAGTCTCTGTAGACTATATTGAGCTAGATGTACCTATGATCTGACTCAGTATATAGCAGCTTCATATGTTCCTGTGTTGTTCCTAAACAGATCTAGACTTTCGGTCAAGCTTTAGAATACAAATAAAGACAGATGTCTTTTTTTCATCAGACAATTATATTTGGATGCATTTCTGAGATTTAGAATTGGTGCCAGTGGAGTTTTGATCAATAATATAAAACTAACTGGGTTATGGAACAGGAGTGTCTCTTGGTTCCTTTTCTTTAAGAAATTTATACTAATGATGATACTGCAGGTGATCTACTTTCCCAGCACATTTTCCCCAGACAATTAGTAAGGAGATAATTGCTGCTTAACTTTACACAGATGATACAGCCATCATGAGGAGTACTATTCAAAATCCTCATCCCAATAAGAGGTTAGGAGAAATTTTCAGGTCAGAGAAACAATCAAGTATCAAACTAAGTAATAATTTTTGCACACAAACTCCTGAGACACACTTGGAGACTGGATAGACATATCTTAGAACAAGTCAACATATATAAATAAATATCAAAGGATTATCTTTCATTTCATTTCATAAACAGCATTAGGTCATCTCATGTGATTTTAAGATCAGCAAACAGGAGGAGGAAATTTGGTTCCTGCAGCCATTTAGACTTTTATAGGGGAAAGGATGGCTCAAGTGACCTATGGGACAGAAATTTGTGGAATCTGTAATAGGCATTCAACAAACAAACCAACACCCTTTGGTTTACAGAGATAGCTATGGGTGTAAAGCTCCAACTAAACTGCAAAAAGCAAGGAAATTCAATGGTCCATGATGTTCATGCCATGGGCATATGAGTTCTGATGTCCAGTCTGAGGTACTATACTAGCCTATGAAATAGTAACTGAGGATTAGTGTTACATCAGTGTTTAAGAAGAATTTGGTAACATGCCTGTGAGCATGTGGTGAGTGATGTTACCTCATCAAGTGACAACTACAATCAGCACAATCAGTAAATGATGTGACAGCACTCACCATATGCTCAGAGGCACATGTTACCAAATGCCCCAGCTGTTGTGCCACCACCAGTCTATGCAGGTAGTGGACTGGAGCATGGAGGACCTAGCTAAACTGTGTTTCCATGGTTATGATTTTGCAGGCCAGTATGTTATCTCAGACTGAACATCAGAACTCATGCTCCCATGGCATGAACATCACGGGCCATCTCAGTATATAGTGTGTGTGTGTGTGTGTGTGTGTGTGTGTGTGTGTATATATATATATATATATATATATATATATATATATATATATATATATATATATATAGTGTGTATGTATGTATGTATATTTATTTATTTATTTGAAGTCATGCCCATAACTATCCCTATAAAGGGGGTTTTTTTGCAAATGTTTTTCCCACCCACCCCCCTTTAAAAAGGAGCATCCCATATGCATCACACTTCATATAAGTGTGTTTAGTACAAAGAGACTAAAAATACTGCTTTAGCATTGCCAGGCAATAAAGAGGCAGAAATCAGTGCTTGGATTTAAAACAGGCCACACATTTATTTTACAAACATCAAAGTTGTGGCTTGTTTTAAATGGGGTGCATTAACTGTTGTCCTGTGCTTCATTACATAACAAGAGAGACATTTGCTTATACATGTCTTACTGTATGGAGAATGTCCAATTACTGCATTGTATAGTGTGTGTGTTTTTAAAGTTTGTTGTTGTTTTGTTGTTGTTATTATTATACATTTATATCCTATTCTTCCTCCAAGGAGCCCAGAGCGGTGTGCTACATACTTGAGTTTCTCCTCACAACAACCCTGTGAAGTAGGTTAGGCTGAGAGAGACGTGACTGGCCCAAAGTTACCCAGCTAGTTTTCATGGCTGAATGGGGATTTGAACTCGGGTCTCCCCAGTCCTAGTCCAGCACTCTAACCACGACGCCACGCTGGCTCTCTGTTGTCTTTTTAAAATAAATACATATATTTCCATTATAATACTATAAGGACCTTAGGCAAATACTTGGTTTCATAGTCCCCCCCACCCCACCCCATAAAGAGTGCACAACCACTTGCATGTTCCTGAGTTATAAAAAAGTTATGACTTATCCCCAACAACAATCATGTGACATACTTAGCCTGAGAGAGGAAATGCACTGCTTATGTCAGGGGTCATCAACCTTTCAGGGCTTGTAAAACCAAAGTCTTCAGGGCTGGCTTGAGAAGGGGCATCATTCGAAGAGAAGCTGGCATCCCTGCCTTGCTAGCCGCACTCTGCCCCTGCATCAGCTGGGCCATGACACTGCCCCACCTGCCACATCACTGGCCATGCCCCCAGCTGCTGGACTCATTGCCAAGCTGGACACCCTGAGCTAATCACTGCCTCTCTTCTTCCCAGCGGCATTCCGTGCTCTCCTCCAGCGAGCATTAAGCATTGTCCGTTGGTCCATGTCTCTATGCTTCAGCAAACTTTTGTGCTTTGTCTCCTCCATTTTGGAGGGAGTCAAAGCACACAAATTAGTTGCTGGAGGGGGATGCACGTGCGTGAGGAAGACTGGCCTCTAGAATGCCCGCTGCCTGCCTCTGGCTGGTGTGTTGCTGATTACTGTAGCATCCAGGATGGGTGACCGTGGCCCCTCTGACTGTGCTGGCTGGCTCTCATACACAAGCTTTCATTTTTTTCAGAGCATGGGCAGTCAACAGAGAGTGCCAACCCACTGGCACAGCCAGAGAGACCTCTACCGCTGATTCTGGATGACGGCTGCCTGATACAGCGAGCAGCATCGTGCTAGCCAGAGGCAGGCAGCAGCCAAGCTTCCTAGCAGTATGGCATATTCAAAGCCACTCAAAATCATTTTGCGTGCCACTTTTAGCATGCGTGCCATAGGTTGCCTACCCCCAGCTTACTGTACGTGATTCCCTTCCATTCCCTACTTATCCCCAACAACCGGCCTGTGGGGCAGCTTAGGTAGCTCTTTACCCAGCTGAGCCAAGAGGTGTTTTGGCCATTCCCCATCAACTGCCTCCCCACTATTTTCTTTACTGTTCTGCTTACAAACATCCAGACAGAATTTTTTCTATGTCATTCTTAATGTTCTACAATAATTTCCCCAATAAACTTTATTTTTTGTTAAGGGATTTAGATCCCTGTGTTACAAGGCACATGGTGAATTAGTCTAGCTGCTAAGAAAATCAGAGAGCTCTCAGAGGAATGTAAATATGAATAGATGTATTCAGGTAATAATAATTTGTTGGCAAACTTTCTTTCTTCACCCATGTCACTGAAAGATTAAGGGGGTGATAGTGCAAATTGTACTTTGATTCAGTTTGGATGAATTCATTCATTTATTTATTTAGTCAATTTATATACTGCTCTTCCTAAAGTGGCTCAGGGCGGTTTTGTATGGTATAAACTGTACACTGTTATTTTCCTTTAGTTAAGGCCCATATTACAATAAAATCTGCTCTGATTCGTCTTTCCCAGTGTCCCAACTCTAGCTCCCCACCCCCCACGCCCACAGAATAAATAGAATTAAAGGACATTTAGAAATCTAGGTCAAACTGTGTTATCTATGGCAGTTAATTTGATTTCATGGCTAACCTAGGGGGCTATATCAAATGCAAAATGATGCTTAACGACTAATTGTGGTAAGCAACTTAAAGTGAATTTAGTCTAAATTAACTCGGCTCTAGATGAGATCTAATTACTCCCATACAAATAATATGTGAAAAGTGCAAGCAAAGAGAGTTTACCTCTTCTGTAGAACATAATAAACATAATATCCCCAGGCTGTATAATATATATAATACAGTTTACAAAATAAATGCAAAATGTCAGTTTTCTATGGACTGGTAATGGAGAATGACATTTGAAAATTCCTAGTAAGAGCCAAATATCCAGATGTGGCTGGATATATAGATCAGATATATGTCAGAGTGCAAATTTGGAATTCTAGCACAACTCCCTAAACACGGGGTTCTTAACATGGAATCCGTGGACCCCCTGGGGTAGATCAAGATGGTCCATGGAAATCTCCACTGCACTCAATTTGATTTGCTTCCTGATGAGCCCGGATGAAGTTCTTGAAAACAATCCTCGAGTATTTATTTATTTTTCTCCAATTTTTATTGGAGCATTATGAAGTTGTATAAATTGAGTGGGGGTCCATAGGTAATACTTGAGGATTGGGGGTCAGCATCCCATGGCTGCAAACAGGTTAAGAACTCCTGCCCTAAACTGAGTAGAGGGAATTGCAGTAGCCCAGTAGTAGAACACAGGCTTTGAAGACAGAAGATCACAGATTCAACCCCTCGTATCTCCAGGTGAGGCTAGAAAGGGCCCCTATCTGAAATATAATTTAAGGGAAGGGTTGCAGGCAGAGGCACTCTTACCCCTGGACTTCAGGGCCAAATTCCAGGGCCTCCAAACCCCCTGGGGCCCCCAAATCCTCTTTGGTCTGTCCTGGGTGGTGTGGTCTCCGTGGTCACCCTGCATTGTTGGAGATGAGCTTCCAGTGCATCAACCTTTTGCACCAACTGTCCTAATGACTACTAGGGGCATTGGGAGTAGAGACAGTGAGTCAGGGTCTCCCTATCTGTCCCTACCTATGACCCCTCTGTAGCACTTCCTGTGCTGAGTCACAATCCTTCCTTTCCTCCTAGAGAGCAGATGGAAACATCTCTCTCTCTCCTTACCTATCCACTATGTAGTCCTTTAGATTAGAGATAGGTCTTTCCTATCTAAGTGTATTTAACCAATAAATATTTAGTGTTTAGTCATACAAGGACCTCCATGTGTTTTCTCTAAACAGCTGCAATAGCCAAACCATCCTCTGCTACCTACTCTGTAACTGGAGTGTGTGCTCATTCCTTAGTGCTCTGCTGATTTTTACCTATTGTGGGTAAAAATCAACAACCTCTAACAGGGTTATGGGCCCAGCAGGAGCAACAGGCTTCTAGGCACAAGCAGAGTTTATTTCATTTTTCATTTTGAAAGTGCAGCTGAGTTAGTTAGGAACTGCAGCATGGATCCTGTGACTACAGCCTACTCAGGAATGGCTCCTTCTTTTCCCAAACTGGATGGCAATAACTATGAAACCTGGGCCCTCAAGATGAAAGCGATCTTAATGACAAAAGGAATCTTTGAAGTACTCAAGGAGGGACGGCCAGCCCAAGATCAAGCTGCTCAAGCCTCGTGGGACAAGAAAAACCAACACCCGTATGGCCTTTTAATTTTGAGTATAAGCAAGATTTATTGATCTATGTGGGGGATACTGATTTAGCCTCAGAAGTGTGAGATAGACTGAAAAAGCAATGTGGCCAAGTCTCTGCAAACGCAGCTCTTCTCCTGTATAAAAGGCTATGTGAAAGCAAACTGCAGGAAGGGGGAGACTTTGAAGCCCACATAGCAAATATCTTAGAAATTAACAGGCTTTTGAAGAGTAACCAATGTGAATTGAATGAAGTTATTCTAATTGGGGCAGTCCTACAATCCCTGCCTAAAAGTTTAGAACCCCTAATTGTCGCTCTTGAACTGTCTCACTGTGAACTGAAGGTTGATTCTGTCATGTCCAGTCTGAGAAATTTTAATATAAAGTTGCAGCAGGAGAAATTTGAAAGCGATGGCACTCTGGCACATTTCAGCAGGCAAAGTAATTCCAGCATTAGCAAGCGAAGTAGCCTCAGTGACTCATCAGCATATAATTCAAAGAGCTGGAAACTCAGAGGGCACAGACCTGGTCACCATGGCAATGCAGTAAACACAGGGATGAGTCATGGCGAAAAACAAAGAGGGGAGGAGGAGAAGCAAGGACAAGGTGGCTTATCTGAAAGGGAGAGCAATGCCAAAAGCTACATTACCTTAAAAGAGCCAACAAAGGGTCACACTTTCATCCTGGACTCAGGTGCATCCCAGAATATAATCTGTGATCCCAGCCTATTTATCAAACTCGATAAAAGCCATAGATCTGTTGTGATCTTAGCAGATTCAAGGAAGCTAAGCGTGGCTGGCAAGGGGACAGCAAAGATACTTTGTGGCTCTGCTACTGAAGCTTATGAGGTTAAGATAACTGATGCACTTTTCGTGCCAGAGATACAAGTCAACTTGTTTTCAATTGGGCATGGACTCAAGAAGGGGTGTAAAGCAATTTTTGAAAATGAAGCATGCTACATTTCTAAAGGTGATGAGTTAATCATGACTGCCCACATGCGGGATGATGGACTTTTTGAAGTAGACTGTGCTACTGCACAAGCAAACGTGGCAAGTAGTTGCCAACACAAAAATTGTGATTTCTCATGGCACAGAAAATTAGGCCACCGAAGCCTAAACTTTGAAACTGACTCCCAAATGAGGGAACTAACCGAGAAATCAGTGCCAGATTCAGAAGGGGCTGGACAACCAGAGCCCAAACTGAGGCACTCACAGAGGCATAACAAAGGGGTTCCACCTAACAGACTCTCACTCATGGCTAAAGGAGGAGAGATGCAAGAACCCACTACATGGCAAGATATAGAAAGGTTGCCAGCTGATGAAGCTGAGAAGTGGAGAAAAGCAGCAACGGAAGACATTGATTCCTTGCACAAAAATGAGACTTGGAAACTTGTGGAACTACCCGCTGGAAGAAAGACTGTGGGATGCAAATGGGTCAAGCAGGATGCAGAAGGGGATGTACAGCGCTACAAAGCCAGACTAGTAACCAAAGGATACTCCCAAATCTATGGTCAGGACTATGATGAGACTTTTTGCACTAGTCGTGAAACACGTCAATTAGAACATTGCTCAGCATGGCAGCAGCCAAAGGGATGCAAGTTGAACACTTGGATATAAAGACTGCCTTCCTACATGGGGAAATCGAGGAAGACATCTACATGCAACAACCACCAGGCTTTGAGAAACCTGGAAAGAAGGGGCTAGTGTGCAAACTGCAAAAGAGCATCTATGGCTTAAAGCAGGCAGCCAGAGGATGGAATGAGAAACTGAATCAATTACTGCTTAAGGAGGGGTTCACACAAGGAAAAGCTGACCCCTGCCTATATTCTAGACTCAGAGACAATAGATGGACTTACATTCTGACTTCCGTTGATGATTTGATTCTTGCACACGAGGAAAGGCAAGACAGTCAGGAAATTGTTCAACATCTGTTGTTCAACCATCCTCTGCTACCTACTCTGTAACTGGAGTGTGTGCTCATTCCTTCGTGCTCTGCTGTTTTACCTATTGTGGGTAAAAATCAACAACCTCTAACATGCATTGTGTAAGGCAGCCAAGTATGGCTTCTGCTTTAGAAGAGGGCTGAGTGGGGAAAGAAATATGTGGGATTAGAATGTGTTAAGTTGCATGTTTCTGCTAATGCATATTTGTGGCCCCTGCTAATGAAATATTTGCATATTTCTGCAAATGCATAATGTTGCATGTTTCTGCTAATGCATATTTGCATAAAAATACCTGTTTTATATTCTTAAATTATTGTGAATTCATTTGCTGTTTGCATCCTCAAGAAGCCATGTGTTAAAAATACAGTGACGCGGGTCTCACAATCAAGGAGACCTGCCTCCAGAGGGTTAGCGGGGAGTGTTGGCTCAGCCAAACCGGCCGACCACATGACTGCTGGCTCCGTTATGGAGCTGGCGGGGGCTGGGGGGGGTTGGGGGCCACGCGGCCCCTGGAAGTTCCAACATGCCCTGCGCAAGTGCGCAGGGCATGCTGGAGAGACCCCCGAGCCAGGAGGCTGCTTTTGAGCCTTCCGGTCAGGGGTCCACTCGTGAGTTGCCACGGCAACACACATTAGAAAAACTGGGTTTGCGGAGCGCTCGAGCACCAGAGCCCGGTTCAAGGGCAGGGCTACTTAAGCGGGTGACCCACTTAAGCACCACCGGGCTCGCAGCCAAGCCCAGTGGTTCTCATGATGGGAGAAAATTGGGCCAGCCTGATGTGTGTGTTTGTGTGTGTGTGTGTGACACAATGCTTAACTTGCAGCGGGGCGGGGGCAGCGCCAAAGGTCTTTAGTTCCAGGCTCCAAAATTACCTATGTGCACCTCTGGTTACTGGAATAAAAGAAGTGTTCAGCTTTCACCCAAAACTAAACAGCAAGGGAGAAAGATGAAACTGTATCAATAATCTTATATTTTGATTGTTAATACAATACCCTCATGAGCATGAACCAATGCATCAGCGTGTACTCTGAATGGGAGCCTTGCACAATACAGCTTCCGAATAAAGCTTAATGCTATCTAAATACTGGGGCCTAAGAGGCCATCTAATTAGAGGCAATCTGTGGCAATGTATTAATTACCCTCTCTACCCATTTGGCCAGTCCTCCCCTGGTAGCTTTTATTAACCAAGAAGAGCAAGGGTTGAGTATGCATGGGGACAAATGCAATGATTCAAGGATCCTGTCCATATCCTCAGAGGGAGCAAGCTGAAAATAGTCTATAATAATTGGAGAAGCAGATTTTGTTGGTACCTCATTTACTAATGCTAATGTGGAGCCTAAGTTGTATCAGATATGAGTGATTTCGTCTGCGAACTGCTTAGCAAATGGATCACAGTGGGCAACAGAGGCTATCTGATCTTGTGAGCCAAGATGTTGCAGGGTATATGAATCACCCAAAAAGGTTCTGCTGGATGGCTTTCAGCAGATGCAGTGGTGGCAGAACAGTATATTTTCTCCAGTGCCAACATCACTACAGAGGAGGCCCATTGTTTGTTCATATTTGGCTCAAGTTTGTTTCCACGATCACTGTAGTTGTTTCACCTGCCATTTCATTGCCGATAGCTCTGTAGTAAACCAAGGAGCCATCTTGGCCCTGCAGCTAGGGAAAGGATGATCAGGTTTGATTGTATTGATGGCCTGGCTCATCTCCCCATCCCAGAGGTCAACCAGGGGTTCAGTAGAACTGCCACCATATTAGAAAGAAAGTCCTTCAGAGTCATCAGAAGTCCATTTGGATCCATAAGCCTCCAGGCTTATGGATCCAAAGAATGGGGAATTTCTTAAAAGGTCCCCTATCCTTATAAAGGTCAGGAGTTCCAGTGAGGTACATATAAGTACAATTGTGCATACCTGCCAGCAAGTGGAAAAAACTCACCGAAGAATATTGTGCCAAAGCTAACTGTAAAGGTTGAGAGCCAGCGTAGTGTAGTGGTTAGAGTGCTGGACTAGGACCGAGTTCAAATCCCCATTCAGCCATGAAACTAGCTGGATGACTCTGAGCCAGTCACTTCTCTCTCAGCCTAACCTACTTCACAGGGTTGTTGTGAAAGAGAAACTCAAGTATGTAGTACACCGCTCTGGGCTCCTTGGAGGAAGAGCGAGATATAAATGTAAAATAATAATAATAATAATAATAATAATAATAATAATAATTCAGCCACCCTAGGTCCTTGGGAAGGACTCGATGTCTGGATAAAACAAACCAGTCAATAACACCTGTCTGATTGTGTAAACAAGAAATAATAATAATAAAGGTAAAGTGTGCCATCAAGTTGATTTCAACACCTGGCATCCACAGAGCCCTGTGGTTTTCTTTGGTAGAATACAGAAGGGGTTTACCATTGCCTCCTTCCGTGTAGTATGAGTTGATGCCTTTCAGCATCTTCCTATCGCTGCTGCCTGATATAGTACCAGTGGGGATCCGAACCGGCAACCTTCTACTTGTTAGTCAAGCATTTCCCCACTGCGCCACTTAAGGTGGGAGAAAGCTAACTGTAGGAGATGCTTTTATTTTTATTTATTTATTTAAAACATTTATACCCTGCCCCTCCAGTACATTACTGCTCAGGGCGGCTCACAACATTTATAAAACAGTTACAATATAAAATCAGACTAATAAAATTAACCAATTTAAACAAGTTAAAAATCCAAGCTAAAACCACAATCAAAATTATCTTTTAAAATTACAAATTAAAACCTTAAAGCTAAAAACTAAGAATTATAAAAACTAAAGAACCTACCAGATATACACAACAGATGAAACATTTAAAAGCCTCTTTAAAAAGATGCGTTTTTGGTTGCTTCTTAAAAACACTGAGAGAGGAAGAATGGCGAAGCTCTTCAGGGAGGGTGTTCCAGAGCCAAGGGGGCCACAACCGAAAAGGCCCTGTCTCTAGTCCCCACCAACTGGATCTCTGTTAGTGGTGGGGCCATGAGCAGGGCCTGAGATGATGAGCGGAGGGCCCTGACAGGTTCATATGGGCGAATGCGGCAAGTACCCCGGCAGCAAGCCATGTAGGGCTTTAAAGGTCAATACTTGTAGAATTCTCTGCCACAGGATGTGGTCACTGCCAGCAGCCTGGATCGCTTTAAGAGGGGTTTAGATAAATTCATGGAGGACAGGTCTATTAGTGGCTACTAGTCTATCAGCCACCTCCAGCCTCAGAGGCAAGATGCCTCTAAATACCAGTTGTAGGGGAGCAACTATATGAGAGAAGGTATGCCCTCAGGTTTTGCCTGTGGGCTTCCCAGAGGCATCTGATGGGCCATTGTGTGAAACAGGATGCTCAACTAGACAGGCCTTGGGCCTGATCCAGCAGGGCTGTTCTTATGTAAGAAGGAGATGTTTATGACTGCAGGATAATATGTTTAAGAAAATGAACCCCCTCAAACAATTTGCTGCATGCCATGATCACCAAGGCTCATTGTGGGGATATGTTTTCAATACCAGATTGGGAATACAGTATGTGAAGTAATAATGAAACGCCTCTGATCATGTACAGAGTGTATTTACCTCACCACCAAGAAACCATAGCCATGAAGTTGGGATTTAAATAGCAGGCTCCGTGGCAAATGGTATAGCATGCAGAAAGCTCACACTTCGATCTCTCCTCCCTCATTCACCACATGCCAAAAAACCTAAGACAAATTCTGGCTGCTTTTGGGTGGCTGGGGGTGGTGAGATTCATTTATTCATGCATCTGGTTGATCTTGCTCCTAGCTAAATGTCAGCCCAAACAAGTCAATCTTACAGAGCTACTATTCAGGTTTGGATTTTGATGGACTGCTAGAGGAACAGTGTTTCACACCTGTGGAAGAGCCACCTAGAATGCTTCTCAAGGGGCCCCTGCTAACTGAAACTGGTGCACCATCTAGGGATCTGACTCAGTAAATTACATTTTGCTTTTCAGTTTACATTTACATTGTCCTTTCCAGGGGCGCGCGTAACTACCATTAGGCAGGGGGAGGCGGCTGCCTGGGGCGCCCCACGCCTCGAGGGGCCCCCCAGAGGCAAGTCACATGTGAAGTGAGTGTGTGTGTATCAGCGAGGGGCCCATTTTAAAATTTTGTCTCTGGGCCCACTCTAGCCTCGTCACGCCCCTGGTCCTTTCCCCTCTTCATTTATACTTCTATTTTACTATTTTCTTCCCTTTTGTGACCTGCAGTATCCTTCTGTTGTACTATTTTCTTTCTTTTTGTTACCTGTATATTCAACTGCATATCAAAAATTAAAAATTTATGTTACAGAGAGAAGAAAATGCTCTGAGTTGAACTAAAGGTCATGGTGGAACAAAGGAGAACAGAAGCATCAGTATCCAATCAATCAAGATTTTGTAGGTCAATGCCACAAACTCTGTCCCTTGAAGACGATATGGAGCCAAAGCAGATGCAATTTCTCCAAATCCTTTAAACTATTTCCAAAGCTGGTAACTGATAGCCATAATATGCAATGCAACGATACCATAAACCAATGGCTATGATGCTGTCCCAAATGCTGACATACACAATGGCATGCAGACTAAATCTGCTCTGAATGGCATCAATGTGACTGACGATATAAAAAAGAGAGGCAAACATCTTGAACTACCTATCATCCCTAATTTGGGATTGTCTCAACTCACATGTATTTGTTGTTTTACCATTGTATTAAAGGCTATATTAAAGTTACATTAAAGGTTTTTAATGTAACTTTTATTGAATTTTATTGTATTTTAACTTTTGTAAACCGCCTTGAGATGTATTATGAAAGGCGGTATAAACACTGAAGCACAAACAAACAAACCTTAAACAGGGAGGCGAGTCTCACAATCAGTGAGACTCACCTTTAGGGGGTTTGTGGGGAGAGCGGGCTTAGTCCGCTCTCTCCGCAAACAATTGGAAGGGACGCCCTGGGCGGCTGGATTGGCTGTCCACATGACTGCCAGCTCCATCATGGAGCCGGCAGGGGCCGCAGGGATCACATGGACCCCAGGAATTAGGAGGGTTTGCTGCCGGGAGCTGCGTGGCTCCAGTGGCAGCAGATGATCAGCAAAAAGCGAGCTTGGCTCCCTTAGTCCGCTTTTTGCTGAATGTGAGAATCTCCTCAGGGTTTATAGCTGCTGGACTGCCATATCTGTTCTCAGGGAATCCTGGGAATTGAAGTTTTTTTGGATTGCTTATACGTCTCTGTAAGAGATCCACAAACTATTTCCTCAATTGTTCAGCAGAAGCTGCAATAACTACATTGGTTCTACACTGACAGTGTAAATGATTCATATGCAATACCTTTACCACATCTCAACTGGAGACCATTTTTGAGTAATTGCTTGATTGGAAAGGAGGCAACAATCCGTAACAATTAATTTGAACAACTGACAAAAGTCTTGCACTTTCAGGTTATGAACTGATATTGCCTCCCAAATTAAAACATAATGAGGATGTTTCACGCACAAGCAAAACCAGGCTAATGAAGCCAAGCCCAGTTTTGCCTGCGTGTAAGCACTGCCGGGATCATTCCCAATACCGACGCCTCAGCGGAAACCCACCTCTGGAGCCACCTTCTTAAATGGGGTTAAGAGACCATTTTTCTGCTCATCTGCTAGCCCCAGCTCAACTGGCAAGAAGTGGGGCTCCTGGCCAGCTTCAGGGAGGGGGGATCCCCAAATTGCATGTGAATTATGGCAGTTCCGGGGGGCGAGGTGACGTAACCCGGCACCCTAACCCTCCGAGCTACCAGCAGCAGCTGATAATCATCTTGGCGGGTGATCCACCTGCCGAAGAAACAGAAATGGATCATCTGTGGAGAGATAAGCTTTTTAAGGCTTCCTCTCCAATGACCCAGTAGCCCCTTCTCACCAATCGTGAGAAAGGCTCAATGAGGCTCTTCTCATGATCAGTGAGAAGAGCCTGGATGGGGTTTGCGGGGAAAGCGGGCTAAGCCTGCTCTCTCCGCAGACGAGCAGTCAGTCTGCTCCAGGCGGCCAAACCGGCCACCAACACGACTGCCGGCTCCATTACGGAGTCGGCGGGGGCTGGGGGGATTGGGTGGCCACATGGAGAGACCCCCGAGCCGGGAGGCTGCTTTTCAGCCTCCCAGTCGGGGGTCTACTTGTGAGTTGCTGCGCTGCGCAGCCGCACTGCAGCAACTCACAATCGGAAAGCCCAGGTTAGCAGAGCGCTTGCTCTGCTAACCTGGGCTTAAGGCAGGGGCAATTAAGCGGGTTACCTGCTTTGACTAAACAGGGCTCAGCTGCGAGCCCGGTGAGTCTCACAATTGGTGGGAAGCGGGCTAGGCACCCTTAGCCCGCTTTCCACTGATTGTGAGAACAGCTTCATTGTGTGACATTAACATTACCATGAATGTAAATGGCATCCATGAGATCCTATCTAGAGAAACCTTATTTTTTTTAACACTTTGGTACCCCTGATATTCTGTCTCTAGTTTGGGGCTAATGTATTTTACTCTCCCTTAAGACAATCAAATGTCCTTGGTTAGAGGTAAGGAGAATTTTACCTTAAGTGCAGATGTGGGGTAATAAAGTCACCTCCTGAGCTCCCTGATATCTTTGAACCTAAGCATGATTACACAGAAGTACATTCTACTGTAATCAGTGGAGATTTACTTACATGTAAATATGTTTAGGATCAAAGTGCCAGAGGAAGGAAGGCAAGCACCAGTTTATGCACACTTGCTTGGAAATCAGCACCACTGAGTTCAATGTTCCAAGTAAAGGTGCTTTACTTAGAACTGAGGTGAAAATAATCTGAGAGAAACAATTCTTGCCTGCCCTCAGCAGGTCACTACTGAGGCATCAGATTAAAACTCATTATAGCCCGGAATTTCAATTGCTAAGTTAGAGTAACAAAACCAGACACCATTATTTTGCCTTCCACTTCTTTTTAAATAACAGATTTGTTGTCAGTAGCACAGATACAATGTTGGCTCTCTCTTAAATATGGTTATGAGATCTGGAGCAGATCGTTGGTTTGTGTCATACTCCTCTACAGTCCTTCCCTCGAGCAAACCCCCTCTTCTGATGTTGATCAAGGCTACGATTGATGTTAACCAAATACTGAACAGGTTTCCTGCTCAATTTTTAACCAGGGTTTGAAGTTGGATAACACAGCCTGGTAAACAGGAAACTTGGTTAGCCAAGGCCTTGACAAGTTTCCATTGGATCTAGGTGTTGGGGTTTGTCCATCTCCAACACTAGGAGAAGCCAGACAATGGACACTTGACAAAGTTACCTGACTTAGTGGTGGACACAGTGAAGCAGCGGGAGGTAAATGGGATTCTTTTTATCCCCTTTACAAGTAACATACTTGAAACAGAAATATGGCCGCCTGAGACAAATCAATATTTTATTAAATAATCCCACCTCTGAATATCCTAGTCTAGGCACTATGGCTCCCTGGTGCCTGGGACCTTTCAAGCCCTGGGTTAGCATCAACCTTGGTTAATGCTGGTGCCAATGAATCCCTTCATTGCAGTTCAAGTTGGAGAGGAAACTCACTCCAGAGAGGAGAGAGATCACATTGTTGAACAGCTGATTCCCAGTCCCTTAACCATGTCTAAGGAAAAGCCAACGTTGTGTCTACACCAGGCCTAAACAAATGGTTTTAAATGCATAATCTAATAGTTTTCACATACATTTCAGGAATGTTAGTCTAATTTAAGGTAAGGAATATTAAATAAAAGCCAAGTAAATGCAACTGGAACAAGAAAAAATAAATAAGAAACTAACCATAATGTTATCTTAGGCTGTCATCCTAAGCACACTTATTTGACAACTTTTCCATTCCAAAATTAATCAGTCAGTTTCTGTCTTCTACAGTGAAGAACCTCCTCATCAGTAGTTCTGTGTGAACTGTTGCAACATGACCCTGGGCACTGTTGCACTACAGCATTGGCACGTAAGAAGTTGTAAGAGTCCCCTGGTCTTAGGGCAAAGGATCAGTGATAACCCCTTGCTCTGGTGCTAGGATCTTCTTGTTCTGCTTGAGCTCACTTGAGGACCAAACTACACATTACACAAAAACTATCTTTGACAGAAGGGTTTAACCAGGAGTTGGACCCAAAACAATTCCTTTATATAGAGGATCAGTCACAAGAACCCCTGGTCTGGTCTGGGGCTGTGGAGCACAGCAAGGGAGTTAACACTTTCCCTGTCTGTCATTTCTAGGCCAAGAATTGCCCCCGAAGCAGCTATCTCCTGGCTTAGCTCATGAACAAGCTGGCCTGGAAAAGGTGCTTTTTCCTGAGGTTGAAGAACAGGCTGACATAGCTGGGGGCAGATGAGGCCACTGCTCAAAATCCAGCAGCCCTTGATTGCTTTATGAGGCAACCTATTTCTGGGTTACCCTCAAGATTTCTAGTACATGGGAGATTAGGAACATAGGAAGCTGCCATATACTGAGTCAGACCATTGGTCTATCTAGCTCAGTATTGTCTTCACAGACTGGCAGCAGCTTCTCCGAAGTTGCAGGCACGAATCTCTCTCAGCCCTATCTTGGAGATGCCAGGGAGGGAACTTAGAACCTTCTGCTCTTCCCAGAGCGGCTTCATCCCCTGAGGGGAATATCTTACAGTGCTCACACTTCTAGTCTCCCTTTCATATGCAACCAGGGCAGACCCTGCTTAGCTAAGGGGACAAGTCATGCCTGCTACCAAGAGACCAGCTCTCCTCTCCGATTGCAATCAGAAATATGGCAGAGCGGTGGTGGGGGTGGGGTGGGGGTTGTACTCCACTTGTGTAGCACTAGGTGGCAAATTTACTGCACTGGCAAAAGCTTCTGCTTGTGTTACAGAAGCTGAAGACACTAGGATCACACAGAGAAGAATACCCAGGCACTGTAGAGGTTATCACTGTTGGATGCAGTATTTTCAGCCTACTTCTGTGTGTGCTTACTTGGAAGTCCCAATGAGTTCAACTAGACTTACTCCAAAGAAAGTGTTGGAGTAAGGCTACATAAGGCTGCAGTCTTGTGTAGTTTAACATATGTTCTGTAATCTTTGGACCACCCTATACACATCCTGGCAAATAAGTTGACTTTGCAGAGTAGTTAGGAACATAAGAAGTTCCCTTATACAGAGTCAGACCATTGGTCCATCTGGCTCCATATTGCCTGCACTGACTGGCAGCAGCTCTCCGAGGTTTCAGGCAGGAATCTTTCCCCGCCATACCTGGAGATTCCAGGGAGTGAACCTGCAACCTTCTGCATGAACTATGGCCCGCGAGCAAGTGTGATGTATGCGCACCCGTGGACCTGACACTTCCGGCCAAGGAGGGGATGGGGCGGCAGGGAGGTATGCTGCCGTCCCGACGGGGTCTTTACAAATGAAGCGCCGGTGGGAGGATAGCAAAGGGAGGGGTAAGTGCACCCTTCCCCGCCTTTAAAGTTGTCCCCCGCCCCACTTTCGAGTGTTCGAACCTGTTCGGAGGCCCGTAAAAGTGCTGTGAAGCTCTTAACATGCCTTCTTATCTTAACGCTCCAATCTCCTCTCCTGCTTTCTACATATTACACTTGCAAAAAGGTAGGCAGAAAATGAGCTTACAATTATTAATATAACATATCTAAATAACTGCATAATGTATGGACCTATTTGTTTCCTCAAAGCAGAATTCTATATTGAAATTGCAACATGATAACCTAATAGCACAGCAGGAAATGACTTGACTAGCAAGCCAGAGGTTGCCGGTTTGAATCCCCGCTGGTATGTTTCCCAGACTATGGGAAACACCTATATTGGGCAGCAGCGATATAGGAAGATGCTCAAAGGCATCATCTCATACTGCGTGGGAGGAGGCCATGGTAAACCCCTCCTGTATTCTACCAAAGATAACCACAGGGCTTTGTGGTCACCAGGAGTCGACAAACTCAACAGCACACTTTACTTTACAATCTGAAGTTATTTGAAATCTGAATTTCAGATTTGAAATTGAAACCGGAGAATGCTGCTTCTTGCAAAGATTTGATGACATTGATTCCATGCAAATGTGTTTAGGATCAAAGCGTAACAGATGTTAAGGGACAGAGAGTTGGTGTGAACAAGTAATTCCGATAACTTCAGTTTCAAATACAAGACAATATCATACAATTTAATTTGGGTAATGGAATTTTTCTCTTTGAAGCAACACAAAGCTGTGCTGTGCAGTCAGGTTTATCCAAAAGCCACTTTCTAATGCTTCTTACTGTTCTCTTGAACGACATCCTACAATTGTATTTGGTTTTTTCCCTTTTGACTTGGGCAATGATGGAAAAGTGGGTGCAACAAATGAGTGCACTTCACCCAACCAAAAGGCTCCTTTAAAAATCCAGAACCATCTATCTGCCATCCATTATATTATTACTTCCGGTTCCAACACCCTCCTTTAGTTGGCTGCCTCCAGCTAAATGCCATTCCCTGATTGCACTGAATATATTTGCCATCTCTCTATAAATGGGAGTCCTACTGCTAAATTATCAAGAATAGAGAGTGAACATACCATATTTGCCAGAAGGAATGAAATGAATGAAATTAACACACACACTGACAAGATGACACCCTGACAAGTTAATTGCTATATCCCAACTATAATTAACATAGTAAAACACACAGTATCTGAAAGCAACTTATCAACTTGAGGAAAGGAAGCAGCTAAACCTGGTTACAAAGGAAATCATGAAGCTTTAAGGATATGGAACATTTCTTCATGTGACATTAAAGTGCACTTTTGTCAGGACAGACAAAAGGAAGTGCTTACACAACACATGGTCTACTTATGGAATTCAAGACCACAAGCCTAAATGGTCTATGTCGGCATAGCCAAGAGATTTCCTTCACCTTTATGTTCTACCACATCCTTTTAAAATTGATTGAGAATGTTCTCTAAATAACACTGTCCATGTGCCAAATCTGGCCCACAGGAGTCCCTGCTGTGGTGTACGTATTCAGTGGCTGCCTCTCAAATTTTAAATCATCACCCTCTTGAGGTTCAAGAAAGGTCTGAACCTAAGCATCTTCTGGAAGTGACATAAGACTTTTTAAAACTGCCTTTGATGGCCGAGGATTAAGAGGGTAGAATAATTAGTGTAATTTCCCAACTGAGTCCTTGGGATGGGGTGGAGTACATGCTGAACATACAAAACAAAAGTGATGTGATGTCTGCTACTGAGGTGGCTTAAAAAACTTGTACAAATTTATTGGGGCAGTTTTATCAGGTTTAGCTATGAACCATGAAAGCTAAATGGAATCCCCTATCTTAGTTGCGTCCTGTTGATGAGCTTCCCATGGGCATCTGGCTGGTTGCTTTTGGAACACTAGATCACTGATCTAATCTAGAAAGTCCACTCTTATGTTTTATGAGCCACACCATATGGGAATCTCATAAAAATGTTGTTCATGTAGGATAGAATATTAAACTCAAATAAAATATACACTAAGCATTGTAGGTTTTACATTGATGTTCTAGACCAGGGATTTCCAACTTTGGGTCCCCAACTATTCCTGGACTACAACTCCCAAGGTCATTCGCCATGCTCCCTCCCTCAGCATTTTTAAAAAGCATCTTATAACACACCTTTTTAAGGAGGCTTTTTAAGGCTAAATTTAAATTTAAATAAAAATTAAATTATATCTGGCAAGTTCTTTAGCTTTTTATAATTTTTCAGGTTTTAGCTTTAAAATAACTTTTAATTTGAACCTAATAACGATTGTGGTTTTTAATCTGACTTTTAACTTGTTTGTTTAATTTCTTTAATTTTATTATTTTAATTATATCTTGTATCTATTTTATTGTTGTGAGCCGCCCCGAGCAGTAGTGTACTGGAGGGGCGGGATATAAATGTTTCAAATAAATAAATTGTGGATGGGATGATGGGAGTTGTAGTCCAACAACATCTGAGAGTCCAGCATTGGGAATTTGTGTCAGCCCTGAGGCAGAAAGTGAAGATAGGCTCTTGCCTCACTTCTTCTTAAGAGAGGTGCAAAGAGTGAGCTGCCAGCCAGTGCCTCAGGATCATTTGTCCCTCCCTTGCCCAATCGTAGCTACACCCCTGGAACTCCTGTTATAGAGCAATATAAGCCCAAATGGACGTGAATCTTGTGTGTGAAAACACCCATAAGCACAGCTGAAAGAACAGCAAACAGGGAAGCAATGAACTAATTAAGGCGCCTGTGGAAAGGGCAGAGTGAGCACAGCTGAGTTAAGGTAACACCCCTTTCCATTTAACACGTCCTCTCAAATTAATGTCTGCCCCAAAAGCATGGCTGGAAAAATGAATGTCAACTGATTTAACTGAACAAATACGGTCCTTGTCAGCGTGTAATGGCTACCCCCCAGCCCATCTCACAAGATCTGGACCTGCTGTTCACTCTAGATTTTCTGTTCAGCTTTGTCCTTCTTTGAGGCAGTTAAGGTCACAGCTGCTTAGCTATAAAGCAATTCAGTGTTTGAGCAGACATTTATTTTTAAACTGGTCCATCCAGAAGGGCACAGTTAAAAGGAGGAAAGAAAACATGCTGCCCAAAAGTATTGTATGAGTATGGTTTTTTTTAAAATGCAATGAAGGAATCCTGAATTAAAGAGTTGTAATTTATGTTTGCATTGGCTATGAAGCTGACATCAAGGCTGGGAGAGGAAATCCAGAGTTTGATATAAGAAGCATATATCAGTCCAGCAGACATCCTACCAAATGCAGGCAAACAGTAACCTGCTGCTACTGCTTTTCCTCCACCAATGTGCTTTGAGGATACTGAATTGCAGCCTTGGTGACTTGTGCTCAGGCGAGATCCACATATGGAATTTTGTTCATTCCAAGGAGTGTACAGAACAGGGGAGATGTTGATCAATGTATCTAGCAGCGGTATCATCTGAATTTGTCACACTGTTCCTTGTACACCTAAAAGCAGAACCAGTGCAGTGTAGTAGTGGAAATATCAGACAAGGACTGAAGAAAGCTGGGTTCAAATCCCTGTCAAATCCTGAAACTCCCTGAATAAATGGTGACCTTGGGCCACTTGCTCTTTCTCAGCCTAACCCACCTCACAGGGTTGTTGAGAAGATAAAAGGCGCCCCTAGCAAACAAAAACAACCCCCCCACACACACACCAATGTACAACACCCGAACTCCTCGAAAGGAGAATAGGATAAAAAATATATTGAACAGTTATGGCTGGATTTCGGAAGACAATTAGATTTCGATAAGCATCTCCTGACTACCCACGTTCTGTTTTCCCGCTTACAAACCGCAGTCATAATTCATTATAACGCTGTGTGTGGAAACAGCGGTATTACTTCCATACAGACGAGCAAGCATTTGCAGAAACTTACAACAAAGCAAAAACCTCTTATTCTCTTCTCTTCCCTCCTCCAAAGCTGCCCGATCTGCATTAAAATCATGAACAGATTGGTCAAAATCTGGTAATAGATTTTCCTGGATTTCTAATACTAGCCGACATCAGTTCTGGGCTGAATTGTGCCTCTTCTGTTGCAGACGCTCTCCTTTCAGACCTCGTCCTGTCCGTCGTTCCGGTGTCACCTTACCCCTGTGATTCCTCCCCTCAAATCTGCAAAATCCTCCCGTTATACCCGAGCCTTGTGTTCACTGACACCACACACTAAGCAGGCGCCGCTCCATCCCCTAGCACTGGGCGGCTCCTCGTGCAGTTCCCATTCCCCATGCACACGCCAAGGAAAATCAGAGGAGGGGAGGTGGGGAATAGCAAAGCCGAGATCATCCTACCCAGCAGAGAGGCAGCCCCGATAATCCTGCCTTATTCTTTACACTGCTGCTGAGGCTGATCCAGTCCGCATTGGGCTTTGCAGCCATCGCCCTTCTTTCTCTCTGCTAGCTTTCATTGACCGAGAGCGGTGCACCAGCAGCAGGAAACGCAGGAGATGCAGCCATCGCCGCGCCTCGTAGAGGGAGCGGGCGG
Organism: Hemicordylus capensis; assembly: GCF_027244095.1. Classification (NCBI taxonomy): domain Eukaryota; kingdom Metazoa; phylum Chordata; class Lepidosauria; order Squamata; family Cordylidae; genus Hemicordylus; species Hemicordylus capensis. The sequence continues at coordinate 393,052,191 of NC_069657.1, read as the reverse complement.
CAAGCAGCAGCAGCAGCCGCTGCTGCTGCCAGCCGAAACAACAGCTCAAGCTCACATGCAGGCGGCTGCAGGAGGAGCAGCAACTTACTGGGTCCGGCAAAGCGTGGGTCTCGCGCGCGACTGCTCGGCTGGCGCGGCTGCTTCTGCACGCGCCGCTTCTGAAGAGCTGTCCCTGGCTGGCGGCTGCAGAAGCAGCAACGCCTATGCAAGGAGGGAGGGGAGCCGCTGCAGCTGGTTGGGGCGCAGAGGCGCCTCTCCTGTGACTCAGAGGCGGCCGCAGCACCTGTGACCGCCTGTCACCCGGCAGTGCCCGCCCTCCCCGCTCGCTCACAGAGGCGGCATCGCCCCCTGACGGAGAAAATGCTGCCTCCCTCCCCGCGCCAGCCAGACGAGACGGGGGGAAGCAGCAGGCGGGCGAGAGTGGCTGGCTCTTCCCGCTTCGTCAGCAGCAGCAGCCGCGAAACGTCACGTCTTGAAGGAATAGAGGGCAAGAAAGAGGCGAAAAGCCTTCTCGCTAAAGGCAGCCTCAGCAGGTTGCTCCGCGCAGGCAGCCGCGGCACGGAGCTCTCTTTCTCACACACACAGCGGGTGGTGTCAGTTGCGGCTGGTGGGGTGTGGCGGCCCGAAAGCAAGCGAGCCTCATGCTTCGCCACGGAGCATCCGCCCCTCTCCCTCTCGGCAACTGCCAGTCCTGTCGTGTGCCCCAAACGGTAGCGACCAATGACATCAATTCCTCCCTATTATGGGGACAATAAAGCTCAGCAGCACTTTGACGCAATTTTGTAGCCCGGAGGACAAAACTGCCAGCCAGCCCGGGCAAGTGGGTTGTTCAGCCCCTACAGACAGGAACCTGGCAGGGGAGTTGCACGCCTACCCATTGGCCCTTGCAACAATATCTCTTTCTGTGCTGCTTACTCTCCACCATCATTGTAGTTGATATTGGCCAGATTTGATAGTTGGCATGTGGTAAAGCAAAGGCCAGGGTGCCTATATTGCCCTTGGACTTTTTGGACTTAACCTTGCCCAACTTCTTAAACCAAATGCTACCAAACCCAGAAGGATTCCTATGCTGTGATATAGGAGCATATATCCTGTGAAATAATGTGGGCTATTTATTTAATCAGTCAAGGCTCTAACCAAACTATGCCAGCAAATTTGGAGAACGACACAGTGGCCAACAGATTGGAAGAGGTCAGTCTACGTACCCATACCAAAGAAAGGAGACTTAACAGATTGTGCAAAGCATTGCACAATATTTTTAATTTCCCATGCTAGCAAAATAATGGTCAGGATCATCCCACAAAGGTTAGAGCCCTAGGTGGAAAGGGAAATGCCTGATGTTCAAGCTGGTTTCAGAAAAGGCTGAGGAACAAGAGACATAATTGCTGACCCACGATGGATAATTGAGAAAGCCAAAGAATACCAGAAAGAAGTCAATATGTGCGTTATTGACTACAGAAAAGCCTTTGATTGTGTTGACCATGTCAAGTTGTGGGATATCCTTAGAAAAATGGGTGTCCCAGAACACCGAATTGTTCTCATGAGAAACCTATAAACAGGATAGGAAGCCACAGTCCAGACGGAACATGGTGGAACAGACTGGTTCCAGATCGGCAAAGACAAGGCTGTATACTTTCTCCTTCTTTATTCAATGTATATGCTGAACATATACTGAGAGAAGCTGGATTGGAAGAAGATGAGCATGGGTTTAAAGTTGGAGGAAGAAACATCAATAACTTGTGCTACTCTGATGACACCACTCTGATAGCTGAGAATGCGGATGATCTGCAAACTCTAGTAATGAAAGTCAAGGAGCACAGTGAAAAAATGGGACTACAAGACTAAACTAATGACAATGGGTACAGCAATCAACCTAAGAATTGACGATGAAGACATTGAAGTGGTGGATAGCTTCTGTCTTTTAGGATCGACCATCAACAGTCAAGGATACAGCAGTCAAGAAGTACGCTGCAGACTAGCACTTGGTAGGATAGCAATGAAGGCCTTGGAAAGGATAATTAGATGCTCTGACGTTTCTACTCCTAAAAAGATTAGAATCGTTCGGACAATGGTTTTCCCCTATGGATACGAAAGCTGGACTTTGAAGAAGCAAGACAGAAAAAGCATTGATGCTTTTGAACTTTGGTGCTGGAGAAGACTTTTGAGGATACCGTGGACAGCTAGGAAAACAAACAAATGGATCATAGAACAAATCAATCCAGAATTTTCACTTGAGGCACAAATAACTCACAAATGAGGCTCATAATATCATACTTTCCAGGGGCGTAGCTAGGTGAAAGGGGGCCCGGGTTCATCCCTCTCTCTGGCGGCCCCCCCAGAGTGAGGGAGATAATGAAGAAAATAGGGAGGGGTGGAGCTGGAGAGCCCTCAGGAGCTGGGGGCCTGTGTTCTTTGAACCCTTTTGCTCAATTATAGCTACGCTCCTGCTTTGGACACATTATTCAGAGATCCAGCTGCCTTGAGAAGTCCATAATGCTGGGGAAAGTGGAAGGAAAGAGAAGAAGAGGACGATCAAGAGCAAGGTGGATGGACTCGATTATGACAGCAATGAATGCACCACTGGGAGGCCTTAAAGGCCAAGTTGAAGACAGATCATCCTGGAGAGAATCTATCTATCTATCTATGTATCTGTGTGGTGGCTAAGAGTCAACACCAACTTGACGGCACTTAATCAATCAATCAATTTATTTAATGTTAAATTTTTATACTGCCTTTCGTAATGCATCTCAAGGCGGCTTACAAAAGTTAAAATACAATAAAATTCCATAACTGTTACATTTAAGTAGGGGTGTGCGTTTCATTTCGGATACAAAACGTTTTGTGCCCAAAACAGGCCATTTCGGCTGTTTTGTAGCCAAAACAAAATACCCAATGCTCAAAACAGAATTTTTTTGCATTCAAAACGTTTTGTTATTTCAGCTGTTTTGGAACTCCATTTCGCAATCGCGAAAAGTCTTTCTCCTTCAGTCTCCATTTTAGGTTTTGACATCCATTTGAATTTCTGGCCCTTCCAGCCTGTAGATTGGCCAGCGAAAGCATGGGCTGATCTGCTGGCAATTGCCTCCTTATTACTCTTAAGGAAATTTAAGGGTAAAATTTACTCTCATTGGCCAGTGGGGCAGTGTGCATTTACCCTCATTGGCCAGTGGGGCAGTGTGCACTGCATGGGGAAGTGTGGATTTTAATGTTGTTGTTTCACACGGTTGTATGCAGATCAATTGCATTTCTGGACAGGGGGGATGTGGATGTGCATGACCTTTGGAAATCTGCCTGGTTCTTTGCAAAGCTCTGCTGTTGTTGATGATGTGTGATGTTGATGTCATTTGGGGTGGATTTGGGGCAGAAAGGGGGCTTTGGGGCAGAAGAGTAGGTCAGGTGGTAGTGCCCCAATGTGTGCCTGCTGCCACCCAGATTCTAAAGGAATTGGGGAAAGAGTTGATTTTTAAAGAATTTCTGAAGTTTACATGTCTTTGGGGCAGACAGGGGGCCTGAGGGGCAAAACAGTGCGTTGGGTGGCAGTGCCCCAAGGGGTGCCTGCAACAACCCAGATTCCAAAGGAATAGTGCAAAGGGCTGATTTTTTTAGGAATTGTTGAAGTTTGTGTCTTTAAGGTTTCCACCCCTAGGGAATAAGGGGGGTTTCAGCAGACCCATTACTTCACCTGGGGGGCACTGGGGTGGCCAGGAGCGAGTGATGGTGTAGTGCACATAGGGTGCCAACCACCCCCATGGGTTGCTAGGTTCTGTTGTTTCTGAGGTGTTCTGAGTGTAGATTCTTTGGTAGCCTATGAGATTTTCAATGACAAACCATGAATCCGCTCTCATATGCTACCAGAGAATCTACACTCAAAACATCTCAGAAACAACAGAACCCAGTACCCCATGGGTTAGCAACCCATGGGGGTGGTGGGCACCCTATGTGCTCTACACCATCACTTGCTCTGGGCCACCCTGGTGTCCCCCAAGTGGAGTTATGGGGCTGCTGAAACCTCCATCATTCCCTATGGGGAAGAACTTTAAAGACACGTAAACTCCATTAAATCTTTAAAAATCAGCCCTCTGCCCAATTCCTTTGAAATAATTCTGGCAGCTTCCTTGCCCCCACAGGGCACTACCACCCACCCTACTCTGCTCTGCTGTGTGCCACCCCTTTCCCTCTGACGTGAAGCTATACTTTTGCTGAAACCTCCATTATTCCCTATGGGAAAAATCGTAAACTTCAAACATTCACCAAAAATCAGCCCTTTGCCCAATTCCACTGAAATTTGGGTGGTAGCTTCCATCCATTGGGCACTACCACCCCCACTCACTAGTTTTGTCCGAGGGCCGTTTTTTAAAATCCAAAACATTTTGGATTCGGATTTTTCAATTTCAAACATAGAACAAAATTGGGGTGTTTCGGATTGGCTGATTTCAAACAAAGAACAAAATGGGGGTGTTTCGGATTTGGGCCAAAAAAAAAACCCCAGGAAAAAAACAAAAACAAAATGCACAACCCTACATTAAAAACCTTAAAATCAATCAAACATTAAAACCATAAAGTGCCAAGAAACAATTAAAAGTTTTTTAAAAGTTTTAAAAGCAGCCACAGTTGTCACAGAGCAACTGTTTACTAAGAGAGCTTTCCAAAGCCTGGAGGCAACCACAGAGAAGGCCCTGTCCTGTGTCCATGACAATCTAGCCTTTCTCAATGTCGGCACATGGAACAAAGACCCCCCGACAATCTTGTTGGGCAGGCAGAAACCCTTGGAAGCAGGCGGTCCTTCAGGTATCCAGGGCCCAAACCATGAAGGGCTTTAAAGGTAATAACCAGCACCTTGAATTGGATCTGGAAACAAATTGACAACCAGTGTAGGTCTTTCAGAATAAGTGTAATATTCTCTGAGTGAGCACTTCCAGAGAGAATCCTGGCAGCTGCATTCTGCACCAACTGACGTTTCCAAATACTTTTCAAGGGCAGCCCCACATAGAGCACATTGCAGTAATCCAGTCACAACGTGACTAAGGCATGAGTAACCATTGCCAGATCTGCCTTCTGTAGAAAGGGCAGCAGCTGGCGCACTAGCCAAAGCTGTGCAAAGGCACCCCTGGCCACCGCCTCCACCTGAGCATCCAAAAGCAGAGCTGAGTTCAGCAACACCCCCCAAGCTCTGCACTAGCTCTTTCAAGGGGAGTACAACCCCATCCAGAGCTGGTTGAATCACCCAATCCCAGTTGGCTTTCCTACTGACCAACAGCACCTCCATCTTGTCTGGATTCAACTTCAGTTTGCTAGCCCACATCCCATCACCGTCTCCAGCCCATCACTGCCTCCAGCCCCCGGTTCAGGACATCCACTGCTTCCCTAGGATCTGATGTCAGCGAAAAGTAGGTTATTTTACATGTAACCTTCTTTTACATGCAACCATGTTTTCTTGGGAAACTTGTTTGCTTTTGTAAATGTAACCTTACATATTCTCTAATAAAAAGTCAATCTGACATCACTCGAAGGATAACATGCAATAGCATTTACAATTTGACAAAAGACAGGAGGCATGTTCATATTTTTCTTTATTTATTGGATATTTTGATCCTGGCTTTCTACCCTATTTCTGTAAGGCATCCAAAGTGGTGTATTTAATTTCATAAAGCAATTAAGAGACACTAACAAGTCTACAGAACATGCATATTGAAAGTTGAAATTTAAAATTCTCATTTGAAATGTACATTTGCAATTTCACATTAACATTTCAGAAACACATTTGGAAATGTTGCCACATCTTGAACATATGCAGATACTCGTTTAAATTCTAGTAGTTAGTGTTCATTTGACGGCCATTTTCTGACCTGGCTTGCCTTGTACAAACATATCATCGGCATTTTCTTCAGTCTAGCCCCAGGTTGATCCAGGTTGCAGCTGTAAATGCAGCGGAGCAATGAGGAGCTGTGTAAACATGGTTGTCCCCAGCATATTATCTGATCAAGTGAAAGGGTTCTGGCCGAGTCCTGACTCATGCAATTACAGCCATGATGGAAGAAAGGGTGGTACACTGGATGTTTAATGACATTGCTGCCACCACTACCCGTGCTGTCAGTGCTGAATTCTATTACTTTGGGCCTGTGCGTTGATGGTATAAACATCCACCAAATAAATAAATAATGGTGTGACCCCAGACATCATTATTTATTTATAGACCTAGTTTTAACATAGCACTATTGCCAGATGTTGGAAAAAGCCCTCTGATACAAGGCCATTTCATGAATTACATCCCCTCCCCCCCCCCAGATAATCTGTGTAGAAAAATACTTACGTGCTGTAATATTGATGTGCTACATGTGAGGGATTTTTTTCCTTCCACAAGTGCACAGATCAAGCACCTGATAATGCAGCAGCTGCCTGATCTGTGAATTCACACTGTTTTTCAGTGTGTATTTTCACCTGTTCTCATGAGCCTAATTCTCATTTGGGCAATCCTTCTGTAAGTCCTCATACCACTTATAGAAGCTTCACAGGACAGAAATAGATGGGGGGATTGGGGGAGCGGGCATTTCACTTTTGCTTTCAGGTGAAATTGATTTAACTTGAAAGCAAAAGAAGGCAATGAGGCTATTCCCACAAGCATGCAAAACTGGGCTAAGGGAGCCCAGCCCGGTTTTGCATGCTCGTGAGAACCACTGGGCTTGCCTAATAGCCACCCTCTTAAAAGAGGTTAAGGGACCCTTAGCCTCTTTTTTGGTTGTGTGTTTGCTGTGATTGCTTGCCGCCACAGTGGACACACTCAGGGGTGGACGGGGCTCCCAGGAATGCACTGCACACTCGTGCGGTGCATTATTGGGGCTTGTGGGGTGGGGCACTGCGTGACAGCACTTCCCTGAGCCCAACCTCTGCGGCAGCCGAGCAAGACGCGGGCAGCTCATCAGTGGGCAACAGTGTTCCCTCTAAGGTGTGTGCATGTGCACGTGCTCACAAGTTTTATGATGTCCACTCAGGAAATTTTAGATCCTGCTCAGTTTGGATCAGGAAGGCCTTACTCTGAATGCGTGTGTGCACATGCTGCCTTGATACTGCCGCCCAGAACAAAACTTATTCTGCACACAGATGAAAAGAATTAGAGAGAACACAGGTAAGGGATCATCTGCAGGAGACAGGTAAGGGATCATCTGCAGGGAGGGTCGGGAAAACCTGCTTTCCCAACAGACCCACCCAAAGCTTCATAGTTTACCATGGCATTTGTGAGGTGCATTTAGGAGGGAAAGTGCATTCTAGCATTGGAGAACACAGCCTTCTAAAACGTAAATTTAAAAAATTGCTAGTGGATCATCCTTAAAAAAAATAAATGTGTGGCTAACTAAGCTCCCACAAGTGGTATAGCATTGGAGCATTTAGCCTCTAAATCATTTAAACTGTAATAAAATGAATGCATTATACTGGTGCAATACTGCCAGTATAGTTAACCTGGGGAGTGTTTTCAACATCCCACCCAGGGGCGTAACAAGGCTGGAGTGGGTCCAGAGACAAAATTTTAAAATGGGCCCCTCGCTGATACACACACAAGAAGGGAGGCAGGGAGGGAGGGAGGGTCGAGAGACAGAGAGAGAGATACTAGCCAGGTCGAAGGAAGAAATACGAAGGAAGGATCATAATGAAGGAAGCTCTGCGGGTTTTGGGGAGTCATGTGACTTGCCTCTAGGGGGCCCCTCGAGGCGTGGGGGCACCCAGGCAGCTGCCTCCCATTGCCTAATAGTAGTTACGCCCCTGATCCCACCATTATAAGCCCTGAAGATTATATTGCTTATAAAATCAAAAACATTTGTCTGATCTCCCTGGCCACCAGCATACATTCACTAAGTGACATGAGACACCTCCCCTGCAAATTTGGTGCAGACCTGTTGGAAAATGGCTTAGATAGAGCAGTTTTAAGGTTTTTCTCTTTTGAACAGGTTTAAAGGGTTGGCAACATTTTTTCAGTGTGAGGAAGTGCTATTTAAATGATTTTGTAGTCTATTTGCATAGTTTCAGTCTTTAGACTGCAAGCCAGAAAAGTGCATTTTGTATATTCGCCCGGGACTCGACTGTTACTTTACAATTGATCTTCAAAGTTGGGTTTTAAGAGGCAGAAAAATGCATTTTTAACAGAGTCTGGGCAGTAGCAAGTTTGAAGTTACAGTACTAACAGCACTGCTCACAATAAACCTGCTGCCCCAGCCCTGCTGCTGCATTCACTCCCACCTGCCACTCGCCCTGGCAAGCTGGAGTCCCCCGCCAGTTGCCTGGGCCTCCGCCCCCTCAGGGCTCAGATGGCCTCCGCACATGTGTGCTGGGGACGGGGCAGCTGGCAGGGAATGCTCCCACTTGCCACTCTGTTCCGGCACGTGCTCCTCACCCATTCAGGCCCAAACCTCACCTTGACCTGGGCTAGTTGGCATTCCCTGCCAGCTGCCCAAGCCTCTACCCCCAAGGCTCATATGCCCTCCACACAGTATGCAGATGCCAGCTTGCTGGGACAAGGAGCGTGCCGGAACAGGTGAGGGGTGTGTATGTATCTGTGTTTGTGTTTGCACTGATGCCTGTGTGTGTGTGTGTGTGTGTGTGTGTGTGTGTGTGTGTACACGCCTGTGTATGTGCCTGTGTGTGTGTGTGCCTCTAAGGGTGTGTCTAGGCCTGTGTGTTTGCCAGTGCCTGTGCGCACCTGTGCACATGCCTGTGAACCGTGAGGTTTATGGGAAATTTCTGGGAAGATAATGTGTAGTTTTGGACAAAAAGCATATATTTTTAATTATTGGTGTGTGTGTGTGTGTTTAAAAAGAAAAGAAAAGAAAAAGTGAAGTACAGATTTAAAGTAAACACAAATTACCTGCTTCTTGTTATGTTACTCACTGCGGAATAAACATGAGGTGGGATCACACTGTCACTATTACCGAATCCACTAATTTCATTTACTTGTGTTTTTTTCAGGCGGGGGTGGGGAGTATGACTTTATCTTAGTTGAAGGTTTTACAAAGTTTTTGGTGTTCAACATCAGAAAGTTTTACCTTGTGGTTTGGGTAAGCTCTTCCCCATAGCATCTAATCATATTTTCCTTTTTTAAATGCCTGGAAATTCAGTAATCCAAAAACCTTTGGTTTAAAATGAGAGTTAAGGTGCTTTACATTTTTACTTGTGCCCTAAAAAGAAAAGAAATTGCAAGTTAGGGTGCCCAATTTAATTTCCATGCCATATAAGCTGGAAAGACTTTGAAGCTATTCTCATGAGCAGCAAAAACTGGGCTAGGGAAGCCCAGCCCGGTTTTCATTGCACGTGAGAACCGTATGAGAGCTGGTTTTTGCTGCACGTGAGAACCGCCAGGAGCTGGGTGGCTCCTGGCAGTGGCGAGCCCTCTAAAGTAGCCCACTGCTTAATCCAGGTTTGGGGTGCGAGCAGCCACAGCTGGTACACTCATTGGGTTGGGGGCTCCCAGTAATGCAATGTGCACTTGTGCTGCGCATTATTTGGGCTCAGGGTGCGGGTGGGGCATCACACGGCAGCACTTCCCTGCGCCTGACCCCTGGAGCTCTGGGTAAGCCGCTGGCGGCCCACTGGAGAGCCGCTGCTCGTCTGGGTGAGCCATCTGCCTGTCCAGGGAAAGGTAAGGGATCATCTGCGGGGACGGTTGAGAAAACCTGCTCTCCCTGCAGACCTCCTTTTGGCACTCCACACTGCTCATGTGAAGTGCCTCTTTGTATAGTCTGATATATGATGATGGCTTTAGAAATGAGGCTCCATGCGCCCATACTTTGTCTTGATCAGAGATGCATCAGGCAGTAATTCATTAGGGGTATCTCTAGGAAGTGATTATTGAAAGTGCACCTGTTAAATGTCTGCCTGGATGCATCCCTCCCCAGCCCAATGTCCAACTGAAAGACGAAGGCAAAGTGTGGGTTCATGTAGCCTCATTTCTAAAGCAGTCATCATATACCAGACTGTACAAAGTATATGGCACAGAAGTTAAGTTGGGCACCTTAACTTACAATTTCCAGTCTCTTTAGGGCATGAGTGAAAATGTAAAGCAGCTTAACTCTCATTTTAAACCGAAGGTTTGTGGATTACTGAATTTATTAAGACTCAGGAAATGGAATGGGCAGGCTTGGAAAGGAGTTGTGTCATTGGTCACTAGTGATGTAATGGGCAGTGTCCAATAAATGCAGGGGAGAAGCCACCATTGGGCCAACGGGTTCAAAGAACCCGGGGCGTGCCCAACCAGGGGCCTAGCCTTGCGGCCCCGACACCCCCCCTGCATCTGACATCAGACGCGGGAGTGCTGATTTATCTCCTGAGTGGGAGTCGCGTAGCCCCTTCAGGAGTTAAAAGGCTGGCGCTGCATTCGTAGCACAGCCAGGAGTGGTTCTTCCCTGCAAGGAAGTGCCGCTCTTGGCTGTGCTGTGTTTGCAGCGCCAGCCTTAGTTTAGCTCCCGAAGGGGCCGTGTGGCCCCTTCTGGCATTGAACTCCAACTCCCAAACAGACCCTCAAAGCTCTGATTGGGAGCCAGAACACGCCCCCCCGCATCTGACGTCAGATGTGGGAGTGTGGTTAGGCCCCGCATCTGACATCAGATGCGGGGGACGGGGCCAGCGGGGCCGCCGCACACAGGCCGCTGGCGGTCAGGCTCCGCGCCTGAATAAATTACAGTTGCATTCCTACAGCCCATAATGCACTCACAGTTGCAGTGCAAATGCTATTGGAGTGGGGTGTGGGGCTACATTGTCTCAGCACCAAACAATTGCAGTTTGGATGCCAAAATTTGTGACTTTGGTCTCACAATTTTATGAGAGGATATAGATGGGGATCTATGATGAAGACATCTGGATTGTCACAGCAACTGAGCAATAGCTGTGCTACGTTGAAGACAGACTATGGACTGGGTCTCACGATCCGTGAGACCCGGTTTGCGGCGGTAAGCGGGAAGAGTGGGCTAAGCCCAGTCTCCCAGCTCATGAGTGGGGAGGGAGCCCTGGGTGGCCGGATCGACCACCCACACGATTTCCGGCTCCAAGACAGAGCCGGCAGGGGCTGGGGAGCTCAGGGGCCGCGCAGCCCCTGGAAGCCCCAGTATGCCCTGCGCGAGTGCGCAGGGCATACTGGGGAGACCCCCGGAGCTGGGAGGCAGCTTTTCGCCTCCCGTTTGGGGGTCTACACGCGAGTAGCCGTGGTGCGGAGCCACGCCGCAGCTACTCACGATCAGGGAGCCCAGTTTTGTGGAGCACTCGCTCTGCAAACCTGGGCTAAGGGCAGGGGCACTTAGGCGGGTTACACGCCTAGGAACCACCGGGCTTGCAGCCGAGCCCGGTGGTTCCCACGATTGGGAAAAATCATGCTAGGCTTTCCTAGCCCAATTTTTCCCGATCGTGGGAATAGCCCCTATGAATTCTTTCTACAACTGAATAATGGTTCTTCATTCTTGGTATTAAAACAGTCATCTAAGGACACTAAAGTTAACTGGTGGGGCCACCATTTGATGAAACTTGTGTGTATATTATATCTTCACATACTGAATGGAGTGTTATGGAGTGATCACCTCACCGAATTTACCTATTGGGTGTGGGGCTAGGTCCATAGATTACATTATAGTATCACATGATTTACTGAATAATATGGCCTCCTTCTCCTTCTTGAGGCCCATTTCGATAGTCATCATTTGCCCTTATTCTTGGAATTATACTTAGAAGGACAAGATATGCATTTCTAGTGTGCCCAGAGGTAGACTCGGGCTACCAAAGAATCAGGTGGTCCGTTAGACTGGAGAAAACAGTATCAGATTTCTATGCTTCAGAGAATGCTCATCTCAGTTATAATAGAACTGTAAGAGCAGAATCACCGGAAATAGCTATTAAGTCCTATCAGGGGCTGCCAACTCGCTTGCGAGATGTCCTTGAAAGTGAATTGCATATAGTGAGGGCCACTTGACCAGAGAACAATTATAAATCGAAATCATGGTTCGACCAAGAGTGTAGGATGGCTAAGCATTCTCTGGTGGCTAATTTTAAACAATATAGGCTGAATAATTGCCCCTTGATTCCTCCTACTCTGTAGATGCAGAAGAAACAGTATAAGGAACTAATTAAGAAGAAAAAAGAGGAAGCACAAAAAGAAATTTGATCTAAATTTATCCAGGCCTCTAGACAGAAAAATTCTGCCTCCTTTTGGCGTATTGTAGCAGGCGAACTTTCTAGAAACTCTATGAAGATATTGCCCTTTATCAGCCAATGTTTGGGAATAATACTTTTCATCACATTACACAGCTGATTCAGTGCAGATGACATCTATTACACGCAGTCTAGCTGATCTGCCTAGTTGGCCCCCAGTTACCATTTCTGAAATTTAAAAAAGCTAATAGCACAGCTTAGACAGGGAAAGGCACCTGGGGCTGACTACACATCTGCTGAAATGATTCAAAACAATGTTGACTGGTGGGCCCCAATTCTGACAGTTCTTTATACTGCTATTGATCATGCTGTGCAGATTCCCAACGACTGGGACTTGATGATAGTAGTCCTGCTCTTTTAAAAAGGATCGATATCTGAGCCTGCAAATTATCAGCCGATTAGTTTACTTAGTGTAGTGGGGAAGCTTTATGCCAGACATTTATGTTGGAAATTCTGGTCCTGGTTAGACAGAACATTCTGGCTGAGGAACAAGCAAGTTTCAGTACTGGGCGATCTATGATAGATCAATGTCTAGTCTTACAACATCTGGTGGAGAAGTACAGCTTTAGGCCACATGGAACTCTGCTGCATTCATTGATTTCAAATAGGCCTTTGATTCTATTTCCAGGCATAGACTTTCGGCAAAGTTGGAGACTTCCTCTATTGACAGTAGACTGCTTGCTCTTATTCGTATGCTTCATTAAAATAACTACCTGAGGGTGAGATGTAATCAGCAGGGCCATTTGTCAGACCCAATTCCAGTCCAGAGGGGTGTAAAACAGGACTGTATTTGGCCCCTCTGTTATTTAGCTATTACATAAATTCCTTGGTGTAGGTCTTATCTAATTTCCATCTCCCTAATTTGGCCTCACATCCAATTCCTGTACTTCTCTATGTGTACAACACGGTGATATTATCCTTTTCTGAAATAGGTCTGCAAAGAGCCCTTAAGTCATACACTGCCTGTTGTTTGGAGGAAAGATTAGAAATTAACTATCAAAAAAACAAAGGTTATGGACTTCACCAAAAAATACTCCAAACACAGATGGCAGATTAATGGCCAAGAAATAGACCAGGTTAAAAATTACAGATACCTACGAGTAGTCTTCCAGTCAAATGGTTCCTGGCTCATGTCACCCAAAGTGCACATAGAAGTGCAACTGCTCTGTCCAGATTCTACTCCAGAGGAGGTAAATATATACCAGCAGCAGTGAAAGCCTTTAAGGGTAAGGTAACACCTCAATTAATGTATGGTGCTCAAATTTGTATATATCCAAATTTTTATTCTCTGGAGGCAGTACAGTCCAAGTTTCTTAGATCTAATCTTGGTGTTCCATGCTGAGTACCAAATGATTTACTGAGATCAATTCTCAGTAAAGAATTGAGACTGGATTATTCCCACATGAAGACCGTATTTGGTTGCTTATTTTCAGCTATTGGCTTAAATTAATTTACAACCCCTCTGGTTTGGCTGCCCCTTACTTTAATGGATAGCTTTCCCTCTAGATGGGAAAATGCAGTGGAGAAGACACTTCGATGTTATAGCCTCCCGCTTTTAGCTGGCTAGTGTAGGCCTTTTTAAGGCCAAGGAATCAATCCATCAGCGCCTTTGGGATATTGCACTTCAAAAGGACAGAGCTCTAACTTCACACTGTATGGTTGCAGGAAATCCCAGACCAACCTTATCCCCAGCTAATTACTTATACAAACTTACTTTCCCTAAGCTCTGCCATGCCTTTACTTTGGCCTGTTTAAATGTGTTACCTTAGGCTGTTTTGGAGGGTAGATTTCGCTGCACACCATATTCCCAACGGCTCTGCTCCTGCTGTTCAGGCATGATTGAGTCAGTAGAGCATGTATTATTGTACTGTGTATTTTATAAAGATATATGCTCCCTTCTTATTCACCCAATTCTGTTACATTATCCAGGCAGGCCAGATGACTTTTATGTACATTTTCTCCTTTCTGACTCTGATGCTGAGATTACCTACTTGTGGCCGAATTTTGCACCACTGCTTGTAACATCAGGAAACAAATTATGTTGTTATGTTATGTAAGGTACATGTGTTACTCTGTTGGTGGGTTGGTAGTTTAGTATCTATCTATATATTTCTCCTGGGTGTGCCATGGAATGTACGTCCCTGCAGCCCAGCTGATTGGCTGGGTGGAGGAGGCGCCTGATTGGCTGGTGCACCCAGGAGATAATTGGCTGTCTGGGCAGATGCAAGGCGGCGGCAGGCCTGGCCCGGCCACGGATGCAAGGTGGGTGGCAGGGGCGGGCCCGGCCATGGATGTGAGGCGGCGGCCGGCAGGCTCAGCCTGGCCACGGATGCGAGGCAGTGGCGGCGGGCCCAGCAGCAGGCCCAGCAGCGACGGGCCCAGCCCGGCCGCAGGTTGACAAGGTGGTAGTGGGCCCGGTCCGGCGGCGGGTCCGGCCTGGCTGCAGGATGGCGACAGGTCTGGCGGCGGCACTCGGCCCGGCAGCCTGGGCTTGGCACTCGGCCTGGCCAGAGACTGGGGCAGGTGGTGGTGGGGAGAGGTAGCCGGCCCCAAAGAGCAGATGCTCTGTGCAGGGGCCGGCTAGTTATTCATTATTATTTAATATCAGAGTATTTTAAGTTATGTTGCTTGTAACTGTTGATTATTGTAATTGCTGGCTGGTCATGGACTGTAATAAATGATGAAGATGAAGAAATAAAAAGGGCCTCTAAAAAGGCCCTAAGAATGCCTCCAATCTGAAATATGTCACATATGAATGTTGTTAATATGGTATAGAAAGTGGAACGAAGTCATTTTTTAATTAAATATTCATTCTAGTGAATGTTTTTTCTCATTCATTTTATACATGGGGCTATGCAAAAAAAAAAGGCTATTTATATATTACTTGTGAAAACAGCAACTATATACAAAATGTTATAAGGGAAATAAATCAGTGCTCACAATACACAACTGCCTGCTCGCCGTGTGTGTGTGGGGGGCGGGGGCTTGCATTTTGGACGGTCTTGGACCAACAAGAATATGACTGGAAAACAGTCAGTACCTTTTGGGAGTTTAAAAAAATATTCTTTCTGCTTTTTGGAGGCAACTTCATGAGAGGCATTCAAAGGAGTAATGCAGTTAATGTTGAATCAAGCTTTTCACACATGGAATTCTATAAACATTTATGTCCATGTGGATATATTTTAGAGATGTCCAATTCATTTTTTAAAATGCCAAACAAAGGAAATAGTTTATCAATTTAACAGGAGTAAAAATTACTTGAACAGAATGTTATAGAACAATGAGAACAGTTGTTGGCAATATAGCAGGTTATTGGCTAGGAAATCCATAAATACTGTTAGAAACTTTTACAAGTACTATGAATTCTTCTAAACCCAGCATTGTTTCATTTCTCCTGATGACATTCTCTCGGAGGTTTCTGTTGGCATTCACCTGGACTTAACACTGTGCTTTTGACAGTTTTATTAAAGGCTCATTTTTCAAAATATGTTAGATTTGGCACTGACAAGCTAGTACCAAATGTGAATGGATTGAAAATATAAAATATGTTACAGACCTTACGTATCTTAAGACATTTTTAAAATAAATATTTTCACATCATGCTTAGCCAAAGCGAAGTGAAATCATTAAACTTAAGCACATATGTATATGTGTGAAACCATATTTCAGATGTGAAACCGTATTTTCAGCCTACTTTCATTAAGGAAAGTAAGCTTATGAGATCACCCGGCATTCTGTGTGTATGTCTGTGTATCCATCTGTGTGTGTGTGTATCCCTATAAACTTCGCAATGCCTGGACCAATATGAACCAAATTGGGTACAGTTGTAGGGACACATAGGGACACCTCAATGGCATAGTTTGTGATGATGTAATCCACCTCAATTCAAGATGGTGGACGTATAAATGTTTGAGGCTCAAGTGGCTAACCAATTTGAACCAAATGTGGTGCAGTCGTAGTGAGTGACACACAGGGACACCTCAGTTGGTGTAGTTTGTGATGATGTCATTCACCCCAACTCAAGATGGCTGAAACGTAAATGTTTGCAGTGAAGTGGGCTAACTTGTGAACCGCTTAACTGATTTGAACAAAATTTGCTACAGGTGTAAGGACACACAAGGATGACTCAAGGGCATAGTTTGTAATGATGCCATCCACCCTGATTCAAGATGGCAGATACATTAACGTTTGAGGTGCAAGTGGGCTAATTTATGAACCACCTAATCTGGGTAGTTTTTAAAGCTACCCCCCCTGTGGTTTTTCAATCACAGAGGCAGGGAAAGGAGCTCCCAGTTAGCGATTCAATGAACTACTGACTGGGGAAGCTCTGCAGGGGCTGACTGGCCCCACCTCCAGTACTGACCATGCTGCCTGCATCTGATGTTAGAAGCAAGGGATGTGGCTGGGGAAGGCGCACACAAAGTGTGCACAATTGAAAGCTACAGGGGGCAGGGGAGCTGCCAGCAGGACTACATCCTCCAGCCACCCAAGTGCTCCCCACAGCCCTGGTGTGTGCACGTACACACACACACACACTCTCTCTCTCTCTCTCACTCACTCTATAGGGTACCAGAGCTAAAGATTTATGACACTTGTTTTAGAAGGTTAGGAACCCCTGACTTAGACTACACTTTCTTCCTCTGGCCCTTCTGATCCTCATCTACCTGACATGGCACTGAACTTGACCCCAATTGCTCTTTATACCTGGTCTTTTCCAACCCGAAGAGGAGTTAGACAAGGCTGTATGCTGGCTCCCTTATTATTCAACTTCTATATAAATATCTTAGTCTCTTATTTGAATAATCTTGCTTATCATCCGCCTAAGTTCATTAACAACCAAACACCTAGCAATTCTGCTCTGTGCGGATGGTATGGTTCTGATCTCTCAGACCCCAATCAGGCTAAAATGTGCTCTTGGCTCCCTTGCCTCATATTGCTATGAGGAAGCTCTGGAGATTAATTACTCTAAAACAAATATCCTAGTTTTTGCCAAAGGACCTAAAATTCGCTTGTGGTCCTTGAATGGTCATAAAATTGAGCAGGTTTAAATTTTTAAATACCTGGGAGTAGTTTTTCAGTCTTCCAGTAGAAGAAGTACTCATTTAGATTATGTATCTCAAAATGCTCAGAAATAAGCATCTGCCATATAATCTTTCTATTATTCTAAACATGCCTTATTTGTCCCAGCATCAATAAAGTTATTTCTAGCAAAATCTTGGTCACAGCTCTTATATGGAGTTCAAATTGAACCCTATAATAATTATACTCCATTGGAAACCATCCAATCTAAATTAAGATCTATTTTCCAGGTGCCACACTGTGTTCCCAATGTGGTTCTCCATTGAGAAGCTGGTGTTATTAAGATAGAAATGGAGTTTCGGCTATGCATTTTTGCATACTGGTTAAAGTTGCTATTCTGCCCAGTCGGCTTCGCTTCCCTGATCATGGTTGATAACTATGACTCGAGGTGGAAAAGATCTTTAAAGCAGATATATTTTTATGACTTATTAAGAACTTATTAAGATAAGTTCTGATCAGGCAAATAGAACACTCAAACAGCAAGTATTGGATGTGGCAGGCCAATTAGATTTAGCTAGCCTTCCAAGAGATATATTTCTGACTAACCAACTCTTCTCCTTAAAACCTGCAAATTATCTAAATCATCTGATGACAGCAAAATTCAGAAGAGCTTTGACTCTTGACCGATTTAATGTACCTCCTACAGCGGTATTAGATGGGAAATATAAGCAAATACTGTATATAGCTCAGTTATGCCTTTGTGGTACCGGAGCTATTGAAACAACTGCACATATTTTATTTTATTGTGTGTGTGTGTATATATATATATATATATATATATATATATATATATATATGGATAAGGATGCACATATTTTACTTTATTGTTCGTTTATAAGCTTTATTTCTCCACTTTTAGTAAAATATCCTGGTGACACTGATATGTTTTATCTTCAACATTTGTTGTCCAATTATAATGATTCAATTTCCTTAAATGTGGCTAAATTTTGTTTTGTAGCTTGTAAAATTCGTAAAGAGATACTTACTTGATAAAAAATTCCTTTTCCATTTTGTTAGGTGTGATGACTACTGTATGGTGTTATTTAGCTGGCTGATGACCGTAATAAAGGAATCTGAATCTGAATTTGCCTGGTCTTTTTGACCTAGGACCACTGTTCCCACTAACAGGGATTCCCAGATGTTGACTACAATTCCCAGCATCCCCAGTTGCAAAGGCCTTTGGCTGGGAATTATAGAAGTTGTAGTCAACCACATCTGAGAATTCCTGTTAGAGAGAACACTGCCTGGAACTCTCTAGCTGTGGCTTGGCTGGAAGCCGGACCAACATCTGACAGTGGTGTAGATATGCCCTGAACATTACATTACAGCAGCTTACTCTTAAGATAACAAAGAAATTGTTACATCTAATAAAAGGACGTTAGACTTCTCATCAGATGGAGAGTTGATTCCTACCTCTGGGCAATTCAGAAAAACTATCTGTTCTAACCCTTTGCCACAAGACTATGTCACATACCCAAATCCCATAAAAAGAGAGGTGAACACCAAAAGATGCTATGAATTCATTAATGTAGGAGGTATGAAATATTTGATGAAGAGTTACACAGTGCATTCAAAATGTATAATCTGGCCTACCGAAGTTTTTAGAGTGCTTCACTACTCAGAGGTTTCATAGTACATTTGAGGTTCACCTCTTTTGGTTTGAATTTGGTATCTTTCTTTCTGTTGTGGGCCGTGCACCCATTAGTTTCCCCATTTAAGTCTGCACAACCCAGTCACAATGGCTGACATGCTACGCAGCTTAACACGGACAGTTCAAAGCTGTGCATGCCACTGCAGACATCTCAAAAAATACCCCCATGGTGCTACCCAACAGGACTCTTCCACTACTACTTACCCTTGTGCAATCGCACATTGCAACACTACTTGCATTGAGAATAATGCAACTGGAAACAGTATTCCAAGCGAGAAATACTTCCTCAAAAGCACCAGTACCTAAACATTTGGTGCTGGCTCTAAATAACTTATTCTGGCACCTAGGAATTTGAAGTATTTTAAAGCCCTGTACAATAAAACAAGCTAGCAACATTTTGCAAGGCAAGGCAAAAAGTCCCCAAGGTTCTATCCAGACTTGCTCTGCTGACAGTTTACTTACTAGTTATGACAGCTGGTCAGTCCAATTAGTTAAAAGGACAAAACTGACCTTTCCCAAAAGAAATTGCTTTGGAATACAATTTAACAGATAATAAGATCTAACTATAAAACAAATGTTACTCAGTTCAGCTGGCATTTTGCAATTATATATTAAAAAATCATCTGGGTGATAGGTATCTTCTACTGCTTATTTTCAAAGAGGAAATCTGAATCTGGATTTTATATACATTCTTTTAATGTTTGAAATCATTTAGAAATGAGTTCAAACAAATGTGGTTAGATCTGATGGGGGGGGATCCTCACAGTGGGATTTTTAACTGAATACTGCTTGCAAACTGCTTGGAAGACAATAAACCCATTTTTAAAATCCCATTATATTGTCATTGATCTCCTGAGCCATTTTGGTTTTCAGCGATATTATCTTCCTTCATGTTACTACAGAGATGGAGAAAAAAGAAAATCCATAGTAAAAAGCTACAAGGCAATTTTGTAGCTGAAATTTCAAATGAAAGGAAACTCTTTTCATGTTCAGAATGCACTAGAATGGAACACAAGTTGCTGTACAAAGATTTTGGTGCATTTAAGATTAAAACCTCAGCCTTCATTCATGTTGTGGTGGTGTTGCTCTTTGTGCTAGCAGGCTTGCTTACTGGCTAGCTTCCCACTTCAGAAGAAGTAGGTACCAGGTGATTTGGAGTACCAGTGTTATTTATGGAACCTGGTTCTGTAGAAGTGAGCACAGATTGCATGCATGCATGCATGCAAGTCCCTTCTGGAATGCATGGTTTTCAGAGAGCCTGAATGCCATAACGATCGACTGTATTCAGAACCAAGGAAGCTCCTCTGTGTCACTTTACAATCACTTTGTTCCCAGTGTCTGTTGCATGCATAATAACTATTCAAATTCAAATTGTTTTGGCCCCAATCCAAACATTACTTTGTCATGAAATTTATCAGTCAGCTGCTCCAACTCTGCTTCATGCACAGCATTTTTTTTTCTTACATGGAGACAATCTCAGTGTGTACACTGTCTTCTTGCGAAAACAACAGTGGATTTTGTTTTCCCACAGATACATTCATTGGGAAGCTAATGTGCACTGGGGGCTTTCCAGATAGCACCTTGAAATTGCTTCGCTGTGTATAAGCTTGCTGTCTGTTTGTATGCTGTGGGTTTTGACACCGTCTTGCATCGGGTGCCCTTCTTACAGCCATAGCCTGTTTCGAAGCTTATCTTGACATTTCAGGCTTAACACGTTGTATATGCATCATGAAATAGTAGCTGTTTCCTGAGTTTTGAGAACAGTTTGCAGGCTTGCTGGGATTACTCAAAAGTAAATGATTTAGTTCAGTGGGCTTCTTCTTAAGTAAGAGTGCATAGGATTGCAGCTGTAGAAGTGTGGATTGCTTTTAGAGGTGTGTGTGTCAATCTCTATCTATCTATCTATCTATCTATCTATCTATCTATCTATCTATCTGTCTGTCTATGGTAAGAGTCTGCTGCCCTTGTGCAAGTGGAGGGAAAACCATCAGTTACCTGCCCCGTCCTCTTCTTCTCCCTCAGGGAAGTACCCTGTGTGCAGATCCAGGGGCAGGGGTTGCTTTGACTCATCCTCTTCTCTCTCTCTCCCCTCAAAGCCTCAGCACGGGAGGAGGTGGTGTGAAATCTGATGTGACTAACTAACTGGCTTCAAAACATTCAGGCTAGCCTTTGTATTTTACACCACTTCCTCCTGGGCTGGAAAGCACCCTGGAGTATGTGTGAAATGTAGGATGAGTTTGATCTAAAGAACCAAAATTGTTGTTTCCTGGAGAAATAAGATATTTATTTTACTTTCAAGTATAGTCTGATTTACCATGGCTGCATTCACACAATCACAAGGATCCTGGTTAAAAAGTTAATCAAGATTAATTTAAAGTTAATTGAATTCTGTTTATCTATCCTGGTTAAATGCTGGTTAACCGATGTGGTTCACCAGGAATGCTCTGAAATTCTGTGTTCACAAAATCAGCTCAACTGGACTTACCAATCCTGAGTAATGATCCTTGTGATTGTGTGAATGCAGCCCATATTTGGGATTAGGAATAATGTTTCATTATTCCAGGATAGAGTGGTTAATGTGTGTGTGTGTGTGTGTGTGTGTGTGTGTGTGTGTGTGTGTGTGTATCCCCCAGGATAGAGTGGTTAATCACTCTTAATCTTTTTTTCTTGAAGGTGGTCTATTTCTTCTGTAATGGATGATGTCTATATTTGTGTTGCTACATTTTTGTCCCAGAATATCCTCTAACACTTTGCTTAATCCTGCTTTCTATTTATGGCATACTGTATAATCTGAATGGTATGGATTTTACAGTGCTGTGCAGTGAAATAGATGATCTCTCATTACTTTCCAACCCTGTGATGTGATGATTTACTGATGCTTGCTGCTGTCTACTGATCTTAAACCTTTCTTCATGGTGATGGGCTATCGCTTGGATGAGGAGCTTTGTAGGGGTGTGCATTTTGGAATTTTCTTGTTTCGATTTGTATCTGAATCGAAACATCCCCATTTTGTTTTGTACCCAAATTTTCTGAGTCCGAATCAACCCTGTTTTGTTTTGGAGCCAAATTTTCCGAATCTGAATCCGAATCTATTTGGATATTTTAAAAGGGTCCCAGGGCAAAAAGAGTGGGTGGTGGTGGTAGTGTCCAATGGGTGGAAGCTACCACGCAAATTTCAAAGGAATTAGGCAAAGGGTTGATTTTTTTTTCAGTTTACACATCTTTAAGAATTTTCCCATAGGGAATAATGGGGATTCGAGCAAATGCATCACTTCAAATCAAGGGGGAAGGGATGACCCAGAGCAGACTGTGGTGGGTGGTAGTGCCCAATGGGGGCAAGGAAACTTCCAGAATTATTTCAAAGGAATTGGGCAAAGGGCTGATCTTTTGTGGTTTGTTGAAGTTTACGTGTCTTTAAGATTTCTCCCATAGGGAATAATGGAGGTTTCAGCAGCCCAATAATTCCACTTGGGGGGGCGAGGGGTTGTTTAGTGCACATAGGGTGCCAACCACCCCCATACCCACAAGGCTGTAGGGTACTGGGTTTTGTTGTTTCTGAGGTGTTCATTGTAGATTCTCTGGTAGCATATGAGATTTTCAGTGAAAAACAAGAATCCACTCTCATATGCTACCAGAGAATCTACACTCAGAACACCACAGAAACAGCAGAACCCAGCACCCCATGGGTTAGCAACCCTCCCCCTGGCCAATGTGGGGTCAGTAAAGAGTGGGAAGAAGCAAAAGAGCCAATGGGGAACTAGGAGGGAATTGTCAGCAGGTCAGCCCATGATTTAGGTCACTAATCAGAAGGCTGGAAGGGTGGGAAATTCAAAGAGATGTCAAACACAAAATGGAGACTGACTCAGAGATCAACACAAAATGGAGGTCCAAAACAACAAAACGTTTTGTAGCCGAAACGGGTGTTTTGTTTTGTATACAAAACTTTTTGATCTGGAAAATGGGTGTTTTGTTTTGTCTACAAAACACCAAACACAGGCTGTTTTGGGTACAAAACATTTTTTATCCGAAATGTTTCGCACATCCCTAGAGCTTTGTTTGTCTAGTAGAAAGGTGACTGACCACATACTGACAGTCTTCCAGTAGCAGCTTGATTATTTTGAGGTTATAGCTTCATTTGCTTAACCTGTCAATAGTTAGCACTGATATTGGGTGATGGCATGTGGACACTCATATGCAGAGAGAGAAACAGCCACATTCCTCATGAAATGTGCTAATCTGTATACATCCCAAAGGAATGTTTGACGCAAAGCCTCCATCAGACTGCCCCTGCATATCTGAAGATTCCTTCTGCAACAATGCAGAAGGGAACAGATTCTTGCACTGAGACAAAACTTATGATCTGTAATGTCATTGGGGGCCCTATCTGGAATGGTTCATAGCCAGGAACTTTACAAACAAAAGTAAAGTTTCCTGTGATTTCCCTGTGATTATGCTTTGAAAGCATCGTTTAAAAAAATGCACTAATCTCTAATAAACTCAGGCCCTATTCTATGAAGTGTTGATGAGAGAAATTTTGAGTATCAACATATTTCATTGGTAATTGAAAGCATTCTGTATCTGGAATGAATAATCAGGGGCTTTGCTGTCTATAGGGTCCAAGAATATAAAAATATTTTTGGGGTTTAGCCCTCAATTATTTATATTAGCTCATTTTTGTTTTCATTATAAAAAGTGCAAGCGGGAGCCATTCATAACTCTCAGCTCCTTATTAGAGCAGGCAATTCCAGTTCTTCACTGCCTGGGACCAGTATCACAGAACAGAAGGTATAAAGAGCTTTTCAAAAAGCTGCAGCATCACAACATTACAATGGCAAACGGCAATGGTTTGTTGATTCGTGTTATTATACCTGTTTGTCAGACACGGCAGAGCAAACAATGAAATTGCCACAGCCCAGATAATGTAACAGAGCTGCTTTCTCCTGGTCAGCTTCTCTCCCATTGTTTTCAATCTGAGCTAGCAGAGCAGCTTCTGCCCTACATTCCTGGGAAGTGAATAATATCAACGGAGATTATCCTCTACTACCACATCTATTACCAACAGGCCATTATCAAGATTGAGAGTATAACCTAATTAGGAAATGCTGTAGTCAGCTGGGTGTGGATGTGGGCTGGTGAAGAATCATTTTACATGAGTTTCACTTGTTATGAAAGGGCGCTCATCAAGGAAAGATACCTAAATGCAGTTCTTTTGGTGCTCAGCTCAGATTTCACAAACAAGTCTCACATTCCTCAACTGAGCTAGGACATAGCAAGGGCTCTGGTCCCTACATTTCTGCTGCCTGAGAAGCCTAATGTCATAAATGCTGCACAAGCACAGAGTCAGTGTGAACCAAATTTGGCCATCTGCTTATTTATTTTTCATTAAGATATATTAATGGGTAAATTCCAAAGTTTAGAGTAAGAGACATTTTGGAAGGAGGCATGCTCCATGGGGAAAGAAACTCCATCATCTATAGTGGAGTGTCCAAGGGAATTGAGGCTGGAACAAATGTTTGTTATGCTTGCAGAAGGTGAAAAGTTGTCCATTCTCCCACCATTGCTGCTTGGAGATAAGCACAGTGATTGGTTACCTAACCCCTTCATAGCCAAGAACTGGACGCAATCTAATGAAGTTAACAAGAACCAGGAAGCTGCTTCTTTTTGGCACCAAAGGGAGTGTTTTTCCAGGGCAAATAACAGCTGTGGGGGTGCTCCAATATGGATCAGAACTGTGTCAGGGGCAGAGGATTAAACTCCTGCCCACCTATATTATGGTCCCAATCTCTGGAGGCCCCGACCCAGATGCTTCAAGCATGCTATCCCAAACATGAGTTTAAAGAAACATCTATGACTCTAGTTTTTAGCGCAATGTGAACTAAAAGGTGTCCTTGAAGGAGAAATGCACTGGTAGCTCACTGGTACCCATATGTACCATTTAACACTGGCTGCATGATACCAGACTTCTGTTTTTTTTTAAAAAAGTTCTGTAAAAAAAAAATTGTTGCCCATTTTTTTAACAGAAGTTTTACATAATTCTTTTACAGAAATGCATAAGAATTGCTACCCCCCTTTTCTCTGAGCAATCCGAATTGGCAGATACTGCATGGTATTCATAATTAAGCCACCTAATGGCACAGCAGGGAAATGACTTGATTATCAAGCCAGAGGTTGCCAGTTTGAATCCCCTCTGGTATGTTTCCCAGATTACGGGAAACACCTATATCGGGCAGCAGTGATATAGGATGCTGAAAGGCATCATCTCATATTGTATGGGAGGAGGCAATGGCAAACCTCTCCTGTATTCTACCAAAGAAAACCACAGGGCTCTGTGGTCGCCAGGAGTCGAAACCGACTTGACAGTACACTATACCTTTACTTTACTCATAACTATCCAAACACAGAAACAGACTTTTTCAAATAATTGAATAACCTCACACTGTGAGTGGGATCCCCTGGGGGACCATGTCTACTGGAGCTCTGGAATTATTATTTATTATTATACTCATCATCATCGTTGTCATCATCATCATCATGCTATTTACACACAGTCTACCAGATGTTATTGACTGGATTTGGTACTTTAATTATCGGGTGCTTTCCAAGGGTCTAGGATAACTAAAGAAGAATTAAAGATATTGTCGTAGTATTCGTGCTGTCCCGAGTAATGTGACCTTCTGTAGTTGATGTGTTGTAATTTTATTGATGCCCAAGGCATCAAGATGGTGTTCAAGTTCTTTTGGTACTACACCAAGGACACCAACATCTATTGGCACCACTATTCCCCCCCCCCCCCGAGCGGCTCAATTTCAATCTGAAGGTCATTCTATTAAGCTATTTTCTCCAATTGTTTTTTGTTGACTCACTTATCTCCTGGGATTGCAATATCAATTATCAGAACCTGATTCTTCTTGATGACTGTCAGATCAGGCGTGTTGTGCACTAAATGCCTATCGGTTTGTATTCGAAAATCCCAAAGGGTTTTGCCTCTTCATTTTCTGTGACCTTCTCAATTGGATGATTCTGCCAATTCTTGCTGGCTGGCAATTTGTAATTCTTGCAAAAGTTCCAGTGGATCATTGCAGCAACTTTGTTTTGTCTTTCCTTATAATCAGTCCACGCGATTTTCTTACCACAATGTACAAGGTGCTCAACCATCTCATCCGCTTCCTTGTATAATCGACACTTACTGTCTTTCTGGGTCTTATCATTTTATGCTTTTATGACATTTGTTTGTAGTTATTGTTCCTGGGCTGCAGAAATGAGACCTTCTATTCCTTTCTTCAGTGTCCCCTTCTTTAACCACTGCCATGTTGTGCTATTGTTGACTTTTGATTGTATGTCATTAAAGAACTGACCGTGCAATGGTTTGTTGTGCCTTTTTTCTCATTGATTCATCATCTGCTGTTTTTTTTATCTTCATCCTTTGATTCCTTTATTTTCAACAGTCCTGTCTTGCTCACTTCCTGTAGAATTTCTTCTTGGCTTTCACTGATGTATTCTGCCAATGCTCATTTTTTTCTTCAACAGACTGTCTGACTTGCAACATTCCATGTCCACTTTCATTTCTTGGCAGGGACAGCCTATCAACATCACTTCTTCAGTGCAGGGCATGATTGATGGTAATTACTTTCCTGGTTTTTCAGTCCAGCACATCCAATTCTGCTTGTGTCCAATCAACAATACCTGCTTTATTTTTGATTACAGAAATTGCCCATGTGTTGATTGTTTTGATAGTGCTGCCACCATTGAGTTTGGATTCCAGTGTCTTTCTTACTTGCCTGATGTATTCCTTGCTAACTTTGGTCTTCACTACAGCATGCTTGATCTTGTCACTTTGGAGAATGCCCAAATACTTATAACTTTCCTTAGGTGACAGACTCTTTATGTTGTTTCCATTTGGCATCTCAATTCCTTCACTAGTTGTCAGTTTTCCTCAATTTATTGCCAATATAGCACATTTGTCCAGTCCAAACTCCATTGCGATGTTATGGCTATAAATTCTAACCATATTGAGTAATGACTCAATTTCGGAAGGTGACTTTCCATAAAGCTTTAGATCGTCTGTAAAAAGAAGGTGGGAAAGCTTAACTGATGTTTTTGAAGTTTGGTATCCATGGTTTGTTTTGTTCAAGATAATAGATAGTGAAATTAGGGAGATTACAAAAAGTAAAGACGACAATGAGTCTCCTTGAAATATTCCTCTCCGGATGTTAACTTTTCCCACTTCTCTGTTGACTAGCAAATGAGTCTTCCATGTGTTCATTGCCTTTTTTTAAACAAAGTTTTTAATGTTATCATGCACTCCAATCATTTCCAGGCATTTTAAAACCCAGTTGTGTAGTAATGAGTCAAATGCTTTCTTATAGTCAATCCAGGCTATGTTTAGATTTGTCTTCCTTCGTTTATAATTTTCCAAATCCATTTTGTCAACAAGAAGCTGATCTTTCATGCCTCTTGTTTTCCAATAGTTTCCCTTCTGTTCCATTGGTAACAAACTGTTTCTTTCTAGGTAGTGCACAGCCTCTGACGGGCACTACCTTGATGAGGTGGAGAGGCTTGCGAGCTTCAAGGATGAAGAGGGTTATGTTGGAGGGTCACCCAAACAGACAGACCTCTGCTGAGAAGCCAGACTAAGTGTGCCTAATCCCATAACCATGTTGAGAACAAGAAAAACAAATTATATACCAACTCAGTCATCGCCCATGTCAACAAGAGCCGTGTCAAGTGCTAGAGTCCCTGGGCACTTGTCGAAAAATGGGTTACAGGATTCAGGATCTTCAGCTGAGTGACCTGGAAGAACAAACTCAACATCAGAAATATACAGTTGCAGAAAATCGAGAAATATTAATTATTATTATTATTATTATTAATTATTATTATTATTATTATTATTATTACTACTACAACTTCTACCCCATATATCAATCTCTGGGTGGTTAAAAAAATTTAACCTCCCAATTGGGAGGCTACAATGTGCCTCCTGGAGTCGGGTAGCCGCCCCAAAGGCACTGCACACTTGCATGGTGCCTTATGGGACTCCCGGGGGCCAGCAGGCCCCTGAACCCTGCTGCCTCAACCGGCTCCATGACGGAGCTGGTAGTCTGGGCAGCCAATCCCAGGGGAGGGCTCCCTGATTGTTTGCAGGGAGAGTAGGAGTGTGCACAAAACCGGCTGGCCCGGTTTGGTTTGAGGATGAACCAGCGAATCGTCGAACCCCTGAACCCAAACCATGAACCCTCGAACCTGTTTGCACATCCCTAAGGGAGAGTGAGTCAAATCTGCTCTCCTTACAAACCCCCTTTCGGCTCTACACACTGCTCATGTGTAGAGCCTCATTGACTCCAAAGGCTTCAAAAGCAGTTCTGAACACTACTCAGACATGGGCCTTATTCACACAATCATTGACTCCAGCAACAAAGGAACATAGGAAACTGCCTTATACCAAGTTAGACCATTGATCTATCTAGCTCAGTATTGTCTACATAGGTTGGCAGTGGCTTCTCCAAGGTTACAGGCAGGAGTCTCTCTTGGAGATTCCAGGAGGGAACTTGGAACCTTCTGCATGCAAGCATACAGATGCTTTTCCCAGAGCGGCCCCAACACCTAATGGGAATATCTTACAGTGCTCACATGTAGCGGTCATTCGCACAATCAAAAACTGTGTTCTACCCAGGTTTGGGAGCTGTGTGCACTCTCAATTTTCAGTTATGTGTAAGCAAGGTAGGAGGAAAACCTGGGTAGAAGTGATTATGTGGAAGCAAGGTAAGATGAGAACCTGGGTAGCTTTTCCTTCTATCTTGCTTCCACACAATCACTTCTTCTCAGGTTTCCCTCCTACTTTGCTTCCACACAACCGAATATGGGAGCGTACACAGCTCCCACACCTGGGTAGAACACAGTTTTTGATTGTGTGAATGACCTCACTGTCTCCCATTCAAATGTTTCATGAATCCAATAGATTGTATGAGGCTTACTAACATTAGCATTATTGTGTGAACCCGTGCCAAAACAGGAATCTCAGATGAATCTCAGGCCATAAACCACCTTGGTGTGGGTCCAAACAATCATGCTAATATTGGTAATCCAGATTAAACCTTGATTCATATGATTGTGTAAACCAGACCATTACAGGTATGTATCTGCATACACACACACACCCCTGTTTTTGTGCAAATGACTGCACCTGAGTTTATTTTAAAAGTGAACCTGCGTACAGGTCTCTCAAATGTTAGGAAGTGTACTACTGTACCATCGTTCAACATAAATGTGAAAAACTGTGCCTGAGTACAGATCTGTACCTGTGCACACTGTATGCAGATTGTAGGAGTGTTGAACATACAGATAACGTGTGAAAAGGGCTCTAGACTGCATGGTTATCTAACTCTTTAAAAAAAAAAGTCAAGGAAGCCATTTTACTTAAGCTAATTTGATCCTGCGTGTGCTGTTCTATTTCACTGGGCTAACCAACAAATGCCCAGGAAGTGATGTGCTGATTGCTGTGACAAACATGGTGTCATAAAATATGACATTACTCTGGCATTTCAGAAGTGCCTGTTCTGCCTTTTTAAAAGACAGATGCCAGGAAGCCCTCAAGCGACTGGAAAGGTGAGCTGTTAATTAGCAGGGTGTGTTATCTATACAAGGGGTATAAGAGATGTATGTGATATTTATAAAGGTGGCGCCTGCCGAACAAAGTAATACTCCATCTGGCAGAGATGCCAAGGAAGGAGGACAAATCACCTGCTCAATCCTGCTCATCTATGGTCTGGTTGTTGATGGCATTTGTCTGGGAAATCCGTCAGAAACAGATGTGCGTTTCCATGGCCAGTACACTTCCTTCGTCTACCACTCCCTGGTGCTCAGCTCTGTATTGGTTTGGTGATATATCAATAGAGTAAAGCACTCTTTGATCACAGTGTGGAAAGCTCCCTGCCCAAGAGTCTGATGGATGGAGTGTGAGCACTTTCAGTCTCTTCCTATTGCCAACAGCAAATATAGTGACAGCTCCAAAGCCTTGTTGCACAGGGGCCTTCCCAGACTATTTAAAAAACACCATTAATTCAGTCTCTCATATCCATATGAAGCACTGGAGATGGTAGTTTTCCATCACTGCCTTGGCACATCAGATACAAAGACAGCAAGGGAAAATTTAAAAATATACTTCAAGGTAGGTTTGGAGAATAGAAAGGCAGAATAAAATGAAAGAGGGGCAGCCTGTCTGCTTTCTTAACTCCCCCCTACAACACTGTATTTGCTGAGCATTCTAGCACTGCAATAGCATGCTGGTAGCACACAGACACTGGAGACATAACTTTAAAACAAAGTAAACAAAGAGCGGTTTAGTAGATAGCACATGCATGGATGGGGAATGATGTCATACAGGCATTATCCTGATGTCATATAGGAATTATACAATAGGTGCCCACACCACTAGTGTGGTGTGGTGTGGTGTGGTGTGTGTGTGTAGATAGATAGATAGATAGATAGATAGATAGATAGATAGATAGATAGAGATAGTAAAGTAGGGCTTCAGGTGTAATTGGGAGTCTAAATAAGAACATAAGAACAGCCCTGCTGGATCAGGCCCAAGGCCCATCTAGCCCAGCATCCTGTTTCACACAGTGGCCCATCAGATGCTGCTGGAAGGCTACAGGCAGGAGTTGAGGGCATGCCCTCCCTCCTGCTGTTACTCCCCTGCAACTGGTACTCAGAGGCATCCTGCCTTTGAGGCTGGAGGTGGCCCACAGCCCTCCGACTAGTAGCCGTTGATAGACCTCTCCTCCATGAAGTTATCTGAACCCATATCCAAATGGTGGGGCAGGATCAGAGAGGGTCTCTTGTGTGTCCCGGTGGATACTATTTTACTTTATCCAGTCTAGATGAATGTCTACCATTTAATCATATAAGGAGAAATAAAGCTTTGTTCTTATCATTCACAACTGTCTCCCACTAATAGAGATGCAAGGAAGGTAAATTTTCCTAGCACTATGCATTCCCACTCCACCCCATACACAATGGACATTTAACTCATAACATTATATTAACCAATTCCACATAGCATTAGCTAGAGCAATCAGTATCCCTGCAGCAGAAGCTAACTAGAGCTTAACTGTACAGTGTAGTATGGTGGCTGTAACTGAGTTATGAACCAGGAAGTCCCACATTCAGATCTGCCAAGAACTCTTAGCCTCAGACCCCTGTCTGCAGGGCCGTAGCTACAATTGAGCAGATGGGTTCAAAGAACCCAGGCCCTCCAGCTCAAGAGGGCCCCCCAGCTCCAGCCCTCCCTGTTTTCTCCATTATCTTCCTCACTCGGAGGGGCTGCCAGGGAGAGGGGTGAACACGGTTCCCCAGCCACACCCCTGCCTGTCTGCACTATGTAGTCAAGAGTATTGACCTACCTTACTGGGTTGTTATAAGAATGACTATGGTAAGAAGTATTGTGAATTCTCTCAAGTTCTATATGAATGGTCAATATTATTATGTCTGGACCTCAAGCAATGCTTCAGCAACAACTGTGCATCTATTACACAATAAACTGATTGTCTGGAAAGGCTTTCTTTACAAGGCTTTCTTACAAGATTTGCTTTCGTACAAGGTTTATCCACAGTGTGATTTTTCAAATCATATAAAATCATCTAACATCTCTAAAAGGCCAATCATATAAATGTTTACCTGCAAAAAGGTCCACTGGGTTCAATGGGGCTTACTCCCATAAACATGCACAGAACTGTTAGCAGTGCAAGTTATTTATTTGAAATCTTTGGGATCTTGTTAATGCCCTCCTTAGTAATACACTAGGGCAGGAATTCATATTTTAGCACAGAGCTGTGAGTGAAAGGGCTTTGCATTTATCCTTAAGAATTAGTCATGCTGCAAAATGATATAATATGCATTTCTTAATTGACCACAAAACATCTCATGTTTGGAGCCTGAAACTGTACATGCCAGCCATTCTTTTAAATGTGGTTTGCTGCTGAGCGATCAGCTTTAACAGTGACGTCTGTAAAGCAAGAGATCTTAGACAAGGAAAAGAGAATGTTAATTAATGCTATTTGCAACAGGGCTGATTATGATGAGTTTTCATATTCTAAAAATGTCATCCACTGACATAACTGAACCAAGATAAAAGTAACAGCCAGGGGATTAGTAAACTCAATGGAACTCTTGGATTTATCATGTCCTTGAAGTGTTTCAGGTTCACTTAAATACACAGTTTTGTACCATTTTAAATATCTCTGGGTACAGTGAGCCAAACCGTGCTGTATGTTTTTCCATCATAAAGATATGTGAAGAAACACCTTGTTTCTATGAAAACGTAATGGATAGCTGCCTAGTATGCAAGACCCAGATGTCACTTGGCTCTGCTAACCTCATGTTTTTAACCTCAATTGCACGACCTGCTCCAGTTGCAGCAGTTCCTTTATTGTGGCTCATGCAATCCAACCCTATGAATGTTTACTCAGAAACAAAAAGAGTTCAATGGGACCCCAATGGCAGCTTCCCCCCAGGGCACTTAACATAGCAATAGCAATAGCAATAGCACTTACATTTATATACCGCTCTATAGCCGGAGCTCTCTAAGCGGTTTACAATGATTTAGCATATTGCCCCCAACATTCTGGGTACTCATTTTACCTACCTCGGAAGGATGGAAGGCTGAGTCAACCTTGAGCCCCTGGTCAGGATCGAACTTGTAACCTTCTGGTTACAGGGCGGCAGTTTTACCATACAAAGATGACATGTGTGGAGGAGGAGTCCAGGGTGGCCTCCAAGTAGTAACAAGGGGTAATAGGCACTCCTCCTAAAGTATTTCCTGCTCTCCCTTTTGCTCCCTCATTCACCAGACCAGAACTTTACAGCAAAGATGACATTCACACAATCAAAAATTGTGTTCTACATGAGTTTGGGAGCTGTGTATGCTCCCAATTTTTGTTTCTGTTGAAGCAAGGTAGGAGGAAAACCTGAGTAGAAATGGTTATGTGGAAGTAAGGTAGGAGAGAAACCTGGGTAGGTTTTCCTCCTACCTTGCTTCCACTTAATCACTTCTACCCAGGTTTTCCTCCTATCTTGCTTCCACACAATTGAAAATTGGGAGCACACACCCAGAGGCGTATCTAGGGAAAATAGCGCCTAGGGCAAACACTGAAATTGCGCCCCCTGTCCAAGCATCTGACACCCATCTTTCAGATAACTTTACCATAATATCAGCTGGAAAATACAAGTCAAGCTTGTTAATCTTTTAATATTTCAAAAACTATTTAGCAGTGGACTTAGCCAGACCAAAAAATGCTGGAAAACTACAAATTTCAGTATGTGGGGGCTCATGAAATACCCAAATACTATGTGGAGATGTACTTGGAAAACTAAACAGAAGTGCCTGTCTAATTCTCTACTATGCATTGTAGCATCACCATTACATAAGTTTTAAAAATAAATGGAGAATTTGACTTTTCCCAGATACTCTGTCAATAATTAAAGGATATGCAGAGTAAACTGTGTCACTGCTTGGAATATATTCTAGTCTTTCAGAAAGACAGTTAAAATGAGAGAAAGAGAGCAAGAAACTCCCAGTGGGCCTTAATATTAAGGATTTCACACTGATTCAAAGACAAACTCACCATTAATAGCCATATTAGCAAGACATCACATTTAACGCACTTATCACAAGAAGCAAAGTAAGAGCAAATGAATATAATCCTAGCTCTTAAGCGTCAGCTCAGTACTCACAAGCCCTGATTCTCTGTACATAGTGCCAATCTGAATATGTGTACAGTGTCTTATATTATATTTTTATTATTATTATTTTTACCCATAGCCCCTTTGGGGGGCTTCCTAAAGGCTGAGTTTTTTTTTTTGTTTTTTTTGCAAAGATTCCCCCTCACCCCGATGGCCTCTAGGGCCTCGCAGGGACCATTTGAGCATGTGCAGTGGCCATTTTAAAAAATAATCTTTTTTTTAAAAGGCCACTGAAAACAAAATGGCCACTGTGCATGCTCAAATGGCCTCTGCAAAGCCTGGCATGACCTAGAGCCTCACAGAGGCCATTTGAGCATGCATGGTGGCCATTTTGTTTTTGGCAGCCATTTTTTAAAAATTAATTTTACAAAATGGCGCCCCCCTTCAAGTGGCGCCCGGGGCACGTGCCCTGCCTGCCCTACCCCTAGATACGCCCCTGCACACACCTGAGTAGAACACAGTTTTTGATTGTGTGAATGGCCTCAAAGTGTCAGACAATACGGTCACAGTAATGGCCAGTACCACTGGACCTCAAAGTCCACAGACAAATTCCACTGACTGGGGGTGCTTCTGGACCTGATGTTGTCCTTAGAGGCATTTTTAGTAAAACAACTGAAAATACATCTTTTAAAGAGGCCTTGTAATGCTCCATCTTTGGTTATATCGGGTAGGTTCTTTAGTTTTTATTTTTCATAATTCTCATTTTTTAGTTTTTAAAATAACGTTTAATTAGCAACTTAATTCTGATTGTAATTTTAGCCTGACTTTTAACTTGCTTACTTAATTTGTTTAATTGTATTACTTTTATTTTATTTATTATTTATTTATTAATTTATCAGATTTTTACACCGCCCCAAACTTCCATCTCTGTGTTGTTAACAATAACATAAATACAAGTTAAAAACAAAAAAAACTAACAACTTAGGTAATTTAAAATCAAACACAGATTAAAACCTAAAAATTCAAAAAGCTGAAAAAGCTTTTTGAAAATTTTCAAAGATGGGGAGGATCATATTTCAGATCGTATTTCTCTCTCTTCTCACCCTGCTCCAGCTTTAACTTGAGTTGTGTTAGCTGGTCATTCATCGGGTTGGGGCTTTCAATCAGTGCCTCCTCCAGGAGTCACTCTAGAACAATTTGTTTTAGGAATTGTATAGCTCCAGTGGCACCAGCCACCACTGTACACTCATAGTATGTTATGGTACTAACTTGAACCAATAATTGTAAAGGTCTTCATTGTTTAAAGAAGCCTCATTCACTCACTCCTCTACCCCAGAACAAGCAGAAGATGCCAGTGCAGCCAAAGTAGGTAGGTGATTCCTCCAGCTACACAGGAGCCAGGCCAACCTCTTAGTTTCCTTTCTGGCCAGGAAGTGCGCTGTGTGAGTTCATGTGTGCTGTAGGGTACAGGATCATCCCCTGCAGATTTCAGCTAGCCTGCTAGCTGCTTGCTGATGTCTCTCCCCATGTGGCTCTTTCCTGCCACGTGGCCTTGGATAGGAAGAGCAAGCCAGCCTTGAAAGCAAGACTGGAAGACTTGGCCTAATCCAAAAAGACAGTGACCAGTGAGAAAGGGAAGAGGTTTAGTGGGGAGGAAGCCTCAAAAAGCTTACCTTCCCTCAAATGAGCAGGTCCTTCCCTCTGAGTGGGCGGATCACCCACCCATAAGATTACCGGCTGCTGCTGGTTGCTTGGACACTTCACCCTGCATTGACCCACCCTCAGAAGCTCCCATAATGCACCGCGTGAGTGCGCAGTGCATTATGGGGATCCCCTTCCCCTCCCCAGGGCTGACCAGGAGCCCCCCAGTTGGCCAGATGATTGAAAAAATGGGGTTAGGCGAGCGCTCACTCTCCTAACTCGTTTAGAGGGAGGCTCTGTAGGTGGGTTTGCTGCCACGGTGCTGTCGCGATCGGGCCCACACACATGCATGCAAAACTGGACTGGCTTCCTTAACCCAGTTTTGCATGTGTGTGTGAATAGCTGTAGTAATTTCTAAGATGCATCTGACCCAGTTTCTGAATAAGTTCGAAAATGTCAAGCAAGCTTCCTTAATAAGTTAAATGAACTAAGTTTTCCGTACATCTAAAAGAACTTGACTTAACTTTCACTCCCCTAATAACATTCTTTGCCACTCCTTTGTTTCCCCAAACTAATTGTTCTAGAGTGGCTCCCTACTAAATGGGCATGGACAATAAACAAACATGCCAGAGTCAATGGTGTAAGTAAAGTCATGTCTAGTTTTTGG
Organism: Hemicordylus capensis; assembly: GCF_027244095.1. NCBI lineage: Eukaryota > Metazoa > Chordata > Lepidosauria > Squamata > Cordylidae > Hemicordylus > Hemicordylus capensis. Next base: position 393,016,294 of record NC_069657.1, on the reverse strand, counting down.
CCCTTACTAGATAAGAGCATCTATAGGATTGCAGTCCCATTCTTATTCCAGTTCCAGATTCCTGGCTTCCAGTTTGGGCCTCAACCCCACCACACCCCTGCCATGTAGAATGGAACAAAATATTTTTCTTTCCCCAGTGTTTGCTAACTGCTTAGGTGCTCAAATACTTGAAGGCTGACTCATTTCTGTGGTTTTGCAGTAGGTATGTTTATCTGCTAGACTGAAGAGAATTAACATTATCTGAATGGATGAGATCATCCTCTTCCCATAAGAGAATCTCTCTATCAAAGAACAGATTATCTAGAAATAGAATTCAAGACATCTTAAAGACATTCCTGTTTTTAACAGATAAGTATCTAGCTCTCCTTGTCATAGGGGAAACTGCTGAAAAAGGCTGGGCTGAGCTTAGAAGGGGAGAGATCACCGCACCCAAAACTCTTTCTGTACTCCTTTGGTTATCCTCGTCCCTACCAAACCTCTTATAAATTATAGAAGTATCTCTGTGTGAAAAAATCTCCTATTGAAGTCCCATTGAACAGGCTAAGTGCAATTTGATTTGGCACAAGGTTCATACAAAGATCCTAATTCCTTCATTGAACATATAGGATTGTTTGAATCCAAGCAGAATTATTTACAGACTTTGGAACTCCCTTCTTAGGGAAGCCTGCTAAGTTCCCTCACTTCTGTCATCAAATAAAGACCTTCCTTTCAAAGAGACTTTGGCCCTCTTGGATTTTTAGACTCTTTGACTGTTGAATTGGTACCACCTCTTGTTTTTTTTAATAATGGTTTGTTTTCTTATTTTCTTATTTTTAATGGGTGTTTTTTTTAAAAAAAAAAATTCATTGCAAACATTTTAACAGACAATATTACACTTTTCCATTTGTGTAAACCTTGTGTCTAAAAAACACTTTGAAAACTTTCAGTTTAATATTCCAGGAGTTCTCCTGTTGGTGTCATAAGAACCTAAGAACAGCCCTGCGGATCAGGCACAAAGCCCATCTAGTCCAGTATCCTGCTTCACACAGTGGCCAAACAGATGCCTTTGGGGAGCCCACAGGCAAGAGGTATGTTCATGCCCTCCCCACAGCCACCAGACTAGTGGTCATTATAGACCTGTCCACCATTAATCTGTCTAAGCCCCTTTTAAAGCCATCCAAGCTGGTGGCCATCACCACATCTCATGGCAAAGAATTCCATAGATTAATTATGCTCTGTGTGAAAAAGTACTTCCTCTTGTCGGTCCTAAATTTACCGACCTTCAGTTTCATGTGGTGACCCCTGGTTCTAGTGTTGTGAGAAAGGGAGAAAAATTTCTGTCCACCCTCTCCACTCCATGCATAATTGTAAACACCTTGATCATATCTCCCCTTAGTTGCTTCTTTTTCAAGGTAAAGAGGCCCATATGCTGTAGCTTACCCTCATAAAGAAGGTGCTCTAGGCCCCTGATCATTTTGGTTGCTCTCTTCTGCAACTTTTCCAATTCTACAATATCCTTCTTAAGATACGGTGACCGAAGCTGTACATAGTACTCAAGATGTGGCCACACCATAGATTTGTATAAGGGCATTATAATATTAGAATTTTTATTTTCAATCCCCTTCCTATAGATTCCTAGCATGCAATTAATTTTTTAAACAGCTGCTGCACACTGAGACGACACTTTCAGTGAGTTGTCCACCATGACCTCAAGATCTCTCTCCTGGTCAATCACCGACAGCTCAGATCCCATTAGTGTTTATGTGAAGTTGGGGTTTTTTGCCCCAATGTGCATCACTTTACACTTGCTTACATTGAACCACATTTGCTATTTTGTCACCCACTCCCCCAGTTTGGAGAGATCTATTTGGAGTTTCTCGCAGTCCGTTGTGGATTTCACTGTCCTGATTAGTTTAGTGTTATCTGCAAATTTGGCCACTTCGCTGGTCACCCCAACTTCTAGATCATTTATGAACAAGTTAAAGAGCACTGGTCCCAGTACTGATCCCTCGGGTACCTCACTTCCTACCTACCTCCATTGTGAAAACTGTCCATTTATTCCTACTCTCTGTTTCCTGTCCTTCAACCAGTTATTGATCTACACATGAACCTGTCCCCTTATTCTATGATGGCTAAGTTTATTCAAGAACCTTTAATGGGGAACTTTTATCAAAAGTTTTTGGAAGTCCAAGTATACTATGTCAACCAGTTCATCTTTATCCACATGCCTATTGACACTCTCAAAGAACTCCAAAAGATTAGTGAGGCAAGACATTCCCTTGCAGAAGCCATGCTGGTTCTTCTTCAGCAAAGCTTATTCTTTCATATGTTTAACAATTTTGTCCTTAAGTATGCTTTCCATCAATTTACCTGGCACCAAAGTTAAGCTGAGCTGCTTGTACTTTCCAGGCTCCCCGCTGGATCCGTTTTTGAAAATCAGAGTCACATTGGCTAATTTCCAGTCCTCTGGTAAGTAAAGTAAAGTGTGCCTTTGAGTAAATTTTGACTCCTGGCACCCACGGAGCCCTGTGGTTTTCTTTGGTAGAATACAGGAGGTGTTTACCATTGCCTCCTCCCATGCAGTAGGAGATGACGTGTTTCAGCATCTTCCTATATTGCTGCTGCCCGATATAGTAGCAGCGGGGATTTGAACCGACAACCTTCTGCTTGTTAGTCAAGCATTTCCCTACTATGCCACTTAAGGTGACCTCTCGTACAGAGCCTGATTGTAGGGACCAGTTACATATTTTTGCTAGGAGAGTGGCAATTTCACATCTGAGTTCCTTCAGAACTCTTGGGTGGATGCCATTTGGCCCTGGTGATTTGTTAATTTTTAGTTTTTCAAGACAGTTTAGAACATCTTCCTTTGTCACCTCAGATTGGCCCAGTTCCTCAGCCGCTAAACCTGAAAAGATCAATTCTGGAGAGGGCATATGGTCAGTATCCTCCGCCATGAAGACAGATGCAAAGAACTCATTCAGCTTCTCTGCAATCTCCTTCTCCTCCTTAATAATCCCTTTCATGCCCTCATCATCTAAGGGTTCAACCGCCTCCCTGGCAGGTTTTCTACTTCTGATATATTTAAAGAAGTTCCCCCTTGTCACTTCTACCTATATGCTCCTCAAACTCTCTCTTTGCATCCCTTATTGTCTCCTTGCATTTCTTTTGCAGAGTTTATGTTCCTTCCTGTTCTCTTCATTTGGGCAGGTCTCCCATTTCCTGAAGGAAGTCTTCTTCCCTTTTATAGCTTCCCTCACTTTACTTGTTAGCCGTGCTGGCATCCTCCTGAACTTGATGGTACCTTTCCTCCTTCTTCGTATATATTCCAACTGTGCTTCTAGTACGGTGGTTTTAAATAAGTTCCATGCTTTCTGGAGTGATTTGACCCTCCTGGCTTTCCCTTTCAACTTCTTTCTTACCAGTCCCCTCATTTTTTAGAAGTTTCCTCTTCTGAAGTCCAACACATCTGTGTTGGACTTCCTTGACAATTCTCCACTTGCATATATGCTGAATTGGATCACACTATGGTCACTGCTACCCAACGGTTCTGCAACTCTGACATCTCGATTCAGGTCCTGGGTACCACTCAGGATTAAATCCAAAGTCGCCATTTCTCTGGTAGTTTCCGCGACTAACTGTTCTAAGGCACAGTCATTTAGCATGTCTGGAAATTTGGACTCTCTGTCATTACCTGAATGTGAATTTACCCACTCTATGTGTGGGTATTTGAAGTCACCCATTATTACTGCCCTGTCTCTCTTTGACGCCTCTCTTATTTGTTTCTCCAACTCTAGGTCACTCTCAGTGCTTTGATCTGGAGGGTGATAGCATGTCCCTGGTAACACATTTCCTTTCGGTCCTCCTAATGTTACCCATAATGATTCTATGGAGGACTCCAGTCCACCTAGGTTTTCTAGCTTATTGGAATCTATCCCTTCTTTGATATACAGTGTGACTCCTCCCCCAATCCTCCCCTCCATGTCCCTTCTATAGAGTTTATATCCAGGAATAATTGTGTCCCACTGGTTCTCACCATTCCACCAGGTTTCTGTTACACCCACTATATCTATGTTTTCATTAGTAACCAGGTACTCCAACTTACCCATCTTGGCTTGGAGGCTTCTTGTATTGTTATATAGACACCTATATGCTGGGTCCCTCACCTGGGGCTGGCGTGTGCTATCCCCCTTACCATCATTTGACTTATTTGGCAACCTGTGGTTCCTTCTGCTCAACTCCTGGCTCTACTCTGTCCCCTTCTGGTTTATCCAAAATATGTTCACCCTCATACCTTAGGGGATTTTGCTGATCGAAGAGCCCCTGGTGGCACAGTGGTAAAACTGCCGCCCTGTAACCAGAAGGTTACAAGTTCGATCCTGACCAGGGGCTCAAGGTTGACTCAGCCTTCCATCCTTCCGAGGTCGGTAAAATGAGTACCCAGAATGTTGGGGGCAATATGCTAAATCATTGTAAACCGCTTAGAGAGCTTCGGCTATAGAGCGGTATATAAATGTAAGTGCTATTGCTATTGCTATACCACCAAATTCCTGCCAGCAACTGCCCAGGTGTCATTTTAAAAGCTGCTCTGCAACCTTCTTGATTTTAAGCTTCAGCAGTCTGGTTCCATCTTGGTTCAAGTGGAGCCCTTCCCTTTTGTACAGGTTTCGCTTCTCCCAAAATGTATCCCAGTGCCTAATGAATCTAAACCCCTTCTCCCAGCACCACCATCTCATCCACACATTGAGAACTCAGCTCCACCTGTTTCACTGTCCCTGCACGTGGAACAGGTAGCACTTTAGAGAAGTTTATCCTGGGAGTCCTGGACTTCAGTATGCTACCTAGCAGCCTAAATTTGATTTCAAGGACCTCCCAACTGCATTTTCTAACATCGTTGAAGCCAACATGCACCACTATAGCTGATTCCTCCCCAGCTCTACCTAACGGCCTACCTAGATGCAGTGTGACATCTGCAACCTTCGCACCAGGCAGGCAAATAGCCATGTAGTCTACATGTGGGTCACAGACCCATCTCTCTATGCCCCTAATGATCTAATCACCGACTACTAAGAGACCCCCCACCCCCTGGAGGAGTATCCCTTGTGTGAGAGGATATGGGTGCATCACCCAAGGAAGGGGTCACTGCTAAGGGAGTGTTTCCCTCTTCCTCAGACCAATGTCCTCCTTCCCTGAGACCCTCATTCTCTATGAAGCCAAAGCACCATCAGCCTTGGAGTGGGATGCCTCTACCACATCAATGAGGGTCTAATCCACACACCTCTCTGCCTCTCTGAGCTTCTCCAGGTCAGCCACCTTGGCTTCAAGGGAACGAATGTGTTCCCTGAGAGCCAAGAGCTCCTTGTACCGAGCTCACACCCACAATTTCTGCCCTTCAGGCAGATAGTTACACATGCGACATTCTGTGCAATACACTGGGAAGCAGCCCCTTCCCTGCTGGCAAAGCTCCTCTGGTCTGAGCCTTGTATTCAACACCAGCAGTCAAACTGACTCAGCTGAGCAATATAAGCCCTCCCACAAAATGGGGCCCTCACCTGGCATGAATCCCCCACTCAGGCTTCTCTTCTGTCAAAGACACAAACACTTCCAGCCAGCCAGAAATCAAACCTTAGGAGATTTACAGCCCTAGCAGACTTAGCTTCTCCTTCCCCTTTTGTTTTCTTGGTGATTTATTTATTTATTTTATTTCCTTGCTGTGTTCCCCTGCTTGATTATACAGATTGTGTATTATGTCAGATTATGTATTAGGATTAGATACACACATTGTGGCATTAATATGGTAATTGTACCAATCACCTGATAATGTGAATGTGTGAAAGCTTTGGTATTAGTCAGTATGTGATGAGTCATGACAGGTCATGGTCTTTCATCACCTACAAGCTACCAATAAACTGGGAGGTGTTTGAATTCCAGGATTCATGGTGACTTCTAATGACTGAGAACACTGGATGTAGCAATTCATCTAAAATAAAAGCATCATGCCAGCTTTGCACATTTGAGAGAGATGTGCAAAATATGATAGGAGCTCATTATTACAATGTGGCTTCCTGCATACTTAGTTAATGAATGTTCAAGTGCTTTGTTTTGCAAAGTGTTGTCAAATTTTCACTGAACGAGCTAAGAGCTTATAATAATGTATTTAATTTATATCACAAATTTCAAGGCACTTCACATATATTATCTCAGTAATCTTCTTAGGCCCCTTTAAGGCCTAAACGTTCAACATTAAAACAATCTATTCACTTAAGCTGGCAGGGGGAAAGCTGCAGAGAAAATGAGCAGCCTTATCTTCTTGCTTTTCTGATAGCTGGTCTGATAGCAAAACAAAACAAAATTTAAAAAGAAAGAAAGAATAAAGGAAAAGGAAAAGGAAAACACTGGTCACAGAAAATATTTTATTATTTAAAGTGAGACAAGACTGTCCATAAAATGCTCTTCTCTCTGATCAGCCCACACAATCCAAATGGGAGGGGCCATAGATCAATGGTAAAACACCTGCTTTGCATGTAGAAGGTCCCAGGTTCAATCACTGGCATTAACATAGGTCTGAGAGAGACTCCAGTGTGAAACCCTAAAGAGCCTCTGGCAGTCAGTGATGACAATACTGAGCTAGATGGACCAATGGTTTGACTCAGCAAAAGGCAGTTTCCTATGTTCCAGATTACAGCTGACTCCAATACATTGTCACAGTGACACCCCCCAGTTTCTCATAGGGATGTGCCCGGACCAGTCCAGAGGCCATTCTAAAGGCCTCCGGCCCGGTCCGGATCTGGGTGGTTCGGTTCGGGTGGGGGGGTTGCTTTAAGAGCGGGGTGAGGGTATATTTACCCCTCCCGCCGCTTTCCTGCTCTGGCGCCCATAATTTTAGTAGTAATTGTGGCGGCAGGATACCTCCCTGCCGCCCCTTCCCCGCTTTCGCTATGAAAAGCTCCCAGGAGTCCCCTGCGCGTCACAGAGACATGAAGTGTGCGCATGTTGTGCGCGCACGCAGAGGACTCCTGGGAGCTTTTCATAGCGAAAGCAGGGAAGGGGTGGCAGGGAGGTATCCTGCCGCCCCAATCACTACTAAAATTACAGGCGCCAGAGTTGGAAAGCAGCAGGAGGGGTAAGTGAACCCTCCCCACGCTCTTAAAGCAACCACCCACCCCAGTGCCGGACCGCAGTTTGGCGGTTCCGTGCACACCCCTAGTTTCTCACACACAGTATTACATACTAGACAGGGCTGTGAGTGTTCTGTGTAAGAGTAGAATTCAACAGACTAACATCATAGTTTTCATTGCTTTAAAAGACATTTCTTGCCCTCATTCATTCATTCATTCATTCATTTTAAGACATTTGTATACCGACCCAAACCACCCAGTCTCTGGGTGGTTTACAACAAAATAAAAACAACAAATAAAAAGGTTAATACATCACAACAATTTGAAATTTAAAACGTTAAAACTATAAAACACACACAATTAAAACAGTATCTAATTAAAAGCCGGGATGAACAAATGTGTCTTGACTGCCTTTTTAAAAGTTGTAAGAGATGGGGAAGCTCTTATTTCAGCAGGAAGTGTGTTCCAAAGCCTCTGGGTAGCAGTGGAGAAAGCCCGTCCCTGAGTAGCCACCTGGCGTGTTGGTGGCAAATGCAGACGAATCTCTCCAGATGATCTCAATGGACGGAGTGGTTCATAACAAAGAAAATGTTCTCTTAAATACCCAGGGCCCAAGCTGTTTAGGGCTTTATAGGTTATAACCAAAACCTTGTATTTTGCCAGGAAACTTATTGATCTTTTAAGATAGGAGTGATATGGTCTCTCCAAAATGACCCAGAGACCAGCTTGGCTGCCACATTCTGGACCAACTGCAGTTTCCGGACTAGGTACAAAGGCAGTCCCACATAGAGCGCATTGTAGTAGTGAAGTCTGGAGGTGACCAGCAGATATACTATTCTGAGGTCATTCTTAGGCCAGCATAGCATAGTGGTTAGAGTGTTGGACTGGGACAAGGAAGACCTGAGTTCAAATCCCCATTAAACCATGAAACTCACTGGTTGACTCTGGCCCAGTCATGTATCTCTCAGCCTAACCTACCTCACAGGGTTGTGTTAGAGGTAGTTGATTTTTACCCACAATAGGTAAAACAGCAGAGCACTAAGGAATGAGCACACACTCCAGTTACAGAGTAGGTAGCAGAGGATGGTTCGGATATTGCTGCTATTTAGAGAAAACACATGGAGATCCTTGTATGACTAAAGACTAAATATTTATTGGTTAAATACACTTAGATAGGAAAGACCTATCTCTAATCTAAAGGACTACATAGTGGATAGGTAAGGAGAGAGAGAGAGATGTTTCCATCTGCTCTCTAGGAGGAAAGGAAGGATTGTGACTCAGCACAGGAAGTGCTGCAGAGTCAGTTGAGGGGTCATAGAGTAGGGACAGATAGGGAGACCCTGACTCACTGTCTTTACTCCCAATGCCCCTAGTGGTCATTAGGACACTTGGTGCAAAAGGTCGATGCACTGGAAGTTCATCTCCAACAACCCTTCTCATCGCCTGTCGCACCTGGTCATGACTCCCATCTTCTCACGAAGCATCTGGAATCTGTCTTTGGATAATGGCTTGGTTAATCCATCTGCCAGCATCTCGTCTGTGGGGCAGTACCTCAGCTGGACCACCCCTTTTTTCTTGTAAGCCCCGAACATAGTGGTAATTTATGGGAATATGCTTAGTTCGAGATCTCATCTTCTCCATTTGGGAAATCTGGATACAACTTTGGTTGTCCTCAAACATCACTGTGGACTTTGGTTCCTCGATGCCAAAGTCCAATAGTAGTTGGTGTATCCATACTGCTTCCCTGCACGCTTCACTTGCTGAAACGTACTCCGCTTCTGTGGATGATTGCCCAATGAGTGACTGCTTGTGGCTACTCCAAGTTATGGCTCCATCTCCATACAGGAACAGGTGTCCACTTGTGGACTTGCGGTCTGTTCTGTCCTCGCCCCAGTCTGCATCCACATATCCCACGAGTTTGGGATTGCTGTTTGCTGGAATCTCCAATACATAATGTGCAGTGCCTTTCAGGTACCTTCCCAGTCTTTTGACCGCTATCCAGTCCTTGTTGGTTGGCACACTCACTTTTCTGCTCAGGATTCCTACTGCTGAGGCAATGTTTGGCCTTGTCACTGTGGCTATGTACAAAAGTTTTCCAATTGCCTTTCTGTATTGATTGTTGGCTGGTAGAGGCTGGCTGTCCTCATCTTGCTTCCAGAAATCAGCATCCATTGGCGTGCTGACTTCATTGGCATCTGTCAGTCCCAGGCATTCTAGAAGATCTTTTATCTTCTGTTTTTGGTTGAGAAGGAACGTTCCATTCTCTTCTCTTTCTGTTTGGATGCCAAGGTAATATGAGATGCTTCCAAGTTCCTTCACCTCTATTTCCTTGTTCAGGTGTTGAACAATTTCATGACTGTCTTGCCTTTCCTCGTGTGCAAGAATCAAATCATCAACGTAAGTCAGAATGTAAGTCCATCTATTGTCTCTGAGTCTAGAATATAGGCAGGGGTCAGCTTTTCCTTGTGTGAACCCCTCCTTAAGTAGTAATTGATTCAGTTTCTCATTCCATCCTCTGGCTGCCTGCTTTAAGCCATAGATGCTCTTTTGCAGTTTGCACACTAGCCCCTTCTTTCCAGGTTCCTCAAAGCCTGGTGGTTGTTGCATGTAGATGTCTTCCTCGATTTCCCCATGTAGGAAGGCAGTCTTTATATCCAAGTGTTCAACTTGCATCCCTTTGGCTGCTGCCACGCTGAGCAATGTTCTAATTGATGTGTGTTTCACGACTGGTGCAAAAGTCTCATCATAGTCCTGACCATAGATTTGGGAGTATCCTTTGGCTACTAGTCTGGCTTTGTAGTGCTGTACATCCCTTTCTGCATCCTGCTTGACTTTGAAGACCCATTTGCATCCCACAGTCTTTCTTCCAGCGGGTAGTTCCACAAGTCTCCAAGTCTCATTTTTGTGCAAGGAATCAATTTCTTCCATTGCTGCTTTTCTCCACTTCTCAGCTTCATCAGCTGGCAACCTTTCTCTATCTTGCCATGTAGTGGGTTCTTGCATCTCTCCTCCTTTAGCCATGAGTGAGAGTCTGTTAGGTGGAACCCCTTTGTTATGCCTCTGTGAGTGCCTCAGTTTGGGTTCTGGTTGTGCAGCCCCTTCTGAATCTGGCACTGATTTCTCGGTTAGTTCCCTCATTTGGGAGTCAGTTTCAAAGTTTAGGCTTCAGTGGCCCGATTTTCTGTGCCATGAGAAATCACAATTTTTGTGTTGGCAACTACTTGCCACGTTTGCTTGCACAGTAGCACAGTCTACTTCAAAAAGTCCATCATCTCGCATGTGGGCAGTCATGATTAACTCATCACCTTTAGAAATGTAGCATTCTTCATTTTCAAAAATTGCTTTACACCCCTTCTTGAGTCCATGCCCAATTGAAAACAAGTTGACTTGCATCTCTGGCACGAAAAGTGCATCAGTTATCTTAACCTCAGCAGCAGCAGAGCCACAAAGTATCTTTGCTGTCCCCTTGCCAGCCAGACTTAGCTTCCTTGAATCTGCTAAGATCACAACAGATCTGTGGCTTTTATCAAGTTCTATAAATAGATTGCGATCACAGATTATATTCTGGGATGCACTTGAGTCCAAGATGAAAGTGTGACCCTTTGTTGGCTCTTTTAAGGTAATGTAGCTTTTGGCATTGCTGTCCCTTTCAGATAAGCCACCTTGTCCGTGCTTCTCCTCCTCCCCTCTTTGTTTTTCGCCATGACTCATCCCTGTGTTTACTTCATTGCCATGGTGACCAGGTCTGTGCCCTCTGAGTTTCCAGCTCTTTGAATTATATGCTGATGAGTCACTGAGGCTACTTCGCTTGCTAATGCTGGAATTACTTTCCCTGCTGAAATGTGCCAGAGTGCCATCGCTTTCAAATTTCTCCTGCTGCGACTTTATATTAAAATTTCTCGGACTGGACACGACTGAATCAACCTTCAGTTCACAGTGAGACAGTTCAAGAGCGACAATTAGGGGTTCTAAATTTTTAGGCAGGGATTGTAGGATTGCCCCAATTAGAATAATTTCATTCAATTCACATTGGTTACTCTTCAAAAGCCTGTTAATTTCTAAGATATTTGCGATGTGGGCTTCAAAGTCTCCCCCTTCCTACAGTTTGCTTTCACATAGCCTTTTATACAGGAGAAGAGCTGCGTTTGCAGAGACTTGGCCACATTGCTTTTTCAGTCTATCCCACGCTTCTGAGGCTAAATCAGTATCCCCCACATAGATCAATAAATCATGCTTATACTCAAAATTAAAAGGCCATATGCGTGTTTTTCAGTTTTTCTTGTCCCACGAGGCTTGAGAAGCTTGATCTTGGGCTGGCCGTCCCTCCATGAGCACTTCAAAGATTCCTTTTGTCATTAAGATCGCTTTCATCTTGAGGGCCCAGGTTTCATAGTTATTGCCATCCAGTTTGGGAAAAGAAGGAACCATTCCTGAGCAGGCTGTAGTCACAGGATCCATGCTGCAGTTCCTAACTAACTCAGCTGCACTTTCAAAATGAAAAATGAAATAAACTCTGCTTGTACCTAGAAGCCTGTTGCTCCTGCTGGGCCCATAACCCTGTTAGAGGTTGTTGATTTTTACCCTCATTAGGTAAAACAGCAGAGCACTAAGGAATGAGCACACACTCTAGTTACAGAGTAGCAGAGGATGGTTCGGATATTGCAGCTATTTAGAGAAAACACATTGAGATCCTTGTATGACTAAACACTAAATATTTATTGGTTAAATACACTTAGATAGGAAAGACCTATCTCTAATCTAAAGGACTACATAGTGGATAGGTAAGGAGAGAGAGAGAGATGTTTCCATCTGCTCTCTAGGAGGAAAGGAAGGATTGTGACTCAGCACAGGAAGTGCTGCAGAGTCAGTTCAGGGGTCATAGAGTAGAGACAGATAGGGAGACCCTGACTCACTGTCTCTACTCCCAATGCCCCTAGTGGTCATTAGGACACTTGGTGCAAAAGGTCGATGCACTGGAAGCTCATCTCCAACAGGTTGTTGCAAGAATAAAGATAGCCATATACACTGCTCTAGGCTGCTCAGAGGAAGAGCAATATATACTGTAAATGTAATTGAAAAATTATCTCAAGAAATGGATGCAGCTGGCATATCAGCCAAAGCTGATAAAAGGCACCTATGGCCACTGCCTCAACCTGGGACACCAGGGAGAGGTTTGTGTCCAGAAACACCCTCAGACTTTGTACCTGTTCCTTCTGGGGAAGTGTGGCCCCATCCAGAACTGGGAGATCAAAATCATCTCCCGAGTTACGACCCCGCACAATTAGTACCGCCATCTTATCTGGATTCAGCCTCAGCTTGTTACCTCTCATCCAGCCCAACACTGCCTCCAGGCAAGCATTTAGGGAGGTCGTGCCTTCTCCTGATCATGTTGACATGGAGAAGTAGATTTGGGTGTCATCAGCATACTGATAACCCCCTGCACCAAATCTCCTGATGATCTCTCCCAGCAGTTTCATGTAGATGTTAAACAACATCGGAGACAGTACGGAGCCCTGAGGGACACCATGCCAAAGTTCTGATTGTGAAGAACAACAGTCCCCAAGGGACACCATCTGGAATCTGCCCGAGAGGTAAGAGTGGAACCACTGCAAAACAGTGCCTCCCACCCCCAACCCCCTCTGATGCTCCAGAAGGATACTATGGTCAATAGTATTGAAAGAGTCACACTTCCTCTGTCCATTCCCAATTGGAGTTCATCCATCAGGCCAACCAAGGCAGTCTCCACGCCATAGCTCATCCAAAAGCCAGTTTGAAACAGGTCTAGATAATCCATTTCATCCAAGACTGCCTGAGGTTGGAGACAGGCCTATAGTTGTTTAACTCTGGGGGATCCAACGCAGGCTTCTTCAAAAGAGGTCTAATAATTGCCTCCTTAAGACAAGGAGGCATCCTGCTCTCCCTCAGAGAAGCATTTATGATCTCTACTAGATCTTCTACAACAACTTCCCTGCCAGATAGTATAAGCCATGTTGGTCAAGGGTCAAGAGAATAGAAAACTTAAAGCAGTAAACATGTGCTTGAAAGAGTAGGGCAAATACAGGAGGTTAAAGGACAACTGAATAAAATTCTCACCAATGAGCCAAGAGACTTGGCTTCAAGCCATTCATAGCTTCTTTGCCCTTCCCCATGCAAAATAAATGGTACTCATTAACTAAAGCTTTGCAAACTGCTTTAATGTATATGGGTATGGGTCCAATCTGGCTCTGCCTGGCAAACGGTGACTTCTTTGCTCCCTTCCTAACCCAGGGGCATTGGCCTCAGAGTGGCCGGAGGATGGTTACTTCACCCCTGCCTCTTGGCTGTGGATGCCTTTTCCTCAGCCCCTTACCTCTCACTGGAGGACCAGGAGCAGAGGGAGGCCAGCGGCAGCCTGGGTCCTGTCCGCCACTGTGCCCTCTTGCCCTGCCCCCTGCATCAACGTCTGATGTAGGGAGCAGTTAGTCACGCCCCCTGCATCTGATGTCAGGTGCGGGGACCTGGTTTAGCTCCCAAACAGGGCTGCGTGGCATTGGATGTAGGGGTGTGTCAGGGGCGCGAGGTGCAACCCCTGAGGGGCGGCAGCCCCAGGTTCTTTGAACCCATTTGTTCAATGGTGGCTCTGCCCCTGCAGAGGACCCAGGTACTATCTCCTCAGGCAATTGTCCGTACATCCCTGGCCACCACCATATTTACATGGGGTGGAGCACCCTCTGCCACTTGTACAAGCCCAACCCTTTCACCATAGCCAAGCCTTCATTGCCACCCCATAGGTGCTGAGCCCTTCCTGTCTGGTCCTACCCTTCTTCCCCACTCCCTCCTGTTCATCCCCCCTCCTCCATGTCCCTCAGTGTCCTCGTTATTCCCTTCTTCCGAGTTGCCTCTCTGGGATTGTTGGATTGTTGCCTCAACAACGTGTCCTCATTACTCCCTTCTTCCAAGTTGCCCCTCTGGGCAGCTGCTGTTCCCAGTATAGGCCTGAAGACATCAATGGGCAGCACCAGTTCTGCTTCCGGTGTGCCTTGAGGAGGTACACTGTTTGTTTCGGCAGATCCTCACCACTTTCCTTGTTCTGGCTTCAGCCACAGCTGGCTTCGGCACTGTGCTGCCATATCTCCAGCTCCTCCACATACAAGGGCTTCCAGGGTGAGGGCTGGTCCTCACAACAGGATACAGCATTCTTGTCAAGGTATGAGAGTGTGTATTGTGCATGATCTCTCTATCTCTTGTTTATTTTCAAAGGAGCACCGTAACTCAGTGACAGAGTACATGTTTGCTGAAGGAACAGTCTAGAAATGTGATGTGTGTTCAGTAAAGTAACATGGAGCCGAAGTGTTCTGAAACGTAGGATATCCGTTATGTTCTGCAGTTATCTTCTATGGAGAGGAAGGAGAAGCTCTTACTATATCCCCAGTTTGACTCAAGACATACTTGTAGTAATGGCCACAGAATGTTGGCTAGCTGAGTTTGAAGGCTAGCTGGGTTTAAAGTCATGTTCATTGTGGTTATCATTTGTTCCCATAATATGGAAATTGCAGTGGCCTGAGCAACTGCTGGAGCAAAGAGGCTCCCTAGAAAAATCAGTTATATTAGTAGATTGGAAAGGTCTCTTTGCTTGTAGCATTGCTTCTGCCGTGCATTGGGGAAAGAGCTTCTGAAAAGAGGACATCTACCTAGAGCAGTCTTTTCCAAACATCATTCTTTGACAGAACCTTTCCACACTGAATTTTCTGCCAATGAACCACTACACAACTGCCACTGGACTCCTGTGTTTTATACAGGAAACTGAGATGCATGCTAGGTTGTACTCTCTGTTCATAGAGGACTTCAGCTTGGCCTATTGGCTTTGGCTAAAACTTTGGCAACTGAAAGCACTGCACACACCAAACTCCCATATGGCTGAAAACCACAAAGGGAAAGATCAGTAGTGGTGGACAAACAGTCTTTCAGGGAAATTTGTTGACCATTACAGATAAGCTTCTGGAAAACCCCAAGGTGAAAATCACTCACTTAGGGCAAGGAAGATGTTGCATCCCTGACAAACTGGAGTTCTTCCAGAACCACTTTTGGCTGGAGGATCTTTCTAGATATGCCTGGTCTGGCTTCTTCCTCTCGTCCAGATTGGTGCTCCTGTACCTGCTACTTCCCGACAGAAACAGAAGTGGGCCAAATCACACAACTCTGAGAGCCCGGTAACAGCATTGCCACAAATTTCCCCAGGCAGTACATAACATGAAATGATACCCCCAGAGAAAGCTCACTGCTATAAGTGGCACAGCGGGGAAATGCTTGACTAACAAGGGCACTTTCAAGATTAGACCCTAAAACGGGGTCAAGACGTATCTCTGAAGTGTGCTTCCACACTTCCTGTGCTGTGACACCGCAGTCCCGACACTGACTGCAGGGTGCCGTTTATATGTTGGATGCCTTATTTCAAATTTAATTGCTGCAATTTAGTGCTATAACGTCGTTTATCCAGCGTAAAAAAGGTGTTGTTTTTCCGGGTTGTTAGTTTTCATGAGACTGCTCCCCCTGCAGGTTTTATGTTTTGACTGCGATTTGCCTGAACAAGGCATTTCGCCGCTTTTGAGCAGCGAGTCTGGAAAGTGCCAAGCAGAAGGTTGCCGGTTCAAATCCCTGCCGGTATGTTTCCCAGACTATGGGAAACACCTATATTGAGCAGTAGCGCGATAGGCATCATCTCATACTGTGCAGGAGGAGGCAATGGTAAACCCCTCCTGTATTCTACCAAAGAAAATCAAATTCTGGCTCTGTGGGTGCCAGGAGTCGAAATCGACTTGACGGCACAATTTACTTTTACTTTATGCTTTTATTCTTTTCTGATATTCCACAATTACTACCAAACTGTGTTAGAAAACCAAGTAAAATTCTAAAAATATCTCTCTTAGTATTTCCTTTTCATATGCATTGCCGGCTGAAATAACCTATATTTGTTCCGAATTAGCATTTACCTGCAGCACTTACGTTGTTCAAAGCAATTTTACCTTACAGCATGATATTGTTTTATTCAGGAGAGAAAAACTCATAAGAGTGACAGGAAATTCCATGAGTTCCATGTGGCAAAGTTTCCAATAAATTTTCCTGTCAGAGACATGCTCCAGACTCCAGCAGACCAGACAATCTAAAATGCCTCAGGATGCTATTATCAATTATAGGGCGAAAGAGAGACACACTGAATTGCAGAGGTTCAGCTTCCTAATACTGTCTCAACTGGCCAGGTTATGTTCACACAAGTTGCTGCTTTATGGGAGGGAAATAATATTTTAACTGGCTTGATATACGGTCTCTTCCATCTCATGGGCAGAAGAATGGTCAAGTGATGGGACAGATTCAGTGTAGGGCAACAAAGATGGTGAGGGCTCTGGAAACCTAGCTCTATGAGAACTTGAAGGAGCTGAGTATGTTTAGCCTGGAGAAGAGAACTAAAGGGAGATATGATGGTATCTTCAAGTATCTGAAGGGCTTTCACATAGAATAAGGAACAGACTTGTTCACTTTTGCTTCTGCGAGCAGGACTAGAATAAATGGGTTGAAATTATAATGAAGCAGATTTAGTCTAGATATTAGGAAGAATTGCTTAACTGTAAAAGCTGTTTGACAGTGGCATAGTCCATCTCATGCAGTGGTAGGCTCTCCCTAATTTGAAGATTTCAAACAGGCTGGACAGCCATCTGTCAGAGATGCTCTCGCAGTTTCCTTCATTGAGTAAGGGGTTTGTCTAGAAGACCTCCAAGGTCCCTTCCAACTCTAAAATTCTATGATTCTATGAATTCTTCTATAAATAGAGGGAACAAGTTCCGGTCTCCTTTGTCCAGTCATCAATGTATGTGTTTCTGCATGTCTGAATCAGGAGCATTGTATTACATGTGACCCCCACAAAATATCCTGAAAACTGTGTGCTTGTAGTCATGTGGACATAGGCTAATATCCAGGTTCTGACAGAGTGAGCTAACTGGAGCAGGAATGGGCCCAAAGAACACAAGGATTCCAGCAACACATACTGCTTATATTTCATGTACCATATCATTAACTGTGCATATAAACAAAATTATATAAATACCTGTGGAAGAACGAAGCCTAGGCCTCTTGGGTTTCTGTAAATAAGCCCCTGTATTGTTGTTAATGCTCCATGCTTCTTTTTGTAAATAGCCCTTGTATTATGAATGAAATATAAATTGTATTATATTCCCCAAACTGCAACATTGTAAATAGGATTCTGTGTTTGCAAATCCCTGTGCATGGAGAAGGCTGGCAGAGTCAAAAGTTCATTCTTGTTCTTCTGTAGTTTCTTCACATTTAGTTTAGCATTTTGACAGTTGATTTTTGAAAAGAGATTTCAAAAAATGGAGGGAAATTTTGTTTGTTCTAATTGGATGGCTTAAAACACTGTTGAGCCAGAGAAACTGTATATATTTGAGAGTTTTGAGAGGGAAGTCAGAGTCCTGGAAGTCAGGGAGAAGTCAAGAGTCTGTTGGAGCAAGTCAGAGCTGGAGTCTGCAGAAGAAGCAGTCTGCGGGAGGCAAGTCAAGAGGAGAAAGTCCTGGAAGGCAGGGGCATAACTACCGTTAGGCAAGGGGAGGCAGTTGCCTTGGGGCCCCACTGCCTCAAGGGGCCCCCCAGAGGCACATCACATGACTCCCCACCCACCTGTGTTGCACCCCCTATGAATTATGTTGCGTCTCTTGGAGATCGGCAGGAGCAGAGAGTAAAAGAAACTCAGTTCCACGTGAACTAGATATTCACCGTATCCATAATGGGGATGTGAGTGTGAGTGCACTATATATTCTGAAGTGTGTTTGTGTGTGTATATCAGTGGGGGGACCATTTTAAAATCTTGTCTCTTGGCCCACTCCAACCTTGCTACGCCCCTACTGGAAGGCAAAGTCAAGAGAGTCTGCTGGAGGCAGTCTGAGCTGGAGTTTGCGGAAGAAGGAAGAGAGTGTAGAAGTTTGCTAGAGTGTGCACTGGAAAGCAGAGAGTGAGCAGCCAGCAAGCAGAGAAGCCTAGCTGAAATCACTAGAAGAAAAGGAAGACCCAGGCTGGATTGAGCCCCAGACATGTGCTGTAATTAGAAAAGGAAGACCCAGGCTGGATTGAGCCCCAGACATGTGCTGTAATTAGAACAAGAGACTATCCAGCAAGCCAGAAGCTGGAAAGAAAGCATGGAGGACTCTGAGTAGGGACTAGTATACAGGTGAAACTCAGAAAATTAGAATATCGTGCAAAAGTCCATTAATTTCAGTAATGCAAATTAAAAGGTGAAACTGATATATGAGACAGACACATTGCATGCAAAGCGAGATCAGTCAAGCCTTAATTTGTTATAATTGTGATGATCATGGCGTACAGCTCATGAAAACCCCAAATCCACAATCTCAGAAAATTAGAATATTACATGGAACCAAGAAGACAAGGATTGAAGAATAGAATAATATCGGACCTCTGAAAAGTATACAGTGTACTGTGCTTGATTGGCCAGCAAACTCGCCTGACCTGACCCCATAGAGAATCTATGGGGCATTGCCAAGAGAAGGATGAGAGACATGAGACCAAACAATGCAGAATTGCTGAAGGCCGCTAATGAAGCATCCTGGTCTTCCATAATACCTCATCAGTGCCACAGGCTGATAGCATCTATGCCACGCTGCATTGAGGCAGTAATTGCTGCAAAAGGGGCCCAAACCAAGTACTGAATACATATGCATGCTTATACTTTTCAGAGGTCCGATATTGTTCTATTCTTCAATCCTTGTCTTCTTGGTTCCATGTAATATTCTAATTTTCTGAGATTGTGGATTTGGGGTTTTCATGAGCTGTACGCCATGATCATCACAATTATAACAAATTAAGGCTTGACTTATCTCGTTTTGCATGTAATGCGTCTGTCTCATATATCAGTTTCTCCTTTTAATTTGCATTACTGAAATTAATGGACTTTTGCACGATATTATAATTTTCCGAGTTTCACCTGTACAGCCAGGTAGTGGTTGTGGTTTTCCAGTTTAATTGAACCAGTTTTTTCTAAAAGAAAACTTTCTGGTTATCTAAAAATAGATAACCAACAAATCAAATAGATAACCAACAAATCAAATAGATAACCAACAAATCAAAGCTTGTTGATTTGTCTCTACCACATACCTATAAGCCTTTCCACACTACAGAGGGTTTGGGGGTGGGGGTTGTAATTTTTGATAAAGGTGAAGGGCTGTTGTAGTGGACCCAGCCATACCCAAAGTCCACTTGGTGGCAGAAGTAAAAAGGTTAGGAGGAATAGAGGGCTGTTCCTCCACATGTGTTGGCACACAGTGATGGGATCTGTCACCTGTGGTCAGAGGCATAACTAGGGAAAATAGCGCCTAGGGCAAGCACTGAAATTGCGCCCTTGTCCAAACAGGAATGATGGGACTTGTAGTCAACAATATCTGGAAATCCCTGTTAAAAGGAACACTGTACCATCTAGACATGGTTGTTGATCAAAACCTGAAAACATGAGCCATCTCTGTAAAAGACTTAGAACAACAGTCAGGAGTTATGCAAGGATTCCAAGTGTCATTTTCTCTGTCTCATCTCATTCTTTTTAAAAAACATGGCTTTGTCCTAGAGGATCACCTGCCCAAATAGCCACTAGCAAAATAGGGGAAGAAGAAGGTGGTGGGGTGGGTGTGTGTGTCTATAAACCAGTGAATGATTCCTGCCAGCCTTTGTCTTATGATGACTGTTGGCTCATGATGGGGTATATGTGCATTCACCACACCAGTGCGTACTTTGACACCAAGAGGGAGGAGGATACATTAGTTTGCCACACTAGACAGAGGCATTTGCAACAGGAGCAGACAGCCAAGTTCTGCCAGGGCCAAAACCAGCCCCTGCCAGACTAAGAAATCATTGTAATTTGCCCCTTCCTGTCACAAGCAGTGTACTGTTCTTTTATTATTGACTCTAACTCTCAGATATTCCAGTCATGGATGGAAAATTCAGGGTCAATTTACAAGAGATACATTTTCTACATGGAAGTTTCTTCTGTGCAGGTGTTGTGCAGAAACCCATGTGTAGTGACCGCCAGGGGCATAGCAAGGTTGGAATCGGCCAAGATGAGATTTTAAAATGGGCCCCCAGCCCCTCAAAGTCCAGGGCCTCCACACATCCCAGGCCCCCAAGGATTTAAGTCTGATATTTCAAAATAAGTATGCTGCCTGGAAATACATTTCACTGAATACACACATGCACACTTCACAGTATATAGTGATATACATTGAGTACTATATATTTGTGCTACTTTTAATGCCTAGAATACACTAGCAATGCTAATTATTAAAATGGCCCCCTCACTGCAGATTAGCAAAGGAGACTTCTAACCATGCAGGGTGAGCCTATGTTTTCTCAGAATTCTGAACAAATTCAGTAACGTTTGATTCCAGGAGGTTTTTCACACGAGGATTTTAAAGCCCTTTAACACACATCTCCTCTGGAATGGAGGTGCTGCATTCACATGTTGGCCAGATTTACCCTGAAGTCCCTGCAAGTTATTGGGGAGCAGTTCACACACAAGAAAAATAAAATAAAATAAAAGCACAGCACATGCTTCACAGTTCTCACTCAGACCTACTGGGTTGCAAAACAACTTGAACATAAGTGCATTTATGAATGAATGAATGAAAATAAATAAAATATACTTGTTCCAGAAGTTTTTGTAATTTTCTGCCCTGAAATAAGCCACTTATAGGCCTTTTAAGATAGTTTTTGTTTTTAAAGCCAGCACATTTTTCAGTCTGTTCTAAATTAAATATTCAGAGACTTCTCAGTCTCGCCCCACCCCCCATATCAAAGCCCTATGGCAAGCAGATTCCTATAGAGGTGGGGGGGGGGGCACAAAAAGGAATTCACAGCCTACCTGGCAAAAGCTGTGCTGGATGGTCTGGGCAGAGGGTCTGCTGCTGCTGCAGAAAACTCTGCCTGCTTCCTCCTTCCTGGCTTCCTCCTTCCTGGCCTGCCGAGTACAGGCTTCAGGGAGGCCTACTCGGAGGCCTCTCTGGAAGCCCCGCCCACCCACCAATCAGCTGAGAGTCGGGGAGAGAAGAGCTCTGCAGGCCTTGCCAATCCTAGGCCTCACCGAACAGCCGGAGCTGGAGGCAAGTGGCTGAGGGGCCCTGGGGCTGGGCAGGTGGGCAATGGGGTGGGGTGTCAGGAACTGGTGTGGCGCCCCCACCTCAGTGGCATCTAGGGCACATGCCCTGCCTGCCCCCCCCCCATTGCGCCTATGCCCGTGGTAGTGCAGCAGGGTGTTTCCTCCACAATACCAAAACTCTTACAATTGTTGCATTGCAAATGGGAGCTGATTCACATGTGTGGGTTTATCACTCCTCATTCATGGCTTACCACTTGATATGCAACTGAACATCTTTGTTGCCTCCATTGCAAAGAATTATGTTTGAGGTGACATAGAAGTTCTCTGTGGTGTTTGGTCCCTGATAGCTGTTTGACCATTTCCATCTGCTCCAAGTGGTATGAGAAAGGACATGAATAAACAGGAAGACACAAATACCACCCAGCTTTCAAAGTGGCCTGAATTAGCAGGAGAGCTGAACAGTGGAGCAGGTTAGCAAAAAGTGGGTTGCAGGATTAGGCAAATGAGCTTCCCTCATTAGGACAGCTGCACCAGCAGTTAGCAGGTATAGGATGAACGGTTTTGCAGTGGGGCTGGCTGATTTACCCCTTGTCTCTTCCTTGATTCCAGCGCTCTCATGATTCAGAGCAAGTGCTTGTACTTTCCTCTTCCTTCTGAGTAGGGCTGATGGAGTAGAAGCCCTGGGCAGCCAAATAGGCTGGTTCTGGACGTCTTCACAGGACCACCATGCTGCTGTTCCTGAGGTCCTGGGACAAGAATGGGAGGATCTGGATCTGAGGTGGGGATCCAGATTGGGGGGCATCAACCCCCTCAATATCTCAGCCACCTTGGGTGGGATGTAATCTGGAGGGTGACCTCCAGCTGTCCCTCAGGTATATTACTTTCTTGGAGTCCAAGTCTGTGCTGAGGGCTACAGTAGAGTCCTGCTGTTCCTTTTTGGAGATCATATAAGGATTGGGATCCAGGCACATTTCACTCATAAAGACCATCATTTATTGAATCAAGTGAAAAGGATGCATGTGCAAATTCACCCTGACAGACATTTTGTAAGTGCCTAATCTTTGCCCTTCATTCAATATTAGACTCTTTCTTTTCACTGTAGTAATTACATGAGTCTGGATTAAAAGCCTGGAAGTGAACTGGGAAAGATGCTGATGTTTTCATTAATAAGGAAGAACATGTGAAGCAGGACTGATGATTCATGGCTAATGTCTTAACCAAGCTGCTTGCAGTGGGCTGGAAATCCTTACTGGGATTCCATTTTAGAGCTTGAGCTATGTGCTTCTCAGCCCTGATGTGCCAGATTAACACTGGGGTTTGAAACATTCAAAGAATTCTTTTTTAAACTCATAATGATTTCTTTCTGGAGCAACAACGCTTCAGCCAAACCCAGAATGCACCACAGAGAGAACATGCTAATGAAAGGGGGTGGGGTGGGGAATGGAACCAAGATTATGACTAGCATCTATCGTTCATTAATCTTTTCGCTCTTTTAAAAAAATGTTTTCATCTGAAAAGGCCACAGTCCTCCAAAGCAGCCCTGTATTTACTTCCAACCTTCTTTGTAAAGCCAAGTGATTTTACATTTACATTTAAAATCCGTGTGGGGACATACCTATCTACTCCTTTCCATGGTAAAAGTGATGGCTCAAGACCTCTGTACCACTAAAGTAGTGTGCCCAATGCCCTCCCCCACTGCACATTTCCCTCCCCGCTTTCTCTTTTTTCCAAACTGGGGGCAGGATGACACCTTGCTGAGCCCCAAGAATCTGCTGCCTGAGGCAACTGCTCACCTTGCCACATGGAAGTGCTGCTCCAGCATGCTATTCTCAAAACTGCCTTTATGGCGATATGCTACTTCCAAGTTCTGAGGCAACATCAGTTGCAGAGGAACAATGGCAGGAGAGTGGGGGGGTCTGCCTTCATCTCCTGCTTATGGGCTTCCCAGAGGCATCTGGTGGGCCACTGTGGGAAACAGGATAGAGAGACAGGCCTTAGCCTGATCCAGCAGGACTCTTATGTTCCTACATACTTTAGCAACTGCAAGAAATTGCTTAGCACACCCCACACTCCAGCCCTATCAGTCAGTGGTGAGGCAGTTGTATGTGCATCTGGGAGTACAGGCTAAATGTACCTCACCAATTAGCACATTCTTTTTTTAAAAAACTCAAAACCTACATTTGTGGTGAAGTGAAGTGTGCTGTCAAGTCACTGTTGACTCCTGGCAACCACAGAGCCCTGTGGTTTTTCTTTGGTAGAATACAGGAGGGGTTTACCATTGCCATCTCCCATGCAGTATGAGATGATGCCTTTCATCATCTTCCTATATCACTGCTGCCCGATATAGGTGTTTCCCATCGTCTCAGAAACATACCAGTGGAGATTTGAACTGGCAACCTCATACTTGCTTGGCAAGTCATTTCCCGCTGTGCCATTAGGTAGCATGCCAAAAACCAATCTAGGCAGTAGTTGGTAGGTTTTGATGTACACATACATGACCTTTTAAAATGACATTTTTTTGGGGGGGCAACAAAACTAGCTTACCTTTTTTCTTCTTAACCATGTTAATCTGCAATCCTGTATACACTTAGGCAGCTTAAATGCACTTGAAGTCCGTGCGATTTAAGCAGCCTAATTCTGCACAGGATTGCAGCTTCGGACTGCAATCCTCTGCCCACTTAAAGTGTGGAATAAGCCCTACTGAATTCAAAGAACTTGCTTTCTAATCAACTATTAGGGCTGGCTCCAAGTCAGAGGGTGCCCTCAGCATGTGAGTGCCAAGGGCCACCTCCTGCATGAGGGGTTGCCTTGGCAAGTGGAGCCTCAGGAGTGGTGGCAGCTCCTTCTCCTACCCTCCCCACCCACAACTGGACATAGGGGGACATGAAGGCAACTCTGTCTCCTGTCCTCCCCATTCATGGGCGAGCTTTCTCCTTGTTGTCCATTTGTGGATGGGGAGGGCAGGAGGAGATGATATTGGCAATTTTTGGCAATTAAAAAAAAAAAAAACTTCTGAAAACACATCTCTTCAACCAAGCTTTCTCCGTTTTTTAAAACTTGTTTTCAATTTTTTCTGGCTATTTAATTGTTGTTTTATGATGTTTTAATTGTTAATTGTTGTTTTATGCTGTTTTATAATTTTTGTTTCAATTGTTAATTGATTTTAATGGTGTTGTTTTAATGTAAACCACCCTGAGCCTTTTGGAAGGGTGGTATAAAAATTTAATAATAATATAAATAGATAAATAAATAAATAAATAAAATAATGGCGGAATGATTCTTGGCTAGCATTTCCTCCCCAGCGGCAACCCAAAGTATTGCAGCACTGGAGGCAACGTGCCAAAGGCTGCCTTGTTTCACACCCCGATGGAGACCAGCTAGAGTTGCCAGCTAGGGACTTTTATAGAGGACATGTGACTATTTTGGGGACCAAGAGACCTTTTTTGCATCTGTTATGGTGTCCGGAATTCTGAGGAGCAGCTGGAACATTTTCTTTCCGCTCAGAACACTTTGCTCTCATGAGCAGCTTCTCTTCCTCTGTCTCTTTCCCCTTCTTACTGATCCAATGGGGAAGCTAGAATGGAGGTTCTGCTTCTGTGGCAGGGTGCAGGGATGCAGACGCACGGATGGGTGGGTCCAGCAGGCACAGCATGCTTCCTTCATGTGATGATGGCAGTGAGAAGTTAGCAGTTAGCTCACTAATTTTATTCAGTTAGTTAGCTGGCAAACTTGACTCAGTTAGAAGCTACTGAGTAAGAATTAGGAGCAACTGAGTAAAAGGGCACCCTTTAAAGGGGCAAATCTGTTTATCATGGAGAGAACAACTGGCCCTATCCAACCCCAGCACAACATCCTTTCAATGGCTGATGCTGGTGTTGCCTTGCATTTATTTTTAGACTGAGCCCTTTGGAGACAGGAAAGCATCTTATTATTTGTTTTTCTTTGAAAACCACTGTGAAACTTTCTGTTGAAAAACTGTATATAAATGTTTGTAGTCACAGCAAACAGCAAGCGAGTGGGAGACTGTGCATGCACCACTGCGCCACCAGCATGCAAAGAGGCTGGTCTGGCAGCTAGCCAGCTGCCCTGCCTTGAGCCAAGCAGTGAAGTTGCTGGCCTGGCCTTGCAAGCTTTGAATGTGGTGCATATGGG
The DNA here is from genome assembly GCF_027244095.1 of Hemicordylus capensis. Lineage (NCBI taxonomy): Eukaryota > Metazoa > Chordata > Lepidosauria > Squamata > Cordylidae > Hemicordylus > Hemicordylus capensis. The sequence continues at coordinate 392,990,905 of NC_069657.1, read as the reverse complement.
GAGGAGAGAAGGTTGCCAGCAGCCTCCTCTTCTCTCCTTGTGCCTCCTGCAAGCTCTGCAAGGAATGTGAGGAGAGGTGCTCCTTGCAAAGGTTGCCAGAGTCAGATTTGCTCCAATGGCAGTGGCTGTGTTGCTGCCCTGCTGGTGCCCCAATAATCTGCTGTCTCACCTGGCCTCATAAAAGTGCTGCCTCTACTCCTCTCACCCTCCTGGGCTCCCTCCACGCATTGCTGTACAAATCATCCTAAGCGAGTGAGTCAGCTCCCAAAGTAGGCAGTTAAACTCCCTGTTTTTGGAGCAGACTTGCTGCCTTCTGCACCAGCAGAGACGTGTCCTTTCCATTGCATTAAGGGGCAAGCATTTTAAACTCCTTGCTTTAGGAGCTTCAGCACAGCATACCTGCCAGTGTCCCACAGCACAGTGGTTAAGAAATACTGCCATAGGGACTGAGGGCCCCCTGAAATTTGGAGTTGACCCTGACCATACCAGCCCAAAATATTCTGATTCCATCTGATCTGGGAAGCTGCCCAGACTGGTCCAGAATCTGGATGGGGCTCATCTAAGATGCTTTAAGTGTACATCTAAAAAAAACCCTAAATTCCGAGAAGCATGTATTGCAGATATATGCATCATCAAAAAAACTGAACTGTGAGAAACATGTATTGCAAACAAATGTATCATACAAGTGTTTGGGTAAGCCTCCCTGTGGAGTGTACATTCTACACCCAGAGTGGCAAACCTGGATTTGCTTTTGCACGGTGTATGGAAGGTCTCTCTTCTTTTTGGAAATATACTTTTCAAGTTAGCATTTTCTACCTTATTGTAAACAGTGCCCTTCTAAAACTTCTAGTACTTTTCTTCACTTTGGAGTCTGAGAAAAACAAAATCTTAAAACAAAATTGAGGTATTTGCATTTTTTAGATCCTAGGCCTGAGCATAACTAACTTTATTTATTTATTTATTTATTTGATTTGCACACCGCCACAAACTTTCGTCTCTGGGCAGCTAACAATAGTCTCTGGGTAGTTTGGGTTTGAGTCACAATATTCCGCTCCAACATAATTTTATTATATGTTATGTAACCTTATAAACAATGACGGGGGGGACCCCTACATATACAATTATAAATCAGACCACCATTAAATGGAAAATAACCATCCAAGAATGATAACAGTTATTAAAAGAATTTCACAGAAAGATTGATTAATTTCGTATTTCTAGCCCATCTTGTAGGAATTCACCTTCAGTTATTTCATTATGGTTCTTGCCACAAAGAAGTCTAATTTTCATTTAACTTAATTTAACATAGAAGTGGAATGCAGTTCTCTCTGCCCAACATTTATATCTCCAAACATGTGCTTTTCTTATAGCTCAAGATGTCTGTCTGGTATTCAGTGATCTTTAATTAATAACTTGAAAGAACAACAACCCAAACCAAAAACAAACCTCACAAAGAAACTAACTATGTTATAGTCTGCAAACGAAATAGTCTGTACTAATCACATTTTACATAATTTATTCTGCTTTGGTTTCCAAAGAATGTAAATTTTTTTGGCAGAGGAAAATGGAAGGAGGCATGTAGGGAGAACTAGGTGGACACCGTGTCAGGGAGAGGATCCAGTCCCAAATCGTCCTTATTAGCATTTCCAGTATTAAATTACACTGGCTGCCACTCTGATTTCCAGTAAAAGGTACAGAGGGCCAGAACCAGCTTGCTGGCGTTCTCTGCTTAAGGCAAACAACGACAGGTTCCCCTGGTCCACGTGCTGGCCCAACCAGTCAGAGAGGCACATGTATCCAGGGAGACAGGCACAGAGACAAGAGCTGACAGCTCCCACAGGAGCCCTTTCTGTGCCTGTCTTTATTCCAATAGACTAGCTCCTGCAAAGTCTTTCTCCCCACTCCCTCCCCATCATCCCCACCACCACCTTGGTGTGTGTGTCTGTATTGAGCAGTGCATACTGGAAAATGGGAGGGGGGGATAAGACAACCTCCCATAGGGAACCCTCTGACCTGGTGGGCCCTCTCTGGCTTGGCTGCAGGCAGGGGCTCACCTAGGTAATAATGGGGCCTGGACCGGCCCGACCATGAGGCCCCCCCTGCTGTGATGGCCCCCCTGCCACGAGGCCCCCCAACACCTACCTACCTTGGGGGGCCTCCTGCCATGCTGAACCTCCATCCCCCCCGTGTGCTTTTTAAATTCCAGCCACCATGAGGCTGCCAGGTGGTGAGCTGAGCAGTGAGCGGAGCAGTCCCTCCGGTAGCAGCCGGAGTGAGCAATGGGCCTGTCCACTCGGGCCAGTGACTCTTACTAATTGCGAGGCGTGCCTGCACAGTTGAGAGAGATAGCCGCAAGCCTGTGACATCACGGGCTTGCAACTATCTCTCTCAACTGCGCAGGCACACCTAAGAGTCACTGGCCCGAGTGGACAGGTCCAATGCTTGCTCTGGCTGCCACCTGGGGGGAGGACTGCTTGGCTAACTCCCTGGCAACCTTGCCCCCAGCTGCGTGGCAGCTGAAATGTTTTTTATAAATGAAAAAATGGAGGTTTGGGGGCAGCGGGGGGGCAGGGTGGCTGCAGGAGGGTCCCCGGCCATTTGGAGGCCCCGCTGGACCTTGGAGGCCATGGACTGGGTCCCCAAGGTCTGGGGGTTAGAGCGCCTCTGGCTGCAAGGGTGGCTTTGAGGAGCTGCATGCTGGAAATTAGGATGGGGGAAATGGAGCAGCCTCTCACATGGTCAAAGTGTTCCCTGCAGGGAGCTGCTCATCCCCCAGTTTCCAGCATGTAACCCATAAAAGTGAGCCCCACTACCTGCTGAATGAGAGAGAAATTATCTCTTACTCAGGCAACGGGGCTGGAAATTGGGGGGGTGAGGGATAGAACAACTTTGCATGGGGAACTCACATGGTCAGAGGGTTCCCCTCATGAGTTGTCTTTTTTTTTTTTTTTTTTTTTTGCCTCTCTGTTCCACTTTTGGTTCCAGGAGGGACTCTCAGGGCAGCTGTCTATTAAAAACAATAAACTATTAAAATAACAGAGTAAAATAACAGTAAAATAAGAAAGCAATTTAAAAAGAGAGACTAACTGCAATCTTAAGCTAGAATACATCAAATTCACAGAGGGACATATAACTAACCCAAAGTACATGTACAGCAACATAAGACAGTATTACAACACATCCACATGCCAACAGTGGCCCAAGTGTGCCTGAGGTACTAAATACCACCTCCCAGCTCCCCGCAAAGCACATCCTCTTTTCTTGTTTGCAATGGCTGCAACAGTTTGAAAAGGCTCTTGAGAAGACAAGGCCCAGACAAGGGAAGACAGCAAACATTTGTGTTCTGTCCTAAAGCAAGCAAGCAAACAAATAAATAAATCAACAAGGGGGAATGACAAGGTAAGTTTTTAAGGGCTAGTCTTTCCTAGGGTTTGATTTCTGGCTGGCAAGGGGTTTGTTTTTGATAGAGCAGTTTCAGCTTCATTTTCTACATTGCCAGCAGCAATGGTTCCAAACCAGGGTTCTTCCAGATGTTGCTGAACTACAACTCCCATTACACCCAGCACAATCAATTGTAGCTGGGAATGATGGTAGTTGTCATTCAGCAACATCTGGAGGAACCCTGTTTGGGGCCAAAAGAGACAGTGGGTGGGGATTAGCTGCAGCTGCATCACACAGCTTGTGGGAGGGTCCACATTCTTGAGGTGGCTCATTTTGAAAGCTGCTCTTGAGAAGACAGGGCTCCGACCAGGGGAGCTTTGCTTCCCGGAACTTTGCAAACAGGTTTGCTAACAGATATAGAAGGGGTTTTATTGTCACAAACCCGCCACACTCGCTGAGCCGTCCGTAATTTACAACACAGCAGCAGGAGAAGAGATGTCTCTGGTTACACAGTTCTTTCAGGCAGGAATGAGGTTTTCATCCAGCGTCTGTAAAAAACACAAGAGAATAAATCACAACTGAGCACCAAATTCAGCCTGTGTTCCCCCACAACCAAGGTCTCTCACCAGATTCCAGAGATCCCGGGTCCAAGGCGTCACAGAGGGAGGTATCAAGGTTGTTGCTGAGTTGTCTCCAGCAACACAGCCGGGTGAAGCTGCAGAATTTGTAGCAGGTTGCCATCTGGAATCAATCAGCGCTCTGTCCAGTCAGCCGCCTTCAATCGGTCTCCTGCATGCTGCAAGCAACTGCTGTGTCTCAGCTCCCTGACTTGGACATGCCGCTCTTGCGCCTGCGTGCCCTGGGAGATAACACCAGCAGCGAGAGTTCCTCCTGGGATTCATCGCTCTGCTCTGCCTCTTGCACCAAGCCCTCCTTGAGTGCCTCCTCACTCTGATCACAAAGCAGGCCCTCAGGATCCTCAGGTAAATTCACTGCCTCCCACTCCTCTTCCGAGTCCTCAAATGACAGCCTGACATTTATGTTTAGTTTAGTGGGGAAGTGTGCGGGGAGGCACAGAAGTGGTCACCCTGTATTACAAAAGAGACACCCAGCATGAGGAGAAGTTGAGTACTACCCCACATTTGTAATTTTCTTGGAGGACAGAGCTTGAAACTTTTAATTAGTTGACAACTGCAGTTAAAACCTAGATTCATGGAAAGAAGCTCTATATGTGCTAAAAAGCCCTCCTCCCCAAACAAAAGTTATGAAGGTAGAATGCCAGCTGGGGTATGTGTGCTTTCCAGAGCATTGCACAGAGTGTTGCATGTATGACTATCTGCCTGAAGGGTAGAAGTCATGGGTGTGTGCTCAGTGCAATGAGCTCCTGGTTGGGGGCCTCCTAGTAGTGGGCAATTCTATCAGTAGTGGCATAGAGAGGTGTGTTTGTAGCCTATGTGCAGACTGCACAGCAACTTGCCTGCCTGGTGAGAAGATTGCGGACATCACTCAGCATCTTGATAAGCTGTTAGGCAGTTCTGGGGAGCAGTCAGCTGTCATGGTGCATGTCAGCACCAACCATGTTAGGAAATACAGCCAGTATTTCTTGGAAGCCAAATTTAGGTTGCTGGGTAGCATATTGAAGTCCAGGACCCCCAGGGTATCATTCTCTCTGTTCCACAAACGGACAGTGAGACAGGCGGAGCTGAGGGGTCTCAATGCATGGATCAGATGGTGGTGCCAGGAGGAGGGGTTTAGATTTGTTAGGCACTGGAGTACACTTTATGGCAAGTGAAGCCTGTACAAAAGGGATGGGCTCCACTTGAACCAAGATGGAACCAGACTGCTGGCGCTTAAAATAAAAAGGGTTGCAGAGCAAATTTAAAAATGATGCCTGGGAGGTTGCTGACAGGAACTGGGTGGTACCTGGTTCAGCAAGCAAAATCCCCTAAGGTTTGAGGGTGCAAACATTTCAGATAAACCAGAAGAGGTCTGTCCCTCTGGGTGGCGTGGCCACCATGCCACTGGCCTACACTGTGCCGGATGGCCGAGTGTGGCTGTGACCTGTGGCCAGGTTTTACCTCTGCTTTAGAGACAGAGGGGGGAATGGGGAAATAAATATGTGGGATGGGATATATTAAGTTGTTTGTTGAAATGTTTTTGCTAAGGCACATTTTCATAAATATACCTGTTTTATATTCTTACATTCTTGAGAGTTCAGTTGCTGTTTGTGCTCTTAAGGACCCATGTGTTAAAAATACTGTGTGTGTCACAGTTTGAGTATGTAGGGGGGTGATTCTTAACTTGCAGCTGGCAGGGTGGGGGTGTGGAGCTCCAAAGGCCTTTTGTTCCAGGCTCCAAAATTACCTAGGTGCACCTCTGATGAACTACTATGGAAAAAAGGAACCCAAAGAGGAGATGATGCAAAGGCAACAGAGTACAGTAGGCACTCTATAAAGCATCTATTGTATTCTGTGGAAAGGACAGTAGAGTACTAGATGCTCTGGAGTATGATCTGAACACAGGTTTCTAAAAGTTCAAAGAAAAACAGTGGAATCTGCAAACATTAACAGACTGTTCAGTTTGGACAATACTCCTTTCTGGTCACTCAGTGCCCTTCAAACTTCTGCGTTCAAGGGGAAATTCAGTCTGGAATAAGAAGAGTCTTATCTAGTCTACTCTACTCTAGTCTACTATCAGAGTTGCTACACTGCAGACATATTTTGGGATCTGACTTGGTGAGCAGGGAATAGATACATGAAGTTTTTTAAAAAAGCTATAAAATCTATTCTACTAGAAGATCAAAATTTGGGAAGATTGTTCAGCCTCTGAAAGGTTTGTTTCACCGACCACTGAAATGGATGTGGATATTTCTATAATCCTACAGGCGTCAATGAGCATTGAAGCAGAGGTTTACTGACTACATTTTATCACCCACAAGTTCTCAGTTCTCTTTCCATTATTAGAATGTAGATTACACTGGAAGATTAGACACCAAAGAAACAAAATAATCCCCAACACCAAATCTAATAACGAGAGAATAATGGCATGTCCAGTACAGATTTCTGCCTTTGTCCTGTAGTTCTCAGGATTACATTCATAAGTGCGCATTTAAAAAGTGATGTGTCTTTAGAGCTAATTTATACAAACATCTAGGAAAAAACAGTAAAGAAAAGAGCCCTTTTGTCTATGTGCATTCTAATTCTTTGCTCCTTTTCTGTTACTTTTTGTGACATTTTTTCTTTCTCTGTAAAATTGTTTCGATTAAGTTCAACTTCAAAACTGAATCGTGGGCACATTGCCCCGGCCCTGTGCAGAGGCAGCGGCTCACCTCATAAAAGGACTGCCTCTGGGTGGGTAACTGGAGGCCACAGGGCTACATCCAGCCCCTCAAAGGAGCCAGCTGCCCTGCCCCACCTTCCCACCCGCGCTGCAAACCTTTCTTGCCTAATACAGGTCTATGGTGGGAAGGATGGCTATGATGATGGGACTTGACGGTGTCACATCTGCATAAAGCACTTGTAGACATTAGGATGGAGGTGAGACTTGTTTTGCAATATGCTACCACTAAGCTCTCTGTCCTGCTGTGGGGGGATAGGTCACCCTGAGAGTTTCTGCCCAAGGCTTCCTGCCCCCATCACAAGGTTTTCCTTCCGGATCCTTTTAGACTTTCCATGCTTTTGCATTGCTCACAATACTCATAATGCAATAATAAATATAAACTAGCTGGTCCAGCACAGAGCATCTGTGCCCCTAGTTCTCCCTGTCTCTCCTCTCCATCTTCATTCCCCCCGCTCCATTCAGCCCCAGTCCATCCTAACCCTCCCAGTTGGCTTTCCCTCGCTGGCCGGCCTGGCCGGCGCTTTCCTTCCCCTCCTGCCCGTGGCGGTTTCCCTCCCCGCCTGCTGGCAGCAGTTTCCCTCGCTGGCCAGCCCGTAAGAAACATCTTACGGTGCTCACACTTCTAGTCTCCCATTCATATTCATCCAGGGCTGACACTGCTTAGCTAAGGGGACAAGTCATGCTTGCTACCACAAGACCAGCTTAGTGGCTACTGGTGATGCTCCTGACCATAATCCTACTGCGCTGGTTCCACTCTTGTTCCACTACTGTCGTCCTGGCCTCCAGAGCTGTGTGCTGCAGGCGTGCAGTGCTGCTCGTCTGGAAGTGCGGCCTGCGTTCCCAGAAACAAGCCATCGCTCATCTGGGGGGAAGGTAAGTTTAACCAGCTACCCTCCCTCCCCACCCATGGCAGCCATTTCCCTCGCTGGCCAGCCTGGCTGACGCTTTCCCTCCCCGCCTGCCTGCTGCTGCCATTTTCCCACCCCGCCCCCTATCCAGGCAGCCGCTCGCAAACTCTCACAAGAGCTGCCACACATGGGATTAGTGATGGGTACATTTAAGAGAAATATAGAGAGAGATAGAATAGAATAAATTCAGCTGGCAGCCCACTTTGGAGGATGGGCAGAGCCACAGCCAGCTACTCTGATTCCATGCTCTCCTCAAAGTGACTCTGACATAAAACAAGCTGTTGACCAGGGCTCTACTCTTCAGCAAACCAAATGAGGAGAGAATGTACTTATGGCTTCTTTTTACAAGTGTCAGCAAATCCTATGGGGGTGGAGGCCGGGGGGGGGGGGGGGAGAAGTATCAATCCCCATCCACCCTGAAGCATGACAGTAATACTGGATCTGGAAGACTTGCAAGGCTGAGATATAAAGGAGACAGTTATTACTTGAATACGCTTTAACACACTGTAATTGGTAGGTGTAATACTAGACTCCAAAGGGCCCCTATAATTTTCTATCAATGTAATCAAAGTAAGCTATTGATCATAGGTTATGAAGACATTTCCCCTGAGGTCATGTTGAACCAGGATTGGAGCAGAGCAGTCGTGGGGAGGAACAATTTTACTCTCTACATTCCACAGTTTACAGCTTATACCTTACAGCTTAGCAGCTTTCTTCAAGGTGGTGGCTTTTACGAACAATGTTATTGCCTTTTGACAGGGTCATCGGTCAAAGCCTCATCTGGTTGTGGTTATCTAGAAAGACATCTTAGTTTTTCATAGGCATCCAGTGCCAGATATATCCAACACTGAAGGCCATTTTACAATACAATACGTTACTCCCTTAATGCAGGAATCAGGAGTGGCCCTTGGAACAGAGGAAGCTGCCATATACTGAGTCAGACCATTGGTCCATCTAGCTCAGTGTTGTCTACACAAACTGGCAGCGGCTTCTCCAAGGTTGCAGGCTGGACTCTCTCTCAGCTCTATATTGGAAATGCCAGGGAGGGAACTTGAAACCTTCTGCTCTTCCCAGAACCTTTCTGCAGCTCCATCCCCAGAGGGGAATATCTTACAGTGCTCACACATGTAGTCTCCCATTCATATGCAACCAGAACAGACCTTGCTTAGCTAAGGGGACAAGTCATGTTTGCTACCGCAAGACCAACTCTCCTCCCTCTCCTTGCACGAGGCAAAGTTCAGCATTCACCTCAGGCAGCAGGTTATTAGGGCACCAGGAGGGCCCTCCTGCCCGCCCCCACTTGTTCTTTTTTAAAGGAAAGGGAGGAAGGAGGTACATGCATGGGGTGGGGGCAGCTTTGGGGCCCTGCATCAGTAGGCTTGAGCCACCACTAGCAGGAATATGCATCATCAAGTCCCTTCTATATTAGCCTCTAGAAGAAAGGTTGTTGCAGGAAGAAGAGGAATGTAGGGAAACCCTCTGAGAAAATTTTCCAGTTTTTCTCCTTAGGAAGAACCCTGAAATTTGGAGAGCATTTCAGTTCCTCCTCAGGAAGAATCCTGAAACCTGTGGAATTTGGAAAGAATGTACTCTTCGGAGGAATTTCTCCACATTTCTATCAGTGGTAGAAGAGCACTCAAAACACATTTGAAGGGACTGCTGTCATAGGAACATAGGAAGCTGCCATATATTGAGTCAGACAATAGGTCCATCTAGCTCAGTATTGTCTACACAGACTGGCAACGGCTTCTCCAAGGTTGCAGGCAGGAATCTCTCTCAGCCCTATCCTGGAGAAGCCAGGGAGGGAACTTGAAACATTCTGCTCTTCCCAGAGCGGCTTCATCCCGTAAAGGGAATACCTTGCAGTGCTCACACCGTGCCCCACCTGCCTGCCTGTTGCCCCACCTGCATGGTCGTGTGAACAAGCTCAGTGACTAATAGGCTAAGCTACTGCTCAAGACAACCAGACTTCAGAGTTCCTTTCTCCTATGAAATCACTCAGAATGGCTTCCCTGAATCCACTATCAGCCTCAGCCCTCTTTCTGCTACACAACTTTTTTTAAAAACTATTGCTGTTATTACTATTATTTATATGCCACTTTTCAACAAAAAGTTCTCAAAGTAATTTGCCCAGAAAAATAAGATGGAAAAGATGGTTCCGTCCCCCAAAGACTCACAGTCACACAAGGCAGATTCTGCAACAGCCACCGGAAGGTTGCTGTGCTGGAGTTGAATAGGGCCATTGCTCTTCCCCTGATTAATACAACCTACCACAGCAGGATATGGTCTGTGAAACGTTTTGAACGTTCCAAATCACTAGTTAAATATTAAGTACTAGCCAACCCACACAGAGCATCTGTGCACTCTTTGGGGGCTTGCTTTTCCCCCCTCCAGCCCCACTCTCTTTTGCCCCTCTCCTCTCACCCTCCTGCCCCACTCTCTCTTGCCCTGTCTCCCTCCCCCACTCTCTCTTGCCCCCTCCCCCTGCGCCACTCTCTCTTGCCCCCTCCTCCTCCCCTTGCTCCACTCTCTTGCCCCCCTCCCCCTTCCCCCTGCCCCACTCTCTCTTGCCCCCTCCCCACCCCACTCTCTCTTGCCCACCTCCCCCTCCCTCCTGCCCCACGCTTTCTTGCCCCCTCCCTCCTGCCCCACTCTCTTTGTCCCCCTCCCCTTCCCTTCGGCCCCTCCCCCACTCTCTCTTGCCCCCTCCCCCTCCTGCCACAGTCAGGTCCTTCCTACCGGGGCAGCAGCGGCAGGCTGAAAAGTTTCCCTCCGATCCCGGCCTCCGACGGCCAGGCTTGGCTGGGCTGCCACCTCTTCCATATCTGGGACAGCCAGGCCAGGCCATCCTGCCGCCTCCGCCTCCTGCTTGGTGAGGCCTCCGCCGCTGCCTCTCATACCTGGGAAGGCCTGGCCAGGCCAGGCCAGGCTGCCCCGCCACCTCCCGCCAGGTCGGGCCGCCACCGCCTCTTCCATACCTGGGATGGCCTGGCCTGGCCTGGACAGGACAGGCCATCCCGCTGCCTCCGCCTCCGAGCAGCCAGCCGAAGCCACCTCCTCTGGCTGCTTTGCGGCCCGCCCCCACCGCCGCCATTTTTTCTTTCCCCTCAACTCTCGCTGGGCCCAGGAACTCTCGCAATGTGTCGCGAGAGTTCCGCCGCCAAATCTAGGAGGACAAGCACCGGTAAAGATAATTAAATATATAGATGGTAACGATGATGCTCCTCTAAGTGTTGTTCTGATGCCCATGTGATAAAGCCGGCCAGTTGATTCGAGCCCAGCTACATTTTACCTGAGACTTTTCTCTTGTCAGCCTAGATTCAAGTATGTCACTGCTGATTCATTTATTTGTTTATCTCTGTAAACCGCTTTGGAAACATTTATTGAAAAGCGGTATATAAATAATTGCCTTTGTTGTTGTTGTTGAAGAAGCTGTATAAATAGTCCACCATGAACAGAAAGTGTGATTCAGCCTGAACCCACCTGAAGTGGGTTGTACATCAGCACATTAAATCGTGGTTTGGCCAATGTAACTTTGAGTGCTCAGATGGGAGCTTTGTGAACAGATCAGTATCTGGAGTTATGACAATGTCAGCTTGGATAGAAGATGAGCAAGAGCATGGAGCAAAGGCTCTGAACCATGGCAGAGGCCTGTGTATTTTTTGGGAGGTTATGTGCTGTTAACTTGTTTCCGTTTTTTATTTTATTAAATGAAACTCTAAGTAACAAATTGGATTTGCATTTTCCTTTCATTTATTTATTTATTTTTGAAAAGGACAATTTGAGACAAGTTCTGTTTGACCCTCGGAGTAGTTAAGAGACGTCCTTTTCCCTCTGGTACTAATTTCACTGCTGGCAGGGACCTTAATTTGTATCCATGTACAGTATGATCTGAATATTTAACAAATGTCTTCAGTTTAAAGTTGTCTCCTGTTGAATGAAATACAGTGGTTGGCATTTCCATTTCAAAACTCAGTAAATGTCCAGACTGCATTCCAACTTGTCTGGTAAAAGTTGCCAGACAGAAGACAGTATATCTTTGTGTAGTGTTAATGTGTTGAGCTTTTGGATTAGAGGACATTTTCTGACGAATGAGTGCTTTCAGCGGAAAGTGTTTACTGTGAAATGGGCAGAGACAACATAAAATGAGAGGTGCATGATCTGATTATTGCTCATAATGGATTTGCTTTCCTAGAAACTTGCATACAAATCATATTGCTTGAATCAGTTATATTACCCTTCATGTTCATTACCTGTGAAGAACCATATGGAGCCATATGGAGAGGAGAGCTGGTCTTTGGAGAGGAGAGTTGGTCTTGTGGTAACAAGCATGACTTGCTTTAACTAAGCAGGGTCTGCCCTGGTTGCATATGAATGGGAGACTAGAAGTGTGAGCACTGTAAGATATTCCCCTTAGGGGATGGAGCTGCTCTGGGAAGAGCAGAAGGTTCCAAGTTCTCTCCCTGGCATCTCCAAAATAAGGCTGAGAGAGATTCCTGCCTGCAACCTTAGAGAAGCCGCTGCCAGTCTGTGTAGACAATACTGAGCTAGATGGACCAATGGTCTGACTCAGTATATGGCAGCTTCCTCTGTTCCTAACTACTCTACTTCACACCAGTTTAGTATGTAGCACAATATTGTCTGATCTGAGTGATAGTGGCTCTCAGACAGAGGCATTTACTTGAAGATTGTCTAACTTGAAAATGATGGGGATTGAACTTGGCTAAGGGCATGGCTGGAAGGCACATGAGGCAATGAGCTTGTTGAACCTATGCAGGCCTGAAACGTGTCAGTGTCTGGATGAGACACCACCTGGGAACCCCATATATACACCACCTTGAATTCTTATCATGGAAGCAAGGTGCAATATACATGAATTAGAACAAAACCTGAGGGTTTTGTGGAGGACTAGCAGGTGTTCTTTTGCTAAGCTTATATGAAGCCTTTCCACAGAACTGGGTATTTTCTTTACACAGGTGAGGCTGCGAGATAGTTGTTTGCCAAACAGTCTTGTGGGTTTATGACTGGAATAAGAGTTGATTGAGGGACTTCCCAGCTCATTTACATAGTTAAATTCAACTTCATTGGCAACTGTACAAATGGATCATTATTAATCTGACAGAATGACACAGGTGAAACTCTTTATTACCACATATAGTTTGGAAAATCCTTACCAGCATCTGGGATTTTTGCTGGAAGAAGCTCATTTTGGAAGTAAAATCTTCGTCCTCCAGATGCAGCCCATTTGCCAGTGTAACTGATGCAATGCTGTCTTCTTGCACATGCAGAGCTGCTTATTGATGTTTAGCTACCAATATCTCTTTAAAAGGAACCTTTCATTGACAGGGGAAACTGAAAGTATAAACTTCAACATCCTTTGGGCTCGCTTGTGATTTTTCGTACATGAGGGAAACAGCTGTCAAAAGCTGGGACTGGCACTCAGATTGACTGCAGACATTACCTTCCTGACTTCCTCGAGGCAGCTCCAGTTTCACATTTTACTAGATGAAATTCTCATGTGTATAAAATAATGATCTAGACCGGTAGGAAGTAGAAAATGCCCCAATATACATTTTATAGGAAAAACAGTCAAGCTGAGAAAGGTGAGGAACAATTAAATTGTGTGGGTTTCTTTTCACACTCAAGCCAATGGTGCTGCTCACTGTGCACTGCTACTGTGCAGCCTCTTTTGTTTTCAATGGGTCCCTGTTACACAGAATGAATGTAACATAAGAACAGCCCTGCTGAATCAGGCCCAAGGTCTATCTAGTCCAGCATCCTGTCTAACACAGTGGCTCACCAGATGCCTCTGAAATGCCCACAAGAGGTGAGGTGTTGCTTCCCTCCAACTGGGATTCTGAGACTGGAGGTGGCCCACAACCACCAGACTAGTAGCCATTGACAGACTTGTCTTCCATGAATTTGTTTAAGCCCCCTTTAAAGCCATCACCACATCCCATGGCAGAGAAATTCATAGATTAATTATGCACTTTGTGGAAAAAGTACTTCCTTTTGTTGATCCTTAATTTCCTGACCTTCAGTTTTATGGGAAGGTTGGGAAATATAAGTCACACACAGCATCCACCCTTGGTGCATTGCTTCTTAAGTAGGGTTGCCAAACTGCAATCCATAGATTAACATTTTAGCTCTCACACACTAATTAAAGTGGGAGATTCAGGTGAGGTTTGCGCATTTCTTCACAGATCTCTCTCTCTCTCTCTCTCTCTCTCTCTCTGCCGTAGTGATCAAAAGTGGGTAAGCTACACAGCGGTATGCTACACACCAGGGACCAGGGAAGAAATAGGCAGAAAAGATGCAGCTCTGAACTTCTTCCACTAGAGCAGTTCTTTCAAAGTTATAATGTGGATCTCTGGGTTGCAAACTGGCAACCCTAGCCAAAGTCAACAGGATCATGCAGCATTCAGCATTTCTAAAAACAGAACACTGGCTGTTGAATGGTATGCCCAACCAAGAACGGCTTCAGATGTTACCATGTGTCAAAAAGCAGATGTACTCCCTTAGGGAGATGTGTGAACTCCATGTTTAGTTCCCTTATGGTGTGCGTGGTGGGGGGAAGTGATGGGTTGGTTGGACTTGATTTGTGCGCCTTTTCATCAAACACTGCTAACATTCAAAGCTGCTTTGTGATTACACTTCAGCAGAATTAATTCAGTTCTGAAGTGTGTGCTTCTGACAAATCAATTAACTTCACTCTGAATTTGTTGTTAAAGTAAGAATGTGAAACCATGATTACAGAGCAATCACTTTCATTTTGTGTCTTTATGCACACTGAAGTATACACAGGATCTGGATTGGGAAAATTGTAGGGATAGTTAACACATGATGGTACATTACTTAATTTCTTCTACCATGCTAACCACAGAATGGGCCTCCTTTGTTCACTAAGATGCTACAGAGATTGATTGATTATTTATTTATTTATCTATCTATCTATTTAACATACTTTTATTCTGCCCAAAACCTATGTCTCTGGGTGGTTTACAACAAAGCAAAACGAACAACAGAAAAAGTTAATGCATTAGTTAAAACAAAATAAATGACAACAGAAAAGTTAAAACATTACATCCAGGTGATGTCATCATCAATCCACTACCTTCCATGCTTTCCATTTTGTCCTGCCATCTTTTTTCATATCTGATCCATGGCAAACATTTGGTCTTAAAATACCTGCTTCTTCAGTGTGGACTGGAAAACTGCTCCTGGAGTTTTTCAGGACTACTTTCCCTTTAATTAGTATATAAATGCTCCCCTCCCCCCCTTTTTAAAAGAAGTAGCATAATAATAGAATGCTTGAGTTGGAAGGGATTTTGGAGGCCTTCTAGTCAAACTCCCTGCTCAGAGCCAGATCTGCTAAAGCAGTAGCATCTTGTTCACCCTCTGTGGCTGTGACATCACTGGGTTTCTCTTTTAATTATCCAGTTCCTGTTTCCTCTTTGATTATTGGTTTATTCTTTGCAGTTAGAGCAATTGCTCAGTATTTTTTTTTTAACATGTCATATTTCTTATGAGCAGAATTTCATATTGACCACCTCAGTAAAAACTAGGCCTAAGGCAAGGTACTATCTCTCAGTTTTTGCCCCCACCCCCCATCTACTATTTATTCATTCATTCATTCATTCATTAAGTCAATCAATCTATATGCCACCCTTTCGGAAGTGGTTCAGGGTGGTTTACATTAAAATAAAAAACAGAACAATTAAAATCAAGAAACATTTACACTAGATTACATCTCAATAAAATTAAGGTTAACACTCTCCTGAAGGCCTCCAAAGAAGACAGTCCTCTTATTTTCACGGAGAGCATCAGGGGCGGAGCCACCATTGTGTGAACAGGTTCAAAGAACCCTGGCTGTGCCCCTTATGGGCGGCACCTTGTATCTCAGCCACACCCTCTGTGTCACATGTCAGACACAGAGGGAGAAGGTTTGTTCCCAAACAGAGCCGTGTCCCCTGTATCTGAGCAAATTCCTGGCCAGTGCCGCATTCTCAGTGTGGCCGGGAGCAGCATTCCCTGCTTAAAAAGGCAAGGAGATGCATTCCCAACTAGGCTGGAAAGCCAGTGCTGGGCTAAGCTATTCAAAAACTGAGCTGTGCAGCTCCATTTTGAGCAGCGTAGCCCAGTGCTGGCTTCCCAGCCAGTCCGGAAATGCGTCTCCCTACCTTTTAAAGCAGGGAGAGCCGCTCCTGGCTGCACTGCAAATGTGGCACTGGCCAGGAATTTTCTTGGAAATGGGGCACTCAGCCCCATTTGCAAGCAAAACCCCACCCCCTGCATCTGACGTCAGACACCGACATCAGACGCAGGGGGCATGGCTGGGGGGCCACCAGTGGCAGGCGGAACAGGGGCTGCCGCTGGCCTCCCTATGCACCTGCAGAATGTGTCCCACAACGTAGGGGTGGCAACTGAGAAGGCTTGATCCCAGGTTGCCACCAGATGAACTGGTGGCAACTGAAGTTAGCTCCCTCATGATGATTTTAATAAGCAGTGGGGGTCTAGTAGAGAAAGGCATTCTCTCAGCTAACCTGGACCTAAGCCATTTAGGGCTTTAAAGGTAACAACCAGCACTTTGTACTTTGCCCACAAACATATTGGCAGCCAGTGCAACTGTTTAAGAACAGGCATAGGAACGTAGGAACATAGGAAGCTGCCATATACTGAGTCAGACCATTGGTCTATCTAGCTCAGTATTGCCTTCACAGACAGGCAGCGGCTTCTTCAAGGTTGCAGGCAGGAATCTCTCTCAGCCCTATCTTGGAGATGCCAGGGAGGGAACTTGGAACCTTCTGCTCTTCCCAGAGTGACTCCATCCCCTGAGAGGAATATCTTACTGTGCTCATACTTCTAGTCTCCCATTCAAATGCAACCAGGGCAGACCCTGCTTAGCTAAAGGTCATGTTTGCTACCAGAAGACCAGCTCTCCTCATAATGTAGTCTCTCTGGGATACCGTAGAGACCAAGCTGGCTGCTGCATTTTGAACTAACTGAAGTTTCTGAACTACACACAAAGGCACATTGCACACATAGAGTGCATTGCAGTAATCCAACCTGGTAGTTACCAGCTGGTGCACCACTGTTTTCATGTCATTCTCCTCAAGAAACGGGTGAAGTTGTTGAATCGATTGCAGCTGGTAAAAAGCACTCCTGGCCACAACCTCAACCTGAGACACCAGAGTGAGACCCAGATCCAAGAGGACTCCCAAGCTACGAACCTGTTCTTTTTGGGGAATTGTAACCCTATCCAGAACAGGAAATTCTATCCCATCTTGCAGATTACAACCCCCAACAATGAGCAGCTCTGTCTTGCTTGGATTCAGCCTCAGTTTATATTATTGCTCATCCAGCCCATTACTGCCCACAGGCAAGCATTTTATTAATTATTATTATTTATTATTTATTTAACATATTTTTATACCGCCCCAAACCTACGTCTCTAGGCGGTTTACAACACTTAAGGGGCTAATGCCATTTCCTGATATTGATGACAAGGAGAAATAGATTTGGGTATCCTGCTATATGAAGATAGCATTCCTTAGCTATCTTAAGAGGGTTATTGTAAGAGTTGATGATAAAATGCATGTGAAGCGTTTCAAACATTTCAAAGCACTATATGAATGTTAAAGCTATATAAATATGCTTAAAAGGAGCACAAGGTATCTTGAACAGCTTCATTTATTTAGGTCTGCATATTCCATTTCATCTGTACAAACATGAAAATAAAAGGTTCAGTTATAAACACACACCCCACCAAATGATAATGTGAAACAAACATCAGGAAAGCAGATTCCACAGAGGACAGAAGGGCAGCAACCGCTTGTTCGACCTGGAAACACATGTGTATAGCTTGGATTCCACAGCAACTCGTCTGGAAGCTGTCTTTTGAATGCAGAAGGTGGTTTATCACTTGACCTCCTAAGGAAGAGAGTGAGGCAGCTGAAGAAGAAAAGGCCAAACACAATAGCTCAACATAAATTGCCAAAATATAGAGGATTGAATTTCTTTAGACTTTAGCTTACTTTTCCAAAGTTGATTTGGTTTCAGCTCTTCAGATCTTATCAAATTTGTGTTTGGATTATCCATTCAACCCACCTTTTCTTAACCAGATTAATGGTGTACCCTGCCTAACTGGGCAAAGAGGCACCTTTTTAACGTAGTGATTCTCTTTATTGAGCAGGGGGAGAGTAACTGGCCCTATCCACCCCCAACACAGTGCCTCCAGTGACTGTTGCTGGTGTCTGTTTTATGTTTCTTTTTAGATTGTGAGCCCTTTGGGGACAGGGATCCATCTTATCTATAGATTTAATTCTCCTGGGTGTGCCTTTGGAACATGCGTCTCGGCAGCCCAGCTGATTGTCTGGGCTGCGGGGGCGCCTGATTGGTCCTGGCGCACCCAGGAGAATTGCCTGGCTGGGCGGCCGCGGAGGCAAGGCGGCGGGCCAGGCCACGCCGCAGGCCAGGCGGCGGCACTCGGGGCCCAGCTGCGGCGGCGGCGGCAGCACTCTCGGGCCCGGCCGCGGCGGCGGCGGCATTCTCAGGCCCGGCCGCGGCGCTACTAGGGGCGCAGATCCTATGCGCCCGATCAGCTAGTTTATTTATTATTTCTCTGTGTAAACCACTTTGGAAACTTTTGTTGAAAAGCGTTATATAAATATTTGTTGTTGTGGTGGTGGTGGTGGTGGTGGTGGTGGTGGTGTGGAAAGGCAGGCACCACATCAAGGGACAATGGGTGCTGTAGCAAGAAAGAGGAACAGGGTGACTGTTTTGGAGCACCTCTTTGCTAAATGGTGATTGTGCCACTGCTTGGCAAGAGCTGCTCAGATGACAGTGAGTGCCAGAGGAAGGCAGGTGAGGAAGTGGTGATGAGCCTCTTGCCACACAATGGAGCCCCAATAATCTGCAGCTTGAGGCAGCTGCCACACTTCCATACCCACTTCTTACCCTGGTGGATTATAGAGACCTGTGTATAGCTGGCTGAAGAGATCCTTCAAAAAACAAGCATTTATCCGATGCAAACACTGTTTGGCAGTCAATGACACTGTTTGATTGGTTTAGATTTGAATGGGAATGTCTGTAGACAGATTTGTTATTCTTGAAATGCTTTTATTTATTTTATTTTTTAAATTTGTGGTTAGGAATCCCCCCCCACACACACACACACCGTTTGCCATACAAATAGTTCCTTTACAAATCCAGGAACTGATAGATACTGGATAACTGCAGCAGGTGTTATGAAGCAGACATACAGTATGTGAAGAGGCAACTTGTTGCCTGTCGCTGCTTGAGGCTGTTGGTCATTAAAGTTTGAACCTGGAGTGCCCAAACTTGTAAAGGTTTATGGGCAGGCTTTCAGGAGCTAACTCACTCCCATTACATCAGAAGCTAACAGGGTCTCAGGGGCAACAGCTTGTAAATGACAAGCATGCAGATTGATTTAAGGTTAAACTAATCTACTTTATTTAGAGGGACATGATGATAGGAAAGACCTTTACTGTAGCTGCTAGCTACATGGTGGTCAGAGAAAGACCTATATATGCATACTAAGAAGAAGAAGAAGAAGAAGAAGAAGAAGAAGAAGAAGAAGAAGAAGAAGAAGACAGCCACTCCCAGGAAATTCCTGAGTATATTTTATTAATTGAGGGGTCATAGAGGCAGAGATAAACAGGAAAGTGGAGATCCTAACTGACTGTCTCCACTCCCAATGCCCCTAGTGGACTAGAGGCCTGAGTTCAGATCTCCATTCAGCCATGATACTTGCTGGGTGACTCTAGGCCAGTTACTTCTCTCTCAGCCTAACCTACCTCACCTTATGTGAGGATAAACATAACCATGTACACCACTCTGGGCTCCTTGGAGGAAGAGCAGGATAGAAATGCAAAAATAGATAGATAGATAGATAGATAGATAGATAGATAGATAGATAGATAGATAGATAGACGTGCAGCACACTAGCCACATTGGCTGTCCCTGGCGAGCCCAGTGCAGGCCTCACTCCTGCCTTGCTGGCCCCAACTCCAACCAACCAATTCACTGTCTTGCCTCCTGAACCAGAAGCCTGGTGCTGATTGTGCCCTTCCTTCCCTCACTGGCCTCTTTGGCAATCTGATCTGTCCTCTGGTTAGTGCCACTGCTTGCTGTGTCAGGCAGCTGGCATCCACCTTCACTAACTGGTCTCTCTCATTGGCCCACTGTGCCAGCTCACTCCCTTTGTTTCCCCAAACTCGTTCACTTTGCTCCTGAAAGGGAGGAGGAAAAGTAGACAAGTTTGGTGGGGAGAGGGAGAGTGTGAGATGGAGCAATGGCACTGATGGCTTTGAGAGCCTGCAAAGGGGGATGCCCACTGCCTACCACAGCAAGCAGCGGCATCAGCTGGAGGAGGGAGTGTGCCACTGAGGAGGCTAGAGAGGGGAAGAAGGGTAGTGATCATAGGAACATAGGAAGCTGCCATATACTGAGTCAGGCCATTGGTCTATCTAGCTCAGTATTGTCTTCACAGACTGGCAGTGGCTTCTCCAAGGTTGTGAGCAGGAATCTCTCAGCCCTATCTTGGAGAAGCCAGAGACGGAACTTGGAACGTTCTGCTCTTCCCAGATCAGTGCTGGGCTTCCAGTCTAGCGGGGTTGGGCAGTGAGTTGGGTGGCTGGGGTGGGACCACAAGGGAGAAAAGCCAAGAGATGGAAGATGGTGGCAGAGATGAGGTGGGGGCAGCAGCAACTGGCAGGTGGGGTGAAGTGTGGGGAGCCCGCACTCACCTCCCAATGGCACATTTGTCACCTGAAGTTGTTGCCTCACTTGGCTTCATGGGGGAGCCTGAATATGTGACAGTACTGACCAAGGAAAAATGTTCGATATGTAATTGATACTTCAGGAAGAAAGTGTGGGAGAGGAAAAGGGAAACACACCCTGATCCTAAGCTTGTTTACTCAGAAGTAAGTCTCACAGAGGAGGGGGGCACAGAAGGAGGAGAAATGCAACCATGTACAATGTAAACCATGATGTGGGGGGGGGACTTAATTCAGAGTGTCAGGAAGCCTCTGCTCCCTTGTAAATAACCTTCATAATCAAGAACTGTTTCCAAAATCTCCCAATAAGCTTTGCACCTGAAGATTCCATTTATTTAAAGTAGAATTTATAGAATGTATGTGGCCAGTTGCATGCTCCAGTAGTCGGGGTGGGTGGGTGGGGGAATAGTCATGGTATTTGAGTAAAGGTTCTGGACATTTTATTTTCTGGGAAATGTTTTCTTACCTACCCACAGACAAAAAGTCTTTGACTGGTATACATGAAAGCCTCTTCGACCACCCAAATCTTCTCCCATTTCTTCTTTACAGATGAAAGATGACCTGGAAATCAAATCTAGAGATCTGCTTTGCATATTTCCTTACAAGCAACTGTCCTCTTTATCACCCAGGAGCACATGATGACTCCACTACATTTGCAATGATTTGTCTGTGTGCCATGTTGAGCTCCAAGTCCCAGCCCAGGAGACACTCAGCATCTGGTTACAAACCTCACAACCACTGAGACGCACAGGCTGTGTTTTAGTTCTTGAGTGATCTGAGCTCTTCTGGCACTAGCAGAGGAGTCTATGTTTAGGGACTGTCATTTAGTGACCCCAAAGAAAGTGGTTTGGAAGTTTGGTTCACAGTTGGCCTCCACAGAATCCTATCTGTTCTAACCCCTAAAACTCCCTCTGCACTGCAGCTGTCTAGCTTTGCTCCCAATCCCCCCTGCCTAGCCAGTTATTACAGCCTTTTCATTATTTGCAAACAGTGCCGACTGTGGGGATGGGACCAGCTTGAACTAAACCAACCACAGGGCTTCTTTGCATGAATGTCTCTGTGAGCTGCCCAGAGAACTATTGCTCTGGGGCGGCCACTGACACACAATAAATGATAATAATGAACTATCATGGCACACATATTGTGTAACAAGCAAAGCTGCATTCTACTCATAGCACAATGTTCGTACACCTAACTAATCACACATTATCCCATCCACATGAATGAGAGAGAACAGCCTTGCTGCTGGCACAACTGTTTCCCACTCATGGAGGTCCTTCACACAATCAAAATCTTTGTTCTACTTAGGCTATGCAACTAGGACAGACCCTGCTTAGCTAAGGGGACAAGACATGCTTGCTACTACAAGACCATTTCTCCTCAGACACACACTTCTACCCAGGTTTTCCTCCTACTTTGCTTCCACACAACTGAAAATTGGGAGCACACACAGCTCCCAAACCCGGGTAGAACACATTTTTTGATTGCGCGAATGAATGACCTCGTGGTTTAAGTTAGGCCTACAAAATTTGGGGCCCACCACCCAAATACAGCTCACCAGCCATTTGTTTGGTGGCTCACCTGGAGTTCAGTATGCCTCCTGTTTCCGTTGCCTACTTGAGAACTTGGCAAACTCTTGATGGCTACAGTACATTGCTGGTAAGTTGTGTAAGCTTTGTGGGCTACAAATAGGGAAGGCCCATTTCAGGGTTACACACTCGCTCACTGGAAACAGCCACAGCATGTAGGATATTCTGCTGCAACATTTCCCAGATGAAAACAAGAATGTTATTGAATACTTGACACCCTGTTTTCACAAGAAGGTGCTCTGCCTGAGGTGCCCATCCCCACTCATGGGGGATATAGAATGTAATATCGCTGAAAGGTTTTCCCCTGCCTTCTGATCATTTACTCTGCAATACGTAGGCCTGATCTGGCTTATGAAGCAGGGAGTTGGGCTATCTGCATAGTCAGTTATGAAGGGATGGAAGATGAGATTATGAAGGAAGGAATGAAAGGGGGGGAAAGTGAAACACACACACACATTTGCATCTAGTGCTGTCTGGCAGCACACCCAGAAATGAGGCTCTTCTCCTCAGGTAGCCACAAGCACTAGAAGAGCAGCAGTGGCTGCAGGAACATAGAGACTTGGGGAAAGACTTTAGCATCATGTTTCTCTGTAATATTCCCTTCACAGCATTATATTGATGTATACTCATTGTACTCTTCCCCCGTGTGAATGAAGAAATATGGGGCTAGTTCATACACACTCCTGAAGGTCAGTTTTGCTTGTGTGATGGATGAAAGCGGTACAACCCACCCACCCCCACCCACTCCACAGAATATGTGATGTGAAGGTTCTGTGTATACTACCATAATGTGGGCCGGCCCACTTCACAGAATCTTCTCCACTCCAGTTCATAGGCTGCTCACATATCACATGTTACCTGATGGGCCTGCTGAAGGGGTTAAGCATGCCCATCCCTTTGCTACGTGAGCAAGATTGATGCCAGGTGAGTATAGGAATTGGCCCAGCATCAACTCAGTTTAAATCAAATCATGGGAATGTACCCTGAGGTGTTTTTGGTTAATCCATCCCTTGATCCAGGCCAGCCTTTGAAGGTGTTTTGGTTACTTTTAGTCTAGTCCTGGAACAGAGGTGGAGCTAACAGTCAGCGGCAAGAGCACTGAAGGCAGACAGCACTTGCCTCTCTGTAAATAATATATACTAGCTGACCCCACACAGAGCATCTGTGTGCTCTTTGGGGCCAGTGGTTACCTCCCCCCCCGCCCCAGTCTCCACTTCCAGGCCCAGCCGCCTCTCCCCCCCCCACCGCCACTTCTGCCCCTCCCCACATTATCCCCCCCGGGCCTTGCCTCTGTGGCTGGGCTGGGCCTGCCACTGCCTCTGGCCTCTGTGGCCAGGCCTGCCACTGCCGCGGCGACCAATCCTCCTCGGTGCGCCTCAGCTATTCAGGCCTGTCCGCCGCC
Organism: Hemicordylus capensis; assembly: GCF_027244095.1. Taxonomy (NCBI): domain Eukaryota; kingdom Metazoa; phylum Chordata; class Lepidosauria; order Squamata; family Cordylidae; genus Hemicordylus; species Hemicordylus capensis. The sequence continues at coordinate 392,967,489 of NC_069657.1, read as the reverse complement.
CAGCCAATCAGCTGGGCGCTGGGACGCACATTCCAAGGCACACCCAGGAGAATTATATATATAGATTTTCATTCAACCAGGCCTGCTGAACTGGGGCCCCCCAGTTGATTTTGATCTACGCCTCCCATAATCCCAGCCACAGTGGCCAACAGCCAGGGATTATGGGAATTATAGGCCAACATATGCAGGAGGCCCGAAGTGGAGCAGCCCTATATTAAACCATTAATATTCTTGATTCTATGCCACTGCCTTGTTCTTGCGTGCTACAACACTTTCCTCTGGATTCTACATACCCCACATATTAATTCACAGTTCCTACATATAGAAATGCCTCCTGTAAGTGAGAGCCAGTGTGGTGTAGTGGTTAGAGTGCTGGACTAGGACCGGAGACATCAGAGTCCAAATCCCCATTCAGCCAAATACTTGTTGGGTGACTCTGGGCCAGTCACTTCTCTCTCAGCCTAACCTACTCCACAGGATTGTTGTGAGGAGAAACTTAAGTATGTAGTACTCCACTCTGGGCTCCTTGGAGGAAGAGTGGGATATAAAATGTAAAGGGGGGGGAAGTGACAAAATAAGTGTCAAAAACTCCCTGTAAGTGTCAAAATAAATCCACTTTCAGAAATAAATTCTTATTACTGCAAATAGCTTTCAATAGTTTACTTGGAAACTTCATGTGAAAGGCAGAGACCTGGAAAATTGGTGACAAAAGTATCTAGACCAATTTCCCAGCACTGGAGTCTTCCTAAGCTTTCTGACTTAGAAAGTGAATTTCTTGAAAGGTGCCCCAGAAAAAGGGAATGAAAGAGTAAGTTTAACTAAAATACAAGGCTGGGCAGACCCACAAGAAATGTTTAACATTCCATACTCTCCACAAAGGAGAGGTCAAGGAAAAGGGAATGGGTGGTTAGGATACAGCACATGCCACAGATATTTTAAAAGCACTGTGCAGCCCAGTCACTCTAGTCACGTAAACAGCTACAAGAAATATAATGAGATTGGTTTAGAATGTGGCAAACCCTTTGAGTAACTGCATATCTGCAAGATTGGATCAAACAGTGGAAGCCACGGAAGTCGAAAGAGCAGATGGTTGTTGAATACACAGTTACAGATAGTAGTGAAAGATGTGTGTGTCCTGAGCACCAGATGTTCCCAAAATGAGTAGCTTCATTACACTTGATCTTAACCAAAAGGCCAAGAAGCAATTTCAAGGTGAAATGCGATCAAAAAAAGTTCCCCATTTTGTATGTAACCCTGTTTTTAAAACCTGAACTGAACAAATGCATTTTGTACACAGTTGATTATGAACTATGTTTTGCTAATAAACACAGCTAGAGCTAGAAGCCATGTATGTACAGGTGGTACCTCATGCCACATCTCCAGACCTTTTTGCTTGACAACTTGATATACAAGTCTCACATCAGTGGGAACTAGACAGACATACACCGTCAAGGAAAGAGGTGAAACTCATTGAGGCACTTCACATGATCAAAGTGAAGCACCTCAAGGTGGTGTGCGGGGAGAGCTAACCTTGTTCGGCGGGGGGACTTAAGCGGGCTAACTGCCGGGAACCGCACAGCTGCAGGTGGTTCCCATGACTGCAGGAAAGCGGGCTGGGCTCCCTTAGCTCATTTTCCTGCAGTTGTGAAAGTAGCCTCAATAAATCATCACTCCCCTCTGGGACTTCCCCTAAAGGGAAGAACGAATGACCAAAGACTAGTCGAATTTCCCCCAGGTCTTAACTCTGCCCCCTTTCCCTATATAAGCAAATTGCCTGGTTCAGTTGTCACGTAGACCCATGGTTTAATCCTGGTGAAGTCCCTAAACATCAGCCATGTGGACTCCTGTCACCATTGCACTTGGGAAGAACAACTGTAGGAACAAAAACATTAGAAACTAGCTTTGGGGCAATTCCAAGGGTAATGGAATCAGGCATGTTGCCATTTTTTTCAATAACTGTAGCCATAAGCAAACTTTCAAGCTGATATTCATTCATTCACTTAATTAATTAACATATTTCTATGCTGCCCCAAACTTGTGTTTCTGGGTAGTTTCCAGTAAATATATACCAACTTTCAAAATATACCTACTGGCAAGATAACATTGCCTACCTTAAAGACATAGAGGCTCTTCTCACGATCAGTGAGAAGAGCCTGGGGAGGGTTTGCAAGGAGCAGCAAGGTTTGCAGATGAGCAGCAAGTCTTGCCTGGGCGGCCACTGTGGCCACCCACACGACAGTCGGCTCCGTCATGGAACCGGTGGGGGCTGGGGAGTTCGGGGGCTGCATGGTCCCCATAGTTCCAGCATGCCTTGCACGAGCGCACAGGGCATGCTGGAGAGACTATTTTCAGCCTCCCGGGCAGGGGTCTCCTCGTGAGTTGCTGCAGCACGGAGCTGTGCCACAGCAACTCACTATCCGTTAACCCCCGTTAGCAGAGAGCTCGCTCTGCTAACCTGGGCTAAGGGGCGGGCTACTCAAGCGGGTTAGCCACTCACTTACTTTCTTTCTTTCTTTCTTTCTTTCTTTCTTTCTATCTTTCTTTCTTTCTTTCTTTCTTTCTTTCTTTCTTTCTTTCTTTCTTTCTTTCTTTCTTTCTTTCTTTCCTTGATTTCTATACTGCCCTTCCAAAAATGGCTCAGGGCGGTTTACACAGAGTAATAATAAATAAATAAGATGGATTCCTGTCCCCACAGGGCTCACAATCTAAAAAGAAACATAAGATAGACACCAGCAACAGACACTGGAAGTACTGTGCTGGGGGTGGATAGGGCCAGTTACTTTCCCCCTGCTAAATAAAGAGAATCACCACATTAAAAGGTGCCTCTTTGCCAAGTTAGCAGGGGTTTGTAAGCCACCTTGTAAGCCCTGCTCACTTGTAAGCCCTGCTCATCTGCATTTACACGAGCAGCAAAAATCGGGCTAGGCTCTCCTAGCCCGATTTTTGCTGCTCATGGGAATAGACTCATACTTTTACAAAACCATGAATATTATAGTGTTTGAAACATGCAGGATACATTGGTAACTGAATAAGAAATGATGTCCAAAAATTCTGATTCAGTTACCAACATAGTTTGAATGTTTCAGATGCTACCTATGTTATTTAAGGGTTTCTAGTAGGAGATGTTCTCTTGCCAGCGGATATATATAATATCAGCTTGAAATTTTGCTTATGGCTACAGTCACTGAAAAAGTGGTAACATGCCTGATTCCATTACCCTTGGAATTGCCCTTTGGGGGAGGGAGGCAATGCAATGCAGCTCTGAAAGCCAAGTGGATCCATAACTGTTTGATGGGCAGCAGCACATGGTTTGAAGGCACATGATATCTCAACCTGGCTGGAGTTAAGCAGGGGTGGGGATGGGGGCAGGGTGGGGAGTTGGCCTGAACCTAGAGTGGAAACTACCAGTCTAATATATAGGATTCTGCCTAAAATTCCATGGTAGAAGGCAGGATATAAATCAGGTTGATTTAATATCAACCACCCTTTCCCTATTATAATATCAGTAAGCTCTCCACTTCTACTTGCTTTTCCTTTCCAGCTCCCAGCAGCAATAACTTGTCTTTTAGACTATTCGGCACAAAGAAGCAGACTTGGCCCTTTTTCTTGAAGTGCAGCAAATGGAAACTCCAGCAGTAAGTCCTGAATCTCTTTTTCTATAATTCTGTTCTCAAAGATTTCTTAATTACCACCAGATTAAGGGGGGAACCTGCATTAATACTGACTACAAATGTTTCATGAAGCCTGCCGTAGTGCTCGCCTAGAAATCTAAAGTAATAACCAGTCAGTAGCAGTATTGCACTAATACATACACCTATATATTAAATACATGTTAGGACATTAGACAGGAAAAAGCAAATTACCATGCCTGACAGCTGGTTTCAGATGAGGCTCCTTTGATCTTTGCAAACATGGTTATTAACTCACAGGGTCAGCTGCCAGACATCTTTTGGCGACCGTGCCCACTCAGCCACCCACATAATAAATGGCCATTAAGCTGTTTTGCTTACTAACCCCCTTAGAAAAAGCTTTTTAAAGCATTTTAGGTTCAAAGAAGCCTCCTACTCCACTGAAGTCATGAACAAGCTCCTTCAGGTTACTGGAGGGAAGAAATTCTGGTTTGAAACCAGTTAAACACATCTCAGTTTTGTCCACACTGCAAGACAAAGCACTATATGAAAGATGTCAAGAAGCTTTTTTATCATGGTTGGGTTGCTTACTCCATACGGTGGTTGCTGTAGGCAGACAAATTAAAATTGAAGCAAACATTTGTCACCATCCCTTTTATATCCAACAGCAAAATCAAGGCAAAGGGAAAAATATATGATGTACTTTCCCTCCATAAAGTAAACAGAACAAAGGACTAGTGTCAAATGAACCAAATATGCTATCAAACAGAATCCCATTAAAAACTGGAGACCCTGATGTAAAAAAATTGTTTCTGAAAGTACTTCTACTGTACATGGCAAGGCTGCTTATCCAGGGTTCTTTTTAAACTTGACCACTAAATTTTATCAGTATTGTGGCTGTTCCTTAGCAAAGCTACTGTTTTCCAGTTTGGGGAAATTAAACATACAGGAAGTCTGCTTATCATAAAGGATAGAACAACCTGGTAATGGCAGATTTCACTTGTTAAATCAGCAAGACAAGTATCTGCATGACTATCACACGATCCCTATCTGAAGTTACTTACTTGTATCCTGACCAGTGGCGCAGCTAGGTAATTTTGGTGCCTGGACTGCCCCCACTGCAAGCTCCCCCCCCGCTGCGAGGCTCCCCCCTGCAATTTGGGCCCCCCGTGCCCGCCTTACGACGTCGAACTGCCAAAAATTACCTTAATTTTAGCCACTAATGTATGCAGCTGGGGGGCACAGGACGAGCTGAGCAGGCCTCTTCTCACCCCCATGGTGGCAGTTGGAAAAGCAGCCGCTGGGCCTGCCCGTTCGCTCCAGTGTCCCTTGAAAACTGCAGGGTGCTCCAGTGCACCTGTGCAGAACATAGTGCCTGATCTTCCCACTGCCACCGTCACAGGGTGAGGGAGGCCTGCTCAGCTCACCACCTACCCCCGCCTCCCAGCCGTGCACACTGGCAGCTAAAATTGAGGTAGATTTTGGTGACCCAGCATGGCGAAGCTGTGGTGGGGCGGGGTGATGGCCTGAGGGCCCTCCCGGAGCCCCCCCCAAGACCTTGTAGGCCCCTGACCAAGGCCCCAATGTCCAGGGATAAGAACACCTCTGATCCTGTCTCTTCCATCCAAATACTACCAACCCAAAACTATTTAGCTTCAGAATCTGACTGTATAAGACCCTCGAGATTATTTTCTTGGCTCTTCATAAAAAGAGGAAAGAGTATGGCATTCATAAGTATGGCATTCATATGCCAGAAGCCTTGCAGGGAGGAGGAGGCTTTAACATCTGCTTCCCAGAGACAGCAGCTGCCCAGTGGTGAGAGCCTGTGTGGTTGCTGTCTGCTGTTGTCAGCTTGCCAGCCTGTGTGCCCCCTAACATGTGTGGCTGTGGCTGCTGCCATGTGGTGGCGGGCCTGCCACCAGTGGGATCACCACCAAAGGGTTGACACCAAAGGGGGTTGCCCCTTTGGGGGAGCCACTTCGGGGGACAATGAGGGTGAGGGCCTGGCGGTATTTTTTGGCTTATGTTGTTTTTGGGTCCTGGGTTTTTCAGATGTGTCTTTGTTTGTCTGGGGATGGGGAGACAGGGTGTTTGTCCACTGACTGTGGAGTGACTATTCCAGTGGTGGTGGGGAACAGAGGAAGTAAAGTTGCGGGGTCAGAGTGTCATTACAGGGGAAGGGAAGTCAGAAACCTATTAGCTGTTTCCCCTTCTGGCTGCCCTGCCAGCTCTTTGACCTTGGGGAGCAGTGCCAACCTCCCACAGACTCTCATCTTGCTCCTCTGTAATGCCAGGTCTGTCCAGAATAAGTTGGAAACCATCCATTATCTGATTCTGGATGAAGGGGCAGACCTGGTATGTATTACAGAGACTTGGTTGGGGGAGGCTGGTAGCCAGGTCTGATCCCAGCTTCTTCCTCCAGGGTACTCTGTTGAGGAGCAAGTGCAGTGATGTGGGTGGGGAGGTGTCGTAAATCTGTTAGCTCGGCTAACCCAACAGGATTTATAACCCCCTTCAGCACTCCCCCTGTGAGTTAACAGAAAGTAGCAGTGAAGCTGCACAAAGGAAAACAAAAAGGCTCACAAAGAAAATAGTAAATGAATCAAGTCCCCCTGAACTGAACTAGGTACCCCCCTCTAACAATAACTGAGTACTATCTGAAAATAAAACAACAGAGCAAGAAATGAAAAAGAACAAAGGATACCAGAGCAAAGAATTAATGGAACAAGAGCACAGAGCAGGAAAGAACAGAACAAGGGCAAACTGGAACTCGGAAAAGTTAAGAATTCAAAATAGAACACAGTCCACGGTCAGTGAAAGTTGCTAACAGCATCAGTAGAAATCACGGACTGCTTGATATATGGCTCAAGAGAACCAGCAGCCAATCAGGCTTCCCTGAGTCAGTACTTCTGCTTCCTCTCTTGTGATCTCCTGTGCCTGCATGTCTCCCACTGAGCTTTCCTCTTGAGATGTCTTCTCAAGACAGGTGAAATCCCAGCCTCCTCCTGATCAGCCTGCTGCTGATCAGGATTCATGTCTGACAGCTATTCCGATTCCTCAGCTCCAGAGTCTGGTCTCCCTGCCAAATCCTGTTGCTGTGCCTCTGAGCCCTCACTAGCAGGTGAATCCTCCCGTTCCTCCTCTAACTCTTCTGAGCCATGACAGGAGGTGGAGTGGCTATGGTCTATAACAGGGATTCTCAATGTTGGGTCCTCAGATGTTATTGGACTTCAGCTCCCATAATCCCCAGCCCCAGTGGCCTCTGGTTGAGGATTATGGGAGTTGAAGTCCAATAACATCTGGGGACCCAACGTTGAGAATCCCTGGTCTATAAGAATAACCCCTCCCTGACCAGGATCCCTGTGAAAGTGTCTGATCATATTGAATGTGTGTACCTAAGTTTGGGGACCAGAGATAGACTGGGACTTCTGTTGGTGTACTGATCACCCTGCTGCCCAATGGAGTCTCGAGTTTGGTGTTGGAATCTCCCAAGCTTGTGGTGCTGGGGGACTTCAATGTCCACTTTGTGGCCAATTTGTCTGAGGCGGCTCAGGCATTCATAGGGCCATGACAACTATGGGCCTATCCCAAAGGGTCTCGGGACTGGGTGCACATTTCAGGTCACACACATGATCTGGTATTTCACTCTGATCAGGGTGGTGTTCCATGGATGGGGACTCCTGTGATTTCCCCATTGTCATGAATGGACCACCATCTGGTTAAGGTTGGACTCACAGTCACACCCTACCTTCGCAGGGGCGAAGGGCCCATTAGAATGGTCCGCCTGATGAGGCTATTGCATGGTTTCTCAACCACCGGTCCCCGGACTACTGCTGGTCCCTGGAGGGTTGAGTGCTGGTCCGTGACTTTGGGTCAACCCCCCGGCCCCCCCCCCCCACAACAACAACAACAAAACAACTCTGATCATGCCCAATAAAATCCTTCAACTTTGCAGCAGCACAAAGCAAGCAGAAGAGAGTATCAGGTATGTGCCTGCCTTCCGCCTTGTTTAAGCCATGCAAAGAGAAAGGGGAGGAAGGCTCGCAGCCGCTGGGATGCACGGCAGCAGTGACAGGCAACGAGGCAAGCAGAATCCACGCTTTGCCCAGTGCTGGGGAGTTAGGTTGCTTTCGCTGCGGCTGCTTGGCTTGGATCCCCCGCTTTGAGTTGGGCAACGCTGTACACATAACGGGGGAGAAGGAGGAAGAGGGCAAAGAAAAAAGGGGGGACCCAGCAGACCCCACACTCACACCCCACACACATGAAAAGGGGTGTGCTGCTGGGCTGGGGCACCTCTCAGTGTCCTTGGGGGTTGCTCTCACTGCTCCAGCACTCTATTGCTTGTGGGTCTGGCTTGCTTGCCTTTCTTTCTGTCTCCCCATCCCCTCCTGCTCCTGGTGACAGCTGCTCCGGCTCTGCTTTTTGGCGTCTGCAGCTGCCCTGCTCCTTCTGCTGCTGCTTCCACTGTATGACAAAATGTTCATGTGGATCGTGCCTACCCTCCGTCTTCCAGATTCCATGGATGTTGCTTAACCCTTTGTTAGATTATTTATTTGCCAGATTACTTTCTTTTTCCTTCTCTTAATACCTTTCATTTCATTCACCACTATCTCCCACTATTTGGAAACCATAGTGTGCATGCAATTTACCCAAATCAAATCACAACAATAGCACATGTACACTTTGGCTTTTTCCATATCAGGATTCTTTAACAGTCAACAAAAATTATATCAGCTTTGGATAAATCAGCTCTCTTTTTGGGTAGAATATCACTCTTATGGTGAAGACATATGAAGACATACTGGAGACATATTTGTTCAGCCAGGCTTTCTTAATATTCCTTGTTTGCAAAAGATTCTAATTTTAATGATTTTAATGCTTATATTATTTTAATTGTGAACTGCCCAGAGATGCAAGTTTTGGGCAGTATAGAAGTCTGTTAAATAAATAAATAGAAAAACTTAAACTTGGAACCCCTTTACTAACTGCTGGTCTGGGAAACTGCACATGAAGAATGTAGCGGTCCTTGAAACTCTGCACAAAGAATTTAGCGGTCCTTGACTCCAAAAAGGTTGAGAAACACTGGGTTATTGAATCCAATAGGGTTCCAAGAAGCCTTGGAGGGATTTAGTGTTGGCTCTGCTGGTGATCCTGTTGATGCCCTGGTGGAGAACTGGAACAGCAAGCTCACCAAGGCAGTAGACATGATCACACCTAACCATCCTCTCCGACCCACTTCAAAATTGGCCACTTGGTATATGGAAGAACTATGGGGGCTGAAGCGGCAAGGTAGATGACTTGAGCACAAGTGGAGGAAGACTCTACTTGAATCCAACAGATTACAACATAGAGCACATTTGAAGATTTATGCTCAGATGATACATGCGTCAAAGAAGCGATTCTTTTTGGCCCGTATTGCATCCGCAAGTTCATGTCCAGTAGAGTTGTTCAGGGTTGTGAGAGGGCTAGTGAGTGCCTCTCCTCCCTTGAATCAGAATTTGGAACCATCTATTACCCGCTGTGACGTGTTTAATGATTTTTGTGTGGATAAAATATCTCATATTTGGGCCAACTTGGATTTAGACCACACAATTACTGCAGTGTCTGAATCAGAGGTGTCTAGCGACTCCTCTTAGTGGTTAGGCTTAATCAGTTTCAGTTTGTAACTCGTGAGGATGTGAACAAGCTGCTTGGAGCAATGCGGCCTACCACCTGTTCTCTTGACCCTTGCCCAATATGGCTAATATTATCTGGCAGGGAGCCTGTTATAGAAGGCCTAGTAGAGATCTAGCCTGCCTTGTATTCCTCAGAGATGAAGAAGCCTGCCTTGGATTCCTCAGAGTTGAGCAACTATAGGCCTGCCTCCAGCCTTCCATGTTTGGGCAAGGTGATTGAGAGGGTGGTGGCCTTCCAACTCCAGGCAGTTTTGGATGAAACTGATTATCTAGACCCATTTCAGACCGGCTTTGGGGTGGGCTATGGGGTGGAGACTGCCTTGGTCTGACTGATGGATGATCTCCAATTGGGAATTGATAGAGGAAGTGTGACTCTGTTGGACCTTTTGGACCTCTTGGCGGCTTTCGATACTATTGATCATAGTATCCTTATAGAGCATCTGAGGGGGTTGGGGGTGGGAGGCACTGCTTTGCAGTGGTTCCACTCCTACCTCATGGGCAGATTCCAGATGGTGTCCCTTGGGAACTGTGTTCTTCAAAAACTGAACTTCAGTACAGCATTCCCCAGGGCTCCATATTGTCTCCGATGTTGTTTAACATCTACATGAAACCGCTGGAAGAGATCATTAGGAGATTTGGTACAGGGTGTTATCAGTATGGTGATGACACCCAAATCTATTTCTCCATGTCAACATCATCAGGAAGAGGCATAACCTCCCTAAATGCCTGCTTGGAGGCTGAATCCAGATAAGATGGAGTTACTTATTGTGCAGGGTCAGAACTCAGGAGATGATTTTGATCTCCCAGTTCTAAATGGGGTCACACTTCCCCAGAAGGAACAGATGCACAGTCTGGGGGTGCTTCTGGACACAAAACTCTCCCTGGTGTCTCAGGTTGAGGCAGTGGCCAAAGGTGCCTTTCATCAGCTTCGCCTGATACGCCAGCTGCATCCATTTCTTGAGATAAATGACCTCACTTTCAGACTTGACTACTGCAATGCGCTCTATGTGGGGCTGCCTTTGTACATAGTCCAGAAACTGCAGTTAGTCCAGAATGCAGCAGCCAGGTTGGTCTCTGGGTCATCTTGGAGAAACCATATCACTCCTACCTTAAAAGATCTACACTGGCTGCCGGTAAGTTTCCAGGTAGAGTACAAGGTTTTGGTTATAACCTATAAAGCCCTAAACAGCATGGGCCCTGGGTATTTAAGAGAACGTCTTCTTTGCTATGAACCACACCACCCATTGAGATCATCTGGAGAAGTTCATCTGCAGTTGCCACTGGCTTGTCTGGTGGCTACTCGTGGACAGGCCTTCTCCATTGCTGCCCCAAGGCTTTGGAACACACTTCCTGCTGAAATAAGAGCCTCCCTATCACTTACAACTTTTAAAAAGGCAGTCAAGATGCATTTGTTCACCCAGGCTTTTAATTAGATATTGCTTTTGTTGGACATGAAGGACTCTGCGCGGCCTCATGCCTCAATGACAGAGGGGGACAGACTAGTGAGTCAGAGGGCTAGAGGGGTCAAGACATTGGTCATACCTCCTCTCTATTGTTCTGACACTATCCCTTTGATATTTAGATTGCTACTCTCAGGGACTTCCTGCCTGCCTGCCTCTCTTCCTCCTCCTCCTCCCCCCCCCACACACACTCACCTCTCTTTGCACCATGTGTGCAGAGTTGCAGACAGCATCTGTCTGCATCCAGCTAGCTAGCTAGATTACAGATTCTATCTCTCCAGTTTCCTATTTAGAATGGAGTTCTCCAATAAAGACTCCTCATATTGATTTGAAACTATGAAGTGGCTCCAAGTTTCTTTTGGTTCTTAGCAGACACACATGCCTGGGCAGAATCCGCTGTTTTGCCTCTGTGCACTCTGCTCTAATAGAAGGATATCTCTTACCAGAGAGAATTCCCAGCAGTTTTAATTGTGTTTTAATAGTTTTAACATTTTAAATTTTAATTGTTGAAATGTTTTAATCTTTTTATTGATTGTTTTACGCAGAGAACTTGTGTTTTGGGAGGTATAAAAATGTGTTAAATAAATAAATAAAAATAAAATAAGTCAGAGAAATGTTGGGCCTTGGTATTAAAGTTGCCAGGTTCTCACCTGGAGAAATGCCTATATTTTTAATGCACTAGAGCAATGAGACAGGATACCACTGCTCTGCTTCCCACTGCTTTTTTTTCTTCTGGTCCCCTCCTCCACCCACATCCCCAACAGCTCTGTCCAGCAGGGCTTTGCTCCGTGGCAAGTGGGGATTGCTGTAGGAGGTTGGCAGAGGCACAGCACCTGCATCCTCTCAGTGCCGAATCAGATTTAAATCTATAGGCAGGCTTCTACAGATCCACTTGCCTGCTCACCAAGGGCTCGTGCCCCCAGGCCTCTGGCAAGCCGATCACCCAGAACCACACAGAGCTCCTCACTATTTCCACGGCCATTTTTGAGAAGGTAAAAAAACAGCAGGAATCTTTTCTGAACCATAGGAAATGGTTCCACCAGATAGAGATGGTCTCATACCATCTCTAGAATCCCGCTCACATGTTATGTTCAACACTTGTACAACAAGTGTACAGTATACACTTGTTATGCTGTACAGTGTACAGTGGTTCACATGTTATACTTCCTATCTGTACTACATATTTGAAGGACTTGTATCCTGGTTCACTTTTAAAATGAACCCAGGTATAGTCATTCATACAAAAAACATGTACAAGTGTACAGATATCTGTACACTCATACAACATGATGTCTGAATGGGGCTTATATCTCAGTACAAATGAGAGTAGACCCATTTCTCTCCTAAGACCTCTCCCTGTGTGCCAGAAAACAATCTGAGGAAAGAGAGAGGATTCGAGGTGACCACAAATAATGGCTGGCCAGTGAGCTAGGGGAAATGCTTGACTAACAAGCAGAAGGTTGCTGGTTCGAATCCCCACTGGTATGTTTCCCAGGCTATGGGAAACACCAATATTGGGCAGCAGCGATATAGGAAGATGCTGAAAGGCATCATCTCATACTGCACGGGAGATGGCAATGGTAAACCCCTCCTGTATTCTACTAAAAGAAAACCACAGGATCTGTGGGTGCCAGGAGTCAACACCAACTCGAGGCCACAACTTTACCTTACTTAGTGAGCTAAGTCCAAATTTGTGGGTCCCTAATAATAGGCAAAGGACCAAGCAGTGCTACTGAGAATATGGTTAAATGCAAGGCCTTAAACCCTTTAATTTAATGCATAATGTAACTCGTTTTTATCACTTTCCAGATGAAAACAAAACACAGTTGTTTTGACAGAAATGTCAGGTGGAAGGTAGAGGAAGTAAGCGGCAAGCATGGTGACACGGGGGCAAAGGGCAACAGGCGGTAACAGGAGGGCAGTGAACCATCAAACCTGAATCCCAAAGCTGGAGGTGATAGGAGTTGTAACCCACCCAGCAACACTGGAGAGGCTCAGGTTGTCCATGCCTACCATATAACTTTGATCCAAACTTCAACATTAGCCCTTGTGGCCTGTATGGTTTGGATAGCTTGTGCCTTCCAAACCTCTAAGAGAGAATAATCTTATTTGAACAACTATGACTGTGCAGAAGGCATCTGACAGGAAGGGTTTCTTCTGCAATTAAATGCTCATGAATGGCATTTCTTTTCTCCACAGGCCTGTTAAATTGTTACATGGTCTGATCCAAAATAAGCCAGGCTGAAACAGAATGCACACTGTATTCTGAATGGAATATTCCACCAATTTGGGCAGGTTTTTGTGCTTGCTTGAACACTGGTACTTTCCAAATCTTTTCATGGTAATAGAGGAGCTAACTCCTTGCCTACGGAAATATTTGTGACAAACTCAAGAGTATGTTTCATGGGAAAAGATCCAATTAGAACCTTTATAACTCAATCCTTTTCATATTTGCTCAGAAATAAGTCCTCCTGAGAAAAATGGGGTTTACACTTGAGTAAGTGAGCATAAGATTGCCCTTTCTTTTTATTCATATTATGTTTGCAATTGGTTACAGAGTGGCTCTCCCGCTTTTATGATAAGAATCAAAACAGCATGTATGACATCTGAATAATACTTGAACAACAGATCTCTGCAGCTTGCAATTATTTTACAGCCTCTGTAAAGAACTGTGTTACTTGTTATCTGCATTTTTAGGTTCTAGTCTGCCATTCTTGAACGTTGCTACTGTTAAAACATTTCACAGAAAAAATGCAGATAAATTCTGCTATTTTGAAGCTGACTGTGGGGTGGATTATGGTTTCAGAAAGACTTCAGTCTGTTCCTCAGGAGACTCCTTGTTCATTGGAAGCTATTTTTACCTGGAATTAATGCTATTTTATAATATCTTAATCCAACAAGGTATGCAAGCATGTTTCTCATGTTACATAGCTCAGTGATTTCATTAATTAATTATATTAATATTTGAATAGGTAATTCAATGAATTTGCACTGAACTGCTTTATCATAGTTAACAATGGGGATCCTAAGTCTCTTTAAGCCAATGTACTTTCAACAGAAGAGTGGTACATAATATTCAAAATGCTTTATCACTATTTTCTGTCAAGCACCCCGCTACACACACTTCGGCATGTGACTCCCACAAACAGTGGGCAAATCAAGCTAAGGATAAATTCAGTGTACCTTTAAACACATTGAGCCGGGTCTCACGATCTGTGAGACCCAGTTTCTTCGGGTGAGCGGGTAGAGAGCCCTAGGCGGCCAGATCGGCTGCCCACACGATTGCCAGCTCCGAGATGGAGCCGGCGGGGGCTGGGGAGCATGGGGGCCGTGCGGCCCCCAAGTCCCAGTTTGCCCTGCGCGAAAGCGCAGGCAGACTGGGGTGACCCCCGAGCTGGGAGGCGGCTTTTCACCTCCCAGACGGGGGTCTACTCATGAGTAGGTGCGGCGTGAAGGCGCGCCACGGATACTCACGATTGTAAAAAGCAGGTTTGTGGAGCGCTCTCTCTGCAAACCTGCTTTTTACCAGGGGCTCCAGAGCGAGTTAGCCGCTCCAGAACCACCGGGCTCGGCTGCGAGCCCAGTGGTTCTGATGGTCAGCAAAAATCGGGCTAGTGGAGGCTAGCCCGATTTTTGCTGATCGTCAGAATAGCCCCATTGTTTGACCTTTCATGTTTTGGGGTGGTATTTTTTTGTTTATAAATAGCAGCTGAAGAGAACTCAGATCCAGATTAGGACCATGGTGTGGAGGGAGAAGAATTAAACCTTTCAGCCTGTCACAGTCCCAATCTGGATCACACACAGCCCCACCTGCAATTTCTGTTTACAAACAACAAAAACAACAAGATACCACAGTAGGCCAAATAACATGTTTAAAGCCACATCTAGTTTGGCTTTCAGTCATAACTGTATGTTGAGTATTTGCAATGACGTCCCTTTTGATAAGGCTCTGGTAGTGTCAACTCTTTTGAGCCCGAGGATTTATCTACATCACAGATTTAATCATCCTCTCTCCTCAAGGAGCCCTAGGAACTTAGTACAATACTATGTGGACACAAAGGATAGCTAACCACAAATCCTCCACACTTTCACCAAACTGTAATTCAAAGAATTCTTTGGGGAAAGTGTTATCCATTGAACTTTCCAGCACATTATAAGCACCAAAGGTCTGTCTATTCCTTACTTCCTTTCTTCCATCATATTTCTATAGTGCCTGATATATGTATCTCTAGGCGGTATACACAATTTAAATCACCCAGAGACACCAGTTTTGGGTGGTATAGAAATATGTTAAACAAATTGTTCTAGTAAGAACTAATCAGCTTACTTTCCTTTCACTGTCTACAACTGGACTATATTTGGTTCAATATAGGTCCACAAGTTAGATCTCTTGCATCTCAAATGTTCATGTGTCCACCATCTTGGGTTGGAATGGATGACATCATTACAAACAACACCGTTGAGGTGTCCCTGTGTGTCACTCACTACAACCATACCAAATTTGGTTCAAATCGGTTAGATAGTCCTCATGATAGTGCACTTGCACCTCAAAAGTTCACATGTCCACCATCTTGGGCCATTACAAACTACACCATTGGGGCATCCCTATGTGTCCATACAGCTGTAGCAAATTTGGTTCAAATAGGTTAGTCTGTCCTCAAAAATTTATTTGTCTGCCATCTTGAATTGGGGTGGATGACATCATCACAATCTATGCCATTGAGGTGTCCCTATGTGCCCCTACAGCTGTAGCAAATTTGGTTCAAATCAGTTAGGTGGATCACAAGTTAGTTCACTTGCACCTCAAAAGTTTATGGTTCCGCCATCTTGAATCAGGGTGATTGATATCATCGCAAACTATGCCATTGAGGTGTCCCCGGGTGTCACTCACTGCAACTGTACCCAATTTGGTTCAAATGGGTTAGACTGTTCACAAATTAATCGGCTTTCACCTCAGACATTCACGAGACCACCATCTTGGATTAGGGTGGATGACATCATCACAAACTGATATCATTGGGGTGGATGACATCATCACCTACAGAGGTGGTTTGTGGTTGCAAGTCCTACATTAACCAGATGATAATCCATTTATGACAAAGGGGAGGTCACAGGAGTCCCCACCCATGGAACACCACCCTGATCAGCAAAAGACCAAACTGAGCATGTGACCAGCATCATGCGTCAATCCGGAGACCAACTGGGATAAGCCCATAGTTATCATGGCTGCTATGAACTGAGCTGCTCCTGACAACTCTGTCCCAAAATGAACATTGAAGTCTCCCACCACCAACAACCAGGTCAACCCCAATGCGAACTTCACAACCAGATCCATCAGCTCAGTTAAGGACTCTGTTGGGCAGTGGGGTGATCGGTACACCAACAGAAGTCCCAGTCTATCCTTGGTCCCTAGGCTAAGGTACACACATTCAGTATAGGCCAATTGCCAAACAGGAATCCTGGTAAGGAAGATGGTCTTATAGCCACCCCACCTCCCCACACATATCCTCTCACTTGCTCCACCATGGAATATCCCACCTGGAGAAGCTGGGACCAAACTGCACCACTAGCCTCTCTTGACCACGTCTCCATAATGCATACCAGGTCATCTCCTTCATCCATAATCAAGTCATGGATGATCTGAGACTTCTTTTGGACCAACCTAGAATTACAGAATAATAAGATGAGGTTCAAAGGTGGTGGGGGTGCTGCTTTAAGGGCAGGGGAGGGTGCAGGTACCCCTCCCGCTGCTTCCCCCCCACCAGCACTCGTTGCTGTTAAAAGGGCAGCAGCGTACCTCCCTGCCACCCCTTCCCCCTCCTCGGCTGGAAGTGGCCAGAAATACCGGATGTGCATGTGCACATCACGTAAGTGCACCCTCCCCTGCCCTTAAAGCCGCACCCCCCGGCCTCAAACTTCGAATCCCTCCAGTGCTTGAACCTGTTCAGAGACCCATAAAAGGGCGTCCGAACAGGTTCGTGCACATCCCTAGCTGCCCCATAGTCGTCCCCCACCTCCCCATTTCTGGACAACCCAAAACACATACATGTACCAGGACCAACACTAGGCAACAATAATACTCAGTTATTGTCAGCAGGAGTCTTCTTTTTAGATGTCCACACAATATGTTTGGCCCCGCCCTCAGATCCACCCCTGAAGGCTGCCACCAAAGGCTGGCCCCTTTGGAGGCCAGCTTCAGTGGCTGCCTGCAGGTTTCCCACCCACTGGTAGCCCATGCCCCCAGCTTTGCTCCCCTTTATAAAAGCCAAAAGTTTAAAAGCCCAACCGGCATGGCTCTCACCCACCCTATCAGGCAAACCTGGCCCTGGTGCAAGATGTTACAGCAATTATAAGTGAGCAAAACAAGAGATGGATAGCAGCCAAAGGGAGAAGTGCACAGAAGCTACAGTCAGAGTCCCTCTCCCAATCCAGAAGGGGATGGGGTGGAAGCCAGATGAAATAAACTCCTATTCCACAGTCACCTTCCTGCGACCTTTGGAATCAGTGTTTAAGTTTGCAAGGAATGCTTCCAGAATCCTCTTCCGTCATTCTGTCAGGCCCTCTGAAAAGTATACAGTGTACTGTGCTTGATTGGCCAGCAAACCCGCCTGACCTGACCCCATAGAGAATCTATGGGGCATTGCCAAGAGAAGGATGAGAGACATGAGACCAAACAATGCAGAAGAGCTGAAGGCCGCTAATGAAGCATCCTGGTCTTCCATAACACCTCATCAGTGCCACAGGCTGATAGCATCCATGCCACGCCGCATTGAGGCAGTAATTGCTGCAAAAGGGGCCCAAACCAAGTACTGAATACATATGCATGCTTATACTTTTCAGAGGTCCGATATTGTTCTATTCTACAATCCTTGTCTTCTTGGTTCCATGTAATATTCTAATTTTCTGGGATTGTGGATTTGGGGTTTTCATGAGCTGTACGCCATGATCATCACAATTATAACAAATTAAGGCTTGACTTATCTCGCTTTGCATGTAATGCGTCTGTCTCATATATCAGTTTCACCTTTTAATTTGCATTACTGAAATTAATGGACTTTTGCACGATATTCTAATTTTCCGAGTTTCATCTGTATGTTCTTATGTTCCTAACCACACTGCAACCTGACATAGTGTCTCTCCAGTGGCTACTACTACCACAACAAATATTTATATACCACTTTTCAACAAAAGTTTCCAAAGCAGTTTACACAGAGAAATAATAAATAAAGTTGGATCCCTGTCCCCAAAGGGCTCACAATCTAAAAAGAAACATAAGATAGACTCCAGCAACAGTCACTGGAGGGATACTGTGCTGGGGTTGGATACGAACAGTTGCTCTCCCCCTTCTAAATAAAGATAATCATCACTTTTAAAAGGTGCCTCTTCGTCCAGTTAGCAGTAGCTGTTGCTGGTTTCTACCTTGTGTTTCTTTTGAGGATGTGAACACTGGTAATAGGGATATCTTCCTATTATTCTTTTTTCTATGTAAACCACTTTGATAACTTTTCTGTTGAAAAGTTGTATTATAATAATAAATACAGAGGAGTTAATAGCAGATACTAGTAAATAATAAATCCAGAAGGATGTCCATACAGTAGTTTTACAGTATACTCATAAATGCTCCTGGGTGCTCTATGTTAATAGACTTACATTATCACTGTCAACACTCACAAAAAACCTGTGAAGTAGGTTAGACTGAGAGAGAAGTGACTGGCCCAGAGTCACCCAGCTAGTATCACGGCTGAATGGGGATTTGAACTCGGGTCTCCCCAGTCCTAGTCCAGCACTCTAACCACTACACCATGCTGTAGTGGTGGGGGACTTCAATTTTCACTTTGGGACCAATTTGTCCAGGGAGGTTCAGGAGTTCATAGCGGCCATGACAACTATGGGTTTATCCCAAGTGGTCTCGGGACCGATGCATGTTGCTGGTCACACATTTGATCTGGTCTTTCACCCTTAACAGGGTAGTGTTCTGTTGGTGGGGACTCCTGTGATTTCCCCATTGTCATGTACGGACCACCATCTGGTTAAGGTTGTACTCACGATCACATCCCACCTCCATACCCCTGCTAACTGGGCAAAGAGGCACCTTTTAATGTGGTGATTATCTTTATTTAGCAGGCAGAGAGTAACTGGCCCTATTCACCCCCAGCACAGTACTTCCAGTGACTGTTGCTGGTGTGTGTCTTAAGTTTCTTTTTAGAATGTGAGCCCTTTGGGGACAGGGAGCCATCTTATTTGTTTGTTATTTTTCTTTGTAAACCGCCCTGTGCCATTTTTGGAAGGGCGGTATAGAAATCGAATTATTATTATTATTTCTTGTTTACACAGTCAGACAGGTGTTATTGACTGGTTTGTTTTATCCAGACATTATTTTAAAGTATTTTAATTGGTTTTGAATGGTTTTAATATTGTTTTTAGCACTGTGTTTTAAATTGGATGTTTTTATGACTTTTTAAAGTTGTACAACGCCCAGAGCCTCTGGATGGAGCAGTTTATAAATATTTATATTATTATTTCTTGTTTACACAGTCAGACAGGTGTTATTGACTGGTTTGTTTTATCCAGACATTGAGTCCTTCCCAAGGACCTGGGATGGCTGAATTTTATTGTCAATTGTTATAGATATCGTGCAGAATATAGGCTGTTCCCAGTAAAGCTGCTTTTTGTAATTGGCTGATGGTGATTTCTGTGGCCCCTATGGTGTTGAGGTGCTCTTCAAGGTCTTTTGGAATTGCACCTAGGGCGCCAACAACCACTGGGATTATTTGGGTCTTTTTCTGCCACAGCCTTTCAATTTCAATTTGTAGATCTTTGTATTTGGTGATTTTTTCTAATTCTTTTTCTTCTATTCTGCTACCCCCTGGTATTGCTATGTCGATTATTTTAACTTGTTTTTCTTTCTTCTCGACTACAGCTATATCTGGTGTATTGTGTGGCAGATGTTTGTCTGTTTGTAGTCGGAAGTCCCATAATATTTTTACATATTCATTTTCTACCACTTTTTCAATTTTATGGTCCCACTAATTCTTGGCTACAGGTAGCTTGTATTTTTTGCAGATGTTCCAGTATATCATCCCTGCAACCTTGTCATGCCTTTGTTTGTAGTCAGTCTGTGCGATCTTTTTACAACAGCTGATTAGGTGGTCCACTGTTTCATCTGCTTCTTTACAAAGGCGGCACTTGCTGTTTGTTGTGGATTTTTCAACTTTTGTTCTTATTGCATTTGTTCTTAGTGCCTGTTCTTGTGCAGCTAGTATTAAACCCTCTGTTTCTTTCCTCAAGCAACCATTCTTAAGCCATTGCCAGGTCTTGGTGATGTCTGATTTTCCACTTATATTGTGCAAATATTGACCATGCAGGGGCTTATTTTTCCATTTTTCTGCTCGGTTCTTGACTTGTTCTTTCTTGTAGGCCTGCTTTGTTTCATTGGTGTTGAATAGTTTCGCGTTATTGACCATTTGAAGTGCATCTTCTTCACTGTCCTTGATATATTCTTCAAGGCCTCTTTTCTCCTCCTCTACTGTTTGATGGACTTGCAGCATTCCTCTTCCACCTGAGCTGCGAGGGAGGTATAGCCTATCTACATCACTGCGGGGGTGCAGAGCATGATTGATTGTCATTATTTTCCTGGTCTTATGATCCAACATCTGTAGCTCTGCCTGGTCGAGTCTATTTTTCCTGCAGTGTATCTGATAACAGGTATAGCCCAGGTGTTTATGGCTTGTATGGTGTTCCCGCCATTGAGTTTGGACTTGAGGATTTTTCTGGCTCTCCTGATGTATTCACTTCCCGTTTTTCTTTTAACTTCAGTGTGTGCGATGTTATCAGCCTGGAGAATGCCCAAGTATTTGTAAGGTTCTTTCTCTTCCAGGTTCTTGATGTTGCTTCCATTGGGCAGTTCTATTCCTTCTGTTTTTCTTATTTTCCCTCTGTTCATTATTAATGCAGCACACTTGTCTAGTCCAAACTCCATTGCTATATCGCTACTGAATATACGGACAGTGTTTAGCAGTGATTCGATTTCTGACTGGGACTTTCCATACAACTTCAGATCGTCCATGTACAGCAGATGGTTGATTTTACTGGATGTTTTAGATGTTTGGTATCTGAGGCCTGTTTTGTTTAGTATTTGTGAAAGTGGGGTCATGGCGATTACAAACAACAGAGGGGATAGTGAATCCCCTTGGAAAATGCCTTTTCTAATGCTAACCTGTCCAAGTGTCTCACCATTGATTGTTAACTGTGTACTCCACATGCTCATTGCTTTTTTTATAGTCAATCCATGCAACACTTAGATTGGTTTTTCTTCTCTTGCAGTTTTCCAAAATCATTTTGTCAATCAGCAGCTGATCTTTTGTGCCTCTGGTGTTTGGGCAATTTCCTTTCTGTTCAACTGGGAGCTGTTTGTTAGTTAATAAGTGTTGCATGACTTCATCTGCTATTATTCCAGTTAATAATTTGAACATGGTTGGCAGGCAGGTGATCAGTCTATAATCACTTGGAACTGCACCTTTTGCTGGGTCTTTCATTATGAGATGAGTTTTCCCAGTTGTTAGCCATTGTTCAACATCACCGCCTTGCAAAATGTGATTGAACTGTTTTGATAGTTGTTTATGAAGGCTTGTTAGGTGTTTAAGCCAAAAGCCATGAAGTTCATCGTCGCCTAGCGCAGTCCAATTTTTAATTTTCTTTGCTCTTTTACTTATTAATTCTGGTGTTATTATTAGATCTTGCATTTGTTGGTTACATTTTTTGACCTCTTTCATCCAGCCTGCTTTTTTATTATAATCTATTGGATTGTCCCATAATTTCCCCCAGAATTGCACTGTTTCTTCTTTATTTGGTGTTTCTACATTTCTTTCAATTTCTCCTTCTATGCTTTGGTAGAAACGTCTCTGATTCAACTGGAATTGGAGATTCTGCCTGTGTTGTATAATTCTGGCTTCATATCTGCTAATCTTCTTTGACACTGCTGTTATTTGCTGCTTTATTATTTCCAGGACTTCTCTAATTTTCCTTGAATCTAGGTGGTATTTTTGGATCAGATACTGTTTGGTGTTTTCATTCTTCAGCTTCTTGTCTTTCATATCTTTCAATTTACTAGCATCTGATCTAAGCCTGGAGATTTTATTTTCTAATCGAATCTTCCATTTAGGTGATGTACTGCATTCTTTTTTTACAGGTCCACTGATCTTATATCCGAGCTCTTGTGTTGTTATTGTTGCTGCACTGTACATTAGTTGGTTTGTTTCTTGCAAATTATTGGTTGTTATTTCTGCAAGTGCAGCATTGACATCTTTTAATGCCTGAGAAAGTTGTTTTTTGGCAACTGTTTTTAGAGCTGAAAGTCGAAATCTGGTGGTTGTTTGGTTCATGTGCTCAGTTATTTTTTGCTTTACTTCTTGTTACTTTTCTGTTAAATGGTGTTTGGGTTTTTGAGGTGAAGGCAAAGGGGCGGTTGCCTGGTTTTGATATTGAAACAGTCCAGCAACAGTGGCATCCGACACCTCTTCCACCTGCGCCTGAGCAACTTCTTCAGTTGGTGGTAATTCTTCTTCCATATCTTGAGCCTGTGTTGCTCTTTGCAGTTCTTCCAGCTCAACTCCTGTGAATACTTTATTTCTTATTATGTATCTTCTCTGGTCTGCTAGCCTTTGTTCTGTGATTTCTGTATCTGGATGCTTCTCTTTCCAAATTTGGTACATTCTTTTTAAATAATCTCTTCTAGTTGGACTAGACTTGTAATAGCAGATCATTATTTCCTTGTTGGCATTTTTCGTATATTTTTTTCGGTTAAGCGACGTTTCTTCCAGTAACTTTGCTGTCTTCAGCCCTGGTTGCTCAACTGAAGATCCTGAGTCCTGTTGCCCACTTGCCACCAGATGTCCAGGGACTATAGCACCTGGCGCGGTCCTTGTTGACCCGGGCGACGACCGATCCGATATAGATTTATTAAAGTTACGTCTCACCATATTGTTGATGGGAGAGGCACTCTTTGTCTGGCTCCTCTGGTGAGACCTGTCTAGTATGGTTGGACCTCTGGCATAGCTCTCACCTTCCTTGGAGCACACAAGCCCCACAACCACGCCAAGGTAGTGCCTCACTGGGGGATGATGATGATGATGATGATGATGATGATGATGATAGGGGCAAGGGGCCCATTAGGATGGTCTGCCCAAGAAGGTTACTGGATCCAATAGGATTCCAAGAAATCTTGGAGGGATTTAATGTTGGCTCTGCCAGTTGATGCTCTAGTGGAGAATTGGAGCAGCCAACTCACCAGGGCAGTAGACACGATTGCTCCTAAGTGTCCTCTCCAACCCGCTTCAAAACTGGCTCCTTGTTATGCAGAAGAACTACGGGAGATGAAGTGGCAAGGTAGACAACTAAAGTGCAAGTGGAGAAAGACTCAACTCGAATCCAACAGATTATTACATATAGTGCATTTGAAGATCTATGCTCAGGCGATACGTGCAGCAAAGAAGTGATTCTTTTCTGCCTGTATCATGTCTGCAAGTTCATGTCTATGAACTTTTTGGCCATTTTTGGAAGGACAGTATAGAAATCGAATTGATGATGATGATGATGATGATGATGATGATGATGATGTTGATGATGATGATGTCTGGCCCCTTCCCCATTGAATCAGTAGTTAGAACCAACAATTACTCACTGTGACATTCTTAATGAGTTTTTTTGTGGACAAAATCTCTTGTATTCTGTCCAATCTAGATTCAAACTCCACAATTTGTACAGTATCCGAAGCCAAGGCGTTCAGCAATTCTTCATATGTGGACCATGGATCGGTTTCTGTTTGTGACTCCTGAGGATGTAGCCAAGTTGCTTGGAATGGTGTGGCCTACCACCTGACCTCTTGATCCTTGCCTGACATGGCTTATACTATCTGACAGGGAGGCTGTTGTAGAGGGCCTGGTCGAGATTATAAATGCTTCTCTGAGGGAGGGCAGGATGCCTCCTTGTCTCAAGGAGGCAATCAGACCACTTCTGAAGAAGCCTGCCTTGGATGTGTTAAGTTACACAACTTAACAGGCTTGTCTCCAGCCTTCCATGGCTGGGCAAGGTGATTGAGAGGATGGTGGCCTCAGAGGCGTTCTTACCCCAGACCTTGGTACCCTGGTCATGGGCTTGCGGCTATCTATTCGAACTGCGCAGGCATGCCTCACAGTTTTTGAGGGCCATTGGGCCAGACAGACAGGCTCAGCGGCTGCTGTACCTGCCCCCACCACCATGGTGGGGCGGAGGCCTGCTCAGCACACACCCCACCCCTGCACATGGTGACTAAAATTACAGAAAAGACACAATTTGGCACCGCCAGGGCTCATGGTGGGGGTGGAGGGCAGAGGGGAGGCCTCGCGGCGATGGCAGGCGGGGGCCTTTGTGGCAGCAGTAGAAGCAGTGGTGGTCCAGGCACCAAAATCAGATAAATGTGCCACTAGGTGGTCTTCCAACTCCAGGCGGCCTTGGAGAAAACTGATTATCTAGACCCATTTCAAACTGGCTTTCAGATGGGCTATGGGGTGGAGACTACCTTGGTCAGCCTGACGGATGATCTCCAACTGGGAATTGACAGAGGGAGTATGACTCTGTTGGTCCTTTTGGATCATTCAGAGGCCTTCGATACTATTGACATCGTATCCTTCTGAAATGTCTAAGGAGATTGGGGATGGGAGGCACTGCCTTGTGGTGGGCAGATTCCAGATGGTGTCTCTTGGAGACTGTTCTTCAAACTCTGAATTTTCGTATGGTATCCCTCAGGGCTCCGTATTGTCTCCGATGTACTTTAACATCTACATGAAGCTGCTGGGAGAGATCATCCCCATCTCTGGCAACTTTAAAAAAGATACTGAAGACCCCTGCTAACTTGGCAAAGAGGCACCTTTTAATGTGGTGATTCTCTCTATTTAGCAGGGTGAGAGTAACTGGCCCTATCCACCCCAGCACAGTACCTCCAGTGACTGTTGCTGGTGTCTATCTTATGTTTCTTTTTATTTTGTGAGCCCTTTGGGAACAGGGATCCATCTTATTTATTTATTATTTCTCTGTGTAAACCACCCTGAGCCATTTTTGAAAGGGCACTATAGAAATCAAATAAATAAATAAATAAATAAATAATAGCAATACCAGGGGATAGCAGAATAGAAGAAAAAGAAATTTAAAAAATAACAAATTACAAAGGTCTACAAATTGAAATTGAAAGGTTGTGGCAGAAAAAGACCAAAATAATCCCAGTGGTAATTGGCACCCTAGGTGCAATTCCAAAACAACTTGAAGAGCACCTCAACACCATAGGGGCCACAGAAATCACCATCAGCCAATTACAAAAAGCAACTTTACTGGGAACAGCCTATATTCTGCGATGATATCTATAACAAAAGCAACAACATTGACAATAAAATTCAGCCATCCCAGGTCCTTGGGAAGGACTCGATGTCTGGATAAAACAAACCAGTCAATAACACCTGTCTGATTGTGTAAACAATAACAACAACAACAACAACAATAATGTTCACCCAAGCTTTTGGGTGATTTATAGTTTTTAATACTTTTAATGTTGGGTTTTAAATTATTTTAAAGTTAATTATTTTAATGTTGAAATTATTTTAATTGTAAACTGCCCAAAGACGCAAGTTTGGGGCAGTATAGAAATATGTTAAATAGATAGATAGATAGATAGATAGATAGATAGATAGATAGATAGATAGATAGAAAGATCCCCAGGTAGGATTGGGAAAGACTTCTATCTGAAACCCTGGAAAGCCACTGCCAGTCAGAGTGGCTTACTGAATTATATGGACCAGTGGTTTGGCTCAGTAGCTACAGTACCTATGTTGCCCAGTGTTTCTGATGGGTGTTGCAAGAGCAGTAATGGGCTGGGAGATTTAGGCCAGCCCACTGCAGCTTTGATGGGCTGTATGTTATATGGTCTTCTGTGACTTATTACTGACCTGATATCTACTAGAAGGAAGAAAATCACTCCTAAGTGTGAAATCCTATGCACAAATAATTAGTCTCATTGAATTCACTAAGATAGAATATTGAGATGCCAGCTTCAGTAATTGCCTGTACATTTCTCAGGTTTGAAGCATATCATGTTTGAAGAACTGCGCAATATACATGTCACAATTCAGACTCACCATGAAAAGCCTTGAAAATCAACAGTTATCTAGTGTAGAGTTCTTGCCTTGACATGTATTTATTTTTATTTTATTGTTAAATTTATATACCGCCTTTCATTAAAACAATCCCAAGGCGGTTACACATGTAACAAGACAGGTTACATTCAGACAAGTACCTGTACTTACAGAGGTACATTCTCACAATGTCATCTTTGAAGTCACTTTCTTTCATCCAACAACTTGAAAGAAAGCTTGCTTTTTGTCACTAGTAGGCAACGTTTGGCTCACCAGATGCTGCTGAACTACAAGTCTCATCAGCCCCAGCTGTAATAAATTGTGGCTTGGGTGATGGGAGTTGTAGTTCAAAACATATAGAGAGCCATTCGTTGCTAACCCTGCTCTATATGAAGAGCATGAAGCATTATGAGAATCATATTTTCTCCATATAACTCAGGCCAATTCCACTGTATCAATTCCATTGCTAGTGAGGGATGCTAAGAGCAACAAAAGGGAACAAAAGAGCAACAAAATATATTGGGTATATTTGATGCAAAAGCAAGAGTAAGGAAACAGCCAGCCTGCTTTTCAGTAAGGTGACATGTTGACAAGTGACAAAGGGAAGGCAAAGTAGGGGTGTACAGAACCAGTTTGACCGGTTCACACTTGAACCGAACTGGCCTAAAAAAAACGGTGGCCCATCTGAGTTCAAACCAGACCAGCTCTGTTCCAATATGGACTGGTTCAACCTGGTTTGAGGGCTATGCTTGTAAAGCGGAATCAAGTAAGGATTCCCCTTTACAAGCAAAGGGACTGGGGAATCCTTTAAAAGTCTTCTAAGGGTGGCCTGGTATGGGGCAGCGAGAGGGCACCTTACTGGCTTCAGGGGTGGCAGCAGTGGCGGCTGGAGCTCCCTGCCACCAGCACGGGCTGGCAGCGGTCTAGTTCTGGCCTCTTTACATGCACAGAGGTCACACAATCGCCTCTGTGCATGTGTGGAGGCAGGAACTGGGGCACCAATGGCCTGTGTTGCAGGGGTGGGGGTGGTGCTGGAAGAGTTTAGAGGAGCCTGCAGACTGGCAGTTCAGTTCAAATTTTGTTCAGTTTGAACCAGTTCCATGCACACCCCTAAGGCAGAGCTGTCATCTCCTATTTTGCTTCAGTCTTCTCCCAAAATGTGAAATTTTCCAAGATCACAAAGCAGTGGCTGATATTCCGCACAAGGGTACATAAGCCCAGTAATGTTGCATGCATGCAAGATGACCAAATGATGTTAAGCAAGAGTACACCTATTATTTCTAATGAGATTACGCTTTTGTAGCATCATTTGTGTAGTTTTTGTATTTGCGCAACTTGCAGGAATGCAGCATTATTGGGCTGGCATACCCTTGTGCAGCATGTCAGTCACAATAGATAGGGGCATGAAGGGAATGTTAATAATCACATATTTTCAACTTAAATGAAAATCTTGGTCGTTCAAGATATTTTCTCCTGGTTTTTTTCAGGGGGAAATTATGTCTGAGCATCACTATCTATCTATAAATATCTGTGATGAAGTGTGGCTTCCTGGGTTTTTATATGTGTGTGCACTGAACATTCACAAGCACCACCCAGAACTATTTTAGTTTCTGGAAAGCTAACCAATTATTATCTACTGTCCGTGCAAGTCACAGCAGCAGGACAAACTGAACCCAGTTGCAAATAAAGTGATGGGATAATTAAACCATGTTGTGTATATTCATGTAATACTTAACAATTGCTTGAATTACATAGAATTAAGTTATGGAATTGATTTTTTAAAATGAAGTCCTCAGACAAAAAATGGTGTATGTTTAAATTAGGTATGTTTATATGTAAATCAGAATCCATAAAAGTAACATGACTGATTCTGTTATGCTTGGAATTGTCCATTTATTGCTCTACCATTTCGCTTTGTTCTGATGCATTACGAAATCTTTAAAAAAAGTTAAACACTCACACATTCTTTAAATTTAGGAAACACTCTATTAACTTGCTTACCAGCAATTGGTCCTCTAAACCTATGGTATCATTTCCAAGAAGTGAACATAGAATCCTATTGTGAATGTTCTTTCTGGCACACTCATCACAGGACCAATAGGGGGGCTCAAAAGTAGTTTACAGCCTCCTTTTCCTTCTCCTCTCTGGGCTGCTTACTGTCCTTCTTGGGTATGATACTTCCCTGTGTGACTCAGCCCTCAAACCAGGATCTAGACTCTCATCCTTGGTCAGCTCCTCCCTATATACTCTGATCTCTCTTTATGGCCCCTCCAGGGCCGTAGCCACTATTGGGCGACCGGGTTCAAAGAACCCAGGCCACCACCCCTCAGGGGCCATGCTTCGCGGCCCTGACATGCCCCCGGCGTCTGATGTCAGATGCTGGGGTGCTGGTTTAGCTCCTGAGCAGGGCCGTGCAGCCCCGTTTGGGAGTTAAATGGCTGGTGCTGCATTTGCAGCACAGCCAGGAGCGGCTCTTCCCTGCCTTAAAGGCTGGCAGAGCTACTTCTGGCCGTGATGCAAACGCAGTGCTGGCCCTGATCTAGCTCCTGAACAGGGCCACGCAGCCCCATACGGGAGCTGGATGGCCAGAGCTGCATTTGCAGTGCAGCCAGAAGCAGCTCTCCCTGCCTTTGAGGGAGGGAAGAGCTGCTCCTGGCCACACTGCGAACGCAGCACCGGCCTGGATCTAACTCCTGAGTGGAGCTGGGTGGCCCCATTCAGGAATCAGACCATGCCCCTCGCATCTGACATCAGATGCGGGGGCATGGCTAACCCCCACGTCTGACATCAGATGTGGGGGGCGGGGTGAGCAGGGCCGCCATGGTGGCCGGACATGGGCCCCCGGCAGTCTGACTCTGCTAGTGGGGCCCTCATCCATGCTTACACCCCCTCCTGTGTCCTGCAATCCTCACTAGCCCTGCTTTGGCTTTCCCCTTCATCTCTCTCTAACTCTAGTCTTTGTCTTCCCCAACTGGGCATCACAAGTTCCAGTTCCAGCATGGCTGTCTCTGCCCCTGGACTTCTGTCTTCAGTCAAGAAACTGAGCACTGGAACCATGATAAACCCTCACTCTCCCTCACGTTGGGTTGGCTGTGCAGCAGGAGTCCTTTGGGATATTCTTGACACCCATAGCTAGAATTGTGAAAGTGAAACCAAATAACTGGAGGAGATCCTCAAAATTCTATCTTGCCCTGTAATCCTGGAAAAGGCACAGGTTATCTTAGGAACTATAATCTTTTCAGAGAGAGACTTATTTTTGGAAATCCATGGGAGCTGCTGCTCCCCTACCAGAAGAAAAATAAAAGAAGAACCAGCATAAACGAAGAACTCTTGTTTGGCAAGATGGGATCAGAGACCATAAAATGGTTCCAAATTGAAACAAGTCAAATAGAGGCCAATTTAGCTGCAGTGTCTCTCTATACAATAGATATCCATAGATATTAATCTATATAATAGTTTATTGTTTCATAATTTTCATTTCAACTCAAACCTACATATTGCATATTAGATATTATTAAAATAGAGAAGGCACCCTATTTTATAAAAAGAAAAACCTAAATATGGTAAGTTGAGGATTAGTTCTGAATCAGAAACTGCTGGTTCTGGCAATGCATAGGAAGACTGGAGAGATAGACGCTATGGATGAACATATGTAGAACCAAGTGCCATATTTCTAAGCTAGTACAATGGTTTGTGCAGAAAGATATGCAAACACTGTACAACATATCAAATAACTGAGGATGTGAGTGCTGGTTTACACACAGAGAGAAAGAGCTATCCATGCGCAATAACTAGCAACGACATTTCAGATGAAATGACCAGCCTTTAACAAAGCTATATTTTTGATTGCAACAGATGCAGTGGAATGGAAACAGGTATCATTTACAATATGATCCTATGCATGTTTACTCAGAAATAAGCTCATGTGGCTTACTCTTTAGTAAGCATGTTTTAGGATTGCAGCATTACACTACCTTTAAACAGGAAAATCTATTTTCAATATTTCTAAATGGGCAAAGGAAGGTCTTTTCTCATGAGCTTTGTATTTATTGGTGGAAAACATACGGCACATTTCAGTCACAAAACCTTCTTAGGCAGAATATATTCTGAGCTGAAAGGTTCTCGGGGGGGGGGGGGGGGGTTAAAACACAACTTCTTGGAATCTTGTTGATTGACTCCATGAGGGCTATCATAGAGACAAAACTATTTTCCTGGAAAATCTTAGTCATGAAGTTTATAAACTGAAGACCTGTTTAACAATTCAGTTTACTTGGGTTTCATCTACAGGGCAAATGGCCTTTAATGAAGAATTATCTAAACTGACTTTAAAATTACCTACTCTTTAAAAATACCTCATTTGTAATTAAAATGTCCAAACAAGTTTAGGCCAGCCAGACTGTTGTTTCCCATAAAGCGGTACTTTAAACCTTGAGCTTTGGGTGATTTACAGCTTTCAGCACTATAAAATTAATTTTAACAATTAAGAGAATTGTGCTTTCTTTTAATATTAGCCCTGGTGCACATTTTTCTTTTCCACAAAAATGGCATATGTCAGAAGAGCAAAGAAAAGAAGACAAGCTTTTCTGGTAAGAACTAATCTGCCTTCTTTCCTTTCACTATAATCTTAATTACCATTCTTACAAATTAGCCCACTTCTGTCTTGAATGTTCACATGTCCTCCATCTTGAACTGGGGTGGATGACACCATCACAAACTACGCCATTGAGGTGTCCCTATATGTCACTCACTATATGGCACTCACTACAACTGTACCAAATTTGGTTCAAATTGGTTAGGTGGTTCACAAGTTAGCCCACTTGCACCTCAAACATTCATGCATCCACCATCTTGAACTGGGGTGGGTGACATCATTACAAACTATGCCATTGAGTCGTCCCTACGTGTCCTTACAGCTGTAGCAAATTTGGTTCAAATTGGTTAGGCAGTTCACAAGCTAGCACACTTGCATCTCAAATGTCCATATGTTTGCCATCTTGAATCGGGGTGGATGACATAATCACAAACTATGCCATTGAGGTGTCCCTATGTGTCATTCACTACAACTGTACCAAATTTTAGGCTTGTGCATTTTGATTCAGGCACAAATCGATTTGTGCCCAAAAACGGCAATTTCAGATGATTTGTCTACAAATCGAAACCAGAATTAGACCTCCAATAATTTTTGTTTACAAATTGAAATGAGCTCCTCTCGGATCCAAAGTCTGTGTACTTCAGAAAACACTTTGGAGCTCCATTTGCATTTCAGCATTGCATTTTGTCCTGTTGATCTCTCCACTCAGCAACTAAGTGTTTGTCAAAAGGATTATCAATTAGCATAGCAGAAGATAAGATATGCAAAAAGGGGCACATCTTCTTTGAAGACATTTCCTTGGCCATGAATGATTTAGTTGAGAATGTGCTGTATTGTATTTAATTGTGTACTAACAATGCAGTGATTAACCGCATTCTAAGTACACAATTGAAATACAATACAGCACATTCTCAACTAAATCATTCATGGCCAAGGAAATGTCTTCAAAGAAGACGCGCCCCTTTTTGCACATCTTATCTTGCAAAAAGGGGCACATCTTCTTTGAAGACATTTCCTTGGCCATAAATGATTTAGTTGAGAATGTGCTGTATTGTATTTCAATTGTGTACTAAGAATGCAGTGATTAACCTGAAGAGTAGCCAATACAGTGCCAACTCTAAGTAACAATATCCAGAGCTTCTACTCTGTCTGGAGCTAGCAAAAGCCCTCCCCACCCCTTTTCTCTCTCTGCTTCTCCTGTATTTTCAGCCTTAAAAAAAAAGGCGTGTGAAGGTGATTATTTACCTTTATTAATACTTTAAATATACTTTTATACTACATTCCAGTTTTTCATGTTTTTAGAAAGATAGGCTTGGGAGAGAAGGGGATTATATCTACTTTTATGTGTAAAACATATTTCATCCATGCTTGCACGCCAGCCTGCCTGCACAGCAGCCTCTATTTGTTGAATTCCCCCAGACTTTTTAAATGTTTGTTTATTGTTGAGTGAGTTTATATTTATATATTTATATTTATATGATTGTCGCTGCTGCTGCTCTTTGTACTTTGTATTTATTGTTTTTATACTTGGGTCTTAAATTTTTTAAATCAGATTTTCCTCATATTTTTCACCTAATATTTTAACTGTATCACATTTATAATCTTGTTTTTAAATTTTGCTGTAAACTGCCTTGGTTGTTTTAATGAAAGGTGGTATATAAATTTAACAATAAATAAATAATATCTCACCTTTCCTTAATGATTTATTTGCCATTACACATTGTACTTGTACTTATTATTCATTATTATACCCCGGTTTGGGCCCGGGGTATCTGAGGGACCGCCTGCTCCCACGGGTTGCTGCCCGCTTGACAAGGACATCTGAGGGGGCCCTGCTCCAGGTGCCGACAATGAGGGAGGCCCGGCTGTCGTGCACTCGGGACAGGGCCTTCTCTGTTGCTGCCCCCAGACTCTGGAATGCTCTCCCAGTGGCCATTCGTTCCTCGGACTCCATCACGGCTTTTAGAAAGCTTTTAAAGACTTGGCTTTTTACCCAGGCTTTTACATGATCGTTTTCTACTGCAGCTTCTTTGTGTTTTTATTTGTTGTATTGTTTTTATGCCTGTTTTTATGTTTTTATATTTTTAACATGATATTTTTATTGTCTTTTTATTGTATGTTTTTAACTTTTGTAAACCGCCTTGGGGTTATCTTTTTAACGAAAGGCGGTATATAAATGCAAAATAAATAAATAAATAAATAAATTATATCCCGCCTTTCCTTAGATACAATCCTGAGGCGTTATTCCTTTCAAGGCTGTGTTTGTGTCTTTTGGCCCACCAGAGAAGAGAAGAGCCTTGCTGTTCTCCAAATTATTCATTTAAAAAATTAGCTTGGGAGAGAGGGGGATTCTATTTAATTTTGGTATTTGAACATAATATTTCTTTCTTCCTGGCCTGCACTGCAAGCAAGCCTCCTGCCTCCCGTAGCAACATCTCCACATGGGAGGAGGAAAAGAAAGGAAAATGTGCAAAGGGGTGATTTTTAAGTAATTGCTGGAGACTGCATGTCTTTGGGGCAGATCTGGGGCAGAAAGAGGTCTGCTGGGGCAAAACAGTGGGTTGGGTGGAAGTGCCCTAAGGGGTGCCTGCCACAACCCAGACTCCCATGGAATTGGCCTAAGGACTGCTTTCTTGGGAATTGTCAAAGTTGGAGTGTCTTTGGGGCAGATTTGGGGCAGAAAGGGGTCTTCTGGGGCAGAACAGTGGGTTGGGTGGAAATGCCCCAAGGAGTGCCTGCCACAACCCAGACTCCCATGGAATTGGCTTAAGAATGCTTTCTTAGGAATTGTCGAAGCTGGAGTGTCTTTGGGGCAGATTTGGGGCAGAAAGGGGTCTGCCGGGGCAAAACAGTGGGTTGGATGGAAGTGCCCTAAGGGGTGCCTGCCACAACCCAGACTCCCATGGAATTGGCCTAAAGGCTGCTTTCTTGGGAATTGTCGAAGTTGGAGTGTCTTTGGGGCAGATTTGGGGCAGAAAGGGGTCTGCCGGGGCAGAACAGTGGGTTGGGTGGAAGTGCCCCAAGGGGTGCCTGCCACAACCCAGACTCCCATGGAATTGGCCTAAGGGCTGATTTTTAAGTGTGTGCCTTTGGGGCAGATTTGGGGCAGAAAGAGGTCTGCTGGGACAAAACAGTGGGTTGGGAGGAAGTGCCCCAAGGGGCGCCTGCCACCACCCAGGTTTCAAAGGAATTGATCAAAGGGTTGATTTTTGTGTGTGTTTGTGTGTGATTTGGGGAAGTTTGAGTGTCTTTAAGCTTTTACCCCATAGGGAATAATGGTGGTTTCAGCAGCCCCATAACTGCACTTGGGGAGCACTGGTGTGGTGCTGAGCGAGTGTTGGTGTAGTGCACAGAGGGTGCCAACCACTCCCCTGGATTGCTAACCCATTGGGGTACTGGGCTTTGTTGTTCCTGAGGTGTTGAGTTTAGATTCTCTGGTAGCAAATGAGATTTTTAATGAAAAACCATGAATCCACTCACATATGCTACCAGAGAATCTACTCTCAGAACACCTCTAGAACAACAAAACCTTGTACTTCATGGGTTGGCAACCTATGTGGGTGGTTGGCACCCTATGTGCACAACGCCACCACTTGCTCTGGGCCACCCCAGTGCCCCTCAAGTGGAGTTATGGGACTACAGAAACCTCCATTATACCCTATGAGGAAAATCTGAAAGATGCATAACTTCATTAATTCTTTAAAAACCAGCCCTTTGCCAAATTCCTCTGAAAAAATTGTGGTAGCTTCCTTGTACCAACTGGACACTACCACTAACCACACTCCACTCTGGGCCACCCCTTTCCCCCCTGCATGAAACTATTCTTTTCCTGAAACCTCCATTATACCCTTTGGTGAAAATCTGAAAGATGTGCAAACTTCAAAAATTCACCCAAAATTAGCTGTTTGCCCAATTCCTTTGAAATTTTTGTGGTAGCTTCCACTCATTGGGCACTATAACCTCCACCCACTCTTTTGGCCATGTGACCCATTTTTTAATCCAAATTAATTCAGATTTGGATTCGGATTAATTTGGATACAAAACAAAACTGGGGTGATTCGGAAGGCTTAATTTTGGACAAAATGCAAAATGGGGTTGATTCGGATTTGGTACAAATCGAAACAGAAAAAATACAAAACGCGCAACCCTACCAAATTTGGTTCAAATCGGTCAGACAATCCACAAGTCAGCCTGCTTCCACCACAAACGTTTATGCACCTGCCATCTTGAATCAGGTTGAATGAAATCACTACAAACTATGCCATTGAGGCATCCCTATCAGTGTTCCCTCTAACTAGGAATTCCCAGATGTTGTTGATGACAACTCCCATAATCCCCAGCCAAAGGCCATTGCAGCTGGGAATGCTGGGATTTGTAGTGAATAACATCTGGGAATCCCTGTTAGAGGGAACACTGGTCCCTATGTGTCCCATAGAGCTGTAGCAAATTTGGTTCAAATCAGTTAGGCAGTTCACAAGTTAGCCCACTTGTGCCTCAAATGTTTATGTGTCCGCCATCTCTAATTGGGTTGGATGACATCATCACAAACTACATTGTTGAGGCATTCCTTTGTGTCCCTACAACTGTACCCAATTTGGTTCATATTGGTCCAGGCATTGTGAAGTTGATATCGGAGGGACACACACAGGCACACACACAGAATGCCGGGTGATCTCATAAGCTTACTTTCCTTAAGGAAAGTAGGCTAAAAAAACCAAACAGTATGGACAGTCTGACAGACAGGACCCCAGAAATGTTGGTTCCTGGGCAGAAGGTTCATGTGGCTCCTCCAATGTGGTAAAAATGTAATAAATTTTTTTAAATGATTGTTTGCTACCCTTTTATGGCATCCCAAAATCTGCCACCTGAAGTGGGCCACCTCACCCTGTCTAATGGGAGGCCCTAGAACCTAAAGTTAACCTAAAGTTACAGAAGGAAGCTTATGAGTAAGCAGCAAGCTAGTAATGGATCCCAAGGGGCGGAACAGATGAGGTATTGCATGATAAACAGTAGCTTATTATTTGGGCTTGGGAATCAGAGTGGCAGAAGAGAGGCAGAAAGCAAAAGAGCTGCGAGATGGCATACCAGTGGAAGTATGCATATTTTACTCAGGGCAGTAAACATGGCTTACATATGGTACTTTCCCACTTTAATCCTCACAACAATCATGTGAGATAGATTAGATATAATAATTTTAGGTCACTCGGTGAGTTTCATGGCTCACCTACAGTCTTGAACCCAGACCTAGCCCCCCAGTACACAATGCCAGTTCTCAATAACCCTATTGAGACATTATGTTGTATGTGTGTATAGGTGTCTGTACACATTAGCATGTTTTTACATGAATGTACAAGCATTCATTTCAAAAGTAAATCTAGGTATAGGCCCCTTCCAATGCAGACATGAAAGTGTATTGTTGCACATGCATTAAACATAAAAAGTGAACAGGGCTAATGAGTATGTGTGAAGGAGGTTGTAAAAAAGCGGTGAGATTATCTAGATGAAGCACTGAAGGGTGTCAAGCCACAAGCCAGGAGAAATTAGTGAAGCAAGGTCTCTAATTCAAGATCTTCAGGATGCATTTCAGGAGAGGAGTAACCTTTTAAATATTAGGCAGTTAAATGCTGTCAGTTGGCCCTGTTAGACACCAGCCTGTTTTTTATAGGTGTTAGCAGACATTTACTGAATACTAGACACACTTCTGTTCGGCAGTTGTGCATTTTGCTCCTTCTAACTGGGCAAAAAGCACCAAGGTAGTGTCTAACAGGAATAGCTATTGGCATCTAGGAACACAGGAAACTACCTTATACTGAGTCAGACCGTGGTCTATCTAGGTCACTATTGTCTACATAGACTGGCAGTGGCTTCTCCAAGGTTACAGGCAGAAGTCTCTCACAGTCCTATTTTGGTAGAGATG
The DNA here is from genome assembly GCF_027244095.1 of Hemicordylus capensis. Lineage (NCBI taxonomy): Eukaryota > Metazoa > Chordata > Lepidosauria > Squamata > Cordylidae > Hemicordylus > Hemicordylus capensis. The sequence goes on along the minus strand of NC_069657.1, from coordinate 392,931,059 downwards.
TGCTGTGCGAACCGGCTCAGGTCAAGCCGGTTCACCATCATACTGGACCAGGCCCGTTAGACTCAACATTGAGCCGAACTCTCCCCTCCAGGCTGGCTTAGAGCTAGATCAGGGTTCTAAATGTTTAAAAAAATTAGCTTACCGGCGGGTCTGGCGACCTCCATGGGGTTGCGGCCACAGCCATGGGGCAGGGTCTCCAGAGTTTTCCCCACCCTCTGCTGGCCCCATGGTCTTCTATGGGCCGGTTCAGCCCATTTTCAGACTGTTTCAGAACATTTAGAGCCCTGAACCAGCTTGAACTTGAGCTGAGCTGGGGTTCTAGTTTAGGGGCACAAAACCAAACATGCCTGGTCCAGTTTGAGTCCAGTCTGGACTTGAACTGAACTGGGCAAGCCAGTTTATTATTATTGATTGATTGAATGATTGATTGATTTTTTAACATTTATATCCTGCTCTTCCTACGAGGAGCTCAGAGTGGTGTACATGCTTATTTTTATCCTCACAACAACCCTGTGAGGTAGGTTAGGCTGAGAGATACATGACTGGCCCAGAGTCACCCAGTGAGTTTCATGTTTGAATGGGGATTTGAACTTGGATCTTCCCAGTTCTAGTCCAACACTCTAACCACTACACTATCCTGGCTCTTTTTTGCACACCTATATCTTGGGAGATGCCAGGGAGCGAACTTGGAACCTTCAGCTCTTCCCAGAACGGCCCCATCCCCTGAGAGGAATATCTTACAGTGCTCACACTTCTAGTCTCCCATTCATATGCAACCAGAGCAGACCCTGCTTAGTAAAAGGGACAATTTATGCTTGCTACCACAAGGCCAGCTCTCCTCTCCTATATTTAGCAGGGGACGACATCTGTCCCTATTCAGCCCAGCACCATATCTCTCCAGTGTGTGTGTTTGTTTGTTCAAGACTGTGAGCTATGTATACTACTCTGAGAACTTTTTGTTTAAAAGTGATAAACTAATATTGATGATGATGATAAATTAATAATAAGAAACCAAGCATCACCCCAAAGCCCCTATCTGTTAACTGATAAGTTCAGAATAAGATTATTGCTTCAGTTCACAAATAACTAGAAATCTGAACAAGAGCAGAGACTAATCTACTTCCCATTGAATTGCTTCCAGTGCATTAGCCTGTTCCTCCCTAGTAAGGGCCTTGTATGCCTTTTAAATGTTATTATACACACCACTGCTTCTGAAATATATTTGAACAGACATAAAAAGCAATCATCAACACAGGTGTCATTTCAGGCACATTTCCCATGTTTTAAACATATTCATCTTGTAACCCACACACTGAAGCACCAGACAGAAAGTAAAGGGAACCGAAGTCTGCAGAAAAGTTAGTTTTGGCAAAATTAGAAATGAAAACAAAATGTAACAAAATGCAGATGGGTTAATCTGCCAATGTAAAAAGAAATTGCAGGAGGGTTTTCCTCTTCTAACATGACTTTTTAAAAAAATTGCCAAATAACATGAACACTTCATTAAAACTCAGTGTCCAGGAATTCTGTTTTTAATGCAAAGCTGTGATGTAAGTCCAGATGTAGGGTGTAATGAAAATAGTTATGATCTCAACTCAGTTGCATATATTAAATGTAGCACAAGTTAGTGGTTGGTTTGAACCTTTTAAAAACTCTAGGATTCAATTCCAAACATGTACACAGAATTATATTCTAAAACATAAAGTTATAACACCCTTTAAATAGAGTTGACATTATGAAACACAGATGCAAATCACACCTAGTGGGCAAACAAGGTTATGGTTGAGTGTAATGTGTGTGGGCGTATAAAGTTAGTTTTATTGTTTTAATACTGTTGTATTTTGCCTTAAGGAACTAAGAAATTTATGTACAAACAAGAGTTTCTCCTTACACTGGTGATTTTCAAGTGTTGGAGAACAAGAAGCCAGAACAGACTCCACAACACACTCCATGGTAGGGATTTTCAAACCGGTCCGGCAGTTCCAGGGTTTGGTTTGATGGTTCGGGGGTTCAGGGTTGAACCAACCCCTCCCCCCCGTTCCATCTGGACTGAAACCAAACCCTGTCGCATGTTCGCGAACTTAAATTTTTTTTAACCTTTTAGCCCCTTTGATGGGCTTCGTCTAGGCCGCCGGGGGGGGGGACACGCAAAGGTTCCCCCTCCCCCCGCCAGCCTCCATCATCACCGCCATGGCCTGTCCAGCTGCTTTTTCTGGCCCATTGCTCAGGGCATCACAGAGGCCATTTGCGCATGCGCAGTGGCCATTAAAAAAATTTAAATGGCCGCTGTGCATGCACCAATGGCATCTGTGAGGTCATTGGCAATGCCAGGGCTCACAGAGGCCATTGGTGCATGCGCAGTAGCATCCAAAATGGCCACCACACCAAGAAACAGAGGCCCAAATGGGCCAGAAAAAGTGGCCAGACGGGCAGCGGCAGTGACGATGGAGGCTGGGGGGGGAGGGGGAACCCTTGCGGACCTCCCCACAGCCTAGATGAAGCCTCCTGAAGGGGCTAAAGGGTTAAAAAAGATTTTTTTAAAAAAAAATCCATGAACCCCCTTGGACCGAACCAAACTGGGGCGTTCGAGGGGATGTGGAACCACACTGGGTCGGTCAGGTTCAAGTCCAGTTTGAATTCGAACTGAACCGGGCCAGCCAGTTCCATGCACAGCCCTACTCCATGGAGGGCCACATGGGGCCCCCCTCAGGAGAAAGATTCTGTAAAGAGGGGAGACACTGCCACATTCACTTTTTTATGCTTCCCCCCTTCAGAACTATTGTTTTAATTTAGTTTGAAAATTTAATTGGTTAATAGACTGAAATGCACTTGATTTCTTTAAAGATTTCTTTAAATCGAGTAACAGCCCTAATTACAATATTACTGTGCACCAGCACTAGTTGGTACATTTGTCTTTTTTGAAAGAAGAAACAAGCTGTTCTAGTAAGAACTAATCTGCCTACTTTCCTTTCACTATCCCTACAACTGGATTAAAATTGGTCCAAATTGGTTAGGTAATTCACAAGTTAGCCCACTTGTGTCTCAAATGTTCATGCATCCACCATCTTGAATTGGGGTGGATGACATCATCACAAACTATGCATTTGAGGTGCCCCTATGTGTATCAGATTTGATCCAAATCAGTTCCCACTAGCATCTCAAATGTTAACGTGTCCACCAACTTGAATCAGGGTGGATAACATCATTACAAACTATGCCATTGAGGTGTTCCTAAGTATCCCTATGCCTGTAGCAAATTTGGATCAAATTGATTAGGCAGTTCACAAGTTATTCCAATTACACCTCAAATGTTCATGCGTCCTCCATCTTGGATTGGAGTGGATGACATTGTTACAAACAACACCATTGAGTTGTCCCTATGTGTCATTCACTACAACTGTATCAAATTTGGTTCAGATCGGTTAGGCGGTTCACAATTTAGCCCACCTGTGCCTCACACAGTTACGTGTCTGCCATCTTGAGTTGGAGTGGATTACATCATCACAAACTACGCTGTTGAGGTGTCCTTGTGTGTCCCTACAAGTATACCCGATTTGGTTCATATTGGTCCAGGCATTGCAAAGTTGATGGGTGGGGGGAGGGACACACACACACACACACACACACACACACACACACACACACACACACTACCGGGTGATCTCAGAAGCCTACTGGAAAGCCCCTTTGAAGAAAGGGACAAAAAAATTTCCAGGAGAGCTGAATGGTTAGAGAAGAATCCAGAAAGGACAAGCAAAAGGGAAAAAAATAAACAGGACTGATTTAAGTACAGGAATTTTCAAAACTCAAGAGTACAAATAAGGTACTGCAAAGGTACTTAAAAGAGCCACCTAATAGCACAGTGGGGAAATGACTTGATTAGCAAGCCAGAGGTTGCCGGTTCAAATCCCCGCTGGTATGTTTCCCAGACTATGGGAAATACCTATATCGGGCAGCAGTGATATAGGAAGATGCTGAAAGGCATCATCTCAAACTGTGAGGGAGGAGGCAATGGTAAACCCCTCCTGCATTCTACCAAAGACAGCCACAGGGCTCTGTGGGTGCCAGGAGTCGGAATCGACTCGACAGCACACTTTACCTTTACGGTACTTAAAAATAAGAGCCTGTTCTTATTCTGTTAAGAGCCTGTTAAGAAGACTGTTCAAGAGCAGGGCTACTTCCCAGGGCTAACTCTTCTAGCTCTTTACAGTGCCCTGTCTGCTTCCTGCAAACAGAATATTGCAAAGCCTACAGAATATTGTACGCCTGCAGTCTCTTGCTTACTGAAAACACTTTCTGCAGCTGCTGCTGTACACACAGCTGTAAAATGCACATATTCCTCCCACTATCTCCCCCTCCCCCTTTAAAACAGCTGTAGCATACCTGTCAGCATGTCCTTTGTTTTCCGGTTCAGGTGAATGGGGAAATAGGGTCATTTTGGGAGGTATGCTGTAGGGATTCTAATTTTGACCAGAGTGGCAGCTGTGGAGGAGGGACTATTTAACCCCCCCCCCCCCACATGCCAGTTCCCTGATCTATTCTGCACCCCAGCAGAGGTGCTGCTAGGTAGTTTTGGACCCTGGACCTACTGAGCTTATGGGGACCCCTTGGAAAATAAGCTTCCTCTCCGTATATATACATTTCACCACAAACCCGCAGGTGTGGACCACGGAGCTTACCAGCGACCTCAGGACGAGCTCAACTGATAGCACCCTGTGCTTGTGGTAATGTGTGCATGTGTTAGTGCACACTGGCCATACCCCAGTGTATGACATCGTATGCAAGGAGGCATGGTCACCAACAGGAAGATGGGAGAGGTGCCCTTCTGTCTGCTGCACTCGGTGCTGCATTCATGCGCTGTTGTAGGTGGGGTGGATGTAGTCTTTCTCTGCCCAACTCCAATGGCATGCAAATGAAGCCCAGTGCACCCGACATGGGGGATGGATGAGCAAGGACAGATGAGCAATTCTGGTGGACCTGTGAAACTGTGAGGGAAAGCAGGAGTGAGCCTTTGGAGGTCCCCAGAAGTGCTTGTGGCTGCAGTGGCCAGGGGACATTCATCCTCCTGTGCTCAATGGTGGTCATGCATCTGGTCTAGACCAGAGTGCATTTGGGATGGGGGAGACTACACAAACCCCAAAGGATCCATACATCTTCTTGACCACAAACCCACATATCTGGGCCAGAGTGCACTGGCATACATACATACATATTCAAGCCCCAATGGATTCGCATAGCTTCTTGACCATTTACAAACTAACTAGGATGCAACATGTGTCCCTTGCTCCACAGTACAAACACAAAACCAACCTGGACATATTGTATATTCTTAAAGGGGAAAAAATTAAAACCACAACATATGCCCCTTGTTTCACAGTTATCATGCAGACCTTTGGGATCACAAACCAACGACAGCATAATGCATTTGTCTTCTTGTTGTTGTTTTAAAAAGTTGTTTGTTTATTCAGATGTAACAGTTCCACTTTCACTAGATGTGAAGTACTCCACAGAGAGAGATAACTGTTTCTGGCAGCTTTACTGCAGCAGGGGAAATTCATTAAATCACAGAATTGACTAACTTCTTTGAAATAAAAATACACAGAGTCCTGTCATCTTGGACTACATGTGTGCCCAATTTCAGACCTCTAAGCCCAGCCATTCTGGAAATGTAAAAAGTTGTGCAAAAGAGAGGGCATGTTGCTCAGGGCAGTTTACATTAAAATAAAATATATATAACAATTAAAACAAAAAACCAATTAAAAGCAGATTAAAATAACAATTAAAATTAGATAACATTAAAACTAAATGTCATTAAAAGCCAGGCTAAAAAGATGAGTCTTTAAGACTCTCCTGAAGGCCTCCAATGAAGACAATCATCTTATCGCCATAGGGAGTGTGTTCCACAATCTAGGGGCAACAAATGAAAAGGCCAGATCCCAGGTCACCACCAGATAAACCCCTCCTGATTATCTCAATGAACGGTAGGGATCTTGTAGGGAAAGGCACTCTCTCGGGTAACCAGGAGGGCTTTAAAGGTAATAACCAGCACTTTGTACTTGCAGCTGTTTGAGAATAGGCATAATGTGGTCTCTCCGGGGTACCCCAGACACCAATCTGTATGCTGCATTTTGTACTAATGGAAGTTTTTGAACTGTAAACAAAGGTAGCCCTACATAAAGCACATTGCAGTAGTCCAACCTGGAGCTTACCAGCTGGTGTACCACTGTTTTCAGGTTATTCTCAAGAAATGGGTGAAGTTGTTGAATCAGTTGCAGCTGGTAAAAAGTGCTCCTATCCACAGCCTCAGCCTGAGGCACCAGGGAGAGACCTGGGTCCAAGAGCATTCCCAAGCTACGAATATGTTCTTTCTGGGGGAGTGTAACCTTATCTAGAACAGGAGGTTCTATCCCATCTTGCAGATTATGACCCCCAACTATGAGCACTTCCATCTTGCTTGGATTCAGTCTCAGTTTATTATCCCTCATCCAGCCCATTACTGTCTGTAGACAGGTATTTAAGAGGCAAATGCCATTTCCTAATGTTGATGACAAGGAAACATTGATTTGGGTATTGATGACACCCAGCACCAAATCTCCTGATGACCCCACCCAGTGGTTTCATGTAGATATGAAAAAGCATTGGTGACAGAATGGAACCATGGGGGACTCCATATAGTAGCTCTTGCTTTGAAAAGCACCACCATCTGAAATCTACCTGAGACATAGGAGTTGAACAGTATTCCCTCTAAGGCATGCACATGTGCATGCACTCACAAGTTTTTGGATGTCCACTCAGTTAGTTTTAGGTCTCACTCAGGTTGAATCAGGAAAGCCCCATTCTGAATGCACATGCATACATACTGCCTCAATACTGCCGCCCAGAACAAAACTCATTCTGCACAAAGATGAAAAAAATTAGAGAGAACACTGGAGCGGAACCACTGTAAAACAGTGCCTCCTGTAAAATAGCTTTTCCACATGGAATGTGGAGTGAAGTATTGTCTATCGTGTTTGCTTTTCAAAGAGATAGCTGGCAATAGGATTGGAATTTCAGAAGTCAATAGGTTTGAGAAAACACTGCCTTACATATAGGGGTGTGTGTGTGTGTGTGTGTGTGTGTGTGTGTGTGTGTGTGTGTGTGTGTGTGTGCAAACTCGGTGTCAACTCGTACCTACCCTCAACAACATCCTAGTAAAAGATTAAGTTAACTACTGCCTGAGATCATCTGGGCATTTGGAAAACTACTGTAACCCCTAAGATGCTAATCTTTTCTGCAACAAGCTGTGCCTGAAAATCTGAACTTGCTTATTTGGTAGTAAAATCTAAAATTGCTTTCTTTGTTTAAAAGTTATCTCAGAGTAGTTGACTGACTTTGGAAGAAGGGGAAGCTCCCTGGTTCACACGCCCCAAAAGGACTGTGAAGCCCAACTATTTCCCCACTTAAATACAGATATAAGTGGAACCACGATTTTATATTGCCTGAATGATTGATTGATTGAGTGCCGTCAAGTCAGTGTTGACTCCTAGAGACCAGATCGACACTCTCCAGGATGATCAACTTGGCCTCCAAGGTATTCAACTTGGCCTTTAACGTCTCCCAGTGGTGCATTCATTGCTGTCGTAATCGAGTCCATCTACCTTGCTACTGGTCGTCCTCTTCTTCTGTTTCCTTCAGCTTTTCCCAGCATGATGGACTTCTCAAGAGAGCTGGGTCTTCGCATAATGTGTCCGAAGTATGATAGTTTGAGCCTGGTCATTTGTGCCTTGAGTGAAAATTCTGGATTGATTTGTTCTACGATCCATTTGTTTGCTTTCCGCTTAGCTTGACTTGGAACTTGCACATGAGCAGTACATAATCTGTTCCACAGTCGGCCCCTGGCCATGTCTTTGCTGTTATAACTGAGCTCTTCCACCTCGTTGCGCCAATAATGTGATCAATTTGATTTCTGTGTACTCCATCTGGTGATATCCATGTGTATAGGCGCCGCTTTAATTGTTTGAAGAATGTGTTAGCAATGAAGAGATAATTGGCTTGGCAGAAACTAATAAGTTATTCTTCTGCTTAGTTTCTGTTTCCTAAGCCATATAGGCCAACTGTGTTTTCCACCTTACTTTTTCCAACTTTGGCATTCCAGTCTCCAACCACCAGCATCACATCTTGCTTGCATGTTCTGTCAATTTCAGACTGGACTTGAGCATAAAACTCATCAACTTCCTCTTCTTCTGCATCAGTTGTTGGGGCATAGACTTGAATAACTGTTATGTTAAATGGTTGTCCACGAAATCTAACTGATATTAGTTAATCACTGACCGCATTGTACCCAAGTGCTGACATTGCTATATCCTTCCTGACTATGAAAGCAACACCGTTCCTTCTTTGTTTTTCGTGACCTGAGTAGTAAACAGTATGATTTTCTGACTGAAAGTGTCCCATTCCAGTCCATTTTAATTAGCTGATGCCCAAGATGTCAATCTGTAGTTGATTCATTTCATCTTTCACTGTGTCGAGCTTTCCCATATTCATGCTTCTTACATTACACATTTCCATTGTAATTCTGTCTTTGCAGATTTGGATTTTCTTTTCCCGCAGGGCAACATCAGCTGCTAGTCATCCAAAAGGCTTTAGTCTAACCACGTCATAAACACCATCAGTACTCTGAGAGATCCTCAGCTGTAGTAGCATGTTGAGTACCATCCGACCTGAGGGGCCATCATCCGGCACTACATTGACAATCATTCCATTTTGTCTATCCATGTGGTTTTCTTGGTAAAATACAGGAGTGGTTTACTATTGTCTTCTCCTGCGCAGTCTGAAATGATGCATTTGTCGTCGTTACCGAAGTGATCATCCGCCTCCAGCACCTTCCTATATCGCTGCTGCCCAATATAGGTGCCTGCTTGCTTTAGCTGGGCAGATGGTATGTCCTTCATGCTTTGGGTGACCTACTGGGAGTATACCTCCCGACATACTTCGCTCATCCCTCCCAGGAAACCCCCCGCCATGATGAGGCAGCTTAGGCTTTTAATTAGATTTTGTTTTAATTTTGTTTTAATTTTGCTTTAATAGTTTTAACTTTTAAAATTTTAATTGTTGAGATGTGTTAATCTTTTTATTGGTTGTTTTTATTGTTTTGTAAAGCGCCCAGAGAACTTGTGTTTTGGGCGGTATTAAAATATGTTAAATAAATATGTTAAATAAATAAATAAATAAATAGCAAGACAGGGTGGGGGACTATTTTCATTAAACCACTAATATTCCTGATTCTACTCCACTGCCTTGTCCTTGCGTTGCCACAACTATTTCTTCTGGATCATACACTGGCGACGAAGGTGGCATGAATCCATACCCAGTGATCAATCGCCGAGCTACAAGCTATTTGCAGGACTATACTCCTTCACAATAGATGGTCATGAATCTGTGGACCAACCTTTGATCTGTGTTCTTGTTACATGTATATAGTTTAGTGTTCCAAATATTGTTATTATTTTAATGGGACTGGTCTTTTATTTCGGGGAGGAAATGGGGGATGTGATGTTTTTGGTTAATCCATTCTTTGATCCAGGCCAGCTTTTGAATGGTGCTTTAGTTACTTTTAGTCCAGTCCTGGAGTAGATGCGGGACTATCAGCCAGCAGCAAGAGCATTGAATGCAGACTGCACTTGCCTCTCTGTAAATAGTATCTATGTTCATTAAACCATTAATATCCCTGATTCTACTCCACTGCTTTGTCCTTGTGTGCCTCAACTATTTCCTCTGGATGTGTAGTGTTTTCTTGGTATATCTATCTTTTTGGCAAGGCCTGGGTATATAACCATTAGAAAAGAGCCTCCTTCTACTTGCCTGGGCCATGTTTTCATGGAACATGAAACTACTTGTCAGGAATCAATTTTCCAATGAGACTGCAGAGATTGACACTTATGGAAGAGGCGGATTTTAAACTAACTACAAATAAAAATTTATAGGCATGTTTCCTACCCAAGTCAGCAATGCTCTCCAGTTATGCTGGTTTTCCCACTGCCCTTTTACAAAAGGTACATGTACAAACTGGTGCATATTATGCCATATGTGTGTGGGCCTTCTGGTTTCATGCTAATACTATTCCAGTGAAATTGACAGTTGGATGCAAACAAACCAGTCACCATGACTGCTACATTTATGTTATGTTGAGACACTGCTTATTGCTCACTAGACATACTTACTAGAACTTACTAGGAATAATGTTATTATCATGAGATGGAGGACCAGCAGGTTTGCATAGTCTGGTTACTAGTAATTGTTGAAGTATGAAAATCATTCTCATGAATCATTCTCAAGAATGGGGGCCACTGTATTTTCTATATACCTTGTACTCAAGGCATTATACTTTGAGTACTGGGTCTGGAAAGATACAGAGCCCATTTACTTTCCTCAACCTTTAAGCTAATTGATTGTGCTCTGGCAGATCACTAGCTTTCTGTAGCCCTGTTCAAACATTATGTTGTACATGTGTTCAGATGTCTATACTCATGTACATATTTTTGTGTGAATGACTGTGTGCATGCATTCATTTTAAAAGCGAACCTGAGTACCCTTTCAAATGGAGCTACAGATAGGACACGTAATTTGTAGATACATTCAATGTAATTAGGTCATGCACATGAGCAACCCTACCTAGGCATGCACAGCCCTACCCAGGTAGGGATGCTTGTGTGGAGCACCAGGATCAGGCCCAATCCCAGTGCTGCCCCACCAGGTAGCCCAAGTGTTTTATAGCTGCTTCCCTCATAAATACAAAGTGAACTTATGTTTGCTTAACTAAGACTTCATTCCAGGAACAACTCCATTTTCTCCTTCTCCTTTTCCTCCCTTTTGTTTTTGATTCCACTCCCTACACTTTCTACAGGATCCCACTGGGACAAATGTCTGATCAACAAAATATAAAGGACTGCTAGATAGAATACAACACATCAATCCCCTATATAACAGAATTGAATTGATTACAAATTGGTGAAAAAAGTCTTGAAGTCTTTTAGATGGTTTCCTGTCATGCACACTTCTCCTAATTCTTGGGGTCTCTGGCACAGGAGATGTTAGTGATTTGTTCTCTGGTACAGAGGATTGTCCATCACTTTCATCATCCTCATCCATGAGGTCAAAACTGGAGGCAAGATCAAATTCCTCTACAATTTCTCTCTTGAGATCAGACTCCCTTCCCTCTTTTTTCATAATATGCATGCCTGAAAGTCTCAAACAGTTCCATTTCTTTCCATCATCCAATATGACATAATCTCCTCGGATTTCAGTTCTTTGTTTTGGTCCAGAATATCAGGAGCATCCCTTTCTCACTTTATAAGGCAGCCATACACAAACAAAGTCCCCCACTTGAAATGTTTGCTGTTTTGCACAAGGTTTCTGATTTCTAATCCACATACAATTTATATTTTTGTTGTTTCTTCCTTCACCCAATCACCAATCTCTATATCCTCAGAGTAAGATGGCATGGAAAGCCCTATCAGTTGTTTTGGTGTAAATAAGTTTGGTGGTAGCTTTGCGTCCTCTTAGCAGTTCAAAAGGTGATTTTCCAATAGTAGGATGAGGAGTAGTTCAATAAGCAAATAGAGTTTCACAGATTGCCTCTTTCCAGAGTTGTTGTTGCATAGTAAAGTAAAGTGTGCCGTTGAATCAGTTTCAACTCTTGGCACCAACAGAGCCTTGTGGTTTTCTTTGGCAGAATACAGGAAGGGTTTACCATTGCCTCCTCCCACACAATATGAGATGATGCCTTTCAGCATCTTCCTATATCACTGCTGCCAAATATAGGTGTTTCCCATAGTCTGGGAAACATACTAGCAGGGATTCGAACCGGCAACCTTCTGCTTGTTAGTCAAGCATTTTCCCACTGTGCCACTTAAGGTGTAACTTAAGGCATAGTAGCCAGTTGTAAACTTTCTTTCACTAATCTGTTCATTCTTTCCACTAAGCCATTCCCTCAAGGATGGTACAAGGAAATAGTCTTGTGTTTTATCCTATAGTTATGCAAATTTTGCTTCATTTCAAATGAGGTAAGCTGTGTCCCATTGTCAGTCACCAGTTTTTTAGGAAGACTTTCTCTCGCAAAAAATGCAGCCATGAAGTGGATCAGCACCAACTCATTGAGAAGATACAGCTCACTCACTACATGCATGTATGGTTGAAGATGTTCAGGTACCTTTTTTTAACATGGCTATCCATTAGTTATGTAAGGTTTAAGTTCAGTAAGCACTTGATCAGCACTGAGGGCCACTTTTCATTCAGAAGACATAATTGTTCCGTGAGCGGATGAAGCTGTTTGCACAATTACGAATCCTTCATCCTCATCTTCTGTAATCTCTTCTTGACCTGGAAGTGGAAGCCAAAATAAACAATCTGCAGTTGTATTCTGAAGACCTGGAAGATATTCCACCCAGAAACCAAAGTCCATAAGTCTGGTGATCCATTTGGCTATTCTTGGAGGTCGCTCGACTCAATCCCTGAGTGGTAAATAAAGCAGACAGGAGCTTATGATCTGACTGTAAAGTGAATTTTCTGCCCCCCAAGTAAATTTTGATAGTTTTTAATGTTTTAGAATACTGTTTAAAAAAATTTTAATTGTCGTGTTTTTAAATTTTTTGTTTCTGTATTAAACTAATGTTTTACTTTTGTTTTTATCTGGTTGTATACCGCCCGGGGATGTAAGTTTGGGGTGCTATAGAAATACTTTAAATGAATGAATGAATGAATGAACGAATCCTCAAGTGCCACACTGCCCAGAAACATGCTGAAGCGTATTTTTCAATGACAAAACACATCTTCTCTGATGCAGTAAGCAATCTGACAGCAACTGTAACTTCCTTGTCCCCATTTTGCTGGGTCAAGGCAGTACTCAAATCATATTCAGAAGCATCAGTGGTTACAATAGTGTGCCTGTTGGCGACGTCAAAAGAAGTTAGAGGAGCAGGGCTTTCAGCAATGGCCAATTTGAAAGCTAACCTTGCAGGATGCAACCCAGTTAAATGCTACATTCTTTTAAAAAAGAAGACATGATGGAGAAATGTTTGAGGCAAATTGTCGAACAAATCTATCTATCTATCTATCTATCTATCTATCTATCTATCTATCTATCTATTTCTCTAAAGTTGCTAAGCCCATGTGTGGCAGCTCTCGCAAGAGTCCGCAAGCGAACTGCTGGCAGGGGGAGAGGAAAGCAGCAGCACCTGTGGACAGCCGCAGGTGTGGGGGGGGAGAGAAAATGGAGGTGGGGGAGAAGAAAATGGCGGTGGGCAGGCGGGGAAGAAAACAGTGGTGGCGGGCGGTTGGGGCGAGGGCAGGGAGAACTCGGGGCACAGATGCTCTGCACCCAGCCCAGCTAGTTTAGAGTAATACTCACAGAGTCCTAAAAAATGAGTGACGTGCATCCTTGTTGTGTGGCTCTGGCGCTTCCTGAATAACTTTCACTGAGTCTGTTTTGGGATGTATGCCACTCTGAGATTTTGTGTGTCCCAAGTAAGTCACCAAGTGTGTGCAAAACTGACATTGCTCTGCAGAGATAGTAAGTTGTCAGAGTTTTCTTAAGACTTCTGTCAGTTTATCATCATGCTCCTCAATGGTTTTGCCATACACTAAAATGTCATCCTAACAGTAAATGATGCAATCCATAGTCCCGGAAATTGCTAATCCAAAGGGCAGTCTTCTGAATTGAAAAAGACCCTCTGGGGTAATGAAGGCTGTATATGTGTGAGAACCTTTGAGCAGAACAATTTGATGGTAGGCCAAAGACAAATCCAAAGTTGTGAACACAGAGGCTTCTTTCAGAGAAAGCACATTTCATTGATATTGGGTAATGGATGACAATCTATTATCATGTTGGAGTTCACATCTCTTAAATCTATGCACATTTGAAGCATACTGTTTGATTTTCATACAAGAACAGTCAGAGAGATCCATTCTGATGAATCAACAGGCTCTATAATGTCAGCATGCTGGAGTCTTGAAAGCTCCTCTTTAAGTTGTTGGTACAATGCTATGGGTACATTCCTCACTTTGTGTTGTACAGGTATTGCATTTGCCTTCATCTGAATTTTATGTTTGAAGTGTATGGAGTGCCAGGAGTATCAGAAAAAAACATCTGAGAAATCAGCAATCATGTCAGCATATGGATTCTCCATCATCTGTAATACAGGTTCCGTGCTATTTGGGTCTAACACTATCTGGAGATTTTTCTGATGTTTCCAGCCCAATACTGACTCCTTTTTGTGACACCTACACTTGCCCTTCTGCAGTACATCCTTTATATTTCAGGACAGCAGTGAAGTATCCATTTATGGTAATAGGGGAACCTCCATATCCCCATGCATGGATGTCTGACAGCTGCAGGTGCAGATCTGATGTAGTAAGGAGTTTCTTGTAAATCTGATGGAAAATGACAGAGAACCAGAATCATCCAGCATCTGCACTAGGGATGTGCACAAATTGGTATTTGAAGAGTGGCCATTCAAAGCATCAGCACTAGGGAAGCACCATTCAAAGCATCCACACTAGGAATGTGCACGAATCATTCAAAGCGTGGTTGCTGACCATTCAAATGGCCACTACACATGTGTGATGGCCATGTGCCAGCATTGTGTGAGGGCAGCTGGGGGAGAGTGCTGCCAGTATACGATGATAACTGGGGGGAGTGTCACTGATACAGGAAGTGGCAGTGAGTGGCAGAGGAGCAGATATGCACCTGATCTCCTCCCTTTTAAAGGTGCTGGGGATGTGCTACGACTCATGCTTCAAATCGCAATTTGTGAACATCCCTAATCTGCACTGCATGGCCAGTAAATTTTACTTGACAATGTGAAGAAGCAGGCTCTGAGTCTGTCACACTTGAAACGCTGTCAGAAAGTGATTCATATGCCTCATCCTTATATAGTGAAGCAGTAATGGAGCAGACAGAAGACTTGCAAACCTTAGCAAAGGGTCCTCTTTTCCTGCACCTGTTGCAAATGACCCTCTGTCACTGAAGGACAGTGTGCAAAAATGGCTTTGTGGGCAGAGTCTCCACCTCGGTAGCAGTAGTAGTTCCTCCTTTCTTGTGCTGCCACTTTATGGGGCAGTGCCATATGAGAAGATTGGGATTGGAAGGATTTAGACTTTCAAGAATCTGGTTTTGGGTTACCAGAGAGAATGATCTGGCACAGTAAAGAGCATTTCCCACCCTCCTAGCCATCTCAGTAACTTTATCCAAGGTAAGTTTCAGCTCCAGTAGCAGTTTTTCATGCAGTTTGGAGCAATTTGTTTTCATAACAATCTGATCCCTGATCATTTCATCAGTAAAGTTGGCAAACTCAAAGGTTACACTTAGCATGCAATGCTGTGACATTTTGATCGATTCACCAGGCAGATTCAACAGGTAGCTGGAAGTAGAATAGAACTTGTAATGGTCAGCAATCATATTCAAAGTAGGGCTGAAATTATCGTCTAAGGCTTGAAGAGCAGCTTCATAAGGGTTGGCATCCCCTTCCAAGTTGATAGGAAAGGGCAAATGAGAATATATTCTTTGGCCTTCAAGGCCCAGGCAGTGCAGCAATATAGCCTTCTGCTTTGTTGGAATAAAATCAGGGGTCTGTATAGTAAGGAGGTAATTGCAGAAATAGGACCTCTGTCGTTTCCAGGGAAGAGCAGGTACTCTTGGAGTGGACAAGAAAAAAAGGTGATGGTGGGATCTGAGCCATGCTGCAGTGGGCATCCAGTGAACAACAGAGTTCAGGACTGATAAGGAAATAGTATCTTCAGGGGTTGTGCAGGCCAGGATAAACAATCAGCAGCAGAAGCAGTAGTAGAATGCAGCAGTTCAGGAAAGTAGGCCCAGTGATGCAAAAAAAGGAAGATGAAGGAACCTTCACAAGCTTTGCAGGCTCACACGCATAGCTGGTTCAGAATCTCATTGTCAAATGTTTCATAGCTGCTTCCCTCATAAATACAAAGTAATCTTATGTTTGTTTAACGAAGACTTTATTCCAGGAACAACTCCATTTCCCCCATCTCCTTTTCTTCCCTTTTCTTTCTGACTTCAGCCCCCACACTCTTTACAGGATCCCCATGGGGACAAATGTCTAATCAACAAAACATAAAGGAAGCATGGGCAACGGGCACTGGAAACTGGCATTCAGCTCTGAAATTGTATTTGTACACTTGCCATTTAAAGAGTGAAGGGGTGGGGGGAAGCGGAATTCAGTCTGCAACGGAAAAACTGGCTCCTGCTCCTGTTTGTAAGTACATCTGGACACAGCCTAACCATTCTTTGGAACGTGGACAAAAAGAATACTGGTTTCCCTCCCTGCTTACTGGTTTTAAGTAACCTATCATTACTATATGATCTAAATATCATTTAAATGTAATTCATATACTGTAATGTCATTCATTGTATCAAAGCTCTGTCTAAGGTACATAGGAAGTTGGCTCATACCGAGTCAGGCCATTGTTCCGTCTAGCTCAGTTTCGTCTATAATAATTAGCAGCTACTCATATAGGAGTCTTTCCTACCATGTGCAGATGCCAAGGGTCAGATTAGATGTGAATGTAATCACACCGCTGATCCTGGTATGGTTCCTTTTTTCTTCTGGAAATAGCATGCATGTGGGCCTGATCAAGATTAGGGCACAGGGATTAGGGCTAAAACTCCCCTACCCCTTGCTACCTGATTTGGATTGGGCCCCCAGCACATACTATTTACTGAAAAAGCAAGTACAGCAGTTTTAAGCAAAACTAATGTAGCCTACTTTCTAATTCGGTATGGTGACTCTTACTTAGGATCCCCCTCCCACATGCTGTGAATTTTGTTTATATCTGACTACCATCACATGGGTTACAAACAGGAGTTGTATATAATTGAGTGGCTGCCATCTTGAGCTACCATGGTGGATCAGAAGAAAATACCCCTGTTTGGATCCCTTAGGCCCACCTAAGGGATGTGCTGTGAACTTGGTTTGCATCTGACTGTAAACAGTTATTATATGAGAAACATTTATCACAGAGAGACAGGGCGATCTTATAAGGCTCCCTTCTGAAAGTAGGCTTGAAGGCAGCGGGGGAAGCACGACCAGGGACAATAACATGATTAAAGTCTCACCTAGTTTTAATTTTGAGTTAGAGATTTCTACCTCTCCTTGCAGAGCTAAAGTTACCAGAATTCCCTCAGAATAGAAGGGGCAATGACTGTTAAATAAGTTGAAATAAGCAGTGTAGATATACCATTACTATCCCTGTCTCTCTACTGATGCTTGTGACCAAAAAAAACCTATGGTAGTAATGCAGTGCAATGAACTTCAGTGGAACCTTTTGGAGCTACTGCAAATTTCACAGGTCATGCGTTGCCCGTCGGAATCTGCCCTTCCATATGAACCTGCCCAAATGTTGAGATTACAAACAACAGAGGGGATAGTGAGTCCCCTTGGGAAATGCCTCTTCTAATGCTAACCTGTCCAAGTGTCTCGCCATTGATTGTTAACTGTGTACTCCACATGCTCATTGCTTTTTAAATAAATATCTGAATGTTTTTGCTGACACCAGTTGTTTCTAAACATTTTAGTATCCATGTTTGAGGCAATGAGTCGAAGGCTTTCTTGTAGTCAATCCATGCAACACTTAGATTGGTTTTTCTTCCCTTGCAATTTTCTAAAATCATTTTGTCAATCAGCAGCTGGTCTTTTGTGCCTCTGGTGTTCGGGCCATTTCTTTCTGTTCAACTGGAAGCTGTTTGTTAGTTAATAAGTGTTGCATCACTTCATCTGCTATTATTCCAGTTAATAATTTGAACATGGTCGGCAGGCAGGTGATCGGCCTATAATCACTTGGAACTGCACCTTTTGCTGGGTCTTTCATTATGAGATGAGTTTTCCCAGTTGTTAGCTATTGTTCAACATCACCACCTTGCAAAATGTGATTGAACTGTTTTGATAGTTGTTTATGAAGGCTTGTTAGGTGTTTAAGCCAAAAGCCATGCAGTTCATCGTCGCCTGGCGCAGTCCAATTTTTAATTTTCTTTGCTCTTTCACTTATTAATTCTGGTGTTATTATTAGATCTTGCATTTGTTGGTTACATTTTTTGACCTCTTTCATCCAGCCTGCTTTTTTATTATAATCTATTGGATTGTCCCATAATTTCCCCCAGAATTGCACTGTTCCTTCTTTATTTAGTGTTTCTACGTTTCTTGCAGTTTCTCCTTCTATACTTTGGTAGAAACGTCTCTGATTCGACTGGAATTGGAGATTCTGCCTGTGTTGTGTAATTCTGGCTTCATATCTGCTAATCTTCTTTGACACTGCTGTTATTTGCTGCTTTATTATTTCCAGGACTTCTCTAGTTTTCCTTGAATCTAGGTGGTATTTTTGGATCAGATACTGTTTGGTGTTTTCATTCGTCAGCTTCTTTTCTTTCATATCTTTCAATTTACTAGCATCTGATCTAAGCCTGGAGATTTTATTTTCTAATCGAATCTTCCATTAAGGTGATGTACTGCTTTCTTTTTTTTACAGGTCCACTGATCTTATATCCGAGCTCTTGTGTTGTTATTGTTGCTGCACTGTACATTAGTTGGTTTGTTTCTTGTAAATTATTGGTTGTTATTTCTGCAAGTGCAGCATTGACATCTTTTAATGCCTGAGCAAGTTGTTTTTTGGCAACTGTTTTTAGAGCTGAAAGTCGAACCCTGGTGGTTGTTTGGTTCATGTGCTCAGTTATTTTTTGCTTTAGTTCTTGTTACTTTTCTGTTAAATGGTGTTTGGGTTTTTGAGGTGAAGGCAAAGGGGCGGTTGCCTGGTTTTGATATTGAAACAGTCCAGCAACAGTGGCATCCTCGATTTCCGACACCTCCTCCACCTGCGCCTGAGCAACTTCTTCAACTGGTGGTAATTCTTCTTCCATATCTTGAGCCTGTGTTGCTCTTGCAGTTCTTCCAGCTCAATTCCTGTGAATACTTTATTCCTTATTATGAATCTTCTCTGGTCTGCTAGCCTTTGTTCTGTTATTTCTGTATCTGGATGCTTCTCTTTCCAAATTTGGTACATTCTTTTTAAATAACCTCTTCTAGTTGGACTAGACTTGTAATAGCAGATCATTATTTCCTTGTTGGCATTTTTTGTATATTTTTTTCGGTTAAGCGACATTTCTTCCAGTAACTTTGCTGTCTTCAGCCCTGGTTGCTCAACTGAAGATCCTGAGTCCTGTTGCCCACTTGCCACCAGATGTCCAGGGACTATAGCACCTGGCGCGGTCCTTGTTGACCCAGGCGACGACATATCCGGTATAGATTTATTAAAGTTACATCTCACCATATTGTTGATGGGAAAGGCACTCTTTGTCTGGCTCCTCAGGTGAGACCTGTCCAGTATGGTTGGACCTCTAGCATAGCTCTCACCTTCCTCAGAGCACACAAGCCCCACAACCACACCAAGGTAGTGCCTCACTGGGGGAGGTAGTTCCTCACTGGGGGGAGGTAGTGCCTCACTAGTAGTGCCTCACTTTATTATTTATTATTATTATTATTATTATTATTATTATTATTATTATTATTATCATTATTAGGCAGATACCAGCAACAGCTACTGGAGGGATGCTGTGCTGGGGCTGTATAGGGCCAGTTGCTCCCCCACTGCTAAATATAAGAGAATTGCCACTTTAAATGGTATCTCTTCACTCAGTTAGCAGGGGTTCTTCATTGTAAAGCCTGGGGGCCAGTGGTGGCCCCCATCAACCCTAAGTGTGGCCCCCGACTAATTGTCTCTTGGGTCTATGCGAAGCATCAGCCAAAGCTGAATAGTCTGCACAGTCCCACAGCACCATGTGGAGACAACCATTCCCATTGTGCAGTGCTATGGTTTTAAGGGAAGCTAGCTTAACCCACGCAGAGCATCTGTGCGCTAGTACTTGATTGCTCCCCTCAACCCCTGCCACAGCCCCCCTCACCTCAGAGATCTCCCCCCCTTTCTCTCTCCTCCACTAAGTCTTCCCTTCTATCTTTCTTCTCTCCCTCCCTTCCTGAGTTAACAGATCTTTTTCATCTTGTTTCCTCATTTAATTCATATAATGGCAGCCTCCTTCTCCTGAAGGGGCTCTTTCCTTCCTCACAAACCCTCTCTTTGCAGACCCCTGCCCACTATCTTTTTATATATATAGAATCCTCTCCTCTACAATCAAGAACATCTTCCAACCAGTAACAGTTGCATTCCAACTGATCTTAATCATCACAGGCTCCTCCTCCTCCTTATCTACATATGGAATCCCCACTGTCCAGTCACCACGGTGCCACAGGCTTCTCTTCCCTATCTGCATGTGGAATTCCCACTGCCCAATCACTATGGTGCTTCTGCTCTCACAGTCTCCTCCTCCCTATCTGCATATGGAATCTGCACTGCCCAATCAGGTGCTTCTGCTCGCGAACTCTCGTGAGAATTGCCATGCACGGGATTATCCACAGGTACGCCTTAGAGAATTATATATAGAGAAGAGATGTTGCCTTTAAGGAAACAGAGCCCTCAAGTCCCTGCAACATCTTTGGAAGGCATGCACAGATTGCTGGGAACTGGACCCCTTCCCAGTGCTTCCCTCCTAGCAGAGGTGCACCTAGGTAATTTTGGCCCTGGACCTAAAGTCCTTTGGAGCCACCCCACTCTCATTTTTTAACACATAGGTTCTTGAGGGCACAAACCACACCACCCAGGAAGGGCTAAAGAGGGTTTTGGGGCACCCAAGGGGTGTGGAGAGGCCCTGGATTTCGGCCCTGAAGTCCAGGGGGAAGAGTGCCTCTGCCTCCTAGAGCTCTTAAGGCAGGGCTCTGAATCTCTTAAAGGGCCCTCCCAGCATGAGAAGAGCACAGCACTGTGTGGAGGTCAACACAGTGGGAAGTGGCTCTCATAGTGACGTGTTTTTGCCAAAGTGGCCCCCACTTGAAAAATAGAGAAGATCACTGCCCTAGATCCTGCACTAAAAGATTCCTAATTATCTCCTCTGTTCTTCAAACCTTTTTGCCTCTGATAGGAAACTCCTCCAGAAGGAACATCTTATACTGTATTTACCGGAATCTAAGACTAAGTTTCTTCCAAGTTCAACCAACAGTTGAATTCAACTGTTTAAGCTCATACTAGGAAGCTGGTATGTGCCTCATCTGCCTGACCACACACCAACCAATTTGGACTTAAGACACCCACCTGGTGCTTCTTGCAGACCTCTCCTTGCCCAGCCTTTCAATTTCTCCAATGAGATCCACTTCCTTGGCTTCGCTCACAAGACAGCAGACTAAATAACAAGTGTAAAGCTGCTCATTCTCTGCTCATTCCCCACCCCCATGTCCCATGCCCACCAACCACCAGCCTAACAAAGCCTCCACCTTCTCCCTTTTCCTACCCCCCATCCTTCTGGGAGTGGCACCCCCATTCACTGTGCATCCAAAATTGCCAAATACCATATTTTCATGTGGAGATTGCCATATACCATATTTTCATAGTGTGCCTCTGCACTGTACAAAAATAGACTTTTATTTATTTTCTTAGCCTTGCTGCTGAATCTGTTTGCTCCTGGGAGGTAGTCTAATATTGCTTTGCCTCTGTCTGCACTGTGATTTATTATTCATACTTGCAAATTTGGTTTCAAGTAATTCCCCCATTTTGGTCTCATAGCATAGGTGCACATATGAGTAGCATAGGCAGATGTGAACAAGCATGGTAATGGTAATAGCAGCATATAAATTTAATAAATAAATAGGAAGAGGTGGGTGTTTTTTTTAAAGAGAAAAATGGGGCATAACCACACCTATACTTTGCACTGGATGCCACAACCTGTTCTGGTAAATATGTATCATGTTTCACAGTAAATAGGTTGAAGAATGAAAGAAAAGTACTATTTCCGACAGCCAACAGAACAATGGTGAGTTCCTGTTCCATTTTCTCCAGCTGAATGCCACAGGAAGTTAGTGCATTGTAATTTTAGTGTATTACTCATCCCTGCCCTCTCCTCCTTTTTCTCTAATTGGACAGCATTTGGTACAATGCTCTGAACATGGGCATTAATGTGCTAGATCCTTTTTAATAATGCAATTTAGTCATTCTACAGTCAAGTTAGTGCTATTTCCTTGGCAGAAATGCTGTATTGGTTTCCCACCATAATCATGCGCACACATAATACTTCCATGAAGATTTCGTTGGAAAGATATGCTACTGTTCTGCATGGAAGTGAATAAGAAAACAGAGACTAGAAAATTAGGCTTCACTCTGGCAGTCCATAATACAACCACATGAAGCCTTCCCCTGACTTTTGGATATATGCCTAAGCCTCTCTCCTTGCTGCACCAGTGTACCTGCTATCCTCTCATATTTGCTAAAGTGGTGATTCTCTTATATTTAGCAGGGGGAGAGCAACTGGCCCTATCCAACCCCAGCACAGCATCCCTCCAGTGGCTGTGGCTGGTATCTGCCTTGTGTTTCTTTTTAGATTGTGAGCCCTTTGTGGACAAGTGGACCGTCTTATTTATGTATTATTTATTTTTCTCTGTAAACCGCTTTGAGAACTTTGGTTGAAGAGCAGTATATAAATAGTTGTTGTTATTGTCGTTGTCGTAGTACTGCTGTGCAATCCAGATGGAAATGAATCATACAATAGAATATGTACAGCAGCCAAATAGATAGCAGAGAACCCACAATTCAGAAGATACTTGTGCATGCTGTGCACAATACTGAGGGAGAAGGTTTACAATGCCCATAAAAACACCCCACCCATATGCCTGTATTGCCACAGCAACAAGCAAAAATTCCAGCCTGAGGACAAACAGTACACATCACAACCCAAGAAAAAAGACCAACCTATAGGTAGCAGTGACCAGCAGCAAACATTCATATGGAAGAAAACAAGTGTTGCTGTTCAAACCTGATTCTAGCAAAAACAGCAATTTACATCACAATAATAAGCAGGGCAAAGTGTTTACTAGGCACAGCTTGGTCTAAGTCCTTATATCTGTATTAATAAAATGGGCTAACAATTTGCAAGCATTCCTTCTGTGCCACAAAATGACCACACACTCTCCCTTCACTCCTTGCTAGTTGATGACCAGAAGAATTGCTTTATTCTGCACATGTTGCTGCCAAGAACCCCTAAAAAGACAAATTCTAGGAGACTAAATGAGATAGACAAATGAAGATATCTATTGCAATTCTTTTCATGATGTTTTTTCTATTTCTTAAGCAAGTTTGTTCATTTCCTCATAATTCTGTGAAGGTCTGGACTTCCTGTCAGTAAAAGTACTTGAGGAAACTAACAAAAGGTTTGTCAGGAGGCATCATTTCCCATGCTTTTCCACTGGGAGGCATTTCCACATTTTCTGGGAAATTAACAGATTTTTCCAGGTTTTACAGTTTTTCTGGTAATGTAGGTGAGGTCTAGAACCTACTTGCCCAATGGCATGTTTCTATCTTTTGTGGCTTTGTCTGGGAAATTAATGTCAGTGAGAAAATGAGTGAGTAAGGCCCAAGAAGCTGGAGCTCGTTCTCTCTCTCTCTCGATGTATAGATATATATATGCACACACACATATACATACACACATGTGTGTGTGTTTGTGTGTGTGAGTGAGAGAGAGAGAGAGAGAGAGAGAGATTTCAGTTTTACAAAGTGCTTAGGCACATGCTTAAGTTTCACTGATTGTAAACTGAACCAAGGCCTCAAATCTTTCCTCAGGAAAATGTTTACACAAGTCAATAGAGCCTTTGTCTGGGTAGCTAAAATGGGGCTTCAAGTTTTGGCCCAGTACTGCTGTTCCAAGTCATTATTTATTTGTTTGTTTTTATCATATTTATATACCCCCTGATATATGTATCTCTAAGCAAAGTACATTATAATTATACATTATATATATACATAATACATATACATTATACTTATACATTATAGAAATCAAATTAATAATAATAATTATTATTATTATTATCCAAAATACAATACAAAAACAGAATAAAAAACAATTAAAACACTTCCACAAAATAAAAGCAATTAAAACAATGTCACAGAATAAAACAGTTAAAAACAATTATCATCACAGTCTCAATTGATGCTGCTCACCCACCCACCCCTGCCTTTCCTCCCAGAACTATTTCTCAATTGGCTGTTTAGTGTGCCCACACCGCTCTTCATTTTCACAGGCATTCCTAATTTGTCAGTTACAGATAGTTATACAAGTACTGACAGAGTTGCACAGTCTTGTAAGCATCTGTATGAGAGCAAAGAAGATTTAAAGTGGCCATGACCGGTCATTTGCTGAGGGTGGAGTATGCAGCTCAGAAAAACAGTAATTTAACTTTCATAAATTCCATTTTACGTTTTTAGGAGAAATGTGTATATTTTGCTTGAAAGTGTAAACAAAACCAAAATATATAACTGGTTTTTTTTAAAAAGCAAGGCCAAGATTTTGGTTGTGGGAGACGTCTGTCTTTGTCCATTAAGATAATCTCCAGCTCCTCCATACTTCTGAGAGGAGGAGGAAATTCCTTATGCCATGATATAAACATTTATCATTGACATAAACTCTTAATAGAACGTACAGAACAGAAAATGTAAGACAGCCACACAAACAATATTTCCTTCCATGTGGACTATGTGACTCCAAGGAAAGACCAATAAAGCCGAAGCCCATGTAAGTTCCTGTGAAGAGAGTAAACAAGTACATTTTCAAAGGGAGGGTGTGTACGAGGTCAAGTAAATTTGTGGGGAAACAAACATTCATTGAACATTCACTCTGCAAACACAGGAAGTGCTACAACACAGAGGGAAGACAAAAATCTGACTAAAGCATCCAAGTGAGCAGGGAAGTATTATAACTCATATGGCTGTGACAGTTATTCTTTATAGCACACCATCAAGAGACAAGGTAACAACTTCCACAGGGATAGCCACGTTACTCTGTTGCAGCAAAGGCAAACAAGAGTCTTGTGGTACCTTACAGAACAAAAGATTTATTGTGGCACGGACTGCATGCATCTGGCTTCATTTTGCTTTGGGATGAAGGCAGAGGAACAAACTGCATGCTACATTAAACATGTGTTTTGGGTTGTCATGCTTGGTATTTTTTGTTTGCTAAATAGTAGCCACCAGGGGATTAGGACTGTGGCAGGGCAAAGGGTTAAAGGAAGGTTTGATAAATCCCAGGCAACAGGCAGCCATGACACCTAGAAATTTAACTGTGGTGCCTAGACTAGAATATTCAAAGTGGTAGAGTTAAATAAAAATATACAGATGTCCCAGGCACTCCAGTCTGTCCCAAATATGTTACTCCTCCCATCCCACAACCGCACAAAGTCTTTCACTAAGTCCAATAGTTTTGTCAAGATGTGATGGTCCAGCTCCTAAATTTTGGGGCTGGCTTCTAGATTAAAAAAATTGTCAAAGTTTGGGTTGAAGACCCCATCCCTCCACACTGTAGACCCAGTCCATGTCACCCTGCTCAGCTATTTAGAAAATAAAAACCAAAAACATACTTAACCTAATGTATAGCTTGGTCCCAAACAGTTCAGCTGGAGGCTTCAGTAAGGCCAAGGATGTAAGGCATTTCCCCCAAGGTGTGTATCCAACTTATCTTATATTCATTCATTCATTCATTCATCCAATAAGATGGATCCTTCTCAACATGGCTCAGGGCGGTTTACACAGAGAAACAACAAATAAATAAGATGGATCCCTGTCCCCAAAGGGCTCACAATCTAAAGAAACACTCAAGATAGACACCAGCAACAGTCACTGGAGGTACTGTGTTGAGGGTGGATAGGACCAGTTACTCTCCCCATGCTAAATAAAGAGAATCACCATGTTAAAAGGTGCCTCTTTGCCAAGTTAGCAGGGATGCTAATATCTGAAATAAAGTGGCTAACAACATATAAGTAAAACAAATAAGTTAACAAGTTGTTCTGGTAAGAACTAATCTGCCTACTTTCCTTTCACTCTAAACTTAATTGATAATTACCATTCTCACAAGTTAGCCCATTTCAGCCTTAAATGTTCACACATCCACCATCTAGAATTGGGGTGATGACATCATCACACACTATGTCATTGAGCCATCTCTGTGTTCCTATACCTGTAGAAAATTTGGTACAAATCGGTTAGGCGGTTCACAAGTTAGCCCACTTGGGCCTCAAACATTCATGTGTCCAACATTTTGAATCAGGGTGAATTACATCATTACAAACTAGGTCCTTGAGTCAAACCTATGTGTTCCTACACCTTTAGCAAATTTGGTTCAAATTGCTTAGGAGGTTCACATGTTAGCTCCCTTGAGCCTCAAATGTTTATGTGTCTGCCATCTTGAATTCGGGTGGATGATGTCATTACAAACTACACCACTGAAGTGTCCCTATGTTTCACTCATTACCACTGTACCAAATGTGGTTTAAATTGATTAGATGTAGGGGTGTACACAGAACCACTCCAGTCAGTTTGGTTCAAGTTCAAACCAAACTCAGATCGAACTGCCCAGTCTGCGAACCAGTTTGTTAGACCTAGCTGGCAGTTCGGTTAGTGCGTAGAACTGGGTTGAACTGGGTTGACCCGGTTTGCCCCCATTCTAGTGCTTGCAAAGGGGAATCCATTAAGGATCCCCCCTATTACAAGCATTGGGGAACTCTACGGGGTTAGAAAAGGGTGTGCGGGGGTGGAAGGTTACTTTACATGCTGCTGCAGCAGCACTACATCTCCTCATTTGCAGTGGAGGGCCAGTGGTTGCTCCTCTAGACCCCTCCGATGCTTCCCTCATCAGCGTGGGCCAGCAGGCACCTCGTTTGGGCCTCCACACAAGCACAGAGGCCATTAGAGTGCCCAATGCTTACCAGATTCCCCTTTGCAAGCACTAGATTTGGTTGAACCAGGCTGAACCAGTTCGATCCAAACCGGAGTAGGTTCAGCTCAAACTTGGACTGGCCCTCCATTTTGGAGGGCCGATCTGGTTCAAGCTCAAACCTGTTAAACTGGGCTGGTTTGAATCAAACCTTGTTCAATTCGAGCCAGTTTGTTAGTTAGATAGTCTGCAATTTATCCCACTTGCGCCTCAAATGTCCACCTGGAATTGGGGTGGATGACATCATTACAAGCTATGCCATTGAGGCATCCCTAGATGTCCTTACAACTGTACCAAATTTGGCTCATATTGGTCCAGGCATCGTGAAGTTAATAACAGGGGACATACTGCATATTAAAGAAGGGATAGATTCTAACAAGCTAGAAAACCTGGGTGGACTGGAGTCCTCCACAGACTCATTATGGGTGACAATGAGTTACTAGGAACGTGCTATCACCCACTGGATCAAAATGCTGAGAGTGACCTGGAGTTGGAGAAGCAAATCAGAGAGGCATCAAAGAGAGTCAGGGCAGTAATAACGGGTAACTTCAACTACCCACACATAGACTGGGTAAATTCACATTCAGGTAATGAAAAAGAGGCCAAATTTCTAGATATGCTAAATGACTGTGCCTTAGAACAGTTAGTGGTGGAACCAACCAGAGAGATGGCAACCTTGGACTTAATCCTGAGTGGTCCCCAGGATCTGGTACAGGATGTCAGAGTTGCAGAACCATTGGGTAGCAGTGACCATAGTGTGATATATATTCATATATATTATTAGTATATTCATCATATATGCAAGTGGAGAATTGTCAAGGAAGTCCAAAACAGATGCATTGGACTTCAGAAGAGGAAACTTCTAAAAAATGAGGGGACTGGTAAAAAAGAAGTTGAAAGGAAAAATCAGGAGAGTCAAATCACTCCAGAAAGCATGGGACTTATTTAAAACCACAACAACAGAGGCTCAGTTGTAATGTATACCAAGAAGGAGGAAAGGTACCATCAAGTTCAAGATGCCAGCATGGCTAACAAGTAGAGTCAGGGAAGCTATAAAAGGGAAGAAGAGTTCTTTCAGAAAATGTAAGTCCTGCCCAAATGAAAAGAACAGGAAGGAACATAAACTCTGGCAAAAGAAATGCAAGGACACAATAATGGATGCAAAAAGAGAGTTTGAGGAGCAAATAGCTAGAAGTGTCAAGGGGAATAACAAAAAGTAGAAAACCTGCCAGGGAGGCACTTGGCCACTTAGATGATGAGGGCATGAAAGGGATTATTAAGGAGGATATGGAAATTGCAGAGAAGCTGAATGAGTTCTTTGCATCTGTCTTCATGGTGGAAGATACTGACCATTTACTCTCTCTGAACTGAGCTTCTCAGGTTTAGAGGCTGAAGAACTGGGCCAATTTGAGGTGACAAGGGAAGATGTTCTAAACTGTCTTGAAAAACTAAAAATTTACAAATCACCAGGGCCAGATGGCAGCTACCCAAGGGTTCTGAAGGAACTCAAATGTGAAATTAGTGATCCCCTAACAAAAATATATTGTCCCTACAATCAGGCTCAGTACCAGAGGACTGGAAAGTAACCAATGCAACTCCAATTTTCAAAAAGTGATCCGGGGGGATACAGAAAATCACATGCTGGTCAGCTTAACTTTGGTGCTGGGTAAATTGATGGAAAGCATATTTAAGGACAGAATTGTTAAACATATGAAAGAAAAGGCCTTGCTGAAGGAGAACTAGCATGGCTTCTGCAAGGGCAAGTCTTGTCTCATTAACCTTATAGAATTCTTTGAGAGTTTCAACAGGCATGTGGATAAAAGTGATCCAGTTGACATAGCATACTTGTCAGAAAGATTTCCAGAAAGATTTTGACAAATTTCCCCACCAAAGTTTCTTGAGCAAACTTATCAGTCATGGGATAAGGGGAGAAGTTCATATGTAGATTGGTAACTGGTTGAAGGACAAGAAACAAGGGTGGGAATAAATGGACAGTTTTCACAATGGAGGGAAGTAGGAAGTGAGGTTCCCATGGATCAGGACTGGGACCAGTGCTCTTTAACTTGTGCATAAATGATCTAGAAGTTGGGGTGACCAACGAAGTGGCCAAATTTGCAGATGACACTAAACTATTCGGGGTAGTGAAATCCACAACAGATTGTGATCTAGAAGTTGGGTTGACCAGCAGAGTGGCCAAATTTGCAGATGACACTAAACTATTTAGGGTAGTGAAATCCACAACAGATTATGAGGAGCTCAGAAAAGATCTCTCCAAACTGGAGGAGTGGGCGACAAAATGGCAAATGCAGTTTAATGTAAGCAAGTGTAAAGTTATGCATATTGGGGCAAAAAACTCTAACTTCATATATACATTTATGGGATCTGAGCTGTTGGTGACTGACCAGGACATAGATCTTGGGGTCGTGATAGACAGCTCATTGACTGTCAACTCAATGTGTGGCAGCTATGAAAAAGGCCAATTCCATGCTAGGGATCATTAAGAAGGGGATTGAAAATAAAACTGCTAATATTATAATGCCCTTGTACAAATCTATGGTGCGGTCACATCGGGAGTACTGCGTACAATTTTGGTCGCCATATCTTAAGAAGGACATTGTAAAACTGGAAAAGTGCAGAAGAGAACAGCCAAGATGATGGGCCTGGAACTGCTTCCTTATAAGGCAAGGCTATAGCATCTGGGGGGGTTTAGTTTGGAAAAGAGGCAACTAAACGAAGACATGATTGAGGTGTATAAAATTATACATGGTGTGGAATTTTTTCTGCCTCTCACAACACTAGAACCAGGGGTCATCCCATGAAACTGAAGGTCAGTAAATTTAGGACCGACAAGAGGAAGTACTTCTGCACACAGCACATAATTAATCTATGGAATTCTTTGCCATGTAATGTGGTGATGGCCACCAGTTTGGGTGGCTTTAAAAGGGGCTTAGACAAATTCATGGAAGACAGGTCTATCAATGACTACTAGTCTGGTGGCTGTGGGCCACCTCCAGTCTCAGAGGCAGGATGCCTCTGAATACCAGTTGTAGGGGAGCAACAGCAGAAGAGGGAGCATGCCCTCAACTCCTACCTGTAGGCCCCCAGTGGCATCTGGTGGGTCACTGTGTGAAACAGGATGCTGGACTAGGTAGGCCTTGGGCCTGATCTAGCAGGGATGTTCTTATGGTCACACGGATTCACACACACAATGCCTACTTTCATAAGCTTGCTTTCCTTAAGGAAATTAGGCTAAAAACAGGAGCAAAGCACAAAATCCACCTCAAACAACAAACCCCAAACCACTGAAAAACAGTCCCATGATTTTTGGCAGGGTGGCAATGCCATCTTTGTCCATGGTGAAGTTGTTAGATGACCTCCACAGCTGACAAAAACAATCACTGATTGAAATAAAATAAATGGTAATCATGTGTGTTGGCTCAAGATCAACATGAAAATACATATATGCCAGACATATGAAACAGAAAGAGAATTAGAGCTGCACAAGGCCTTTTCATTTCCTCTGTTTGGAATGACAGGTTCCCTGCATCTTTCTAAAAACCCTTGCATTTTTCTGTATTTTTCATATTTCCCTCCTGGGCCTTTCCCAGACAGCAGATTAAGTGGGGTAAAGTAGAGCGAATTATGAGGGCATATATTAGCCGCATAAAAGTGAAGTAAATTCAGAAAAACCTGGGGGCTGTTCATATCTGTGTTGTTTTAATAGGGTTCTGTTTTATCTCTGCTTTCCTCACAAACAGAAAGTAATCTTATATAGATTCAACTAAGAGTTTATTCAGAAACAACACCATTTACTCCTTCTCCTTTCCCTCCCTTTTCCTTTCTGACTCCACCCTGCACACTCTCTACAGGATCCCCACTGGGACAAACTTCTAAATAACAAAACATAAAAGATACTGGATAGAAGACAACAGGCTCATCTCCATTCCTTGTCATTTTTCACCATTCACCATTCATACTGCTTGCTCCCCAGTCTTTCTCTGGCCCCTTCTGGCCAATGGCTTTCTAGAGGAGGCGGGACACGGCTCCTTCTCTTTCTTACCTGCGCATGCGTGATGGGTGTCTTTGAAAAAATCCCTTTATTTTTTCAAGCAGGTAGAGAAGGGCAACTGTCTTCAGCCAGCTGTAATTGTGTGCCCGGGTTCCAAGAACCCATGCACAGCTGCCGTCGGGGCCACGACGGGGACCCGGTGCCCCTTTACTCACCACCACATGCAGGAGTAGTGATGGAGGCGGCAGCAGACTCCCTGAGGGATCTGTCTGGGGTAGGTTGCCCTGTCCCCACTACTCAGCCACCACCTCTTCACACATACAGGTTCCACTCTGATATAGGCTTACACTGGGGGGGGGAGGCCCTCATTGTACATCGAGGCCCTCATTGTACATACCCTTTCCTTACCAACTCTTGGGTGTGCTTGCATAAACTGCTTCCTCTCGGCACATACATATACACATACATACCTTCGCTCCCTGCCGCACTCAGGGCACCCCTTCTCTCCCTACTGTGCACATGGCGGCGGCAGCATTGGCAGCTGAGCGGTGGGGGCAGGGCAGCTTATCCTGGGGTGCTCCCTCAGGGAGGCTGCTGCCGCCACCATCACCACTGCTGCCACCACACGGCAGGGAGAAGGGGGGCTACCCATACATGGAAGGGGGAAAGGGGGCACTGGAGGGGGACGGGTGCCATGGGAGGGCAGTGGTGGTGGCTGAGCGGCGGAGCCAGGGCAGCCTACCCTGGGCTGCTCAGGGAGGTTGCTGCTGCCACCGCTGTGTGCGGTGAGAAGAAAAGGGGCTCCACCATGTGGTGGGAAAAGAAGGAGCGCCTCAGCAGGGAGGGGAGGGGAAGCACAACAGGAAGCACAACAGGGTTGGGGGTGTCACCGGGTTGGCGGGGCAGGCAGTCCAAACACAGGCCACCTGTGCCCTCCCTACACACCACTGCACTCTTCTGCTGGGTTTGGGGGTCTGGATAGATTTATCTGGGTTTCTTTTCTTCTTTTCTTTTTGCTTCCCCAATCAATCTGATGGAAGATCAACAAGATAAGTGACTGAATTGCTCCTCCTTGAGGCAGTCAGTCTTCTGCAAGGTCACCAAGTAAATCTATTTTTAAAAATAAATTAAAAATAAAAGTGAGGCTTTAAGAAAAGGAGCTCTATCAGTATGTCCCCTCCATACATCTCAGAAGAAACGTCGGGATATATTGAAGTATCCCCAAAGCGTGCTATAAAAAGTGGAACTTCTTAGCATGGAGTTAATGTGGGCTAAGCTCCAGCGTGCAGGGGGAAATCTGAATCATGTATGGGGGGGCACCTTGATGTCTTAAACGGACTTTGATGTAACTCCCCCATGTATGATTGCACACCACCCTTCCTGTGGTGAAGCAAAGCGAAATCACCATCTGGGAAGGGCCCAGCTGCTTTCTCTTTGTTGAGTATGCAATATTACCATGGTACAACAGCTTGAACATGTATGGAATGCTTATCCAAGGGCATCCAACAGACCCCCACAATGGGCATTTTCACAAAGCAAGCTTTACCTGAGGCTTTACTGCGAGTTCAAAGTTGCCCAAAAAAACTCAGCGAAGAAAGTGGATTTTTTTACCCTGGATATAAATCGGGCTACACGCTAACACACAATGAAAAACCCGAATTATATGTGAAGTACTTCCCGATAGGTCACAGGGACTTCAGGGTAAATCTGGCCAATATGTAAATCTGGCACACCCTCCATTCCGGAGGTGATGTCATCTAAAAGCCTTATGTGAAGAACGTCCTTAACACCTTTTATTTCAGTTTATTCCAGTTACTGTAGTTCAATTACCTCTTAGCCAATGTTGATGCTTGTTCTTCTCTGCTGCATTTTTTCTGTTTATTTACTTTTCTCTTTTGTATATAGATTTCTTTTATGTTTTAACTTTGTTAAACCACTTTGTGTAAATTGTTTGTTGTTGTTGTTGTTGTTGTTTAGAAAGCAGTATCAAACTTTTTGAAATAACTCCTCTGGTATGCCAGGTGCTATCCTAGAAGATGTGTAGATATGTTTGAGTACCACTCATCCTTTGAGTGGTATTGGCAGATTTGGAGTTTGAAAATTGGGACTACTCCAACAACATAAAGTCAATTTGTATAAATCTGTCGATTATTTGCACAAAACGTGGGTTCTGCTCTGCTTTGGTTATGCAAGCATCCTTTAAGAACCCATGGCACTGCCCTTTTCCATACCATCTTCCAGAACCACAATCTAATTCCTCACCAGTTCTACTACTCTCCTCCCATTCCCTTACATCATTAGAATGGGGGTGGGTGGGATCTCATTCTATCATCCATAGTTTAAGCAGCCCACAGCAAAACATTTACACCCCTGTGGATGAAGTGCAAGTGTTTAATGGCTGGCCACATCCCATTTCCTAAGTAACTAGAGCCTGCCTGAGGCAAAAGTGCTACTTGCCCAAAGGATGGAATAACTCTGAAAGTGTGTCTGTTTGGGGGAAAGAGTCTTCCACTAGGAACACCTGAGATGAAGGAGCTTAAGGCAGCAAATGAAATCAGAACATGCAAAATTCATGGACCACACTGAATGGAAGCAAGAGAGTCCAGATATCAAAGACTGCTGCAAGGGCGCCTCTGTGTGGACACAACCATATACACAGCAGCAGCATATTTTGCTAAGCCCAGCTAAAAACTTCTTTAAGAGAATTTTCTGTTCCAGCTATAAGTTGACAAAGAGAAGAAAACAACAATGGTATTTAACTGAAGAAGGCAGTCCCACTTTCTCTTACATTTGTTATGTTTTTGTGGGCTTGTTACCGATATCTACCTAGGAATAAACTATACTAACACACATCCACAGTGGGTTATCCCAAAGTGCATTCCAAATGATTATGATGCTGACTGTTACATCTGAAGACTGCTTTGTTTTTCCAGGTCTTGTAAACAAGCTGTCAGTTGTTTTACCTGCTACTTTTAAAAAATCTGCCTATTTCCTTCATTTTTATAATGGTATGTTACAAATGTAGTGTCAATATTGATTTTATATTTTAAAACCTTTTTAAACCATCCTGGACACACTTATATGTTGAAGGGCAGGATACTAGTCACATAAACAAACAAACAAACAAACAAACAAACAAACAAATATGCCCAAATAATTTATAATGTTATTAGGTGACTCTGGGCCAGTCACTTCTCTCTCAGCCTAACCTACTTCACAGGGTTGTTGTGAAAGAGAAATTCAATTATGTAGTACACCACTCTGGGCTCCTTGGAGGAAGAGCGGGATATAAATGTAAAATAATAATAATAATAATAATAATAAGAAGAAGAAGAAGAAGAAGAATAAGAAGAAGAAGAAGAAGAAGAAGAAGGAATAGTTACTATCCCCCTCTCCCCTCTCTGTTGGTGCAGTCAACAAGGACCGCGCCAGGTGCTGGAGTCCCTGGACATCTGGTGGCAAGTGGGCAACAGGATTCAGGATCTTCAGTTGAGCAACCAGGGCTGGAGACTGTAAGGTTACTGGAAGAAACATTGCTTAACCGAAAAAAATATACGAAAAATGCCAACAAGGAAATAACGATCTGCTATTACAAGTCTAGTCCAACTAGAAGAGGTTATTTAAAAAGAATGTACCAAATTTGGAAAGAGAAGCATCCAGATACAGAAATAACAGAACAAAGGCTAGCAGACCAGAGAAGATTCATAATAAGGAATAAAGTATTCACAGGAGTTGAGCTGGAAGAACTGCAAAGTGCAACACAGGCTCCAGATATGGAAGAAGAATTACCACCAATTGAAGAAGTTGCTCAGGCGCAGGGGGAGGAGGTGTTGGAAATCGAGGGTGCTACTGTTACTGAACTGTTTCAAAATCAAAACCAGGCAACCGCCCCTTTGCCTTCACCTCAAAAACCCAAACGCCATTTAACAGAAAAGCAAAAAGAACTAAAGCAAAAAATAACTGAGCACATGAACCAAACAACCACCAGGGTTCGACTTCCAGCTCTAAAAACAGTTGCCAAAAAACAACTCGCTCAGGCATTAAAAGATGTCAATGCTGCACTTGCAGAAATAACAACCAATAATTAGCAAGAAACAAACCAACTAATGTACAGTGCAGCAACAATAACAACACAAGAGCTCGGATATAAGATCAGTGGACCTGTAAAAAAAAGAAAGCAGTACATCATCTAAATGGAAGATTAGATTAGAAAATAAAATCTCCAGGCTTAGATCAGATGCTAGTAAATTGAAAGATATGAAAGACAAGAAGCTGAAGAATGAAAACACCAAACAGTATCTGATCCAAAAATACCACCTAGATTCAAGGAAAATTAGGGAAGTCCTGGAAATAATAAAGCAGCAAATAACAGCAGTGTCAAAGAAGATTAGCAGGTATGAAGCCAGAATTACACAACACAGGCAGAATCTCCAATTCCAGTCGAATCAGAGACGTTTCTACCAAAGTATAGAAGGAGAAACTGCAAGAAATGTAGAAACACCAAATAAAGAAGAAATAGTGCAATTCTGGGGGAAATTATGGGACAATCCAATAGATTATAATAAAAAAAGCAGGCTGGATGAAAGAGGTCAAAAAATGTAACCAACAAATGCAAGATCTAATAATAACACCAGAACTGATAAGTGAAAGAGCAAAGAAAATTAAAAATTGGACTGTTCCAGGCGACGATAAACTGCATGGCTTTTGGCTTAAACACCTAACAAGCCTTCATAAACAACTATCAAAATAGTTCAATCACATTTTGCAAGGAGGTGATATTGAACAATGGCTAACAACTGGGAAAACTCATCTCATCATGAAAGATCCAGCAAAAGGTGCAGTTCCAAGTAATTATAGACCGATAACCTGCCTGCCAACCATGTTCAAATTATTAACTGGAATAATAGCAGATGAAGTGATGCAACACTTATTAACTAACAAACAGCTTCCAGTTGAACAGAAAGGAAATTGCCCGAACACCAGAGGCACAAAAGACCAGCTGCTGATTGAAAAAATGATTTTAGAAAACTGCAAGAGAAGAAAAACCAATCTAAGTGTTGCATGGATTGACTACAAGAAAGCCTTCAATTCATTGCCTCAAACATGGATACTAAAATGTTTAGAAACAACTGGTGTCAGCAAAAACATTCAGTTATTTATTTTAAAAAAGCAATGAGCATGTGGAGTACGCAGTTAACAATCAATGGCGAGACACTTGGACAGGTTAGCATTAGAAGAGGCATTTCCCAAGGGGACTCACTATCCCCTCTGCTTGTAATCGCCATGACCACATTTTCACAAATACTAAACAAAACAGGCCTCGGATACCAAACATCTAAAACATCAAGTCAAATCAACCATCTGCTATACATGGATGATCTGAAGTTGTATGGAAAGTCCCAGTCAGAAATCGAATCACTGCTAAACACTGTCCATATATTCAGTAGCGATATAGCAATGGAGTTTGGACTAGACAAGTGTGCTGCATTAATAATGAACAGAGGAAAAATAAGAAAAACAGAAGGAATAGAACTACCCAATGGAAGCAACATCAAGAACCTGGAAGAGAAAGAACATTACAAATACTTGGGCATTCTCCAGGCTGATAACATCGCACACACTGAAGTTAAAAGAAAAATTGGAAGTGAATACATCAGGAGAGAAAAATCCTCAAGTCCAAACTCAATGGTGGGAACACCAAACAAGCCATAAACACCTGGGCTATACCTGTTATCAGATACACTGCAGGAATAATAGACTGGACCCAGGCAGAGCTAGAGACGCTGGATTGTAAGACCAGGAAAATAATGACTATCAATCATGCTCTGCACCCCCGCAGTGATGTAGGTAGGCTATACCTCCCTCGCAGCTCAGGTGGAAGAGGAATGCTGCAAGTCCATCAAACAGTAGAGGAGGAGAAAAGAGGCCTTGAACAATATATCAAGGACAGTGAAGAAGATGCACTTCAAATGGTCAATAACGCGAAACTATTCAACACCAATGAAACAAAACAGGCCTACAAGAAAGAACAAGTCAAGAACTGAGCAGAAAAATGGAGAAATAAGCCCCTGCATGGTCAATATTTGCACAATATAAGTGGAAAATCAGACATCACCAAGACCTGGCAATGGCTTAAGAATGGCAACTTGAAGAAAGAAACAGAGGGTTTAATACTGGCTGCACAAGAACAGGCACTAAGAACAAATGCAATAAGAGCAAAAATCGAAAAATCCACCACAAACAGCAAGTGCCGCCTTTGTAAAGAAGCAGATGAAACAGTGGACCACCTAGTCAGCTGTTGTAAAAAGATCGCAAAGACTGACTACAAACAAAGGCATGACAAGGTAGCAGGGATGATACACTGGAACATCTGCAAAAAATACAAGCTACCTGTAGCCAAAAATTGGTGGGACCATCAAATTGAAAAAGTTGAAGAAAATGAAGATGTAAAAATATTATGGGACTTCCGACTACAGACAGACAAACATCTGCCACACAATACACCAGATATAACTGTAGTCGAGAAGAAAGAAAAACAAGTGAAAATAATCGACATAGCAATACCAGGGGATAGCAGAATAGAAGAAAAAGAAACAGAAAAAATCACCAAATACAAAGATCTCCAAATTGAAATTGAAAGGCTGTGGCAGAAGAAGACCAAAATAATCCCAGTGGTAATTGGCGCCCTGGGTGCAATTCCAAAAGACCTTGAAGAGCACCTCAACACCATAGGGGCCACAGAAATCACCATCAGCCAATTACAAAAAGCAGCTTTACTGGGAACAGCCTATATTCTGAGACGATATCTATAACCATTGACAATAAAATTCTGGCATCCCAGGTCCTTGGGAAGGACTCGATGTCTGGATAAAACAAACCAGTCACTAACACCTGTCTGACTGTGTAAACAAGAAATAATAATAATAATAATAATAATAATAATAATAATAATAATAATAATAATAATAATAGTTTAACTGTTTTGGAGCACCATTTTCCATTTAGGATATAGCATAAGCATCGTAAATAAAAAATGCAAAGGACGTGCAACTCTCATGGACTTACCAGATTTCAGAAGAGAGCATTCTGGGATTGAAACTGTGAACAGTGGGTTCTAAACATTGCTGCATCTCACATGCTATAATAGCCTGGGAGGAAGGAAGACGCATATTTAGACCACTGCAGTAGAAAAAAGCAAAATTTAAGCTTTTTGCCGCCCATAGGCAAAAAGGCTTTTGCCGCCCTTTTTTACCTTAAACAAAAAAGGTTTGCTTTTTTTAAAAAAGGTAAAAGGGGGGACTTTCTTCTTGTCCACTCCACCTTTGCTGCCACTGTTGCTGCTGCCCAGACAGAGGGGCAGCAAAATTTGAGGAGGGACAAAATTGGCTGCTCCTCAAATTTTGCCACTGTAGGCAAATGCCTACTCTGCCTCTCCGTTAATCCATCACTGCCTGTAGGAGATAGTCATTGGCCAGAGAACTTGCATTCTACTTGCATTGGCCAAAGAACCGCCCAGAGAACTTGCGTTTTGGGTGGTATAGAAATGTATTAAATAAATAAATAAATAAATAAATAAATAGCCACCAATTGCTAGGTTGTAATAGGAGTGGCAGGTCTTTGTTCCAGGAGGAAGACCAAGCTATGCCACCCTCTTCCTCCCTAGTGCAACTGCCTGATGAAACTGCTCTTTCTCAACCACTACAAACAGGCTCTGAATCCTGGTACACTTGCAGGTAAGGGAGCAATCTGTTCAACCCTGTTCACCATTTCATCCCCTCCTCCCTTTCAGTAGTATGAAAGAGTTCCCATGCTTGTGTTGCATAGCAAGGAAGTGCTCACCCTATATGTTAATAGCAATATAAATTCTATAAGAGAGATAACAGGACAACACATGCAGGAAGTCTGTTGTGTATCAGTCCTCATCAATGTCACCACTGTGCCAGGCAATAAACACCTACATAACCTGTAGCACCATATTCCCCACAACTCTGTTATTTGCAGTAGATGTCTTAGTAACTGGAAGAAATGTGTGTGTGTATACACACACACACACACACACACACACACAATCACACATATACATGCCCGAAACTTTAAAATGTGATTTGAGTAATAGCAAAAATGAGATCCTCACACCCCACGATTTGCATTAAGTCTTTGCCACAATCCTTTAGTCACCATACCCTGCTGTAATTAAACCTAAGTATATGTAATTGAAATAAATGCAAGGCCGGCTCTTGAGAGTAAGCAAGAGATGCGTTGCATCAGGGTGCAGCTTTCTGGGAGGCGCAGAGCACCACCCACTGGGCTGGGAAGGTGCCACTGCCGATGGAACTTGAAGAAAAGAAACAGGCTTTTATGTCTCTTTCAGGGCAGGGAATCTGCAGCCAAGCAGGCTGCCAATTCCGAAGTGGATTGCAAAGACAGACAGACTCGAAGAGGTGGGGGGTGGACTTGGACTTCCCTTTATTCTCCCAGCTGCCAGTGCCCTCTGCTCAGTCTGAGTCAACAAGTCATCAACTCAAAACAAAGGGACTCTCTTTGTTTTGCAAAGGAACTATCAAACAAACTTGACCAGAGCCGCCTAGAAAGAGGCTCTCCTCCTCCCCTTGCTTGCTTTCTGGGCTAGACTCTCTGTACAGGTGAAACTCGGAAAATTAGAATATCGTGCAAAAGTCCATTAATTTCAGTAATGCAAATTAAAAGGTGAAACTGATATATGAGACAAGACGCATTACATGCAAAGTGAGATAAGTCAAGCCTTAATTTGTTATAATTGTGATGATCATGGCGTACAGCTCATGAAAACCCCAAATCCACAATCTCAGAAAATTAGAATATTACATGGAACCAAGAAGACAAGGATTGAAGAATAGAACAATATCGGACCTCTGAAAAGTATACAGTGTACTGTGCTTGACTGGCCAGCAAACTCGCCTGACCTGACCCCATAGAGAATCTATGGGGCATTGCCAAGAGAAGGATGAGAGACATGAGACCAAACAATGCAGAATTGCTGAAGGCCGCTAATGAAGCATCCTGGTCTTCCATAATACCTCAGCAGTGCCACAGGCTGATAGCATCCATGCCACGCCGCATTGAGGCAGTAATTGCTGCAAAAGGGGCCCAAACCAAGTACTGAATACATATGCATGCTTATACTTTTCAGAGGTCCGATATTGTTCATATTTCAAAAACAGTAAGCAAAAATGGAGGGGTGCATATGGGGGATGTTTTGTGAAATGGAGAGATATCAGGCATGAAATCACTCTGTGTCCGTGATTCTGGGGATGGCAGAGTACTGAATGCAAAACATGCAGTGCCTGTAGAATCCAGGGCAAAAATGCAAAAATGCAGTATGTTTTAGTTGCTTAATGCAGTATAATGTTCAATTTAATTTTCAGTATAATTATATTGAGTTAATTGAAAATTTACAGGCATAGGTAGGGACTATTTTTTAAAGGGTGAAAATAAGGAGCAAGGACTACTTGAGTGTTTTGCCTGCTTAATCATGAATGTATGCACAAAATTGAGATTAATTGGCACAAAGAAAAAAGCCTGTGTGTGATCTTGTGTAAGTTTCAGTGATGAGATAGAGGGGAGTAAGAAGGATTTTGTGAAGGTGGTTGTTCATGCTGGCCAGTGAATTGCTGTGAAATGAATACCTTACTTATATGTTACACTTTAGTTTAAAGAATCTCTCACACAACACTCACACACAACACTCACACAACACTAGAACCTCTCACACAACACTAGAACCAGGGGTGACTCCATGAAATTGATTGCCAGGAGGTCTAGGACCAACAAACGGAAGTACTTTTTCACACAACGTGTGATTCACTTCTGGAACTCTCTGCCACAGGATGTGGTGACGGCCAACAACCTGGATGGCTTTAAGAGGGGTTTGGATGACTTCATGGAGGAGAGGTCTATCAATGGCTACTAGTCAGAGGGCTGTGGGCCACCTCCAGCCTCAAGGGTGTGCCTCTGAGTACCAGTTGCAGGGGAGCAATGGCAGGAGAGAGGGCACGCCCTCAACTCCTGTCTGAGGCTTCCAGCGGCATCTGGTGGGCCACTGTGCGAAACAGGATGCTGGACTAGATGGGCCTTGAGCCTGATCCAGCAGGGCTGTTCTTATGTTCTTATGTAATATATATACGGATCTCTCTCTCTCACACACACACACACACGCACACTCACTCGTCATTCAGTTCTGGACATGTAAAGGTAAAGTGTGCTATTGAGTTGGTGTCTACTCCTGGTGACCACAGAGCCATGTGGTTGTCTTAGGCAGAATACAGGAGGGGTTTACCATTGCCATCTCCCGCGCAGTATAAGATGATGCCTTTCAGCATCTTCCATGTAGCATGTGTATAAATGTGGTGTAGTGGTTAGAGTGCTGGACTAGGACTGGGGAGACCCGAGTTCAAATCCCCATTCAGCCATGAAACTAGCTGGGTAACTCTGGGCCAGTCACTTCTCTCTCAGCCTAACCTACTTCACAGGGTTGTTGTGAAAGAGAAACTTAAGTATGTAGTACACCATTCTGGGCTCTTTGGAGGAAGAGCAGGATATAAATGTAATAATAATCTGTAAGGGACAGAGGACCCATGAGATTTCATAAACCCATGAGAAATGAACCTGTTCTTCTATAGGCCATAAATAATATAGCTTGAGAGGCAGATACTTATCTCTTCTCAGCTATCCTGGAGACCTTACTTCTTGTAAAGTCAGAGCCAGAGGTGGGGGGCTGGAGGTGAGATATAATGTTTTTGTGTGCCACACTGTGCATGGCACATTATTTGCGTGTAGGAACATAGGAAGATAGGAAGCTGCCATATACTGAGTCAGACCATTGGTCTATCTAGCTCAGTATTGTCTTCACAGACTGGCAGCAGCTTCTCCAAGGTTGCAGGCAGGAATCTCTCTCAGCGCTATCTTTGGAGAAGCCAGGGAGGGAACTTGAAACCTTCTGCTCTTCCCAGAGCAGCTTCATCCCCTGAGGGGAATCTCTTCCAGTGCTCACACATCAAGTGTCCCATTCATATGCAACCAGGGCGGAGCCTGCTTAGCTAAGGGGACAAGTCATGCCTGCTACCAAGAGACCAGCTCTCTTCCTATTGTATCAGTTTGAATCTGTAACTGACATTTCCATTAGTTCCCCCTAATTGTCCTTTCAAGTGGCAATCACAGAAGCTGATGACAAAGGTTTAAACAACAAGCAGCAGAAACCAACCAATTCTCTAGCCTGTGTTGTTTTCCTGCCTGCGCGTCCGACCGTTCTCCTTTCCCTGCTCTTGAGGGAGGGCGGAGCTGCCTGAGCATATGCTATCAGACGGGGTGAAAAGCTGTGGAGGAGCTGCACCCTGAAAGGAGTGGAAAACAGGTTCCCCTTTCCCTGCTCTTGAGGGAGGAGCTGCCTGCTTCAGCATATTATATCAGCGTAAACAATTAGCAGTCTGACATTTACTCAACTAAGTTTACTTCAGCTAAGGTTGAAACCTTAAATTATAAGGTTTCTATCATTATCCCAACCCGATCTATTTGTTTGTTTTCCTGGCTGTCCATGGTATTCTCAAAGGTCTTCTCCAGGACCAAAGTTCAAAAGTGTCGATGCTTTTTCTATCTTGCTTCTTCAAAGTCCATATATATTACATACATAATTATATTATATACAATGTTATGTACATAATTACATAAAATCTTTGTGTATTAAATTTTGAATACACACTAATTGTATTTTGAATTTTTATTTTTCACGATAACTAAGGGCGCTCAACAGAATGTTGCATCTGGGCGCCAGATCCCCTAGAGCCATCCCTGAATAAATGCACATCCTTTCCCATTTACTATTGGGAAATTCCCCAATAGTAAATGGGAAAAAGGAACTAATAGTAAATAGTTAATAGTAAATAGTTCCCAATTATAAATAGCTCCCATTTCCCACCTCTTCTTCTCTCACCTTTACTGTACTGAATGTTTAGACTGTATGCTCCTTAGGTCAAGGAACTGTCCCCTTATACACTGGAAAATGCCATGTTCTGAGATGATGTTATATTAATTAAAAAACAAACAAGTGTGATAGAGTGTATTGTATTTCTAAGTAGCTTGTGTCACTGGGAGTCATATATAATAGGCAGTAAACCCAAACCATGTTAAATTCACACACGAGTAGGGTTTTTAATTGCACATTAGAACCTAGCCCAATTTTTGTCTGGGGTAAAAAAAAATCCACTTTTTGCATCTGTTTGGGGGGGCAAATTCAAACTCTCAAAGCCTGCTGCCTGCAAAGGGGGCACCACAAAGTTTCTCCCCTAGCTATCATGCCCTTAACTCTTTCACTGAACATAAGAACATAAGAACAGCCCTGCTGGATCAAGTCCAAGGCCCATCTAGTCCAGCATCCTGTTTCGCACAGTGGCCCACCAGATGCCGCTGGAAGCCATAGGCAGGAGTTGAGGGCATGCCCTCTCTCCTGCTGTTACTCCCCTGCAACTGGAACTCAGAGACATCCTGCCTTTGAGGCTGGAGGTGGCCTATAGCCTCCAGAGAGGTCTGACAGACAGAGGCGTAACTAGGGAAAACGGCGCCCGGGGCAAGCATTGAAATGGCGCCCCCCCGCGCCCCCTGCCCCCCCAACAT
Organism: Hemicordylus capensis; assembly: GCF_027244095.1. NCBI lineage: Eukaryota > Metazoa > Chordata > Lepidosauria > Squamata > Cordylidae > Hemicordylus > Hemicordylus capensis. The sequence continues at coordinate 392,887,557 of NC_069657.1, read as the reverse complement.
ACTACATTATACTTAGGTTTTTCCTCACAAGCTCCCGCCGCCGCCGCCAAGCCAGGCCACTGACTGGCTGCCAGGCGCCAGCAAAGCAATGGGGGGGGGGGGCGCGGGTGGCACGGAAGGGACCGCTCATGGGGAAGGGGGTGCCGACGCGCTCCCTTGACTGCTGCAGCACTGCTGCACTGAGCAGGAAACATTTGTATTAACAAAAATTTTTTAAAAAATTTAAAAATATATATTTTTGTCATGGCGGCGCCCCCCACATGACCAAAAATGGTCATGGCGCCCGGGGGCACGTGCCCCCCCTGCCCCCCCTATAGTTACGCCTCTGCTGACAGATTGGCATATTTATAAAAATTGGCAAGTTTATAAAGTGAAGTGAGCCCAAGATAATTGCAAACAACACTTTTCCTAAAGCAAAAACAATGCATTATGGAGAGTTACAATGCAAAGAAAAGGGGGGAGTGAGCACAAATAGTTTCTGATTTTAATTACAAAGGTCCCAGGTCAATCTATGTAGGTAATACTGAGTTGAGCTAGATGGAGAAATGATCTGACTCAGTGTAAGGCAACTTCCAATGTTCCTATGCTTTTTGATGTGCGTGCGGTTTGGAATTCAGTAGCAAACACTGGAAAAGAACCCATCTAATACAAAAAATAGAAAGGGAAATTGTTTATGTAACTGCAATTCAATAGCACTGCAAATAAGACATTGTTAGGAGAGCATTGCAAATATTATATAAATCGGATGAGCTTGGATTTCAGGAGGACAAGAATTTATCACAGTTGTATCTTCAGAGTAAGGGCACTGGCTACATTTGGAGAGACTGGGCATGCTTTTTTCTTGCCAGCTCTCCATGCATTTAACAGCACTTCAAATTTCCCTTAACAAACACGATTGTAGTCCTTCCCTCAATGCATTTCAGAGTCCTTGGGATTCAAATTAACACAAGCAACAAAATCTGATACTGTTCTGCGAAACTGGGATCTATTTCCTTCCCGTTCTGAAGGGAAAGGGTGGGGGGAGAAAAGCCCACAGGAGTTGAGGGCAGAAAAAAGAAAGCCGCTTCCTTTGATGACACTGAGCATGCTCCCACTGCATTTGAGCATGCCCAGTAGCACAGAAAGGGAAGTTTCACAAAATAGGGACAGGGACGTTTCACATTACGGGCAGGGCAGCGTCTTCAACCCAAGCTGAGAGCTGAAGCGGCTCCTCTGGTATGTAGGAAGAGGTGGCATAGGCTGTTCAAAGCAGAAGCGCCCTCTCTCTCCTTCGAGGAAACGGCAGGGCGTGCGCTTCAGCTGGCAGGGGACGATACTCGCTCCTCCTAGGGTTAAGCGTTTGCCAGTCTCAGCCTCTGTCGGCTGCCCCTAGTTGCTATTTCTCCCGTTTAGCCTGCGCGCCGTTCAGGTTATCCGGTCGGTTTCCTGCCCATTTACCTATTACTTGCCCAAGGGGCTAGTGAGTGCCCAGGTCAGTTACTAGTTACGGCGCTCGTTCTTCTGTCTTATAGCAGGGTCCCCCACTGGCTCTCATCCTTTCCTGTGTGGTTAACCATTCTTATCAGGGTTTGCTGAAACTGCATACTTGCTGTTCCCAGCCACTTCTCCAACCTCGATGACCTGGGAACTCAAGCAAATAGTATTTAGGACACAGACAGAAAGTGGATCTTATTGAAACTAGATCGATCCCATTGATTTTCATCGGGTTCCTTCCCCACCACTAAAACTTATCATTTGTGTAGCAGTTTGGGAGCCCTGACCTAATCATGTTTACTTTTAGTCAATTTGTTTAAATCAGGGGTGGAGATATAATCGAGTGTCGGGTTGCTCTCCCTTTCCTATCTCTCTGAAGAAGTCAAGGGATGGGCAGGCACTGGGACCCATCACCTTTTGTTCCAGGGCCCACTCCAACCTTGTTACACCTCTGGTTTAAATAGGACTGGTTTAAGTAGGCATGTTAAAAGGTTGAACTTTGCATATTTGTTTAGAAGTAAGTCCTATTGTGTTCAGCAGGGCTTATTTCGAAGTAACTGTGTTCTGCACAGGACACAGCTTATATAGCTGCTGATTATAGGTTGTACAGCTGTATACAATCTGATCCTATGCATGTTTACTTGAAGTTAGTCCTGCTGGCTTTATGATGTTAACTTTTTGGTATGTATAAATGTAGGATTACAAACTTAAATTGTAAAGTGCTTTCCAGTCTTGAGTGTGTTGCCCTCCAAAACAATCCTAGTAGTAGACCACTGTCACTATTTTTACCAAATGAGAATGAAAGTTGAGAGAATACAATCTGCCCAAGATCACAAAAAGAATCCATGCCAAACGTAGACTCACTTCAGCTCATACAGCCTATATTAGCTACTCTCTAGCCCCTGAACACACCAGCTCACATAATGTATTTGAAATTGGTATCCAGAGATGTTTTTTTCAACAGACTTGTTCTGTAATTTTGGGGGAACCTTTTGTTCTATCAATTTACTTTTAGATTTATAGCCCACCACATCCCAGAGGCTCAAGGCAGGTGCCAAGTGTATAAAAAGTCAATTAAAACAATGGATGCCATCCAGGCAGAGTTAAATACTGTTAAGTCTGTTTGGATTGTGGTCTCTGATTATACCACTCAAAAGCCCCTATTCAAACAGGAAGCCAGATGTCTTTAATCTGGAACTGAAATAATTGTCCAGTTGGCATGTAGATCTTGGGTGTAAGAGTAAGGTAATCTGAAGTCTTTAGAAATTTATACAAAATATGTTCTGAAGGTATTTATTAGCATTTTTTCATAGTACCCTGATAGATTCATAGGGGCAAAGCTAGAATTCAAATGAATTAATCCTAAAGACCTGGATTTATTTTGATCTATTTAGACCAAAAGTGTATTCAGATTAGAAAATCAATTTCATTTGCTATGTTAATTCATCAAACACTTATTGCAATGGATTTTCACCACCTTGCTTCCAAGTATGTTTAAGGTTGCAGCCTTAATTGCCTATTTCTCAATTGAGTCCTGAATAACTGGTTTCTACATGGAGCTTGAGTCTTTGAGTCTTATATCCCTCGAGTCTTTGCTATGAAAGAAAGGTTCACAGAGAGTGTTAGAAGCTCATTTCTCTTCTATTTTGTGTATCATTTCAGAAGAAGAAAAGGCATGTCTCATTTTGAAAACAAAAGGCTACTATTTGGCCTAATGGCAGGGGCTGCAGGGATAGGTTTGGTCCTAATTTGGTATCAAAGGACCCAGAAAATTAGGAAAACTGCAGTTCAAAATTCAGAGACTAGTACTGATTTGGTAGATTTTCCCTTTGAAACTCATAATGAACAAGGAACCATGATGATCTTACAAGGAAGGCAGCTGCAGATACTGAACAAATTGAATGGTTTACTGGGAAGTGTGGAAGAACTTAAAAGAGAGGTGGCATTTCTGAAAGAAGCTATTCCCAGGCTGGAAGAACTTGTTCAAGATGAACTCCAAGGAAAAACAGATACTCCCCGGAGCAGTCCATTACACAGAGCAACAAGAAAAAGGAAAGTTGAGACAGGTCGGGGTGTGTCGGACACCACCAGTTCTGAAGAGGCAGAAAGTGAAGGCGGGTGAGTATTTTAAAATATTTCAGGTTTAATCCGACCTTTAAGAAAATGCTCTAACTTTTAAAAATCACAATTTTCTTTTAAAGAAAAAAGTTTGCATTTCTGTGTTATATTCTTTAACACTCAGAAAAGCTCTCCAGCCCACTAAAATATGAAAAGTGTGTGTATGTGTGTGTGTGTGCACGTGCACACACACAAAAGGAAAATATAGGAAAGTCAATGGAAAGAGCAGATGTTGCCTTTGCTTGTGCCACCTGTGATTAGGTACAGTAGTTAGTCCTCATTTTGCAAAACTTTTCAAGTGGTCTGTATTAGCTTATTCCTTGGTTTGCTTCAGTTCCAGCTACCTGTAATATGACTGTGACACATACTTTGCACTTCTCAGTCTCATTATGTTTACAATGGAAGATTATGTTTCTATGGTGAAACTTATCTCTGCCATTGTAGCATTTGTACCTCTGCCAATACAGTTTTATCAAATGCTGGATCATTCTTGCTCCTGTCTCACCTTCCAGTGTGCTAATACTGCTTGGAAGTTATTTTTTTCCACTTGAACATAAACTGGACCTAAAGCTGTGTGCACACTCCAGGAACCCTGGCCAGCATTTATACATGTAGCAAAATACACACATGTTGTCTGTGATGTACTGCAAGTTGATATACAGTGAATTACGAAGTTAAAAACCTTTAAGCTTTGTCCTTCTTCCAAAAACCAAAGCAACTCACGGATACAGCTAATATTTCCAATTATTAAAATACTAAAATGAAAAACCGATAAAACTTAATGAGGCCACAAAACCATATCAACAAAGTTGATATTAGCCTGCTAAGGAGGATGAAAACATGGCGGCCCTTAATTTCAGTAGCAACCCCAAAACTCTCTTCCTTTTGCGTAATTGTCTTGCGTAATAACACACAGTGTTATTGTGTGCCTGATCATCTTTGTAAAATACCTACACCAATCATGTAACACTAGCAAGAATATATTTTATTGTTGTTTCTGTAGTTTTATTTCAAGTGCTAATATTTCAGCATTGTGACTAAACTTGTGAGATCACTAACAACCCACCTGTCACAACTCCCTTATTCTAGAATATCTTCACTGGGTTTCCTTCCGAGTAAGTGGTTCAGACATTTCAATCAGAAAGAATTGGTAACATCCGAGTGCCCCAGCACAATGAATTACAGTGCAGCTCTTTTTCTTTTTGACATAAGATTGCTGCTAGTTACATCCATGATGCAGCCTGTTCCAGTTTCACAACGGCAGCAGTCTAATCTTTGGAGTCTGCCCCCATGAACTCCTGCCCTCATGCAATTCAAGGACTGGCTCAAAGCTTTCTTGAGTGGAGGCAGATAAGTGAACACTACCATTCGTATAGGGTTTTGCAAGTGTCATTAGAAGCTGAAGGTAGAAACCTTCATAGGAGATGTTTGTTTTCACAGTCTGTGAAATACATGTTTGAAGGGGAAATGCATCTCTGTAAACAAGCACTGGTTGGGGACATGACTGGGCATGAATTCCACATTCCATCACATATTGGACACGCCTTTCCCCTTTGGACATGCTGATTTTCACTGTGTTAACACACTGAAAATATATTATTGCTTGATATGATAGAGCTTTTAGAATTGAAGAATTAGGGATGTACATGAATCAGTTTTTGGTGATTCAATTCGAGGTTGAATCGAATCAGCCAGATTTGATTCAAAATTGAATCTGCAAACTCAAATCTGATCAGATTTGATTCAGATAGTTTTGGCCCCCTTCTAAAGGTCCGAAGGGCAGCAAATCTGGGTGGTGGGTATGTCCCCATGGGTGCCACCTACCACCCAAATATGAAGTCAGTGGGGCACTTGGTTGATTTTTAATGGTGTGGTTTTTTTTAGTTTTTACTGTTTTTGTATATTTCCACCATAGGAAATAATGAGCATTCAAATTCACCTTATCCCTAACCCTACCATGAATCTCCAGGTTAATTTTTTTTAAAGCTAAGCTCTAGTCCTTGTATAAGTGGAGTTATGGAACAAAATGTGTGGTCACTATTTTTCAAGTGTTTGGATTCTTTGGTGTATAATAACTTTTCCTCAATGAATCCCTATGAGGATTCATTATACGCCTTCATTTCTTCTGTTCATTTTGACTGTCATTGGATAGTGCCAACTTCCACATGCCATGTGTCAACTTCACACACACGCACCACACCGCACACACTGGGATTTATTTTTATTTCAGTTTATTTTTAAGGAATTTTTGAAGTGTTTAGATTCTTTGGTGTCTCTGTTATGTATGTATGTATTTATTTAGCATATTTCTATACCGCCCAAAACGATTCTGTTCATTTTAACCCCACTGCTTTGAGGGTGGGGATGGGGAATTAGAGGCATCCCATATGCCAACCACCCCCAACATTCAAGCCACTGGGGTACTCAGTTTATATTTTAGGAATTTTTGAGGTTTTTAGACTCTTTGGTGTGTAATGAATCCTCATAGGGATTCATTATGAGGAAAGGTTATTAGACACCAGTCTAAATACTTGAAAAAATTCCTAGAACATAAACTAAGTAGTACCCCACTGCCTTGTGGGTGGGAGAGGGTGTAGTTGGCACTGTCCAAAAACAGTCAAAATGAATAGAAGAAATGAAGGTGTGTAATGAATCCTCATAGGGATTCAGTGCGGGAAAGTTATTATTCACTAAAGAATCCAAATACTTGAAAAATAGTGACTGCACATTTTGCTCCATAACTCCACTTTTACAAGGGCTAGAGCTTAGCTTCTTTTTTTAAATGAAAGCTGGGAATCTGGGGGAATTAACAGGAGGAACTCAAATATCGAATTGTTTTGAATTGAATCTGGTGCAATTCTGTTCAGGCTCAGATTTGGCCAGGAGTGTCTGGGTAGATTCGCTTTGCACTCGAATCAGCTGGTGGCGGGGCTAAGTTGAGCAGGCTTGTATTAAATAATGTTTGAATATAATCATTCTGAGAATCGGCCATTAGAGGGCAATCATGTGAAGGTTACAGCTTATTGGTACAGGAAGAAGAAATAAAGCTCTGCCGATGGATAGCTAGGTGCTGATTCTGAAGTTTTGCCATGGGTTATGCCCAACCAGTGTTTGGAAACTCCTGTTGTGTGTAGTCAGTACAGATTTTTTTTAAAAGTGATTCTAATGTAAAACATAGAAAAATAAATATACATTGGCAATGGTCTACTTCAAAAGGCAGAGGGCTGAAATGCTGACTGTAAAATATTTTGTCTGTTCCACTTGTCTTTTTATGTTCCATGACCTTATAACTGTGACAATTCTTAAAACATTAGTAAGAAGCCTAAGAGATTTCACAGGCAGAGGTGGGGAGAAAAGGGAAATCTCCCAGTCCTTTCCCTCCTTTGGCTCCTGTACCAATGGGTCATGGCTTTCATGGTGGTTCTCCTTTCCCAGATGTAGAAGGCACTCACTCAAATGCCTGCCAAAATGAAGGTGAAAAGTCAGGGCCAATGCAGGGCATGAGCTGCCTGCCTGGCTTGCTCAGACCACTTCTTTTCATGGATTTGGTTTCTTGTTTGCCTCCTCTATAGTCTGAGCACTGGAGAGAGGAATTTTGAACCAATATTTATTTTCCTTTAGGTTTGATTTTATACAGCTGTAGTTTTTTCATAAGTCAAAAACCAGTGCAAAGATTATCACATTAAAAAGTCATTGCAAATTTGTAATAAGAAATCCAGTCTTCTTGATGTGTTAATCTTGATGTACACAGCAGATCTTATAATACTCATTATTGCCTTGTCAGCCTTGAGAGGCCTTGACAGACAGTTTTAAAGGACAAAGTTGTTTTTGTTGGCAGGGAAGAGATAATTCTTCTCATCTCAAGGCTTCAGTGATTCAATGAACGACATTGATTCCCATGATAAATCAAAATGCCTATAAGCCTCAAAGGTTGTTTGGTATAGTGCCGAAAAACTGTTAGCGCCAAAGCTCATGATTTGCAGAAACTTGTAATTCCACTTCATAATATTACATCTTTGCTACTGTTCAGTGTCTTCAAGCACTTTCAGTCGGTAGTTTTAATCAAATTAAAATCTATCTCTTTAATTTAAAACATAAATATTCCACCAGAAGCATAAGGTAGAGGCTGCATGCATTGAAAGAGATTCATTTTTAAATTTTACTGAATTTAGGCTGGCTTTAGATTGAAACTAGGACCCAAAGAGTTGTAGGGTTTTTTAGGCGTACTCAACTGGACAGTTCCAGTTGAAGTTTTAACACATATATGGCACGTGCCTTCATGCCTTATCACAAACTGCTTTTGAGAG